>NC_134275.1:77526378-78163045 GCF_031893055.1 Leptodactylus fuscus
GCAAGCACACCACAAACAGAGTCGCCTGAGGTATGAAAAAGCACATTTGGACAAGCCAGCTTCATTTTGGAAGAAGGTCCTGTGGACTGATGAAACAAAGATTGAGTTGTTTGGTCATACAAAAAGGCGTTATGCATGACGTCCAAAAAAAACAGCATTCCAAGAAAACCACTTGCTACCCACTGTAAAATTTGGTGGAGGTTCCATCATGCTTTGGGGCTGTGTGGCCAATGCCGGCATCGGGAATCTTGTTAAAGTTGAGGGTCGCATGGATTCCACTCAGTATCAGCAGATTCTTGAGAATAATGTTCAAGAATCAGTGACGAAGTTGAAGTTACACCGGGGATGGATATTCCAGCAAGACAATGATCCAAAACACCGCTCCAAATCCTCAGGCATTCATGCAGAGGAACAATTACAATGTTCTGGAATGGCCATCCCAGTCCCCAGACCTGAATATCATTGAACATCTGTGGGATCATTTAAGAGCGGGCTGTCCATGCTCGGCGACCATCAAACTTAACTGAACTTGAATTGTTTTGTAAAGAGGAATGGTCCAAAATCCCTTCATCCAGGATCCAGGAACTGATTAAAAGCTACAGGAAGTGACTAGAGGATGTTATCTTTGCAAAAGGAGGATCTACTAAATATTAATGTCACTTTTCTGTTGAGGTGCCCATACTTTTGCTTCGGTCACATTTTGGTGTAATGCATATTGCACATTTTCTGTTAGTACAATAAACCTCATTTCAATCCTGAAATATTACTGTGTCCATCAGTTATTAGATATATCAAACGGAAATGGCTGCTGCAAACACCAAAATATTTAGAGCTAAAAATGATTAAGATTAATAGGGGTGCCCAAACTTTTTCATAGGACTGTACACCTTAATGTGAGATTGTGATAGGATTAGGATGGGGGGATGTCGTCCACTCAGATAGACGAGCAGTCTACATCTAGGTGGAGAGTCAGGCATCTTCCTTCCTGGACCCCAAATTATCCGTCACCCTGCAGGGGCCCCAATAGCCCATTACCTTGCAGTGTCTCGCTGATGCTCTCGGCCGGCTGTTATGTGGGCACATATCCCCGGGTCACAGATCTAGGTCAAGGCAAGAGCCAGGCCATAAACTACTAACAGGACCGCAGGACAGAAACAATTAGAGGCAAGGGCTACGACCAAGGCAACGACCAGTGTACATACATGATATATGTGCTGTGTGTAACATGTTCCTGTGCTGTCTGCAGGTTTCCATTTCTACCAGGTGATGTTTGGCTGTGAGTTGGGAGATGACGGCAGTATCAGTGGATTTGAACAACACGGATATGACGGCAAAGAGTTCATGTCCCTGGACACACAGACGTGGACTTATATCCCCACCGTGTCCCAGGCTCAGATCTCTGCACAGAAATTGAACAGTCCAAAGGAAAGAGTTGGGGAAAGACACAAGAATTATCTGGAGAATATCTGTATCTATAGGCTGAAGAAATATATGAAGGATGGGAGAGAAGATCTGGAGAGGAGAGGTGAGTGGATATTAAGTATTTGCTAATAGTCTTTTATTTTCTGGGGTTGTCATGATGTTTTTTAGTGCAATCCCCACAAAAGCAAGAATGGTGAGTTTCTTTCTATATCCTATTATGTAACGGTCTAGTCCAATAGGTAATGGCCAAGATGAAGAAATACCTCTCTCTGAATTCGGAGAATCTCCTCTGCAATCTCAGCTCCTCTTTGACTCCTTACACTTCTGTAAATGACATTTTGGTGCTGCCACTGGTAATGGGAACAACAACTACAACTCCACCATTGTTTTGGGGGGATTTTTTATAGTGTTTGAGCTGCATCATGGCGACTTTCATAGCTCTGCCTACAATACTCATTGATCGCTGCGTACATAGCAATTGGGAAGACAGGGACGGTCATAAACTATCCCTGCCTGCCCTCTGGGATGTCCAGTCGTAGTAACAGTATGTTGATTTATTGATAGCGCTTTGGGGAATGTATGATTAGTTTAATTACATTTATTTTCAGCCCCCCAAGGAGTTTCAGCCTTAAAGGGGTTGTCCCATCACAAGGATCCTCTCTATACTGCTTGTTAATGTGGATGTAAGACTTTTCCTAAATACACTGCTTCAGTAAAACTGCTTTGTGTGTCCACTACCTTACTTTATTCAATTCATTGCTGACACAGCCCTGACTTATCTGCTCAAAAGTCAAGTGATGTATCTGCTGCTCTCGGGAAGGGGGGGGGGGGAGGAGGGGCTAAGTGCACGGGAGTGAGCCTGTGTTTCTAGCTATTCCTGTGTCTGCACCATATGACCTAGCTCCCTGCTATCAGATAGGGGAGAGGAGCTGCTTTCATTTCTTCTGTTCTCCCAGTTATCAGGTTAGCTAATACAATTGTGTTCATTATGGCAGAGACAGGCAGTCTCTGTATGTAACACAGAATGGAGTTGCTCCTGCCTGTACTTCATAGTCCAATATTGAGGACCTTTGATGACATCACAGGCCCTTCAGCCACTCCATAGGATCACGCTATGTGGTGGGCGGAGCTACTTCTAATTTGGGGGCGGAGCTAAATGGCAGGTTGCGTGTAAAATCCCGCCCACCAAATGATGCAAGAAACCAGGAAGAAAGAAGATTTTACAGCAGTGAAGACTGGTGAGTATGCGACGTGGGAATACCCCTTTAAGGGCTTAGATGGCTGATACAGTATAGTGCAATAATGTTGTATTGCAGTATACAGTACTGTATATATACCGCTCTTCTATTACACTCTGCTTTTCTAGTAAGCAGTGCTAACCCTAGTGAGATTTATGCAGTCACAGAGATCTATTCCTATATGTTCAGTGCACAGGGGTCTCCAGTGTTATACACAGTACAGGGGGCTCTGCTGGTTGTACAGATTGCTAGAGGGAGGAGAGATCAGATCCGGCTACAGGGCGGCCATTTATATTTTCTTCTTTTTCCCCCCTCAGTTCAGCCAGAGGTGAAGGTCTCCGGTCAGGAGAAAGATGAGACGCTGACGCTTCACTGCCAGGTCTACGGATTTCACCCCAAACAAGTGGATGTGAAGTGGATGAAGAACGGGAAGGACGACGTCCCCACATATCAGACCACACACACCCTCCCCAATCCTGACGGCACCTATCAGATCAGGGTCACTGCGGAAGTGATCCCCAAAGAGGGCGACAGCTACTCCTGTTATGTGGACCACAGCAGCCTGCCCGAGCCCATGAAGATTGTGTGGGGTGAGTTGGGTCCATATTGGGGGGATGACTGGAAGACTAATATGTAGTATGTCATGACTGGTGGTCACTATTGTGACATGTCATTGTATAGTCTGTGGACAATAGTGATATGAAATCTATATGAGTATGATACCTGAATGGAGTTTGTTGGGTTTGGAAAGGCAATTCAGTTTTCATTAAAGGGGTTGCCCCGGGATAAAAACTAATCCTTTCACTAATATAAACATCCTGACCCCTCCTACTTTCTAAATAACATGATTATCAAAAATGTATATTTACCCATATCCCTGGTCACATGACCACCTCAGGGACATTTGCAGGTTATCCGGTTATCTGGTTATTCCAGAAACGGAATGTCACTACTACCCATCCCCCATCCACTCCAACATACTTACCTATCTTCTTTCCACTCTTCCCCCTGCGGACGGCTCCTCCCTCCTCTATAGTCCGAGCCCTGCTCTGCAGCTGATAGTCCACCTCAGGCGTGGGAGCTGCGCAGTAGAGTTAGATCATCAGCTATGGACACAGAGCAGCGCTGGGACAATAGTCAGCAAAGAGGGAGGAGCCTTCCTGCAGGACGAAGCCTGGAAGGAAGAGAGGTAAGTATATAAAGGGGTCGGGGGTTGGGCTCAGTAGGTAGGGGAGAGCTAGTAGTGGGTGGGATAGCTAGAGAGACAGGGTGGGGGTGTATGGGAGGGAGGGAGAGAGGAAGGGGAGGGGAGGGAGGTGAGAGGGGGCTACTGTGGAAGTTACATAGCAGGAAGCTGAACCCTGTAAACAAATGCAGAAGATACCAGGAGCTCCCAGAGACCCCCAGAAATCACTCAAAACACTGCTAAGGGTATATGAGTGCATGTATTAACCCATTAATAGCACTAACAGACCTTTTTTTGAAAAAACAAAAAATGTTTGACATTCCATAGACGCACTGATAGGAAACTCAGATTGTGAGTCCTAAAGGGGACAGTGAGTGATGACAATATACAGTATATAATCTACAGCTTACATTTTCTCTTTTCTAACTTCTAGAACCAAAATCGCTGAACGTCCGGGTCATCCTGATCACCGCTGCGGGGGTCATCGCTCTTCTTGCTGGTGGCGTTGGTGGATTTCTCTTATATAAAAGTAAGTGTCAGTGATGCAGCGCGACTAGTCTTCTACAGGAATCAACATAGATGAACACACACACACATGTGTATATATATATATATATATATATATATATATATATATATATATATATATACTGTATGTTCATATGCTTCTAGACACACATACATGTATTTTATTGAGCTGTGACTCTATAACCATGACAGATGACAATGACTCACTTTGAGGTTTCCTACTTCTGTAAATATGATGTTCTCTCTGATCTTATCTATGATGTTGGGCGGTTAGAGTGGAAGATACAGAATATAACTTGTCTCCATTTGCAGGTGTTTGCTTTTTTTTAACCCCGACCCACTTACATATCTCTGCCCGGGGTATGAAGATAACACAACCGAATGTGAGATCCTTCCTATACATGGACCCCAGACTCCCGAGCTCACACAACTCTTGTATTTTCCTTCTTATCTGCAAATAGTTTTCCCTCTTCCATATAAGCATATACAGAACGTCTGGCTGAGTGCTCTACACCCCTCCCCCCCCTGTCCGATTAGGACATATATCTAAAATGGCGCTACGCATATTACTATAGTTGTTTGAAGCCTTAGCCATGTTGGTTCCTCTGCGCCACATCACCCTGCTTGTACCTCAAATTCTGTCCTGCTTTCTTTCCTAATTTGGGTAGTCGTATGTTAGCAGCAGAGATAACGGAGAGACTGACTTGATGACCTTTGTAGGATACGATTATTCTTCACAATTTTATCTCATTCTCTTATTTTAGAGAAGAAAGATGGCGGCTACAAGACGACCGGCAGTGAGTATTGTGTATAGGCGACTATCCTGAGCTGTCACTAGGTGTGATATATGACTAGTGTGCTGTGATATGACTGTATATGAGTGGCGGCTGTGATAAGGGATGACTAACGCGCTTCAGTGGGAGCCCAGATCAGAGTCAGAGTCACATATCTAGGACTAAGTTCACACCTGCACTAGGTGCTGCCTGCCACAGATCTGTCCAAAATTTCTGGGCAACAAACTGCTACAAGCCTTATATTTTCAGCTAAAAAAGACATCCAGCAGACAACTGATGGACCCCCATTATAGTCAGTGGGGTCCCTTGGGCTTTGGTCACGTCTGCTTTGTTTATGGTCTGTTTTTCGGTTCTTCTCGTCCTCCGATGGATTTACCAGCTCAGATATGAACATAACCCAACTACAGCATAGTCCTGAAGGGCTGTCTGTGCCAAAGCCAGAAAACTGAGCAAGTATTGAAAGCCGCTGTATGTGAATGAGAAAGACAGAAAATAACTAAAAATCAGAACAAAACCAGCAAAACAAAAACTTTACAGAGTCACACAACTTTATATATGTGATCTGATCTGACTATTGTGAAATTGTAGAATGTTTCCTTACATAACTTCCTATTTCCGCAGCTTCGGACACATCCTCTGACTCTTCTAATAATCCAGCCAAGGCCTGATGGTGAGGAATAATGTGAGATATAAAAGGTGATCTAGAAACAGCCTCATAAAATAGATATTGGCTGGTTTATATTCCTAGATATCTTATTATATTTTATACTATAGGAAGATTTCTGCAAGTCTGGAGAGAAGAAACACAAATGTCTCTTCTGGCTCTTAGATGCAATTCAGCAATTTTACAAGAAGTCTCCTGACTGGTCACATAGAGATATAAGATCACGCTGTGCAGCTCATGAGATTGAACCACCAACAATTTGCAAACCAAAAGCTATTCCAGAGCCCTGCAATGTCCTTGTCCGTTACTAGGTGTCCCTTACTGAGCACTCACTACTTGCTGTACACTGCTGGACTTTCCAGAAGCTGCAAACAAAATTCTGAAAGAGGTGGAATTGGAAAAATTTCTAATGGATTTGATATTTACGGCGTTCACTGTGTGGTAAACACGAGATATTATCTGTATTCTGCGGGTCAGTACAGTCACTCAGATACCAATTTTATAGAGGATTTGTAATGTATTTCAAAAATTGAATCCATTGCAAAATAGAAAAAAATTAGTGTTGCCATATTGTGACACCTTTAACTGGGTGCGGCGTCTTTTTATGCAGGACTAGATGGCGCTTTTATTGATACCATTTTTGGATCACTTTTTATTCAAGTTTTTATAGGAGGCAAAGTGTTGAAAAAAAAATCACCATTTGTCCATTTAGATTTTTTTCCCCGCTACACCGCTCACCGTATGGCGTCAATATTTTTCTATTTTAATAGTTCAGATATTTTGGAGCACAGGAGACCTAAAGGGTTTATGTTTCTTATTATTTCTCTATGTGATCTAGGGAAAGCTGGGTGATTGGAGCTTTTTATATATTTAGTGAGTTTTTTATACTTTTTTAAAAATAACGTATTCTTTTACTTTTATTTTCATTCCACCTATGGACTGGGAATCCTGGGGGGGGTCTGATTGTTCATATTATTCATGGTAATACTAATATATTGCAGTGAATAGTAACATCCACTCACTGCTATTACAGGCTGCCTCTGGCAGAAGTGATGTAATGACAAGTCTGGGAACCCTAAAATAGGCTCCTGGCTGTCAATGCAACCGATCACAACCCCCAGTGTCAATCCAGAGGGCAGCGATTGGTCAAAAATGGCGGCTGTGCACTTTAGATGCCATGGTTGCATTTAACCTCAGCATCTACAATGTTTACAGCTGCGATTGGTGTTGGGACCGATTGGAAGTGTTATCAGCAGTTGTCGGCTGTATTGTACAGTCAGTATCCGCTGGGTATGGAAGGAGCTCAGCTCCAGCTCTCTCCATACAACCCTTTGCACATAATGTTGTAATTACGTGATCATGCACAATTACAACATTATGTTCATTCACTAGGTCCCCCCGCGTGGTTCTGGGATTTTTGCTCACCGTTCTCGTGATCATTTTGACCCCACGGGGTGAGATTTTGCGTGGAGCCCCAGATCGAGGGAGATTATCAGTGGTCTTGTATCTCTTCCATTTTCTAATTATTGCTCCCACAGTTGATTTCTTCAATCCAAGCTGGTTGCCTATTGCAGATTCAGTCTTCCCAGCCTGGTGCAGGGCTACAATTTTGATTCTGGTGTCCTTTGACAGCTCTTTGGTCTTCACCATAGTGGAGTTTGGAGTCTGACTGTTTGAGGGTGTGCACAGGTGTCTTTTTATACTGATAACAAGTTTAAACAGGTGCCATTACTACAGGTAATGAGTGGAGGAAAGAGGAGACTCTTAAAGAAGAAGTTACAGGTCTGTGAGAGCCAGAAATCTTGATTGTTTGTAGGTGACCAAATACTTATTTTCCACCATAATTTGCAAATAAATTCTTACAAAATCATACAATGTGATTTTCTGGATTTGTTTTCTCATTTTGTCTCTCATAGTTGAGGTCTACCTATGATGTAAATTACAGACGCCTCTCATCTTTTTAAGTAGTGGAACTTGCACTATTGGTGACTGACTAAATACTTTTTTGCCCCACTGTATATATATATGTATAGTGTCAGATAAAAGATGAGTCCAAGATCAATCAGTTCTATTTGTAAAGTTTCCAGAGATATCACCAATAGGGTTGAGCGATCATGTTCGGAGAAGATCGGATTCCTATCAGCGATCAAGAAATTTTCACGATCGCGATTGGAATTCCGAATACGATCTTTTTAGGTGGGATCGAGATCGGTGACTATTTTCCTCAATTCTTTGCTTAGCCTTCACACTGAGTATACGCTCTACTCATTCTGAGCGGAGTGTATACTCAGTGTGAAGGCTCTGCTGCGGTTCCATAGGAAAGAATGGAAGCATCCGGCACACAGCCCTAACCCCCTGTGCGCCGGCTGCGTCCATTCATTCTAATGGGAGACTAGCTAACATCTCTAGTAGCTACTTACCTCCAGAGATGGCTTCACCGTTGCCCGGTGTTCTCCTTCTTCTTCGCCTCACTGCCGCCACCTCCCAGGTTAGTGTTTAAAGAGTTAGGAAGGCGGGGCTTGTGGCTTAGGAGAGTGTGGGTGGATACAGGGCGGGGAGACGTGACATCTCCCCTCCCAGTACCCGCCCACACTCTCCTAACCTGGGAGGCGGGGGCAGTGAGGCGAAGAAGAACGAGAACACCGGGCACCGGAGCAGCCATCTCTACAGGTAAGTGGACACCAGGGGGGACTAAGTAGCCAGAGGATTAAAAATAAATCACTACACAGCGTGGATTCTAACAATTAAAGCATTCAATTGTTAGATTCCATGCTGTATAGTAAATAGGATTGTTTTTAAAATCCGATCTCCGAATAGTAAAAAAAATCCCATTGACTTGCATTGGGATCGGAATTGGGATCGAGATCGGGTTTGAATGAAAAATGATCGGGAATCAGATTTTAAAATCTATCCTGAAAAGTCAAGATTGGCTCAACCCTAATCGCCAATTAAAAATACAGGGATTGATATATCTACTTTCAAACAACTTTTAATTTTCTGACATTATTTGTGTCATTAATAGTTTTTGCACTTTATTTGCAGATTTTGGCTCCTTTCTGTGAAATCCTGCACATATTTTTGCCTTATTTCCCTATTGAGAGTTGAAATCTGTACACTGCTTGTACTAGGTGGGTGCAGACTTGTGTATAAGGCAGGGAAACTTCCAAAATAAAAGGAGATATCTATGTGATGAAATATTTGTACAGTATGTAGGTGACTTAGTGTGCAGATTGTGGGAGATGAGGGGTCAGGACGGGCAAGTCCTATACTGAGAAGAGATCATTCTGTACCCGGTCATGCTCGGGCATCTCTGATCTCTGCGATGGTGCGGGATCAGGAGGGGTTAACATATATTACAATACAATAATAATCTTATTCGTTGTGCTCAGTTTTACACAGTCAGTAATCATCTACAATAAGCGCTGTGCAGAATACTGAATAACGCTTCACATGAACAAAATATACCAGATGTATCATCCTGGATCAGTCACCGTGATAAATCTGATGTATCTGTAGATTGTCTCGTCCCAGGTTTATAGAAGTTATTAGTTGTCTTACTTTGTGCCAATATTTTGGGGCAATATTGATGTAAATTGTTCCAGAAATCTTGCACATTTTGACTACTAAATCTCTGTCTGGTCTATAACAAGAAACCAAAGACTGGTCTGCAACACAAGAGACGACACGGCACAAGAGACGACACAACACAAGAGACGACACAACACAAGGGATGACAACACACATAAGACGACACAACACAAGAGACGACACAACACAAGAGACAACAACACACACGAGACGACACAACACAAGAAGCGACACAACACAAGAGACGACACAACACAAGAAGCGACACAGCACACAAGAGGCAACACGGAGAAAAGACCTATAAGATAAGGAATAAAACACTGGATAAGAATCCTAATCTCTTCCTGCACAGCTATAGATTTACATTACATAGAAAGCAACACGAAATGTTACAAGTAATTTTTTCTGTTTGTACCTCCCATTTACCTGTTGTGTCTGTCCTGCCATTAGAATTAGATTGTAAGCTTTTGCGAGCAGGGATTTCTCTCCCTTTGTCTCATTGTTCATGTTGGCTGATGAGTTGTCATTTTTTGTGTGTTATCTCTTGTAAAACACTGCAGAAAATGTTGGTGCTACATAAATAAAAGAAGCCGCGTGAGGTCGTGTGAATCTTCTTCCCCGTCTTCTTCTGATCTGTAAACTGGTGGCTGCTATTTTCAGAGATTGATATCAGACAAATTCACTGAAGATTTGAGAAAGTTGTATCCAATTGTATTTGGTGACAAACAGATTCACTCATCTCTATAACAAACACAAGTCTTAAAGATCTTTGTAATGACATAGATGTTTATTTTACCTATGTTATCTATAGGATATGCAACAAACACACCAGACAAACTGACTTTAAAAGGGGGATCCGGTTTCTAGTACTAGAGGCCTATTCTTAAGCCATCGATACTAGAAACCGGATAACCCCTTTAATTCCTCCCATGATACCCCCCCCCCCTCCCACCGATCCTCTACACTGGGATCCTGTACTTGTAAATGGGGAGACATAAATGCATGTGAGAGTTTTACAAGAAGTCTCCAGTTACGTTTCCATCCTCATCTATTGTCTAAGTTTCAGATAAATGGGAGACAACATGGGAGACACGGACAGGAGAGCCGGATATCGGTGTTTAGACAATCCTACAACCCCAGAAGCTTCTAGTAATTCTGCCCCATTACTTCTCTCTACAGAGACTCATTCAAAGAGGAACTTTCACGTCCTCATAGATGTGCGGTATTATCTACTGCTAGAAAGCCGACAGTTCCGGGCACTTTTGGCTTTCCTGTATCTGCCCCAGTGCTGGAGATATTGGGGCTATTGGTCCTCGCTGGCTGTGACGTCCCATGTCCCTTTCCTTAGTGACCGATGAGGCCGCTTATTGGATGTTGTTGACCTGGATGTTATATATTCTTGGATAACATTCATACAAGGTTGGTGACACGTTGTAATATTAAAGGTAGACTAAACTGTGTGATGTGTCTGACCGCTCACAGAGACCACCAACAATTTCCAGATCAAAACTCAAAGGATTTGTCCACACAAGACATTTTTGCTGCAGTTCTGCTGTGCTATTTGTTATAGATACAAGTTTTTTTTATACAGACATGTAATTTAAAAAAAAAGTTAAAAAAAAAGTTATCATAACTGGGAATGCACGTACCACCCATGTAGGCTTTACAGCTGCACAGGGGTCTGGAGGGAGGGGGGGCCCGGTCTAACTACAAAACTAATTATGTGTGCTCCGATTGAGAGACGACATAATATTTATGGCCAGCAGGTGGCAGCACCCCATAGTGATCTGTAAACACAGGACCTCGGGCAGGCAGCAGTGTAGGATTCACTTCTCGGCACCCTGGGGGGAGAATTTAGGTGAGAGGGAGAGGAGGACCGCAGCCATATTTATACTATATATTTTTTATAAGATTTTGCTTTCATCTCCCCCGATCTGCTAGTTTTATGTTATATACTACATGAATAAGAAGATCCTGGATACTGTGGGGCAGATTTATTAAGATTTCTTTTAGAATTCCCCCCTGCTGGTTGTATTAAAGTGTCTGACATCCCCTTTAAACCTGACCAGAGCTGTAAATGACTCGGTCACTTCCTATACATGAAGTTTATTTCTCCGTACATGAGATATGATAAACTTTCTAGGGTGTCTGTAGAAACTGCACATACTCAGAGGGGTAACGTGTGATCCAGAATGGGGGTCATGTAAACAATATCTGCACATTGATGAACTCTGACATACCTCCCAACTATCAATAATGGAATATTACAGAGATTACTGAAGTATTAATATCCTGATCCTGTATATGGACAAACACCTTGGTAACCTCAAAAACACATTCTCGAGGCCGGGTTACCATCCAGGAACAGTAGAAAACCAAATCACCAGGGCCATGAGAATACCAAGATCCGATTTATGAAATCCAAAAGAAAAATTATTTTAGAGCTCACCTCAGCAGGCTTTTCTGTGAAGGATTCATCGTCTTCTCTTCAGGGCATATTCTGGACTACAGAATGATTCGGTAAGTACTGTATATATGGAAAACAAGACGAGCCGGCAACTCTCTGAAGATCTAAAATTTAAGCCATCATTAAAAGATAGTCTATACAAGAAATGAACAAAAACAAACAAAAAATAACCCCTTAAAAAAGGCTAACGCATTTCGGAAAGCATGTTCCTTTTTCAAAGCATACATAACAATGAAAAGTGTTCATCCTTAAATACCTTCCTTTCCCCTCATGTCGGTTCCGGTTCGTTAATTTCAATTGCAAACATGTGATAGCCGCATGATGATTAAAAGTTACATTTTAGACCTTCAGTCTTGTTTTCTATATATACTTATGAAATTACAACACCAATCAGGAGAACAATCGGGTGCCCCTGGTCGTCACATATAACCCCCACCTGGAGACGCTGAGAGGTATCACACGCAAATTACATCCACTACTGCAAAAAGACCACCATGTAATATCCATATATCCAGACCCCCCTCTCCTGTGCTACAGACAGCCACCAAACCTCAGGAATATGGTTGTCAGCAGCTCACTGTCACCTCCAACTAACACAGGAACATTCCCATGTGGACAGAAAAGGTGCAAAACCTGCCCTCACATACTGACTACTGACAGGATAGAAATACCAAACTCTAACAAGGACTACAAGATCCCAGGTACGTTCACCTGCCGCCACCTAATGTAGTGTATGGAATAAAGTGCACCAAGTGTCCTGGGGGGTCTGTATATGGGGGAGACAGGCCAGACACTTAGGATAAGGATGAACTCGCACCGTCACACAATTACAGAGCAGAGAATGGACCTCCCGGTGCCAAAACACTTCTGCAATGAGGATCATAATATCACCAAAGACATGAAGATCCTGATACTAAGAGGAAATTTCAAAAGCAAAAAAGACAGAAGGGTATGGGAATACAATCTAATGACAACCTGTGACACTCTCCAGGGGGGGTTAATTCTGTCACATGGTTTTATGTCCATTTACAACAACTAGACACCACGTGACTGATCAAGGGATCATAAAACTCAGAGCCGTCCTGTGAACTGATATTTTTTGGACTTATCTGTTTGCTTGTTCTGCTTTCCATCAATTATGCACCAAACACTCTATTCCTGTATAAATGTGCAGCCTTCAGAAACTGTGTTATACCAGCCTGTTGAAGAGACCTAGTAGTCTCCACAGCTTGCAATCTAGCAACAATTTTGTTAGCCATTAAAAAAGGAATCAACTACTGAAGACTCTCAATCTTTACATTTCATATCCACAGACTAACACGGTACAAAGGTCAAAGGTTCACCACGGGGCCCCGCCATTCCTAGTTACGCCACTGGTAATAATTCATATCCAGGTTATATCCCGACCTTCACATCACACAGAAACATTTCTAATAGAATCAGACAGTATCTCGCTGACCAAAGAGCTGACAATCTATTAGTAGTCTTGTCCCGTCTGAGATCCGCACATGTGTGGATGAGATTAAGGAACTCACTTTGCTGTGATATTTTTTTCATAGCATTTCCACAACAGCCAGAAATGCGGCGTCTCCATAACATGTGGCCTCAGCCCAAAACCGCCCGCACCCGACCAAGTACAGTCTGAGGGGGGAGGGGGCCGGCGCTCTGTGCAGAGTATTATGGAGTATGTCTTATCCAGATCCGTGAAAACAGATCGAAATGGATCGGAACCGCCCATAGAAATCAGAGTAAGGCCCCACTGGGCGGAAATGCAGCAAAAAACCGCAGCGGAAAAAAACACAGAGAAAACACTGCGTTTCCGCAACTATAATTGACATGCTGCATTTTTCAAAAACGCAGCTTTTCCGCAGCGTTTTTTTCCCGCAGTGTGGGGCTAGGATTACTCAAAATTGCATTCACTGTGCTGGTACTGTAAAACACGCGCTTTTTTTCTGCTGTGTTTCCGTAATGCCCAAAAACGCTGTGTTTCCGCCCAGTGGGGCCTTAGTCTAAGACGGAAGGCAGTCGGTTGTCATCATATGACGTCCTTATGACGTTCTCTGTAATGGCTCTGTGGATTTGCTTATTTACGGACAGGAAATTCATTCATATTAAAGATCCTAAAGCAAAGGTATGTTTAGGTGAAATCTCCTCCACCTGGGACCAATAGCTGCACAAGTACACAAGTGAAACAGAGGATTTGGGGGTAAATAGCTGCACCTCTTTTTTAGGCTATGTCCCCACGTGGCGTAAACCGCCGCGGACACACTGGAAACTTTTTCACTGTGGTGTCTCCTTATGAAGTTGTCGCACCTCCTTGGTAAATGTTGTGCACATATCTGAGCTTAGAGGCGTCTTTTTAAGCCATTTCCACTTTGCCCCTTTTTACCGCAGTCTGACCTGAGGGGTTTTTAAGGACTAGTTCACACGGGGGAATAAAGGCGGTTTGTGATGGCGGATTTCGAAATCTGCCTCATTACAATAGTGGTCTATGTAGACTGCTAGCAGAAAAAAGAAGTGACATGACCTGTCTTCAGGCGTTTTCTGCCTAAAGAAAGCAATACCCCAAATCATCCCCCCCCCCATACAGCTGTCACCAACTAAGAAGAAGATGAGACCCCACGGACTGTTATACCCCAATTCACCCACCCCACCCCCCATACTCACCATTCCCCCCCCAACCCCCAACTCCCCCCCCCCCTCACTTTACTAGCATTGGCAATGCCAAATATCTATTCAGACATCCCAATAAAGCTTGTTTGATTCTTGATTCAATAGAAGTGAATGGGAGGCGAAAAACGCACGTTTTTTTTTTGCGCTTCTTTCTTGCAAAAAAACGCAACACATTTTTTGCACCCCATTCACTTTATGGGAGGGGAAAACCACCTGGCATTTTTTGAAGCAGTGTTTTTAAAAAAAACAAACAAAAAAAACGCTCCAAAAAAAGCTCCAAAAAGTGTGGCAAGGTCCAAAAAACGTTTCCTAATTAGGAAGCGTTTTTTTTCGGGACCAAAATAAGCCACACGTAATTTACATGTGAACTAGCCCTTACACCGGCCGTGTATTGGGGACATTTTCACCTTTTTTGCCCCTTTTTTTAAAAAAAGTACAGGTCATAAATACAGCATGAAAATGGTCGCTATTTAGACCACGTCCCCTTTCCCAGACAAAAAGTAAAGTGGCGCGGGCGGCATAACATGTGGAGAAAAAGGTGCAAATGCTTCATACATAAAGTGCAGAGCGGGAAAAGAGCACAGAAAGGGGCAAGAAGCCTAATAAATGTGCCCCATTATTCCCAATCCTGCAGTCCATGGCCACCACATGTAGGCTGGTATATAGTCAGTATGTGGCAGCCATGATGATATAACTCGGCCTACTACAAGTGGGGCTGATTTATGAGCCTGCCTGGAAGTCAAACTGTCTTTGTCACCCACAGCAACCAATCACAGCGCAGCTTTCATTAGACAAAGGCAAAATACACAATGAAAGCTGCTTCCTCATTGGTTGCTTTGGGTGACAAAGACAGCGGCACTGTAAGACATGATAATAAATCAGCAGCGTTAGCGGGAGATGATGGGAGTTATATCTATAGTGATCCCTACAATCCTGGAGACTCCTGCAGTCCTGGACAGAGGCCTTGTACCTGTCATGGATGTATCCTATATGGAGTGTGTATATATATATATAGCGGTGAGATATCAGAGCGTCTCCTGTCATGGTGTATACATATATACAAGAGGCTGATAGATTGTAATGACTCGCCAGGACTTGTTACGTCTCCTGTTCACACTTCTAAACCTCTCGGCTCCTATTACTTATAGATATGGACAGAGGTGTAACTTGGGGCTCCTGGGCCCCAGAATATGTCATGGGCACCATTTATTATGTGTCATCTTCTTATGCTGTAGAGAGGCCTTTGGCCCTCCTGATGCTCCTGGGCCCGGTAGCCATTGTTACCTCTGCACCGCCTATACCTGCACCCAGTGGCGTCACTACCGCGGTAGCAGCAGAGGAAGCCGCCACCGCTCACTCATCTCTATTCACACGTACTCTATAAGTAATACTGAAGGTCTGCAAGGTCCATGTCATAACTAAGATGTGTATTTTATCGTCTCCATATCAAATCTACACAAGACTTTAAAATGTAATAGAATGTAATAGCAACAAGCTCCTCATTACAAAGAACTAAGATTTAGTCCCCTTGCAGACAAGCATGGGCGATATCCGCGGGCTATTCGTCTATGGGGTCCGAGGGTAACCACTTTTTTATGCAGGTTAGGTTTCCGTGGTTCTATTCCCCCCCCAAACAGAAACCCGAACGCAGATGTCAACCTAGCCTTACGCCAAAACACTTAGTACAACATGGAAAAAGCACAAGCCAGCACGACAGTCCAATTGATAAAAATTCTTTTAATATTTATTAAATATTAGTTACCACTTAAAAACAATAGTCTACAGGAGGGCAGATGGATTTAGCCAAAAACACAAACAAATAGTCACACAGAATGAAAAGCATAAGGCGCTATGCTGAACCATAGAAATATAAACCTAGGTAGCCTGAGGAAGCCAGTTTTTGTGGCGAAACGCGTGTGGGGGGGGGGGGGGGTCCTTCTACCTATCGGCTATCTGTTTGTGGGCATCTAGCTGACCTTTATCCCTTGAAAATGACATCAGGTAATTAATATAGTTACTACTGCATTGGGATGTTTCAGGCTCTGTATTGGGATGTTAGAGATAAGCTTGTGTGTGATTGGCTGTAATCATATTACTTTATGGGAGTTTGACTCCTGCTAGTATAGACTATTATTCTCATGGCCTTCTCACATTCCTCTATACATTCTCCTCCTATTTGATAGATCTCTTGCTATTATTCATGATGTACTAATACTATATTGATGTTATATTGGTGTATGTACACAGGTTATGAGAGACATACTTTGAATGTTGTTGTATATTAATAATGTTCTACTGTTAGGAGAACAGAGCTCTGTCATTCCATATATGTGTATTTAATCTACCTAGGTTTATATTTACCGTATATACTCGAGTATAAGCCGACCAGAATATAAGCCGAACCCCCTAATTTTACCACAGAAAACTGGGAAAACTTATTGACTCGAGTATAAGCCGAGGGGGGGAAGGGGGGGGGGAAATGCAGCAGATACTGGAAAATTTTAAAAATTAAAATGGTCAGAGTTTTTGGGTGCAGTAGTTGCTGGTACCGGGGGAGGGGGTGTTTTGGTTGTCTGTCTGCCCCTTCCCTGAGCTTGAGCACTGCTTTTTCTTCCCCCACTTGGAATTCAGTCTGGCTGAATATAGGGGATCTGCAGTACTCCTATTAACCCCTTCCCGACAGAACAGGAGCACTGCAGATCCCCTATATTCAGTAGACCGGGCGCTGTCAGACACAGGGAGACCTAATGTGTTTGTGTTTCACAGTCATTTTCTACTTTTGTATGTATTCTAGGAAAAGTGAGAGTGATTTAGAACTCTTATTTTTTTTTTTTAAATCTTCTTTTTTTTTTTTTTTGCACTGTTTTATGGGAGATTCTACACATTGATATTGTGGCTGGTCATAAAAAAAATCACAAAAAATAATTTAAATTTTTTTTTTTGCTGACTCGAGTATAAGCCGAGGGGGGCTTTTTCAGCACAAAAACTGGGCTGAAAAATTTGGCTTATACTCAAGTATATATGGTATATGGTTCAGCATAGCGCCTAATACTCTTCATTCTGTGTGTCTATTTGTTTGTGTTTTTGGCTAAATCCATCTGCCCTCCTGAATACTATTGTTTTTAAGTGGTAACTATTTGCCAATATATTTAATAAATATTTAAATAATTTTTATCAATTGGACTGTCGTGCTGGCTTGTGCTTTTTCCATGTTGTACTAAGTATTTTTTTCAAGCCAAATGTGTTATAATAAGAGGTGTTTCTATATGAAGTTTTTTACACTAAAACACTATCATGACTATCAAGCCTAGTCCGGGGGAATGGAAGGGGTGTATAGGGGTATATAGAGGAGAGATGAAAAATATGTCATTGGAAAAAGTCAGAGATTGTGGTTCTGGTGACACTAACCTATCTATCTGCAGGGCTGGGGTGATATGCTGGTTCTGGTGACAGTAACCTATCTCTCTGCAGGGCTGGGGTGATATGCTGCTTCTGGTGACACTAACCTATCTCTCTGCAGGGCTGGGGTGATATACTGGTCCTGGTGACAGTAACCTATCTATCTGCAGGGCTGGGGTGATATGCTGCTTCTGGTGACACTAACCTATCTATCTGCAGGACTGGGGTGATATGCTGGGTCTGGTGACAATAACCTATCTATCTGCAGGGCTGGGGTGATATGCTGGTTCTGGTGACAGTAACCTATCTCTCTGCAGGGCTGGGGTGATATGCTGGGTCTGGTGACAGTAACCTATCTATCTGCAGGGCTGGGGTGATATGCTGGTGACACTAACCTATCTATCTGCAGGGCTGGGGTGATATACTGGTCCTGGTGACAGTAACCTATCTATCTGCAGGGCTGGGGTGATATGCTGCTTCTGGTGACACTAACCTATCTCTCTGCAGGGCTGGGGTGATATGCTGGTGACACTAACCTATCTATCTGCAGGACTGGGGTGATATGCTGGTTCTGGTGACAGTAACCTATCTATCTGCAGGGCTGGGGTGATATGCTGGTTCTGGTGACAGTAACCTATCTATCTGCAGGACTGGGGTGATATGCTGGTTCTGGTGACAGTAACCTATCTATCTGCAGGACTGGGGTGATATGCTGGTTCTGGTGACAGTAACCTATCTATCTGCAGGACTGGGGTGATATGCTGGTTCTGGTGACAGTAACCTATCTATCTGCAGGGCTGGGGAGATATGCTGGTTCTGGTGACAGTAACCTATCTATCTGCAGGGCTGGGGTGATATGCTGGTTCTGGTGACAGTAACCTATCTATCTGCAGGGCTGGGGTGATATGCTGGGGTCTGGTGACAGTAACCTATCTATCTGCAGGGCTGGGGTGATATGCTGGTTCTGGGGACACTAACCTATCTATCTGCAGGGCTGGGGGATATGCTGGGTTACAATGGCAGACTCTCTCTAAAATATTAAGTGAGGTTTGCAAATCATTTGCAGGTGTCCCAGGACCATCGTAGGAAATTCTGACATATCCGTGGACCAGGAGAAGAGAAGCAGCAATGCTGCAGGGAACAGTCCAGGCTCAGGACTCGGCAGCACATTTAGTTCACATCTGTGCCCGGCCTCCGTTCTGCAGGTTTCCGTTTCCTGCCCGAAACTGTACGGGAGATGGAAACCTGCCGGCACTTTTCAATCCATTCATTTGAGTGGGTTTGGAAAGTGTCCGGCTGTGAGCGTTTTGTGCTCTCCGCAGTGAAACCGTTTTTTTTTAACCGGACACAGAGTCGGACATGCAGGACTTTGTGTCCGGTTAAAAAAAAAATGGTTTCACTGCGGAGAGCACAAAACGCTCACTGGCACTCACGGCCGGACGCGGTCTGTCGGGTTTCCGTCTTCTTTCTGCAGACGGAGATCGGGCGCCGATGTGAATGAGCCCTCACCTGGACTTTCTTTGCTGCATTGCTCCCTTTTACACAAGAAAGAACATAAAATAAGAGATTATCAGAACTACTGGACATAATATAAGGGGGAGGTATAGAATCTCCATTGTTCCCCCCTATACTATAATGGCCGGCATTAGGGGTGCCCCTATAACAGTATGAGCCGAGGTGGCCCCACAAATACTGTCAGCATGTGTATGAAGTGTACGGCACCTCTGAGCACATTGTGCAGCTTATATAAAGAATCAATCTACAGAAATCTTAGTTACTTAGCAAATCTATTCTATTTCTCATAGTTCACTGATCCTGAGCTGATATCTGTGTAATCCTCCAGAGCTGCACTCACACGTGTCCACCAGGCAACATACATGTAACCTCATGCAGGATAAATCAGCGATTGCACAGCATTATATTAGCTCATTTAACCTTCTGGTCTTCTGACTGTTAACCAGTTGTTGACTGCACCAGTGCTATCAACGTATTCTCATGGCAGGATAGAAGAATAATAAAGAATACTAAGGCTATGGTCACACCTGCCATAGGAGACTCCGCCGCAGATTCTGTCTAAAATCAGTAGAGAGAAAAGATGGAGGACTCTTCACTCCGCTGATTTCAGTATAAGATTGGTGGAAACCAGTAATTGTATCGGTTTCTTTGGGGAATTGCTCCACTATACTTTGCACTAGTTTTGCTCAATCTCCCATTATAACGATGATAAATCCACCAGACACCGCCATATTCCTGTCTGCCCAGCAGGTGGCAGTATATCGCTATACTCTCTATGGGGTGACTCAGGAGGTTTCCCGTAAATCAGATTGTTTCCTCTCGGATCATGTCATTCATGTCTGTGCGATAGAGGGAGCAAAACCTGCAAGAAGAAGAAGAAGAAGAAGAAGAAGAGACGTCTAATAATTCACCAGATATTCCTAGAAGATGTAACGTCAGGAGGGAGAGAGACAGAAATCCATCAGAATGTGCAATAATTCTATCTATAACTTCTCCATTATCATCACCTTATCACTGCTTCATATCCAGGTTATATCCCGACCTTCACATCACACAGAAACATTTCTAATAGAATCAGACAATATCTCGCTGACCAAAGAGCTGACAATCTATTAGTAGTCTTGTCCCGTCTGAGATCCGCACATGTGTGGATGAGATTAAGGAACTCACTTTGCTGTGATATTTTTTTCATAGCATTTCCACAACAGCCAGAAATGCGGCGTCTCCATAACATGTGGCCTCAGCCCAAAACCGCCCGCACACGACCAAGTACAGTCTGAAATTTAAAGGGATCCTATAAACACAATTTTTTCACCCTAACATGTCGGAATAGCCTTAAGAAATGCTACTCGTCTCCTACTTTTTCTTTTTCTTCTCTGCACCGCCGTTCGCCTGCAATCCTGGTTTTTTCTCAGTATGCAAATGAGTTCTCTGGCAGCACTGGGGGCGGGCCCCAGCACTCAAACAGCACAGGGGGCGTCCCTAATGCTGCCAGAGAACTCTCCAGCGCCGCCTCCATCTTCTTCTGCAACGAGGTCTTCACCACGTCTTATTCCGGTGACATCTTCTTACTTCTAGGCCTTAGACAAGGCAAATGGCCACGAGAAAATGGCTGCTTACAATACTGTTGAGGCGGCCATTTTTCTTGTGGCCATGGGCATGCGCAGTCGGCTTGTCCTAGACCTAGAAGTAAGAAGACGCCGCCTGAAGAAGACAGCTTCTACATCTCTGCTTGCTGTCAGTGAATGGGAAGACTCTGGTTTCTATCTGTCCTGTCCTAGTATACAGGAGAGGATACGCTGCAGATATAACACACCCAGGAGGAGCAGCCATGTGTCAGAGTAGTTATATATGGTGGCAGCTCTTATATGAGCAGTATACGGGGGTCAGTATATACGGCTCTAGCTATAGTACTGGGATGGGGTAATGCTGTGACATTGTACATCATCATACTGCCATGTGTGAACCCGGTCTAATATGGATATGTATCTATCAGTATTGTGTAGCAGTGTATGAGTGACCAGGCCGCTCCCAGATCTCCCCTGATGGTATATATATATCCATGGCTTTAGGTTCTGGTCCTGATTTGATGTTCTGTTCTTGGTTCTGTATCTGCAGAATAGCAAAGACTCTGATACTTTATCCTGGACATCTAAGTGTTGTATATAGGGCAGTGTGGCAGATAGTGCACATATATATATATATAGACCCCGATGTGACCCCCACATGACACAATGTTCCCTGTACAGGACATTACATGGAGGTCAGTAGTCTTATCTATACAGAAAATGGCGTCTCCAGAGATTACTATTAATGACATTGAACATCCAGGACCAAGCGCGCAGCTATAGGACGAGCAATGGTAGAAGTCACTGCCGGGCCCCAGACCCTGAGGGGGCCCTAAAGGCCCCTCTGCCACATAAATGGCACAAGGTAGGGGCCCCTTTAGAAACCCTGCACTGGAGATGATAGAGTCAGTACGGCTTTGTTCACACCGGGGTCTTGGCTTCTCTCTTCATACATATAATCGCTTCATCATTCTCCTTTATATCTCACAAGTTTTCTATAAATCTCCAGATTCCCTTTCACTTTCTCCAGCTCTAACCTCTCCGTCCTAATCTGCCCGGTAACTGCTGATCAGCTGGGGAGTCATTTTCCTATTGGAGGAGACTGTAACTCCCGTCCAATCAGAGCTGAGCTCCGCCCCCAGTCTGCAGAGTTACATTGTTACACTTGTATTCAGACTGGGCGACACTCGCAGCTGTATTTGTCTTGTCACTCGGGGCCCCCCAATATATGAGGGCCAGGATGAGGAAGATGTTCCCGCTCATTGTACTTCTCCTCCATGTGTCTGCCGTGTATTCTGGTCAGTATATAGGAGATCAGTTATTATATGTGATATGACATGATTAGTATGTATTATATATGTAGTATGTTGCGTATTATACATTGTACTTCTCCTCCATGTGTCTGCCGTGTATTCTCGTCAGTATATAGGAGATCAGTTATTATATGTGATATGACATGATTAGTATGTATTATATATGTAGTATGTTGTGTATTATACATTGTACTTCTCCTCCATGTGTCTGCCGTGTATTCTGGTCAGTATATAGGAGATCAGTTATTATATGTGATATGACATGATTAGTATGTATTATATATGTAGTATGTTGTGTATTATACATTGTGGCTGTATTATTGGTGTATACCGTGTATATGGGCGGTGTAAGGATAGATATATGTGTAACGTGCCTGGTGAGTGGTGATATGTATGTGACGTGCAGTAAATGTATTATGTATTAGAATACAGAGCGGTGCGCGGCTCAGAGGAGGCAGAACATGTACAGCGATGTATTACTATTGTGCGTCAGTTGATGGAGTGTATATCATATATACAGTGGAGGAAATAAGTATTTGATCCTTTGCTGATTTCGGACGTTTCCCCACTGACAGAGACACGGACAGTCTATACTTCTAAGGGAAGGTTAAGTATAACAGTGAGAGATAAAATCTCAATAATAAAATCCTGTAAATCACATTGGAAACATTTTATACATTTATTTGTATATTGCAGAGAGAAATAAGTATTGCAGTGTAATATCTGGCTGCCGCAGGCTACAATGACCTGGACTGCAGATGTTACCTGTACTCTATGGCTCAGTAACATCCCACAGATACCAAACTTATCTCATTTGTTTATGTTTTAACCCCTTAAAAAATGCAACTGCAATAGAAATAAATGAGAGACAAGTCTCAGGACCTTCAATCGGCTCCCGAATGTCATGACAGCAGATCGCCAGCTCCGGATCTCATTACAGGGACCGGTGATCTGCAGTAGATGTGACCGCGGAGTTTCAGAAGTCAGTGCCGGCAGTCCAGTGATTGTGGTTATTAGCGCTGGGTTTCTGCTGTATAATAATCTGTATATCTGTATACACTGTATATATCTGTACTATTACGGTGGAAGTCGGGAACGGGATCATTAGCCCAAGTCTTCTCTTTTGCGTTTTCCATCGATGCCTATACCAGGAAGCCGTAACTTACCATAAGACCATATAGACATCATTCTTCTATTTTCCATCACTGTAACTGTATTGTAGCTTTTTGCAGAACCCGTTGTAGGGTGTAATGCAGCAGATTTGGGTACGTAGATCTCATTGAGCTCATACTTGGAGGGAATGGAAAAAACCTCCACTCCACCATTGTCATTCATTGCCGTACATGTTGTGCCTTTCATCTTGCAGCGTAAATAACAAAAACGTATTCTCTGGATCCATAAGATTATATGGAAGACAAACTATTACTATTCTTGTAGGGTAAAGTCCTTTTTTTCTAAACTTTTATATTTGCATCATCACTTACTAGGATTGAATATAACACTGTAAGGCTAAGGCCTCACGGGCTGGAAACACCTCGCTAAAGCGCTGCCAGAATAACTGCGGCGGGAACGCTGCGTGGTTCTTCCCACAGCGCTTTGAACAGAACATTCACTGAGGTTTCTTCCGTGGACTTTCTGTTCCCATTATATCTATGGGAAAGCTGCCGGCTGTTATTGATAACATGGTCTATGTCCTGCATCACAAGTTACCGGAGGAGCTCGGGACAGACTCCAGCCCCAGACATCCAGTGTTATGTTCTGCTCCACTTTGCACTAGTTTTGCTCAATCTCCCATTATAACAATGATAAATCCACCAGACACTGCCATATTCCTGTCTGCCCAGCAGGTGGCAGTATATCGCTATACTCTCTATGGGGTGACTCAGGAGGTTTCCCGTAAATCAGATTGTTTCCTCTCGGATCATGTCATTCATGTCTGTGCGATAGAGGGAGCAAAACCTGCAAGAAGAAGAAGAAGAAGAAGAAGAAGAAGAGACGTCTAATAATTCACCAGATATTCCTAGAAGATGTAACGTCAGGAGGGGAGAGAGACAGAAATCCATCAGAATGTGCAATAATTCTATCTATAACTTCTCCATTATCATCACCTTCTCATTGCTTCATATCCAGGTTATATCCCGACCTTCACATCACACAGAAACATTTCTAATAGAATCAGACAATATCTCGCTGACCAAAGAGCTGACAATCTATTCGTAGTCTCCATAACATGTGGCCTCAGCCCAAAACCGCCCGCACACGACCAAGTACAGTCTGAGGGGGGAGGGGGCCGGTGCTCTGTGCACAGTATTATGGAGGGTGTCTTATCCAGATCCGTGAAAACAGATGGAAATAGATCGGAACCGCCCATAGAAATCAGCATAAGACAGAAGGCAGTCGGTTGTCACCATATCACGTCCTTGTGATCTTCACTGTAATGGCTCTGTGGGTTTGCTTATTCAGGAAATTTAAAGGGATCCTATAAACACAATTGTTTCTCCCTAACATGTCGGAGTAGCCTTAAGAAAGACTACTCATCTCCTACCTTTCCTTTTCTTCTCTGCGCCGCCGTTTACCTGTCATCCTGGTTTTTCTCGGTATGCAAATGAGTTCTCTCGCAGCACAGGGGGCGGGCCACAACACTCAAACAGCACAGGGGGCGTCCCTAATGCTGCCAGAGAACTCTCCAGCACCGCCTCCATCTTCTTCTGCGTCGAGGTCTTCACCGCGTCTTCTTCTGGCATCTTCTTACTTCTAGGCCTCGGACAAGCCGACTGCGCTTGCCCGCCGGCCACGAGAAAATGGCCGCTGTGGAGGTGGCCATTTTTCTAGTGGTCGTGGGCATGTGCAGTCGGCTTGTCCTAGACCCAAGGCCTAGAAGTAAATAGACGCCGCCAGAAGAAGACAGCTTCTATATCTCTGCTTGCTGTCAGTGAATGGGAAGACTCTGGTTTCTATCTGTCCTGTCCTAGTATACAGGAGAGGATACGCTGCAGATATAACACACCCAGGAGGAGCAGCCATGTGTCACAGTAGTTATATATGGTGGCAGCTCTTATATGAGCAGTATACGGGGGTCAGTATATACGGCTCTAGCTATAGTACTGGGATGGGATAATGCTGGGACATTGTACATCATCATACTGCCATGTGTGAACCCAGTCTAATATGGATATGTATCTATCAGTATTGTGTAGCAGTGTATGAGTGACCAGGCCGCTCCCAGATCTCCCCTGATGGTATATATATATCCACTAGCTGGTACCCACGACTTCGTCTGCGGTGATTGTAGCAGTGGGTATATACAGGCGTGGGTAAGGTTTTCGTACTGTGTATAAGGGATGGGATATGAAATGTAACTTTGTATCTTGTTGTTGCTGTAATTCAGAGAATACGTGAGACTTTTGTGTTGCAGTCACTTTGTATTAGAGCCGCTATATATACGGTGTTGTGAGAAACTTTACATAGTGACTTTGGGACAGAAGTATTTGAAGTTAACCCTTTCCCGCCGATGGCATTTTTTGATTTTCGTTTTTGACTCCCCTCCTTCTAAACCCCATAACTTTTTTATTTCTCCGCTCCCAGAGCCATATGAGGTCTTAATTTTTCCTGGGACAAGTTTTTCTTCATGATGCCACCATTATTTATTCTATATAATGTACTGGGAAGCAGGGAAAAAATTCAGAATGGGGTGGATTTGACGAAAAAATGCATTTCTGCGACTTTCTTAGGGGCTTTGTTTTTACGGCGTTCACTGTGCAACCAAAATGACATGTCCCCTGTATTCTGTGTTTCGTTATGATTCCGGGGATACCAAATTTATATGGTTTTATTTACATTTTGACCCCTTAAAAAAATCCAAAACTGTGTTAAAAAATTTTTTTTTTTGAAAAGTCGCCATATTCCGACAGCCGTAACTTTTTTATACGTCCGTGTACGGGGATGTATAGAGCGTCTTTTTTTGCGGGACCGGGTGTACTTTGTAGTTCTACCATTTTCGGGAAATGTTATTGCTGTGATCACTTTTTATTCAAATTTTTATCAGAATCAAAACAGTGAAAAAACGGTGGTTTGGCACTTTTGACCATTTTTCCTGCTACGGCGTTTACCGAACAGGAAAAATATTTCTATAGCTTTGTAGATACCTTAGGGGATACCTAACATGTATGTGTTTCACAGTTTTTAACTACTTTTATATGTGTTCTAGGGAAAGGGGGGTGATTTGAATTTTTAATCCTTTTTATTTCTTTTTATATTTTTTTTACTTTTTTTTAAACTTTTTTTTTTTGCATTTATTAGACCGCCTAGGGGTATTGACATGGGTGGGCGGTGTCGCGGATTGTCAGAGCGGTGGGGGTTGGCAAACATGGCTGCTCCGGAGCGTTAAAGAGCGCCTCTTGGAGTATCGGTAAGGGGAGGGGCAAAGTGGTAAAGTATATGTATATGAGATTGTGTGGGGTTAGGGGCGAGGCTGTAGAGGGCAATAGGAATTTTGTGGCTTGCTATGGTCCAAAGTGGGTCCTGGCACAAACGTATGTGCGCTATTGGGACGAAAAGTAGCCTATTGCGCAATCGGGGGTATTAATTATGTTTGTGGAAACTTTCAGGCAAAACGGTCGAGCGGATTTTGCATGATTGAGGAACAAACATCCGAACACACAAACCCACAAACATCCAAACTCACAAACTTTCAAATTTATAATATTAATAGGATGGCTTTAGGTTCTGGTCCTGATCTGATGTTCTGCTCTTGGTTCTGTATCTGCAGAATAGCAAAGACTCTGATACTTTATCATGGACATCTAAGTGTTGTATATTGGGCAGTGTGGCAGATATTATATATATATATCCTATTAATATTATGAGTTTGTGTGTTTGTGTGTTCGGATGTTTGTTCCTCAATCACGCAAAACCTGCTCGACCAATTTGGCTGAAAGTTTCCACAAACATAGTTAATACACCCGATTGCGCAATAGGCTACTTTTCGTCACAATAGCGCACATACGTTTGTGCCAGGACCCCCACAAAACCCAAACTCACACCACCATCTCTGCAATCTCACACACTTTGGACCATAGCAAACCACAAAATTCATATTGCCCTCTACAGCCTCGCCCCTAACCCCACACAATCTCATATACATATACTTTACCACTTTGCCCCTCCCCTTAACGATACTCCAGGAGGCTCTCTTTAACGCTCCGGAGCAGCCATGTTTGCCGACCCCCACCACTCTGACAATCCGCGACACCCCCCACCCATGTCAATACCCCTAGGCGGTCTAATAAATGCAAAAAAAAGTTTAAAAAAGTAAAAAAAAATATTAAAAAAAAAAAAGTATTAAAAATTCAAATCACCCCCCTTTCCCTAGAACACATATAAAAGTAGTTAAAAACTGTGAAACACATACAAGTTAGGTATCCCCGTGTCCGAAATCGCCCGCTCTACAAAACTATATAAATATTTTTCCTGTTCGGTAAACGCCGTAGCGGGAAAAATGGTCAAAAGTGCCAAACCGCGTTTTTTTCACTGTTTTGATTCTGATAAAAATTTGAATAAAAAGTGATCAAAGCAATAACATTTCCTGAAAATGGTAGAACTAAAAAGTACACCTGGCCCCGCAAAAAAAGACGCCCTATGCATCCCCGTACACGGACGTATAAAAAAGTTACGGCTGTCGGAATATGGCGACTTTTCAAAAAAAAAAAATTTTAACACAGTTTTGGATTTTTTTTACGGGGTCAAAATGTAAATAAAACCATAGAAATTTGGTCTCCCCGCAATCATAACGAAACACAGAATACAGGGGACATGTCAGTTTGGCTGCACAGTGAACGCCGTAAAACCAGAGCCCGTAAGAAAGTCGCAGAAATGCATTTTTTCTTTAAATCCACCCCATTCAGAATTTTTTCCCTGCTTCCCAGTACATTATATAGAATAAATAATGGTGGCATCATGAAGAAAAATTTGTCCCAGGAAAAATTCAGACCTCATATGGCTCTAGGAGTGGAGAAATAAAAAAGATATGGGGTTTAGAAGGAGGGGAGTCAAAAACGAAAATCAAAAAATGCCATTGGCGGGAAGGGGTTAACTTCAAATACTTCTGTCCCAAAGACACTATGTACAGTTTCTCACAACACCGTATATATAGCGGCTCAAATACAAAGTAACTGCAACACAAAAGTCTCACGTATTCTCTGAATTACAGCAAAAACAAGATACAAAGTTACATTTCATATCCCAGACCTTATACACAGTACGAAAACCTTACCCGCGCCTGTATATACCCACTGCTACAATCACCGCAGACCAAGTCGCGGGTACCAGCTATACTCAATATAACCTGGAGAATTTGCTATCCACTCCACTTTTTCAAGTACGCAAACATTTAACAAATCTGTATCCGCCCAATTCTCGAATCACCGCTGACGAAGTCGCGGGTAACAAGTAGTATATATATATATATATATATATATATATATATATATATTTATATAGACCCCGATGTGACCCCCACATGACACAATGTTCCCTGTACAGGACATTACATGGAGGTCAGTAGTCTTATCTATACAGAAAATGGCGTCTCCAGAGATTACTATTAATGACATTGAACATCCAGGACCAAGCGCGCAGCTATAGGACGAGCAATGGTAGAAGTCACTGCCGGGCCCCAGATCCTGAGGGGGCCCTAAAGGCCCCTCTGCCACATAAATGGCACAAGGTAGGGGCCCCTTTAGAAACCCTGCACTGGAGATGATAGAGTCAGTACGGCTTTGTTCACACCGGGGTCTTGGCTTCTCTCTTCATACATATAATCGCTTCATCATTCTCCTTTATATCTCACAAGTTTTCTATAAATCTCCAGATTCCCTTTCACTTTCTCCAGCTCTAACCTCTCCGTCCTAATCTGCCCGGTAACTGCTGATCAGCTGGAGAGTCATTTTCCTATTGGAGGAGACTGTAACTCCCGTCCAATCAGAGCTGAGCTCCGCCCCCTTCTACAGAGTTACATTGTTACACTTGTATTCAGACCTGGCGACACTCACAGCTGTATTTGTCTTGTCACTCGGGGCCCCCCAATATATGAGGGCCAGGATGAGGAAGATGTTCCCGCTCATTGTACTTCTCCTCCATGTGTCTGCCGTGTATTCTGGTCAGTATATAGGAGATCAGTTATTATATGTGATATGACATGATTAGTATGTATTATATATGTAGTATGTTGTGTATCATACATTGTACTTCTCCTCCATGTGTCTGCCGTGTATTCTGGTCAGTATATAGGAGATCAGTTATTATATGTGATATGACATGATTAGTATGTATTATATATGTAGTATGTTGTGTATTATACATTGTACTTCTCCTCCATGTGTCTGCCGTGTATTCTGGTCAGTATATAGGAGATCAGTTATTATATGTGATATGACATGATTAGTATGTATTATATATGTAGTATGTTGTGTGTTATACATTGTACTTCTCCTCCATGTGTCTGCCGTGTATTCTGGTCAGTGTATCTGCTATATCAGGTCACATCTGGAGTCTTAGTCGCTCAGACACCTGAATGTAATAGTCGCTGACTAACCACTTATAGACTGCGGCAGATCACACCCGGGTGACATGAGCCTCATATTATCATCATCTCACTACAAAGTCACTGCCGCACAAGTGTAACATGTGACACAACACAAGTGTGTAATAGTGCGAGACCTCCTGACTGTTGTGCGTCCTCTCCTGGCATATCATGGACGGTCACTTGTAATAGCCACAGGTTCAGGTGTCAGTTACCCAGAGCACAGACAGGGGGCGCCAGTGCAGCTGTAACACAGCGCTGGGTCACTACATAGAGGAGAGGTCGGCCATGTTACACCGGAATTATTATTTATATAATCAGTAGTAAATGAAACAATATAGAAGTATAATATATATTATATGTAGTATAAGACTAAGGCCGCGGCCCCACAGCCTGGAAATGCCACAACTTGCCCAGAGGAAACTCTGCGAACTTCTATTAGATACAGACATGGCAGACCTGAGGACATTCATTTTACCCCCAATAGCGCCCCCCGGGGGTCCTGAGTTATTACAAGATGCCACCATAGGATTACTGCAGCCAATCAGGAGTCTTACTGGTCACATGACTGACTTGTCTCATTGCTCAGCGGCTTCTATAATGTCCCCCCTCCCCCTATGGTCAGAGCCATGTATACAATACTGGACTTATATCTGCTGTGTGATGATAAGTTACATGTAGTTGTCGTGTTTCTTGTACAGACGCCGCGTGTTCAGTGTCCGGGTCAGTGTTATGTGATACATATTACATGTGTGTGATGTGTATGGGATATGACATAGAGGACGTATCACTGATATTGTAGAGCAATAACTTATTATGGGCCCCAGAGAGATTTCTGAAAAATGTCCAATTGTTTTCTATTTAATTTTTTTTGTTAATGTTTTAATTTTATTTTATTAGAAAAATGTTTTAATTAAAACACCCATGACTCCCCCCCCCCCCCCCCCCTAATCTACCTGACTCTTCTGTTCTCACCGGTGCTTGGACTCCATTTGGGGATTCCGTCCCTGAACCCATTTAAGAAAACGCAGAGAGAAAAGTGTGACAGCCAGCGCTTCTCTCCACATTATTCCCCCTTCTCGGGTGCAGACTTGGCGTACTCCATTAAAGTCTATGGGGTCTGTGGGTAACTGCTTTGTTAAGCAGATCAGGTTTCCATTCGGGGGGGTCCCCAAGCGGTGTGACCCTGGGATCATTGTGACCACATACGTCCCATGTACATCCACCTGACAACTGCTAGAAGTGGAGTGATAAATCTCCTGATTCTATTCACATAATATATAACACATCCAGCTGCCTGCAGTCACCACCAGGGGGCGCTCAGTGTATAAGAATGTATACAGTATAAGTAGTAGATGTGTCTGCACTGAGCTCCCCCTAGTGGTGGCTGCTAGACTGTACCTGGATGTAGAGAGGCCGGAGATGGAGCTCAGTATCAGGCTCTATGGCAGTTGCAGGGTCTCCATGGTAAGTACATGGTTACTACACCCCTGGAGTGCAGGTACCGAAATCTAGAGATCACCTCCGGGCCCCATTTACTGCTCATCCTCCTCAGATCTTAAACCTTGTATATAATATTTTGTATATATCACTGCTCAGTAGTAATGTTGTGCTAGTGAAGGCTACAGAGTATGAGCTACAGTTATTGGATGTTCTAGTATATGTGTGATGTGTCAGTGTATTGTGTAGTATATGTGTGATGTGTCAGTATATTGTGTAGTATATGTGTGATGTGTCAGTGTATTGTGTAGTATATGTGTGATGTGTCAGCGTATTGTGTAGTATATGTGTGATGTGTCAGTATATTGTGTAGTATTTGTGTGATGTGTCAGTATATTGTGTAGTATATGTGTGATGTGTCAGTATATTGTATAGTATATGTGTGATGTGTCAGTGTATTGTGTAGTATATGTGTGATGTGTCAGCGTATTGTGTAGTATATGTGTGATGTGTCAGTATATTGTGTAGTATGTGTGTGATGTGTCAGTATATTGTGTAGTATATGTGTGATGTGTCAGTATATTGTGTAGTATATGTGTGATGTGTCAGTATATTGTATAGTATATGTGTGATGTGTCAGTGTATTGTGTAGTATATGTGTGATGTGTCAGCGTATTGTGTAGTATATGTGTGATGTGTCAGTATATTGTGTAGTATGTGTGTGATGTGTCAGTATATTGTGTAGTATGTGTGTGATGTGTCAGTATATTGTGTAGTATGTGTGACGTGTCAGTATATTGTAGTATATGTGTGATGTGTCAGTGTATTGTGTGGTATATGTGTGATGTGTCAGTGTATTGTGTAGTATATGTGTGATGTGTCAGTATATTGTAGTATATGTGTGATGTGTCAGTGTATTGTGTAATATATGTGTGGTATGTCAGTGCTGTGTAGTACATGTGTGATGTATCAGTATATATTGTAGTATATGTCTGATGTGTCAGTATATTGTGTAGTATATGTGTGATGTGTCAGTATATTGTGTAGTATATGTGTGATGTGTCAGTGTATTGTGTAGTATATGTGTGATGTGTCAGCGTATTGTGTAGTATATGTGTGATGTGTCAGTATATTGTGTAGTATGTGTGTGATGTGTCAGTATATTGTATAGTATATGTGTGATGTGTCAGTATATTGTATAGTATATGTGTGATGTGTCAGTGTATTGTGTAGTATATGTGTGATGTGTCAGCGTATTGTGTAGTATATGTGTGATGTGTCAGTATATTGTGTAGTATGTGTGTGATGTGTCAGTATATTGTGTAGTATATGTGTGATGTGTCAGTATATTGTGTAGTATATGTGTGATGTGTCAGTATATTGTGTAGTATGTGTGACGTGTCAGTATATTGTAGTATATGTGTGATGTGTCAGTGTATTGTGTGGTATATGTGTGATGTGTCAGTGTATTGTGTAGTATATGTGTGATGTGTCAGTATATTGTAGTATATGTGTGATGTGTCAGTGTATTGTGTAATATATGTGTGGTATGTCAGTGCTGTGTAGTACATGTGTGATGTATCAGTATATATTGTAGTATATGTCTGATGTGTCAGTATATTGTGTAGTATATGTGTGATGTGTCAGTGCTGTGTAGTATATGTGTGATGCATTAGTATATTGTGTAGTATATGTGTGATGTGTCAGTGTATTGTGTAGTATATGTGTGATGTGTCAGTGCTGTGTAGTACATGTGTGATGCATTAGTATATTGTGTAGTATATGTGTGATATGTCAGTATATTGTGTAATATATATGTGATATGTCAGTGCTGTGTAGTACAGTCATGGCCAAAAGTTTTGAGAATGATACAAATAGTAATTGTTACAAAGTCTACTGCTTCAGTTGTTCTAATGGCAATTTGCATATACTGCAGAATGTTATAAAGAGCGATCAGCTTAACAGCAATTACTTGCAAAGTCAATATTTGCCTAGAAAATGAACTTTCTCCCCCAAAACACATTTCAACATCATTGCAGCCCTGCCTTAAAAGGACCAGCTAACATCGTTTCAGTGATTGCTCCAGTAACACAGGTGTGGGTGTTGATGAGGACAGGGCTGGAGATCAATCTGTCATGATTAAGTAAGAATGACACCACTGGACACTTTAAAAGGAGGCTGGTGCTTGGCATCATTGTTTCTCTTCTGTTAACCATGGTTATCTCTAAAGAAACACGTGCAGTCATCATTGCACTGCACAAAAATGGCCTAACAGGGAAGAGTATCGCAGCTAGAAAGATTGCACCTCAGTCAACAATCTATCGCATCATCAAGAACTTCAAGGAGAGAGGTTCCATTGTTGGCAAAAAGGCTCCAGGGCGCCCAAGAAAGACCAGCAAGCGCCAGGACCGTCTCTTAAAAGTGTTTCAGCTGTGGGATCGGGCTACCAGCAGTGCAGAGCTTGCTGAGGAATGGCAGCAGGCAGGTGTGAGTGTATCTGCACGCACTGTGAGGCGGAGACTCTTGGAGCAAGGCCTGGTCTCAAGGAGGGCAGCAAAGAAGCCACTTCTCTCCAGAAAAAACATCAGGGACAGACTGATATTCTGCAAAAGGTACAGGGAGTGGACTGCTGAGGACTGGGGTAAAGTCATTTTCTCTGATGAATCCCCTTTTCGATTGTTTGGGACATCTGGAAAACAGCTTATTGGGAGAAGAGGAGGTGAGCGCTACCACCAGTCTTGTCTCATGCCAACTGTAAAGCATCCTGAAACCATTCATGTGTGGGGTTACTTCTCAGCCAAGGGAATCGGCTCTCTCACAGTCTTGCCTAAAAACACAGCCATGAATAAAGAATGGGACCAGAATGTCCTCCAAGATCAACTTCTCCCAACCGTCCAAGAGCAGTTTGGCGATCAACAATGCCTTTTCCAGCATGATGGAGCACCTTGCCATAAAGCAAAGGGGAGAACTAAATGGCTCAGGGAACAAAACAGAGAGATTTTGGGTCCATGGCCTGGAAACTCCCCAGATCTTAATCCCATTGAGAACTTGTGGTCAATCATCAAGAGACGGGTGGACAAACAAAAACCTACAAACTCTGACAAAATGCAAGCATTGATTGTGCAAGAATGGACGGCTATCAGTCAGGATTTGGTCCAGAAGTTGATTGAGAGCTGCCAGGGAGAATTGCAGAGTCCTGAAGAAGAAGAAGGGGCAACACTGCAAATATTGCAACGCTGCAGTAACTCATTCTAACTGTCACTATAAGCTTTTATTACTCAGAATATGATTGCAATTCTATTTCTGTATGTGATAAACACATCTGACAAACAAACAGAAAAACCAGAGGGAGCAGATCATGTGACAATAGAAGATTTGTGGCATTCTCAAAACTTTTGGCCATGACTGTATATGTGTGATGTGTAAGTGTATTGTGTAGTATATGTATGATGTGTCAGTGCTGTGTAGTATATGTCTGATGTGTCAGTATATTGTGTAGTATATGTGTGATGTGTCAGTGTATTGTAGTCTATATATATATATATATATGATGTTTCAGTGCTGTGTAGTATATGTGTGATGTGTCAGTGCTGTGTAGTATATGTGTGATGTGTCAGTATATTGTGTAGTATATGTGTGATGTGTCAGTGCTGTGTAGTATATGTGTGATATGTCAGTGTATATTGTAATATATGTGTGATGTGTCAGTGCTGTGTAGTATATGTGTGATATGTCAGTGTGTTGTGTAGTATATGTGTGATGTGTCAGTGCTGTGTAGTATATGTGTGATGTGTTAGTATATTGTGTAGTATATGTGTGATGTATCAGTATATTGTGTAGTATATGTGTGATGTATCAGTATATTGTATAGTATATGTGTGATATGTCAGTATATTGTGTAATATATGTGTGATGTGTCAGTGCTGTGTAGTATATGTGTGATGTGTCAGTGCTGTGTAGGATATGTGTGATGTGTCAGTGCTGTGTAGTATATGTGTGATGTGTCAGTGTATTATGTAGTATATGTGTGATGTGTCAGTGCTGTGTAGTATATGTGTGATGTGTCAGTATATTGTAGTATATGTGTGATGTGTCAGTGCTGTGTAGGATATGTGTGATTTGTCAGTGCTGTGTAGTATATGTGTGATGTGTCAGTGTATTGTAGTATATGTGTGATGTGTCAGTGCTGTGTAGTATATGTGTGATGTGTCAGTGTGTTGTGTAGTATATGTGTGATGTGTCAGTGCTGTGTAGTATATGTGTGATGTGTCAGTGCTGTGTAATATATGTGTGATGTGTCAGTGCTGTGTAGGATATGTGTGATATGTAACCCTCTGTATCTCTCTCAGACAGTCACTCTCTGCGGTATTATACCACTGCGGTCTCAGCTCCGGGGTCCGGACTACCTGAATACTCTGCAGTCGGATATGTGGATGATCGGGAGATTGTGAATTATAACACAGACAGCGGCAGATACAGACCCAGTGTACAGTGGATGCAGAAGATACAGGAGCAAGATCCGGAATACTGGGAGAGACAGACACAGATAGCTAAAGGAAATGAGGCCAGAGACAGACATAATGTGAGGACAGCGATGAGCAGATTCAACCAGACCGGAGGTGAGAGACAAATATACTGTATATACACAATACATAATATATACACTACAGTAATATACACAGATACACTACACTGTATACACACTAATATACACAATGTACTGTATACATAATAATATACAACAAACACTACATTGTATACACACTACACACTAATATACACAATACACTATATATATATACTAATATACACAATGTACTGTATACACAATAATATACAACAAACACTACATTGTATACACAATACACACTAAAATACACAATACGCTGTAGAAACATTTATACAAGGCACACACTACACAGTATACACACAATACACAGTATACACAGTATACACACACACTACACAGTATACACACACTACACAGTATACACACACTACACAGTATACACACACTACACAGTATACACACACTACAAATCCCTCCTGATCACTTCACCAACAGGAAGGGGATGTAAATAAAACTCACAATCTGTAGTATCCGCTCTATACAAATCCACAGCTCTCGCCCAATTTGGGTGAAATTTGTCACGCCCCCTCTCCACCCACAGGAGCAGAATACTGCGCACGTTACATCTCGCTAGCATCCTCCCACCATGAGATTGGGGCTCCCGAAGTTAGGCCCTATACATATAATGGGGAAATGTGAAAGTGCTGAGGGGAAAACAACAGACGTTACTGACAGGAAAGGATTATAGCGACAGCGCCAAAGAGTCGCTGCTACAGGGGCCGCAACACCACACACAACACACAAACACCATATACACATCACACAGACAGCACACATACACCAGCACACAAGCACAACACCACACAAATACCAGAGCACTCTAGATACACACAACACAAATACCACAACACCACCCCATAAATACCACATGTGCACACACACACACACTCAAGATGGATGCACACTACACACACAGGCAAACATAGCACATGTGTACTCTCACACAACTACCGCACGCATGGACACTTGCACACACGCGTGCACACGCATACATATACACGGACCACACACACACGCATGCATACACATGGATCACATGCATGCACGCACTGACAAAACCCGTCTGGTCACGTCTTAGTGGCAGCTTGTACACTACAGTAACATCAATCAAAATGTTGAAATTAAAAAAAAAAAAAGTCATTGTTCACATCAATGTAACGTCAAATTAGTAAAATGCCAAAATAATAAAAATTTTAAGTGGAAACATTTTTTTTACTGCAGCTCTGAGAATGTCACTTTAGCAATAACCAACAATGTAACATAGTTTGATTTAGGACTTTGTGTCTGTGCAAACAAATGTCTTTCCAGGCAGAGAGGCTGAATCTGTAGACTGGCGGTCGCCTCTAAAAACCCAATGAAATGAAAGCTAACCGCCAGCGCGCCATCGGCTGTCCGGTCTCCCCAGGGTTTAGGGCGGACACCCTCGGTAGTGTGAACCCAGACTTACAGTTCCTGCATAGTGGATGGGATTCTAGCAAGTCCAATCCACACACTGCGGAAAAATACACGCAGCAGATGACCAGGCGGAATGTGGTACAACAACAAAAGGGAAACCTCCTCCCACGGCTGTTAACCCCAACATACAATAAAAACTCTGACACGCTCTTGGATGGTAAAATAGTGGGGGTCGGCCACAGCTTTATTAAACTATAAACATATCAGCAGGCCCTGCTATCCCCCTCCCCTTTACTCTTGGACCAAGCACGTCACCGGAATGCCCCGCCACCGCCTGCGGTGTGCATGTGTATGATGTTCAACGGGTGACGCGCTCCATCTTCTACCACCGATGACCAGAAGGGGGAAGGGAGGGGAAAGGCGCAAGGTCCCGCCAACATGCAAGCTGTGACACCTGAAAAATAAACCAAAATAAATAACAAGGCAAAGAAACAACGAAACCAATAAATAATAAACAACCGTAACAACACAAAGAGAACCAACAACAGTGGGGAGGGCGGGAGGGAAACACGTCCTGCTCCGACGCTGGCGGGGATCCGAAAGGAAGTCCACGCCCAGCGCCGGAAGTTACATTGGCCGCAAAACCCCGCCTCCTCCGAAAACCCCGCCCCGGTCAGCAACAGCCGCCGGGAGGGGGAAAAAGGAGGAGGGAGGGGGAGCCACACGCCCAGTCAAGACCCAGACAGCTTAGGCAGCCGTCCGGGTCACAGACCAGGCGGAATGTGGTACAACAACAAATCGGGAGCGCACGTGGCGCGACACACGCAAATTGAGCAGGCGCCTTGCACGCTCCAAAGCTGCTGGGTCACGAGCATCACGCCATCTGGCCCGAGGAACAATTTCGGACCATACAATAACAACATCCTGAAAAAAGGCAGGAAAGCGGTCAATATCAGATCTGATCAACGAAATCAATTCGGACAAGCGTATCACGCCCAAATCGTTGCCCCCGGCATGAAACACCAGCACCACTGGGGCCTGGGAGGTCCTTCCAATTTCAACGACCTGAGGCAGCATTTCCGACCAACTCATCCCTCTGACTCCATGCCAGCGCAGCTCCGCTTCTCGAAAACCAAGCTGCAAACCTCCAGGCCGGATGGCAGCGCGCCGCAATAGATGTACGAGTGGCCTAGAATCCAAACCACTGGATACGGACCATGCGCTGACCACGTCGCCGGCGTAACAGCTTCTTGCAATAACGGGCTCAAGACTGCAGAACCAGGTCCCACAGCAAAGGAGGGCACGGGCAGCCCACCAAATCCGCTCTCGGGTGCATGTCTCTGAAGCGCTCCCACTGAAAACGAGAAAGAGAATCAGCAACAGAATTATCAACACCCGGGACATGGCGAGCCCTGAAAACCAAATTAAACTGTAAACATTTCAAGACCAAACGCCGAAGCAAAGCCAAAACAGGCAAAGAGCTGGACGAGAGGCTATTTATAACAGACACCACACTCTCATTGTCACACCAAAACAAAACTCGCTGGTTCACCATGTCCGCGCCCCATAACTCCAAAGCCACTACAATGGGAAACAACTCCAATAAAGTGAGATTACGCGTAAAACCAGCAGACAACCAGCTTTGAGGCCATGGAGCAGCGGACCAGCGGGAACCAAAAATGGCTCCATAACCAGACGAACCCGCAGCGTCAGTGAAAAGCTGAAAGTCGGAATTGCACAACTCCTTCTCGGGGAAACAAGAAACGCCGGTATAGTCTAACAGAAAGGACTTCCAAACCTTCAAATCCTCCCGCAGCACACTCGTTATCCGCACATAATGATGCGGCATGCGGACTCCGGCCGTGGCCATAGACAGGCGGCGAGAAAAAACACGCCCCATAGGAAAAATCCTACACGCAAAGGCCAGCTGACCCAGCAATGACTGCAAACGGGACAGCTGGACCTTGCGGGCCGACAGGCAAAAATCCACATCCGCACGGAGGCGAGACAACTTGTCCTGCGGAAGCTGAAGGATCATACGGTCCGAGTCAATGAGTATACCCAAGAAGGAGAGTGACGAAACCGGACCCTCAGTCTTGTCAAGCGCGAGGGGAACACCAAAATAACCTGTGAAAAAACGAAAGGTATTAAGCAAATATTCACACAAACGAGAAGAAGCAGGACCAACAAAAAGAAAATCGTCTAAATAGTGAATTACCGCCTGGGACCCCGTCTCTTGCCGAACCACCCACTCTAAAAACGTGCTAAACAATTCAAAGTAACGGCAAGAGATGGAGCACCCCATGGGCAAACACATATCATAGTAAAAGGAACCCCCAAACTGACAACCCAAAAGATGATAACAATCGGGATGTACCGGCAACAGACGAAACGCTGATTCGATATCCGATTTCGCCATGAGGGCACCCCTGCCGGCATTGACCACCAAAGAGACCGCTTTATCAAAAGAGACATAGGACACCACCGTCTCCTCCTTCGGGATACTATCATTCACGGATTCACCCGGAGGAAAGGACAAGTGATGTATCAATCTGTATTTACCGGCCTCTTTCTTCGGGACCAAACCCAGCGGGGACACCCTGAAATTCGGAAAAGGGGGTTGCGCAAATGGACCGGCTAAACGGCCCAACTCAACTTCTTTATCATTTTTGGCCTGAGCCACAACTAAATCCTTCTGAACAGAACGTAGATTATCGGTAAACGTAACAGAACAACTAGGAACATGAGGTATATAGAAACCGAACATAAAACCATTAAACAGTAGGTCTGCTTCCTGTCTCTTGGGGTACCTGTCGAGCCAGGGGCGCATCCTTACTGCGCTCACCGGCGTCCTCGGGTTTACCCGCACCAGACTTGGCGGCTCTGCCGCGCTTGGCACAGCGCAAGGCGGAATGAGCTCCTCCACAAATTGAACATTCATGCTTGAAACGGCATGAAGTGAAGAAACGACAGTGTCCTTCATTAAACATCCAGCAGGCGCCTGGCCTGCGAACGGCCGCGGAGGGAGAACCAGCTCCCCCAGCGGCCGCGGATGGAAAGGGAGAAGAAACCGGCTTCGGCGAGAGCATCAGCTGAATCCAAATGTCGGTAGCCTTAGAGGCCCAACCAACTTCCGGCTGAAGCGCCAACCTACGCCGGAACTCCTCGTCGTACCTCCACCATGCCGTTCCACCATAAAGCTTGTGAGCAGTAAAAATAGTTTCCAAATAAACGAAAAGATCAGCCGCCAAAGATGGAGCTGACTGACACAATATACAAGAATAAATAGCAAAGGCTTGTAACCAATTGGAAAACGTCTTCGCTACTTTGGGCTTCTTATCATCACCCCGACCAAACCCTCTCTCTTTATCTACTGTCATCTGATCGGGGGACAACAAGAGCCAGATGTCGATATACTCATTAGCCGTGATCTTATGGCGAAGCTCGGCGGAGACGTGAGTACCCAGCGGAGCCACCGCACAGAAATAAGAATCACGGAATCTCAAACCTGAAGGAGGGGGAACCGGCTCAGGCTGCGTACCAGCCGCCCCTGGAGAAGCAAGTGACTGCCCCCTACCTTCCAACTGACTAACCATAGCCTTTAAGACGTCCAACACATCACCACCAGCAGGTGGCATTTGAGAAGACCAAGCCTGTGAACATGATAACTCACCAGCCGGAATCACTGGAATCTGCAACGACGCGACCAGGGGTGGAGGCAACGGAGCCACAACAGGAGGAGGGTCAGGAACCACAACAGCAGGCACGACTGGGACGCCCTGGGCGGAACCATATTCTCTCCTCCCACTCCGCCTCCTGGAACTCCTGCTATAATGCGAACGCCGGGACCTACGGGAATCACATGAGGAGGAGGACGAACGGGACTCTGACCGACGCCGACTATAACGAGAGCCCCGCCGCCTGCGGCGACTTCGCGACCTAGAACGACTACGATACCGCCGAGACCGCCCGGAACGCATCGACACATCATCCTCAGGCCCAAAACTCCTGTAGGAGCGGGCCCCAGACCCCGGCACGTGACTAGACAGGGAATGGGAGTGAGCAGGTGGCAAAACGTGAGGAGTTCCAGGCACATAATCTATATCAAAGAACTCCTCCTCACTCTCCTGAAACAAAACCAGGGAGGCTGCGGCCGGCAACGGAGCCAGAGCAGACACCTGAGCGGATACGCCAGCCGCCGTATCCTGGGCTGGTACCTGTAACCAGATGCGGGCACTGAGGAGCAGAGAACAGCGCTGGCAGCGGTCAGGACAGGTAAGTGTCAGTCTATGTATAGCCATCACCCTGCACATGGCCAAGTTCTTCTAAAACTCGGACAATCTCTTTAAGGGCTAGTTCACATGGAGTTTTTTGCAGACTGATTTTGAGGCAGAATCCGCTTCTCAAGACGCCTTCCATTCATTTCAGTGGGAGTCAGTAGCGGTTTTATTCCTTTCCTCTCTTTTTGTGGATTCCACCTTGAAAAACCCATTGAGGTTAATGGGAAATGGTAAAAACACCACATGGATTTTTGCTGCAGTTGTTGATGTGTTTTTTTGACACAGGTTTGCAAAAACTGCATCAAAAACCAGAAGTGTTTTTAAGTCTAAGGTCCCACGTTGCAGAAGCGCAGCTTTTTATTTTACAGATTTTGTTGCGTTATTTTGAGCCAAAGCCAAGAACGGCTACAAAAGGAATAGGAAAAACACAATCTGCAACAAAAAGCTGCGTTTCCGCAACGTGGGGCCTCAGCCTTAGAAAGGAAATTTCCAGGTCTATACAATCTGCTGGGAAAAAACACAACAAAAAAAAAATTGCAGAATTTAAAAAAAAAAAAAAAGTTTTTATAAAAGAAAAGTGTCCTAATTCCTAAGGCGCGGTTCTCATCTACATTCTGAGATCAGTATTGGTCCAGATCACACCCCAGTGATATCAGTGGCTTAGAAGTAATCCGCAGGGATCAGGTTCTGCCATTTCCGTCCGGGTTCCGCTTTTTTGTGTTGAGATTCCAGACAGACAGCGAGCGATCCGGTTTTCCCTCTGCACATGCTCAGAAGGAAGAAGGGGGAAGGAAAAAAAAACGGATTGGTCAAAACCAGACACAGTTTTAATCTGCACCGTTCAGAATCAGTTTTTGAAGATTTCGTACAGATTTGCCGAATGCAGGTCTGAACCGAACCTGAAACAGATTTTTTCAGTCTGCAAAGAACTCTGTGTGAACATTCACTTAGGCCCCGTTCACATCTGCGTTCGGATCATTCTGTTTGTCTTTCCACCTGCAAAAAGTGGAGATAAAATTCCTACAAGCAGCGCTTTTCTCTCTGTATTTTTCATGCAGAAACTACACGGACCCCATTATAGTCTATGGGCTCTGCGGGTTTCCATAGGCAGCCGCTTGTTTATGAGGATTAGGTTTCTGATCAGGGGCCCCAAACAGACTCCCCGAACGGAAACCTGAATGCAGGTGTGAACTGGGCCTAAGGCTGGTGTTTTACAGTCTCTGCAAAGTGGATGAGATTCTCGTGAAATGGCGGCAGGTCAGTTATAGCTGCGGATACGCCGGCGGTTTCTCTATAGGTATAATGGAAGCAGAAAAGTAAAGAATCACCGGAAAAACTGTGATGTGTCGCCGTTGCGGCCTTGGCCGGGGCTTACACAGTGTATTTGCATTCCAAACACATATGTAGTTTTCCAAATCATCCGTGTTATCTAACACACTTGCGGTATTTCTATACATAGCCTAAAGGCGCAGACATGGCGGTGAGTGTGCGCGGTGAGGACATGTCGTGTATTGCTCTAGGACTGCGCTCTCTGTATCTGCTCCTCTCCATTACTTTACACTGCAGCACTTATCACCTCTGGCTGCTCTATCTCTTGGTCTCCTAGTAATATAATCACATGGTCAGTGAGTTAGATGTGGTCATGTGACCAGGCGTTACTTCCTGCACAGCCACATATTAACCCTTACTTTGCTGGTCCCCAGAGGACTCTGATCTCCAGGCTGCAGGTCTACAGTGTGAACGGAGTCCAAGAAATCTGTAGATGTAAAATATCGGCAATTATATAAAAGTCAATTACACCTGCCCCGGCCTACTGATGTGATTATCTGCCATGTGGCATGCTGGGAATTGTAGTTCATACACGACTGGGGTAACTGCGCTGTCTGCACCTGGTTGTAAGGTTTATTATACACCTGCAGTATATCATATAGTCACATGACTGGCACATGTTATACATCATATATAATACATGTGAGCAGGGCCGGTTTTAGATAAGGTGTGGGCCTGGGCAAAATTAATAATGGGGCCCCAAATGCTGTCCCTAGAAAGTGCCGGTAGTGTGCGCACATGTTATATACCGCCTGGGAGATAAACAGATGTGGCTCCTAATGGGCGGGTCAGAGGTTACAAGGCTCCCTCTTATTGGCTAGCTGAGTCATGACATCACTAGTCACAGCAGTGACGGTCACTGAGCCGCCTCGCTGTCTTTATGTCTCTGATTGTAGGATAGAATGTAATATTAGGTATTATACAGTCCAGAGATTATTAGTGTTTATTTGCGGGTCCAGGCAGTGCGGTAAACTCATCCTGGTGCTCCCCGAACCGCGCACATACACTGCGAGCTTTATGACACGTGGCATTGTCCTGCTGGTAGACGCCATCATCCTGAGGAAACACATCTGGCATGTAGGGGTGAACATGGTCCGCAAGGATAGAGGCATACTGGTGCTTATCCATCGTGCCTTCCACAATGATGAGTGACCCAGATGGCTGATGACACGTGGCAACTGCCATTGGCTATTTAAAGAGGACCTTTCATGGTCCGGGGCACAGGCCGTTCTATATACTATATACTGCTGAATTCAGCGCACTGTCGGCTTTCCCGATCTGTGAGCCGGGTGTAGAGCTAGCGGTGCCGGTACCGTACACTCTGTCAGGACCGTCCTTCTATACAAGCAGCACCTATAGCTCTGTATAGTGTGAGCGGGGAGGAAGCCCCCTCCCCTCCTGATAATACTGGTCTATGGGCGAGCACTGTGAGCAGAGGGAGGGGGCGTTCCCCCCCGCTCACACTGTACAGCTATAGGCGCTGCTTGTATAGAAGGACGGTCCTGACAGAGTGTACGGTACCGGCACCGCTAGCTCTTTACCCGGGGCACAGATCGGGAAAGCTGACAGTGCACTGAATTCAGCAGTATATAGTATATAGAGCGGCCTGTGCCCCGGACCATGAAGGGTCCTCTTTAACGTTGACGTCAAAAGTAGTCGGTGGTGACATTAATATGAGTGGACTGTGTATGTAGTATGCTATAAACATCATATAGTAATACATCATGTATACATAATAACATATATATATATATATACACCGCTGTACATACTATGAGATTATAGATATAGTATAAAACATAGCAGAATAGTTATATAATATACAGTATGATATATAATGTGTAGGGTTGTATACTGCCCGTGTCTGATATACTGTATATAGTGTAAGTGTATATACAGGTACAATATCTATCCTATCCTATATATATATTCTACCTGTGTATAAATATGCACTCTATACTGTATACAACACACACACATTACACACATCATACACATTACACACATGTACACACAGTATACACATTACACACATGTACACACATTACACACATCATACACATTACACACATGTACACACAGTATACACATTACACACATGTACACACATTACACACATCATACACAGTATACACATTACACACAGTATACACATCACACACATGTACACACATTACACACATCATACACAGTATACACATTACACACAGTATACACATCACACACATTATACACATTACACACAGTATACACATTACACACATGTACACACAGTATATACATTACACACATCATACACATTATACACATTACACACAGTATACACATTACACACAGTATACACATTACACACATCATACACATTACACACATCATACACATTACACACATCATACACATTACACACATCATACACATTACACACATGTACACACAGTATACACATTACACACAGTATACACATTACACACATCATACACATTACACACATGTACACTTTTTTTTGCACTTGTCCAGCTGCAGGGAAGCCATTTGTGAGAATTCAGTAGCTGGAGGACTGCCTGGAGGACTCACATCCTGACTACACTGCAGACATTCTCCCTGAATATCTATCACCATGGAGATGAGGAGGAAGAAGGGGAGGGGCTTAAGGCAGCACAAGCAGTTTTATTAAGATGGCGCCAGCAGCTGCAGTAGGGAAGTACAGGGAACTTTCCAGACTACTATTATCTGCCGCTGCCGCCCCCTCCTCCTGATCTAATAGCAGGCTGCCTGCATAGGGTTAACATCCCACTAGCAGGGGCCCCTGTGTGTGTTGGGGCCCTGGGCAACTGCACAATCCCCTCCCCCACCTTCTTGTCAGTGACCAGTGTTATATAATACATATATATCACACACATATGACCTGTACATACATGATATATGTGCTGTGTGTAACATGTTCCTGTGCTGTCTGCAGGTTTCCATATGGTCCAGTGGATGTACGGCTGTGAGCTGGGAGATGGCGGCAGTATTACAGGATATGAGCAGTACGGATATGATGGCAGAGAGTTCATGTCCCTGGACACAAAGACCGCCACATTTATCCCCACCATGTCCCAGGCTCAGATCACCACACAGAGATGGAACAGTCCAGAGGTACAAGCGGGGGAGAGAGACAAGAATTATCTGGAGAATATCTGTATCGAGTGGCTGAAGAAATATGTGGAGAATGGGAGAGAAGATCTGGAGAGGAGAGGTGAGTATACAGCTGTATATGGTCCCTACTGTCACATGTCCTGTATGTGTGTGATGTGTGGGCGGATCCTACTGTCACATGTCCTGTATGTGTGTGATGTGTGGGCGGAGCTCTACTGTCACATGTCCTGTATGTGTGTGATGTGTGGGCGGATCCTACTGTCACATGTCCTGTATGTGTGTGATGTGTGGGCGGATCCTACTGTCACATGTCCTGTATGTGTGTGATGTGTGGGCGGATCCTACTGTCACATGTCCTGTATGTGTGTGATGTGTGGGTGGAGCTCTACTGTCACATGTCCTGTATGTGTGTGATGTGTGGGCGGAGCTCTACTGTCACATGTCCTGTATGTGTGTGATGTGTGGGTGGAGCTCTACTGTCACATGTCCTGTATGTGTGTGATGTGTGGGCGGATCCTACTGTCACATGTCCTGTATGTGTGTGATGTGTGGGAGGATCCTACTGTCACATGTCCTGTATGTGTGTGATGTGTGGGCGGATCCTACTGTCACATGTCCTGTATGTGTGTGATGTGTGGGTGGAGCTCTACTGTCACATGTCCTGTATGTGTGTGATGTGTGGGTGGAGCTCTACTGTCACATGTCCTGTATGTGTGTGATGTGTGGGCGGAGCTCTACTGTCACATGTCCTGTATGTGTGTGATGTGTGGGTGGAGCTCTACTGTCACATGTCCTGTATGTGTGTGATGTGTGGGTGGAGCTCTACTGTCACGTGTCCTGTATGTGTGTGATGTGTGGGCGGATCCTACTGTCACATGTCCTGTATGTGTGTGATGTGTGGGCGGATCCTACTGTCACATGTCCTGTATGTGTGTGATGTGTGGGCGGAGCTCTACTGTCACATGTCCTGTATGTGTGTGATGTGTGGGCGGATTCTACTGTCACATGTCCTGTATGTGTGTGATGTGTGGGTGGAGCTCTACTGTCACATGTCCTGTATGTGTGTGATGTGTGGGCGGATCCTACTGTCACATGTCCTGTATGTGTGTGATGTGTGGGCGGATCCTACTGTCACATGTCCTGTATGTGTGTGATGTGTGGGCGGAGCTCTACTGTCACATGTCCTGTATGTGTGTGATGTGTGGGTGGATCCTACTGTCACATGTCCTGTATGTGTGTGATGTGTGGGTGGAGCTCTACTGTCACATGTCCTGTATGTGTGTGATGTGTGGGCGGAGCTCTACTGTCACATGTCCTGTATGTGTGTGATGTGTGGGTGGAGCTCTACTGTCACATGTCCTGTATGTGTGTGATGTGTTGGTGGAGCTCTACTGTCACATGTCCTGTATGTGTGTGATGTGTGGGCGGATCCTACTGTCACATGTCCTGTATGTGTGTGATGTGTGGGCGGATCCTACTGTCACATGTCCTGTATGTGTGTGATGTGTGGGCGGATCCTACTGTCACATGTCCTGTATGTGTGTGATGTGTGGGCGGAGCTCTACTGTCACATGTCCTGTATGTGTGTGATGTGTGGGTGGAGCTCTACTGTCACATGTCCTGTATGTGTGTGATGTGTGGGCGGATTCTACTGTCACATGTCCTGTATGTGTGTGATGTGTGGGTGGAGCTCTACTGTCACATGTCCTGTATGTGTGTGATGTGTGGGCGGATCCTACTGTCACATGTCCTGTATGTGTGTGATGTGTGGGCGGATCCTACTGTCACATGTCCTGTATGTGTGTGATGTGTGGGCGGACCTCTACTGTCACATGTCCTGTATGTGTGTGATGTGTGGGCGGAGCTCTACTGTCACATGTCCTGTATGTGTGTGATGTGTGGGCGGAGCTCTACTGTCACATGTCCTGTATGTGTGTGATGTGTGGGCGGAGTTCTACTGTCACATGTCCTGTATGTGTGTGATGTGTGGGTGGAGCTCTACTGTCACATATCCTGTATGTGTGTGATGTGTGGGCGGAGCTCTACTGTCACATGTCCTGTATGTGTGTGATGTGTGGGTGGAGCTCTACTGTCACATGTCCTGTATGTGTGTGATGTGTGGGTGGAGCTCTACTGTCACATGTCCTGTATGTGTGTGATGTGTGGGTGGAGCTCTACTGTCACATGTCCTGTATGTGTGTGATGTGTGGGCGGATCCTACTGTCACATGTCCTGTATGTGTGTGATGTGTGGGTGGAGCTCTACTGTCACATGTCCTGTATGTGTGTGATGTGTGGGCGGATCCCTACTGTCACGTGTCCTGTATGTGTGTGATGTGTGGGCGGATCCCTACTGTCACATGTCCTGTATGTGTGTGATGTGTGGGCGGAGCTCTACTGTCACATGTCCTGTATGTGTGTGATGTGTGGGCGGAGCTCTACTGTCACATGTCCTGTATGTGTGTGATGTGTGGGTGGAGCTCTACTGTCACATGTCCTGTATGTGTGTGATGTGTGGGTGGAGCTCTACTGTCACATGTCCTGTATGTGTGTGATGTGTGGGCGGATCCTACTGTCACATGTCCTGTATGTGTGTGATGTGTGGGCGGATCCTACTGTCACATGTCCTGTATGTGTGTGATGTGTGGGCGGAGCTCTACTGTCACATGTCCTGTATGTGTGTGATGTGTGGGCGGATTCTACTGTCACATGTCCTGTATGTGTGTGATGTGTGGGTGGAGCTCTACTGTCACATGTCCTGTATGTGTGTGATGTGTGGGCGGATCCTACTGTCACATGTCCTGTATGTGTGTGATGTGTGGGCGGATCCTACTGTCACATGTCCTGTATGTGTGTGATGTGTGGGCGGAGCTCTACTGTCACATGTCCTGTATGTGTGTGATGTGTGGGCGGAGCTCTACTGTCACATGTCCTGTATGTGTGTGATGTGTGGGTGGATCCTACTGTCACATGTCCTGTATGTGTGTGATGTGTGGGTGGAGCTCTACTGTCACATGTCCTGTATGTGTGTGATGTGTGGGCGGAGCTCTACTGTCACATGTCCTGTATGTGTGTGATGTGTGGGTGGATCCTACTGTCACATGTCCTGTATGTGTGTGATGTGTGGGTGGAGCTCTACTGTCACATGTCCTGTATGTGTGTGATGTGTGGGCGGAGCTCTACTGTCACATGTCCTGTATGTGTGTGATGTGTGGGTGGAGCTCTACTGTCACATGTCCTGTATGTGTGTGATGTGTGGGTGGAGCTCTACTGTCACATGTCCTGTATGTGTGTGATGTGTGGGCGGATCCTACTGTCACATGTCCTGTATGTGTGTGATGTGTGGGCGGATCCTACTGTCACATGTCCTGTATGTGTGTGATGTGTGGGCGGAGCTCTACTGTCACATGTCCTGTATGTGTGTGATGTGTGGGTGGATGCTACTGTCACATGTCCTGTATGTGTGTGATGTGTGGGTGGAGCTCTACTGTCACATGTCCTGTATGTGTGTGATGTGTGGGCGGAGCTCTACTGTCACATGTCCTGTATGTGTGTGATGTGTGGGTGGAGCTCTACTGTCACATGTCCTGTATGTGTGTGATGTGTGGGTGGAGCTCTACTGTCACATGTCCTGTATGTGTGTGATGTGTGGGCGGATCCTACTGTCACATGTCCTGTATGTGTGTGATGTGTGGGCGGATCCTACTGTCACATGTCCTGTATGTGTGTGATGTGTGGGCGGAGCTCTACTGTCACATGTCCTGTATGTGTGTGATGTGTGGGTGGATCCTACTGTCACATGTCCTGTATGTGTGTGATGTGTGGGTGGAGCTCTACTGTCACATGTCCTGTATGTGTGTGATGTGTGGGCGGAGTTCTACTGTCACATGTCCTGTATGTGTGTGATGTGTGGGCGGATCCTACTGTCACATGTCCTGTATGTGTGTGATGTGTGGGCGGATCCTACTGTCACATGTCCTGTATGTGTGTGATGTGTGGGCGGAGCTCTACTGTCACATGTCCTGTATGTGTGTGATGTGTGGGTGGAGCTCTACTGTCACATGTCCTGTATGTGTGTGATGTGTGGGCGGAGCTCTACTGTCACATGTCCTGTATGTGTGTGATGTGTGGGTGGAGCTCTACTGTCACATGTCCTGTATGTGTGTGATGTGTGGGTGGAGCTCTACTGTCACATGTCCTGTATGTGTGTGATGTGTGGGCGGAGCTCTACTGTCACATGTCCTGTATGTGTGTGATGTGTGGGTGGAGCTCTACTGTCACATGTCCTGTATGTGTGTGATGTGTGGGCGGAGCTGTGACCATCACACAGATCTTTTTTAGCAATTTTTTATCCCTGACACCCCAAAAGCCTGGTAGTGACGGCGACCCCTGCACCCCCTATAGTAATGGCAATCCCTGCACCCCCTATAGTAACGGCGACCCCTGTACCCCCTATAGTGACGGCGACCCCTGCACCCCCTATAGTGATGGCGACCCCTGCACCCCCTATAGTGACTGTGACCCCTGCACCCCCTATAGTGACGGCGACCCCTGCACCCCCTATAGTGACGGCGACCCCTGCACCCCCTATAGTGATGGCGACCTCTGCACCCCCTATAGTGACGGCAACCCCTACACCCCCTATAGTGACGGTGACCCCTGCACCCCCTATAGTGACGGCGACCCCTGCACCCCCTATAGTGACGGTGACCCCTGCACCCCCTATAGTGACGGCGCCCCCTGCACCCCCTATAGTGACAGCGACCCCTGCACCCCCTATAGTGACAGCGACCCCTGCACCCCCTATAGTGACGGCGACCCCTGCACCCCCTATAGTGACGGCGACCCCTGCACCCCCTATAGTGAAGGCGACCCCTGCACCCCCTATAGTGACGGTGACCCCTGCACCCCCTATAGTGACGGCGACCCCTGCACCTCCTATAGTGAAGGCGACCCCTGCACCCCCTATAGTGATGGCGATCCCTGCACCCCCTATAGTGACGGCGACCCCTGCACCCCCTATAGTGACGGCGACCCCTGCACCCCCTATAGTGACGGCGACCCCTGCACCCCCTATAGTGACGGCGACCCCTGCACCCCCTATAGCTGCACCCCTGAGTCACTATTACTCCAATACCACATTTATATCACTTTATCTGTTACTATGTTATCCCAGTAACTTGTGTTTGTGTCGCTGTATTCCGCTCGCTATAACCTCTTTATTATTCTATCAGTGGTTCTCACTTTTTGTGGGCCGAGCTGTAGTTTTCATTTTACTGCAGGACGTGTAGGTTTATTATTATTTTGTGGGTTTTGATAGTGAGGATATAATATTGTGTTTCTTCTACTTTATCCTTTTGTTCTTTGTTACAGCGGTCACTGTGCAGAATTACTAACCTGTCACTAGGGGCCGGACACAAAGGGTAGAATGGCGCCCCCTTCCCTCCACATGGACTCTATGGAAGGTCTAAGTCATTGTAGACAAATACTTGGTCAGACCGATCCTGTGTCCAAGTCCTTATAGCCATTATTTCTCCATAACTCTGTAGACAGATATTACTAAGTGTATCCAGTGTCCTCCATGTGATAGAAGTGAGACATTAGATGGAATGATCTCTGTCCTCCTATATCTATAGGTGCTGATGATATAGGACTAGGATATACCACTGCTTATTGGTCACTATAGGCCCCAGATGTCATAGCGTCCTGTCCCTGTGATCACAGGATAGGGGATAAGCCGAGGATTGTGGGGGTCTGACCCCCTGGGACCCCCAACAACAATGCTAATGACAATGCACCTGAGTGGTGGCACCATGGCTGCTCAGTGCCGCTGCCACTCCAGTCATTTCCATTGGAGATACCGAGCTCTGTACTTCATCTATCTCCAGCGGTCCGCGCAGAGTGACCGTGTACAGTGACCATACTGCCTGACCAGAGCTCCATTTATACTGGGGTGTACTGCGCCCCCATTCTCATGGTCCTGTGGATAGGGGATACATTGTTTTTGTGGGAAAACCTCTTTAAATGCCGCCATCCTCTCGTCCACCAGTGCAGGTTCTCCATAGGGGGCTCTGCAGATTGTACAGACCTCCAGAGGGGAGGAGAGATCAGATCCGGCTACAGGGCGGCCATTTATATTTCCTTCTTTTCCCCCCTCAGTTCAGCCAAAGGTGAAGGTCTCCGGTCAGGAGAAAGATGAGACGCTGACGCTTCACTGCCAGGTCTACGGATTTCACCCCAAACAAGTGGATGTGAAGTGGATGAAGAACGGGAAGGACGACGTCCCCACATATCAGACCACACACACCCTCCCCAATCCTGACGGCACCTATCAGATCAGGGTCACTGCGGAAGTGATCCCCAAAGAGGGCGACAGCTACTCCTGTTATGTGGATCACAGCAGCCTGACCGAGGCGCTGAACGTTATGTGGGGTGAGTTGTGTCCATTGTGAGCCCTATATGGTGACCTGTGGTGAGTGACAGTTTCCGCAGGAATCCGATGTCTTTACTAACATACAATTCAGCCACACACTGGCAGTGATACAATGTCTGCAATGTTCTGTCACAGATTATATATATATATATAGCACAAGCATCACTACAAGGCTCTGCACTTGTGTCTCCATCGGGGTTCTCTTCTGGTCTCCGGATGTCACACCCTGGGTCAGTGTCATGAAACTTTAATGAAAGTGTCCTGACATCGTACGTCCCATGTCACCGCTGACTCTGGGCCTGAAGAGGCTGGAGGAGACCCCTGAAGAAGCAGCGGACACTGCGAGGATGCCCAGGAGAGTATAATACCTCCTTATGATGTTTCTACACCTCCCCCGCTGCTTATTATACACTGGGCTATGAAGAAACCCTAGACTATAATAATTTCACTTCTGATTCACAGGTGACGAATCCCTAAGGTTTTGGGTCAAACCTTAAATTTTTTAAAAGTTCATTGCGATCCGGTTCTCTCATCTCCAGAACTACATTGCTCTTTATATACCACAGATTGTGTATCTGACTCTGTATCTCCACCTGTAAGTGTGCACATGGGCTTGTGTGTATTCAGAGTCTGCTGTATGGAGTCTGGATTACACACACCTATATATATGTAGTAGATGTATATAGTAGGATATACACACATAACCACACACACTTATACTTGTGGATACAGAGTCACGTGCACATTCTGTTGTATATAAAGGTCAGTGTAGTGCCGGCTTGTAGTGGCCGTACAATATCATTCCCTACAAGTGTGCACTGCGCTGATCTCCATATAGCTGTATACACGTGACTCTTTGCACATGGTTTTATGTATACTGTATGTAGTACACACATAACTATGCACACCCCTAATGTCTAGATGTAGAGTCTGGTGCACACTGCGGTACATAGAGATCAGTGTAGTATATACTTGTAGGTAATGATATTGTACTGACATGGATCCTGGTGGCCTGGTAGAAGATCTGCCACTACCCGGTACTAACATCACACCCAGTATTGTTAGGTTTTGTAGCCTGCACTATGCCGGGTATATGAATGACCTGCTAAGAAAATGGTGTAATTGTGTTTTTGTTTTTCTTCTCAATTCCATCAATCCCATTCTGAATGTGTCTCAGCTTACCAGGACATTATATGTTTTACTCCTGGTGTCACTTTTGGTCATGATGGATGGATGGATGGATGGATGGATGGTGAAGAGAAATAGAAGACCCCAGAGCTAAATGTCCGGTGTCAGAGCAAAGTGTCTGACTACTTAGGTCAATGCAAAATGTTAGTTTTTCCTTTTTAATAATTTTGCAAAAACCTTTAAAATTCAGTTGTCACTTTTCCATTATGGGGTATTGGGGGCAGATTGATGGGAAAGAGTTTTATATTTTACTACAAGATCTCAACATAACAATAAGTGAGAGCAGTGAAGGGTCTGAAGACTTTGTGAATGTCTTGTACACTAAGAAGGAGTCGGAGGAATGGAAGTAAATCTGTATAGTGTCCATGTATATAATACTATTACACTATAGACAGGTCATCACTACTATAGCGCAGGTTACTGTGACCCCTGATACATGACGCTCTCACCGCCATAGTCACCTCTATCATCTCTCACCCTCAGAACCAAAGTCAGGAACCTGGAGCATCGCTGTGGTCATCGGAGTGGTCGCTGGGGTCGCTCTACTTGTTGTTGGTGGAATTGTTGGATTTCTTCTCTATAAAAGTAAGTGTCAGTAATGTAGAAGGTTCTAATCAGGATGACTGTGTGTGTGTGTGTGTGTATATATCCTATTAATATTATAAATGTGAAATGTTTGTGAGTTTGTGGGTTTGTGACTTTGGATGTTCGGATGTTTGTTCCTCAGTCACGCAAAACCCGCTCCACCGATTTGGCTGAAATTTTCCACAAACATAGTCACTACACTCGATTGCGCAATAGGCTACTTTTTGTCACAATAGCGCACATACGTTTTTCCCAGGACCCCCACAAAACCCAAACTCACATCACCATCTCTGCAATCTCACACACTTTGGACCATAGCAAGCCACAAAATTCATATTACCCTCTACAGCAGAGGTCGGCAACCCCTGGCACACGTGCCAAGAGTGGCACTCCTGCCATATTTCACTGGCACCCCAGCAGCACAGGACCTGCAAGAGTTACATGAAGTCTCTGCTAGAGCTGAGGTATAAGGACACTCTCCTTTGAGAGGGGTGCAGGAAACCCAGGGGGTGGAGCTTAATCGCTCAGGTCTCTGCCTGCTATAGTGATAGCTCCTGCTGTCTGCATCCTGCAAACGTTCCCCGAGGAGGAGAGGAAGCTGCTAGCAAACTGAAAGTAAGAAACACACAGGTCCCTTCCTTTACTTCCTATTCTCATTAATGTCAGGCATGGGGTTATTAGTTTAGTGTTAGTAACTCCATGTGCCTCACATTAACAGGAATAACCCCCATCACGTCCCTCATATTAACCCCTGTGTGCCTCATATAAAGATTACTAATATGTGAGACATATGGAGGGACTAATAAAAGATCTCAGTAATGAAGATACTTAATGATTACCTCCAAGTCTCTCACATATCAGTAACTAGAGATGAGCGAGTACTGTTCAGATCAGCCGATCCGAACAGCACGCTCCATAGAAATGAATGGATGCACCTGGTACTTCCGCTTGGACGTAGCTGGCGCGCTTAACCCCCCGCGTGCCGGCTACGTCCATTCATTTCTATGCGAGCGTGCTGTTCAGATCGGCTGATCCCAACAGTACTCGCTCATCTCTATCAGTAACTCTTACACAGGGGTTAATGTGAGGGACATGATGGGGTTAATTGCTATTAATAAGAGGCACATGGAGTTACTAAACTGTCATTCACAGGGCCAGACTTTATGTGGCTGCTCAAGAGTATCCTGTGCCCAAAACTTACATGTACTGGCGCAAAATAACAAATCATACAATGTCGTATATCGAGGTATAGTAACCTGAAATACCTCTGTCCCAAAGACACTATGTACAGTTTATGCCAACACCGTATAGCGGCTGAAATACACATTACATTCAACACAAAAGTCTCACGTATTCTCAGAATTATAGCAACAACAAGATACAAAGTTACATCTCATATCCCATCCCTTATACACACTACTAAAACCTTACCCGCACCTGTATATACCTACTTCTACAATCACCGCAGACCAAGTCGCGGGTACCAGCTAGTATATATATATATATATATATATATATATATATATATATATATATATATGTGTGTGTATGTGTATAAGTCAGATGAAATAGGCTTTATTGGCACATCCGAATGGATATTGGCATTGCCAAAGCTAGTAAAGTGTGTGTGTGTGTGTGGGGGAGGGGAGTTGGAGTCAATGGGGAGAGTATGGGGGGTGGGGGTGGGCTGATTTGGGGTATAACAGTCCATGGAGTCTCATCTTCCTCTTGTTTGGTGTACGTGTGTGTGTGTGTGTGTGTATAGATATATATATATATATATATATATATATATATATATATATATATATATATGTGTGTGTCTGTATCTCCCATTATACATTCTATGAATTCTTCAGGTTCTTCTTCCTAATTCCTTCTCCTCTTCTTATTTTAGAAAAGAAAGATGGCTACAAGACGACGGGCAGTGAGTATTGTGTATATGTGTCTGTGCGGAGATGTCACTAGCTGTGATATTACTAATGCAGTGTGATAGTGTATGGGGAGGACGGTATATGTGACTGTATATGAGGGGGCTGTGACTGGGGTGTATATAGTGATATATACTGTATATAGATAAAGATACAGCCGGCCTGATATTCCCCTCCAGCAGCAGGTATATACATGGGGGGTCAGGGGTTGGGGGCTACTCATGTGACAACCCCTTGTACCCCGTCCCCATCTTGTGCCATAAAGGGTTAATACCTCCTCAGCTCTTCAGGGCTCACATCGGATTATCCGTCTATCTGAGACACAGAAGTAAATAGGAGTTGTGGGAACAGAATATCTCACTGTCTACGCTGTTTCCGTACGTTCTATATTTTGCTTGAAATATTCTTCTATCTTCACAGCTTCGGACACTTCATCTGACTCCAATAATCCAGCCAACGCCTAAAGGTGAGTGGTTATATACGGTATATATGTATACTCATAGTATATGGGCTCCCTTTACCACTACTCCTACACCAGGCCGCACTGCCATAAAGAATATTACAGCTCTGAGGCCTTCACAGGACAATTGTGGGGACAAGTGCGGACACATTCATTCCTCTGGGCCCAGACAGATATATAGTGGCCGTGTGTCGGTGCCATATACCGAGGACCACAATCTATGACGCGTGTCCTATTCTTATCTGCATTTGTGGCTCAGACAAGGGGATCAGACAAGTCTTTTTGCAGATCACGTACTGACATAGTTTTTGCAGGTCAGTATTTGGGGACAGTATAAACCCCTCCGGTCATGTGTAGGAGGCCTCAGGACATATTTATACCACACAATTGGTGTCATTACAAAATACCCCTCAGGCTGCAATAAATAAGCCCTCATACAGATACATTGGTGGGAACTAAACACTCAGAACATGGCAATGCAAACATGAAACCTTCCCGTCCCCTCACGTCCTTTATACAATTTCTTCCTGTAGAGACGATTCCATCTATTCTCATTAGTGTCCTCGGGTAGAGAAGGTTGTCGGCCATTGTTAGGATATTATTAGACCCGGGTAATGATCTCTAATGGGAATGTTTTGTCCTTTTTGTCATTCCAGGCCCAGAAGCCTCCATTCTTTTAGGCTGCAGAGTATCTCACCTTCCCATCTGTCATTGTGTATAATGTAGAAGGACCTGCCGTATACAGTCATCTCATCTCTATTCAGCCTCGGCCTGCTGGAAAATGGCGACTTGTGCTCTTTACTAAGATAGTCCGGCCGGTGCCTGACGGGACTGACATTGTATTGTCTGCGGGAAATATTCATCTGACAACTTCTGACTAATAATTGTGTGTTATCACCTAAATCCCCCAATCCCTGGGCCTTAGCCATTATAGTCAGAGCACATATCAGTGGGAGGAGCATTTTATGTGGGCGGAGTCATCTTAAAAAGAGGCTGACTTAAAGGGGTTGTCCTAACCAGACCTATCAGCCATAAAGACCAGTTCTCTGGAAATGTGCGACCACCTGCAGACCTTTGGTCACATTGGGGCAGCTTACGTTACGAAAACTTGGGACAACCCCTTTAATAAATCTCATATTAGAAGGATCTGATAGTAAATGACTTGTATCAGACGTTTCGTTACATTGTAACACTAGTGATAGATTCTTATACGGCAGGTTCATCTCCAGGATATTGTCAGACTGTCTCGCTACTGATTTACATTTTGTAGGTAATTATAATAAGGTTTTGGGGTTACGTCTTTACATTCGCTCTCTCTCATACAGTTACTTGCAGTATATACATTATATACAGGACACGATGGCATTATATTACATTATACGGCTTTATTTCAGGCTTTTCACATTTACAGTCGCTTCATATTTTCAGGATTTGGGTTTTTACTGTAGATTAAGTTTTGTTGTAATTTTATTGATTTTTAATGTATTTGTGTGATTCACTATCAGTACAGGAGACGTCACACCGCACAGACACAAACTATGTAAAACGCACCGAAACTTTGCAAACTTTTTAGCCCAGGTGATGACAGTAAATGTTGTAATATACTTTATTAAAGAAAATGGCCTGTTTTTACCTTATTTCCCTCCTTACAAACATCGGTTCCTACACCGATGTCCATCCAGATTTAAACTGCAGACAATAGAAGTCTATGGAGAGGGAGATGGAGGACGACCCCTGAAGGCGGAGACACAACTGCTCTATACAGGGCTCTATATGGAGCTGTGTTGTGAGAGAAATGTCTCACTAGATACTGTAGACAGTCTCATGTCTGTCTCTATATGCCCTGTCTTCCTCTCCCTGCCCTCTCCATAGACTTCTTTATAAACTGATCTGTCTGTGTACGGCCTCTTTATACAGTCAGTGATGCAGAGAGAGACAAAAGGAGGGAAATAACTAAAGAAATGGTAATTCTCTTTAATAAAGTAGATTATATGTTATTACCTTCTATTGAAAAGAAAAAAAATTTAAAAGTTTGGGTAAGTTTTCTTGTCAGGTACAATTCTCCGTTCTTCCATATTACACAGGTGAATGTCTGGTGTAAATAGTAAAGACTTGTTCTCCCTCCATATAAGATACAGATCAGGAGCGCTCGCCATTGTCAGCTCCGCACCCATTATTCATCTCACATGTACAATAGAGTGAGACATCGCTATATATATCATATGGCCCCGCGTGACGAGGATGAGGAGGGTTGGGGTACCTGGTAGTGATGTCACTAGACTGGATATAGTGTGTAGGATCCACCTCGGTTAGTCGCACATGTGATAGATCAGTATTGTGGGTCCGCCATAGACAAGCTCAGGTTGTGCCGGATATAAGCAGTTTGGTGATAGAAAGTGACCAATGATCAGGAATAAAAGAAGTTTCTACAGACACGAACACAATGGCGGCCGCTGAATGTCAATGGGAAGAATCATCAGTGATTGTGATAATATATCGGGATGAGGATGTGATGTGTGCGCCCGAGATACCGAGACCTTATAGGATGGATCTCCTGCTTACTGACTGTCATTGGATTTACTGAATCAATAAAGTTTATATACACCAATATGACTGGTGTCTGTGTGTTACTTTTACCATTGAGTGATAGGATAAGCTATGGACAGTCTTAGCCTAGAAGCTTAAAGGGGTTGTCCCATCACAAGGATCCTATCTATACTGCTCGTTAATGTGGATGTAAGACTTTTCCTAAATACATTGCTTCAGCAGAACTGCTTTGTTTCTCCACTATCTTACTTTATTCACTTCATTGTGGCCACAGCCCTTGACTTATCTGCTCAAAAGTCAAGTGAGGTAGCTGCTGCTCGGAGGGAGGAGGGGCTAAGTGCACGGGAGCGAGCCTGTGTTTCTAGCTATTCCTGTGTCTTTGTCCTGTGACCTAGCTTCCTGCTCTCAGATAAAGGAGGGGGGAGGTGAGTGCTGCTTTCTTATATAGAACAGTCTAAATCCTAGTGGGACCTAGTCCCTCTGCTCACTAGGATTTAGTATATATAACAAGCTAAATCCAAGTGTTATAGGACCTTTGATGACATCACAGGTCCTTCAGTCATCCCATAGCATCACGTTATGTGGTGGGTGGAGCTAAACTGGAGGTAGTCGGACAATATGGCTTTCCATATGAAACCCCTCCCACCAATGATGAAAGAAACCAGGAAGAAAGAAGATTTTACAGCAGCGAAGACTGGTGAGTATGCGACGTGGGAATACCCCTTTAAGGACTCTCTTTAACAGAGGTTCCTGAGATAGCTGCTTTCCCAAGCAGGCTGACCAGGCCCCAATCTCTGCCTTCTATGTAGAAGGTCTAAGGGCTTGTCCAGGATTTCCTGAAGAAACTCCAAGATATCAGGAATGGAATTGCTCAAACCCTTTCCTTGCATTCCAGGCAATGAGGATAGAACATATCGTGGCATAGTTCCTATTAGTAGATCTCCTGGTAGTTGACCAGTCCCTATTATGATCTAGAGGACTCTCTGGAGCAGTCCTGAATTCCATCTCTCCCTCCAGTAGGTCAGATTGAAGGTTTTCAGGTCTGGGCAGAGTCGAGAGCCCTGAGATACCAGATTCTGAACAGGGGGAAGCCGCTAGTAAATCCTGCAACTCATCTGTGTGAGTTGGGAAAATCAGAATAGTATGATGGCAATTACCAAGGTTTGGTCCTGTCTGATTATCATCATTACCTTACGTATCATGGAAACTGGATGGAATATACAGTGTTGGCCAAAAGTCTTGTCCCCCCTGCAGTCCTGTCCGATAATCCTTGGTGTCCCCCAGATAATGATTACAAGCACAAACTCTTTGGTAATATCTTCATTTATTTTTCTTGGAATGAAAAAACACAAAAGAGAATGAGGATGTTAGTTGAGGTTCTTTATTCACCATCCGCACAATCTTGCGGTGAAATCTCTCGGCAATGTTTCTTTTGCGTCCACATCTAGGGAGGTTAGCCACAGGGCCATGGGCTTTACACTTCTTGATGACACTGTGCACGGCAGACACAGGAACATTCAGGTCTTTGGAGATGGACTTGTAGCCTTGAGATTGCTCATGCTTCCTCACAATTTTGCTTCTCAAGTCCTCAGACAGTTCTTTGGTCTTCTTTCTTGTCTCCATGCTCAATGTGGTCACACAAGGACACAGGACAGAGGTGGAGTCAACTTTAATCCATTTCAACTGGCTGCAAGTGTGATTTAGTTATTGCCACCACCTGTTAGGTACCTCAGGTAAGTAACAGGTGCTGTTAATTACACAAATTAGAGAAGCATCACATGATTTTTTAAACAGTGCCAATACTTTTGTCCACCCCGTTTTTTATGTTTGCTGTGGAATTATATCCAATTTGGCTTTTTGACAATTCTTTTTGTGGTTTTCTATTGAAGACAAAATAAATGAAGAAAATACCAAAGAATTTGTTCTTGTAATCATTATCTGGAAGAAACTGAGTATTATTGCAGGGGGGGGCAATACTTTTGGCCAACACTGTATACGTCAGCCTGAACCTCCAAGGCATGGGCAGGGCATTCATAGCCAAGGGATTGTCCTTCTGTTAAAGGGATTCTACCACTAAAACACATTTTTTTCTAGTTAACACGTTGGAATAGCCTTTAGAAAGGCTATTCGTCTCCTACCTTTAGAAGTGCTCTCCGCCGCGCCGTTCGTTCAAAATACTGGTTTGTACCGGTATGCTAATGAGTTCTCTCGCAGCGATGGGGGCGTCCCCCATCGCAGAAGCAGCGATGGGGGCGTCCCCATTGCAGCTCGAAAACCGACCGTAGCGCCGCCTCTATGGTCTTGTGTATCCTCCCCTTGCTTCTTCAGCGTCCTGTCGCACGCCTGCGCAGTACGCTCTGTTCGGCGAAGATTGCCGAACGTACTGCGCATGCGCGAAATTGCAGTGCCCGCACTATGGCTGGGACCTCAATTTCGCGCATGCGCAGTACGTTCGGCAATCTTCGCCGAACAGAGCGTACTGCGCAGGCGTCCGACAGGACGCTGAAGAAGCAAGGGGAGGATACGCAAGACCATAGAGGCGGCGCTGCGGTCGGTTTTCGAGCTGCAATGGGGACGCCCCCATCGCTGCGAGAGAACTCATTAGCATACCGGTACAAACCGGTATTTTGAACAAACGGCGCGGCGGAGAGCACTTCTAAAGGTAGGAGACGAATAGCCTTTCTAAAGGCTATTCCGACGTGTTAACTAGAAAAAAATGTGTTTTAGTGGTAGAATCCCTTTAAAGAGAGCAGAACTTGGCATTGAGTCTGGTCAATATCAGACCTACTTCTGGATACAGGGAAGGCTGTCAATCAATGATTAGGACCGCCCACTGGACTCCTAAGCCTAACAGCATGCTGCCTGCAGTGATGGGTTTGTTGTAAAGGCAGTCTTGTCACCAGTTTCTATTATACTATAAGCACAGTCAGGTAGCCGGGACTCTCATGGATAAAGCACTTTATTCTTCTTCTTGTTTGCTGCCTGTCTTGTTTAGACATTAGCTTTATTCCTGATATGCTAATGAGCTGTTTGGCGCTACGAGGATGTTGCCATTGCTCTAATTTACAATTGCATTGCTCTCATTGCCCCCAATAGTTATGCCTTCATGTGTCCAGTCCCCCCTCCCTGCTATGGCTGACGGGGCCAGGCACTGTACATGACATAGGAGGGAGGGAAGACTGGAGCGATCAGTAATGGCGACGCCCTTGTTGCACCAAACAGCTCATTAGTATATTAGGAAAAAAAACACAATATCTCAGTAATGGAGGCAGCGAGCAATCAGGAAGCAGAAAAGTTTTATTCACATGAACCCAACTATCTGACTGTGCTTATAGTTCAATACCACATCCCAATGGACAACCAATGGACCTCGCTATAGTCAATGAGGTTCCTCAGGCTTCATTTGTGTCCAATATTTTTGTGGTGCATGTTTCCTCTTATAGAGCAGAAGAACAGACTCCTGGCACAAATGTGAACTGAGTGTAACAAATGATTAACTATTGGGCCCCACCATATCTGCTCAACCATCACTGTATACTGTGCAGATGCAGCAGAAATAGTGACCCCTGGGATTCCCGGCAGTGAGGCCTCTGGTAATATGGTGAGGATAGGAGTTCGTTGTGATTGAATGTAGCAGAAGGGAGAAGCATAGGAGGTTTTCTTTATATTTTCCATATCTTATAAAGTCGCTCTTAACTTTGGTTCCAAAAAAACTGCATAATCTGCAATAAAAAACTGAGCTTTTCTGCATTGTGTGGCTTCAGTCTATATGTCAAAATGAAACACTGTGTATTTCTGAGGGTTTCTTTTCAGTACATGTAACACACGGCCATGACTGATGATCTAAGGCTAACAGCAGAACACAATATAGACTGATACACTGAAGATATTCAAGGGAATTCACTAGAATAAAGTACAGATTAACCGGAATCAGTTTATTGCAAGGAATGATGACAGGTCATAGGTCATAGAACTGAGGGATCTTGTCCCCACTGATAATGTTCTCCTTTGCCCCCTCCTTTGTGACAGTGACCAGATAGATGACTCCTCCGCTGGATCCATCTCTGCTCATTGCCAGGGCCAGAGCTGTGAAGAGAAGAAACACCAAGAAGTAAAATAATAGGGAATCGCTGCGTATAAGTGTCTGTAAGGGAGAATAAAGAACTATGGAGGGTAATGCTGTCCTAGTAGGACGCAAAAACTGTAAAGGGGTTGTGCATGGTCATGTGATGGGGTGCATGGAGTGCATGGTCATGTGATGGGGTGCATGGTCATGTAATGGGGTGCATGGTCATGTGATGGGGTGCATGGAGTGCATGTGCATGGTCATGTGATGGGGTGCATGTGCATGGTCATGTGATGGACACACAGATGCACAGCTCATTATAGTCACAGCACAGTAATAAGCCTGTGTGTACATCACATGACAATGGACTGAATAACCTGTTATTTATCCATTTTGCCATTTTTATGCTTAGAGACAATCCTCTAGTCACAGGGGCGGTCCTATCAGTGATGGACGTAGTGATAGTTCTCAGTCATTGGAGGAGCTGCATGGAGTTTACACCAAAGTTTTTACTTATCAGTGCGGCAGTGCGTGAGGGGCAACACCTGACAACAATTAGGTGGGCAACTGCACTTTGAACTGCAATTGGGGGGACCTCCATCCTGAGGATTGTAACAGTTGCAGCAGAAGGAAAAACAAGGATTTTATCATAGCTTTACTGGAAGAGGAAAGTAGAGAAGAAAGACAGTGAGAAAAATGGAGCCATGGGGCTCAGAAATGTGTCCTTGAATAATGAGAGGAAAATGGGAGCTGGACCCTGACTGCTTAATATGGGGAACTCATTCACTCTCACTAGTTTAGGTTTTCTCCAGACTTTCCATCCAGATTCTTTTCACTTGTTTAAAAATAAACAAAAAAACCTTCCAGTGTCACTAAAGGGAATTGCTGCTGACATAGGGGAACAATAGATGTGCGGAATCTTTAGATGTAGAGTCTGTTGATTTCCTTACCATGAACAGCGAATTTCTCGCACTGCTCCCTTGACATGCCGGGTTTAAAAACGGAATCCACATAACCGTAGATGTATGTGCTGCCGGATCCACCAATAGCAAACGGCTGCTGAGTTATCATCCCACCCAACGTCCCGAAGACCTACAGGAAGAACACAGACTTAGTAAGAGCCCTGATCTATTACTTTAGGCATTGAGATCCACTAAATAAGAAAGAGGATAAAATGGAACAATTGTGCAAATAAATGATGGAGCATCTCCTGTATAGAGTTACTGTGTAGTGGTATGGTGTCCATCATGGTGCAGAATTTATGTGCCCCAAATCAGGAGCCCCATGCAGGGGGCCCGAGAACCACATGACACTCACAAACTGATACACTTCTCCAAGGGCAAGTAGTGCGAGGATTGTGCAACACCCTTACAGTGAAAGCTGACGCAGGGTCACCTGGTCAATGTGCTATTGGAGAGCAGTAAGTGATGTAGTGAACATATATATATTGGGTCAAAGTGTCATTTTTTATCAACTTTAAGTCTATAAGAATTATTTGGCACACCCAAGGCCTGCCAGAGCAGCGCTCCACACACATACAGTGGCTCGCACAATCTTTAGCTGACATTTGGGGCTAACTTACCTGCCCCCCATTCCTCTGGTCCCAGCCGGCCACAATCAGATGGGCGACCATTTCTTCCTTGTACTTGTAGCTGATCCCCTTCACCAGGTTGGCAGCAGCTAATACTAATGGAGGAGCGCCCATTTCTACACTGTGTTTGGAGGAGAACAGAAAAAATATCAGCCTAAACCTCAGAGAATATTGGCAAAACCCAAAAAGTGATTTTAACATTTTTACATTAGTTATCGTTCTTTACAGCTACAGAATCATCACACTCAGAAATATCACCTGCAATGTGCTTATCATTCTGATTTGGAATATTATACATACACTGAAAGTAATATACATACACAGATACAGTAAATCAAACAGTGTTTCCCCTTGTGTCTTGCTGCCTCCATTACTGAGATATGATATTTTTGTAAACATGCAAACAACCAAATTGGAGCAACTAGAGCAGTGGTTCTTAAAGAGGACCTTTCACCACTTTTGGGCACATGCAGTGTTATATACTGCCAGAAAGCCGACAGTGCGCTGATTTCAGCGCACTGTCGGCTTTCCCGATCTGTGCCCGGTGTAAAGAGCTTACGGTGCCGGTACTGTAGTGCTCTATGGTCAGAAGGGCGTTTCTGACCATTAGCCAGAGACGTCCTTCTGCCTCGCGGCGCCAATCACGCTGTACTGTGGAGCCGGGAGGAACGCCCCCTCCCTCTGCTCACACAGCTCGTCCATAGACGAGTATTATCAGGAGCGGGAGGGGGGAGTTCCTCCCCGCTCCACAGTACAGCGCGATTGGCGCCGCGAGGCAGAAGGACGTCTCTGGCTAATGGTCAGAAACGCCCTTCTGACCATAGAGCACTACGGTACCGGCACCGTAAGCTCTTTACACCGGGCACAGATCGGGAAAGCCGACAGTGCGCTGAAATCAGCGCACTGTCGGCTTTCTGGCAGTATATAACACTGCATGTGCCCAAAAGTGGTGAAAGGTCCTCTTTAACCGGGGTTCAATCAAACCCTAGGCCCTATGCACGGTTCATTTTGTGTACCATTAAAAAACATATATCTATGGCTCATTTGCATGAACTTAATATACAATTTGCAACATTTCAGCAACGTAGACAGTGAATCACAAGGTGAGAGAGTCAGGTAACAGTAACCTTTCAATCTGCAGGACTGGGGTGATATGCTGGTTCTGGTGACAGTAACCTATCTATCTGCAGGGCTGGGGTGATATGCTGGGTCTGGTGACAGTAATCTATCTATCTGCAGGGCTGGGGTGATATGCTGGGTCTGGTGACAGTAACCTATCTATCTGCAGGGCTGGGGTGATATGCTGGTTCTGGTGACACTAACCGATCTATCTGCAGGGCTGGGGTGATATGCTGGGGTCTGGTGACAGTAACCTATCTATCTGCAGGGCTGGGGTGATATGCTGGTTCTGGTGACAGTAACCTATCTATCTGCAGGACTGGGGTGATATGCTGGTTCTGGTGACAGTAACCTATCTATCTGTAGGGCTGGGGTGATGTCCTGGTTCTGGTGACAGTAACCTATCTATCTGCAGGGCTGGGGTGATATGCTGGTTCTGGTGACAGTAACCTATCTATCTGCAGGACTGGGGTGATATGCTGGTCTGGTGACAGTAACCTATCTATCTGCAGGGCTGGGGTGATATGCTGGTCTGGTGACAGTAACCTATCTATCTGCAGGGCTGGGGTGATATGCTGGTCCTGGTGACAGTAACCTATCTATCTGCAGGGCTGGGGTGATATGCTGGTTCTGGTGACAGTAACCTATCTATCTGCAGGGCTGGGGTGATATGCTGGTTCTGGTGACAGTAACCTATCTATCTGCAGGGCTGGGGTGATATGCTGGTTCTGGTGACAGTAACCTATCTATCTGCAGTGCTGGGGTGATATGCTGGTTCTGGTGACAGTAACCTATCTATCTGCAGTGCTGGGGTGATATGCTGGTTCTGGTGACAGTAACCTATCTATCTGCAGTGCTGGGGTGATATGCTGGTTCTGGTGACAGTAACCTATCTATCTGCAGTGCTGGGGTGATATGCTGGTTCTGGTGACAGTAACCTATCTATCTGCAGGGCTGGGGTGATATGCTGGTTCTGGTGACAGTAACCTATCTATCTGCAGGGCTGGGGTGATATGCTGGTTCTGGTGACAGTAACCTATCTATCTGCAGGGCTGGGGTGATATGCTGGTTCTGGTAACAGTAACCTATCTATCTGCAGGGCTGGGGTGATATGCTGGTACTAGTGACAGTAACCTATCTATCTGCAGTGCTGGGGTGATATGCTGGTTCTGGTGACAGTAACCTATCTATCTGCACGGCTGGGGTGATATGCTGGTTCTGGTGACAGTAACCTATCTATCTGCACGGCTGGGGTGATATGCTGGGTCTGGTGACAGTAACCTATCTATCTGCACGGCTGGAGTGATATGCTGGGTCTGGTGACAGTAACCTATCTATCTGCAGGGCTGGGGGGATATGCTGGTTCTGGTGACAGTAACCTATCTATCTGCAGGGCTGGGGGGATATGCTGGTTCTGGTGACAGTAACCTATCTATCTGTAGGGCTGGGGTGATGTCCTGGTTCTGGTGACAGTAACCTATCTATCTGCAGGACTGGGGTGATGTGCTGGGTCTGGTGACAGTAACCTATCTATCTGCAGGGCTGGGGTGATATGCTGGGTCTGGTGATAGTAACCTATCTATCTGCAGGGCTGGGGGGATATGCTGGGTCTGGTGACAGTAACCTATCTATCTGCAGGGCTGGGGTGATATGCTGGTTCTGGTGACACTAACCTATCTATCTGCAGGGCTGGGGGGATATGCTGTTTCTGGTGACAGTAACCTATCTATCTGCAGGGCTGGGGTGATATGCTGCTTCTGGTGATACTAACCTATCTATCTGCAGGGCTGGGGTGATATGCTGGGTCTGGTGACAGCAACCTATCTATCTGCACGGCTGTGGTGATATGCTGGGTCTGGTGACAGTAACCTATCTATCTGCACGGCTGGGGTGATATGCTGGGTCTGGTGACAGTAACCTATCTATCTGCAGGGCTGGGGGGATATGCTGGTTCTGGTGACAGTAACCTATCTATCTGCAGGGCTGGGGGGATATGCTGGTTCTGGTGACAGTAATCTATCTATCTGCATGGCTGGAGTGATATGCTGGGTCTGGTGACAGTAACCTATCTATCTGCAGGGCTGGGGGGATATGCTGGTTCTGGTGACAGTAACCTATCTATCTGCAGGGCTGGGGGGATATGTTGGTTCTGGTGACAGTAACCTATCTATCTGTAGGGCTGGGGTGATGTCCTGGTTCTGGTGACAGTAACCTATCTATCTGCAGGACTGGGGTGATGTGCTGGGTCTGGTGACAGTAACCTATCTATCTGCAGGGCTGGGGTGATATGCTGGGTCTGGTGATAGTAACCTATCTATCTGCAGGGCTGGGGGGATATGCTGGGTCTGGTGACAGTAACCTATCTATCTGCAGGGCTGGGGTGATATGCTGGTTCTGGTGACACTAACCTATCTATCTGCAGGGCTGGGGGGATATGCTGTTTCTGGTGACAGTAACCTATCTATCTGCAGGGCTGGGGTGATATGCTGCTTCTGGTGATACTAACCTATCTATCTGCAGGGCTGGGGTGATATGCTGGGTCTGGTGACAGCAACCTATCTATCTGCACGGCTGTGGTGATATGCTGGGTCTGGTGACAGTAACCTATCTATCTGCACGGCTGGGGTGATATGCTGGGTCTGGTGACAGTAACCTATCTATCTGCAGGGCTGGGGGGATATGCTGGTTCTGGTGACAGTAACCTATCTATCTGCAGGGCTGGGGGGATATGCTGGTTCTGGTGACAGTAATCTATCTATCTGCACGGCTGGGGTGATATGCTGGGTCTGGTGACAGTAACCTATCTATCTGCAGGGCTGGGGTGATATGCTGGGTCTGGTGACAGTAACCTATCTATCTGCAGGGCTGGGGGGATATGCTGGGTCTGGTGACAGTAACCTATCTATCTGCAGGGCTGGGGTGATATGCTGGGTCTGGTGACAGTAACCTATCTATCTGCTGGGCTGGGGGGATATGCTGGGTCTGGTGACAGTAACCTATCTATCTGCAGGGCTGGGGTGATATGCTGGTTCTGGTGACACTAACCTATCTATCTGCAGGGCTGGGGTGATATGCTGGTTCTGGTGACAGTAACCTATCTATCTGCAGGGCTGGGGGGATATGCTGGGTCTGGTGACAGTAACCTATCTATCTGCAGGGCTGGGGTGATATGCTGGTTCTGGTGACAGTAACCTATCTATCTGCAGGGCTGGGGTGATATGCTGTTTCTGGTGACAGTAACCTATCTATCTGCAGGGCTGGGGTGATATGCTGGTTCTGGTGACAGTAACCTATCTATCTGCAGGGCTGGGGGGATATGCTGGGTCTGGTGACAGTAACCTATCTATCTGCAGGGCTGGGGTGATATGCTGGTTCTGGTGACAGTAACCTATCTATCTACAGGGCTGGGGGGATATGCTGTTTCTGGTGACAGTAACCTATCTATCTGCAGGGCTGGGGGGATATGCTGGTTCTGGTGACAGTAACCTATCTATCTGCAGGGCTGGGGTGATATGCTGGTTCTGGTGACAGTAACCTATCTATCTGCAGTGCTGGGGTGATATGCTGGTTCTGGTGACAGTAACCTATCTATCTGCAGTGCTGGGGTGATATGCTGGTTCTGGTGACAGTAACCTATCTATCTGCAGTGCTGGGGTGATATGCTGGTTCTGGTGACAGTAACCTATCTATCTGCAGTGCTGGGGTGATATGCTGGTTCTGGTGACAGTAACCTATCTATCTGCAGGGCTGGGGTGATATGCTGGTACTGGTGACAGTAACCTATCTATCTGCAGTGCTGGGGTGATATGCTGGTTCTGGTGACAGTAACCTATCTATCTGCACGGCTGGGGTGATATGCTGGTTCTGGTGACAGTAACCTATCTATCTGCACGGCTGGGGTGATATGCTGGGTCTGGTGACAGTAACCTATCTATCTGCACGGCTGGAGTGATATGCTGGGTCTGGTGACAGTAACCTATCTATCTGCAGGGCTGGGGGGATATGCTGGTTCTGGTGACAGTAACCTATCTATCTGCAGGGCTGGGGGGATATGCTGGTTCTGGTGACAGTAACCTATCTATCTGTAGGGCTGGGGTGATGTCCTGGTTCTGGTGACAGTAACCTATCTATCTGCAGGACTGGGGTGATGTGCTGGGTCTGGTGACAGTAACCTATCTATCTGCAGGGCTGGGGTGATATGCTGGGTCTGGTGATAGTAACCTATCTATCTGCAGGGCTGGGGGGATATGTTGGGTCTGGTGACAGTAACCTATCTATCTGCAGGGCTGGGGTGATATGCTGGTTCTGGTGACACTAACCTATCTATCTGCAGGGCTGGGGGGATATGCTGTTTCTGGTGACAGTAACCTATCTATCTGCAGGGCTGGGGTGATATGCTGCTTCTGGTGATACTAACCTATCTATCTGCAGGGCTGGGGTGATATGCTGGGTCTGGTGACAGCAACCTATCTATCTGCACGGCTGTGGTGATATGCTGGGTCTGGTGACAGTAACCTATCTATCTGCACGGCTGGGGTGATATGCTGGGTCTGGTGACAGTAACCTATCTATCTGCAGGGCTGGGGGGATATGCTGGTTCTGGTGACAGTAACCTATCTATCTGCAGGGCTGGGGGGATATGCTGGTTTTGGTGACAGTAATCTATCTATCTGCACGGCTGGGGTGATATGCTGGGTCTGGTGACAGTAACCTATCTATCTGCAGGGCTGGGGTGATATGCTGGGTCTGGTGACAGTAACCTATCTATCTGCAGGGCTGGGGGGATATGCTGGGTCTGGTGACAGTAACCTATCTATCTGCAGGGCTGGGGTGATATGCTGGGTCTGGTGACAGTAACCTATCTATCTGCAGGGCTGGGGGGATATGCTGGGTCTGGTGACAGTAACCTATCTATCTGCAGGGCTGGGGTGATATGCTGGTTCTGGTGACACTAACCTATCTATCTGCAGGGCTGGGGTGATATGCTGGTTCTGGTGACAGTAACCTATCTATCTGCAGGACTGGGGTGATATGCTGGTTCTGGTGACAGTAACCTATCTATCTGTAGGGCTGGGGTGATGTCCTGGTTCTGGTGACAGTAACCTATCTATCTGCAGGGCTGGGGTGATATACTGGTTCTGGTGACAGTAACCTATCTATCTGCAGGGCTGGGGTGATACGCTGGTTCTGGTGACAGTAACCTATCTATCTGCAGGGCTGGGTGATATGCTGGGTCTGGTGGCAGTAACCTATCTATCTGCAGGGCTGGGGTGATATGCTGGTTCTGGTGACAGTAACCTATCTATCTGCAGGGCTAGGGTAATATGCTGGTTCTGGTGACAGTAACCTATCTATCTGCAGGGCTGGGGGATATGCTGGGTCTGGTGACAGTAACCTATCTATCTGCAGGGCTGGGGGATATGCTGGGTCTGGTGACGGTAACCTATCTATCTGCAGGGCTGGGGTGATATGCTGGTTCTGGTGACAGTAACCTATCTATCTGCAGGGCTGGGGTGATATGCTGGTCTGGTGACAGTAACCTATCTATCTGCAGGGCTGGGGTGATATGCTGGTCCTGGTGACAGTAACCTATCTATCTGCAGGGCTGGGGTGATATGCTGGTTCTGGTGACAGTAACCTATCTATCTGCAGGGCTGGGGTGATATGCTGGTTCTGGTGACAGTAACCTATCTATCTGCAGGGCTGGGGTGATATGCTGGTTCTGGTGACAGTAACCTATCTATCTGCAGTGCTGGGGTGATATGCTGGTTCTGGTGACAGTAACCTATCTATCTGCAGTGCTGGGGTGATATGCTGGTTCTGGTGACAGTAACCTATCTATCTGCAGTGCTGGGGTGATATGCTGGTTCTGGTGACAGTAACCTATCTATCTGCAGTGCTGGGGTGATATGCTGGTTCTGGTGACAGTAACCTATCTATCTGCAGGGCTGGGGTGATATGCTGGTTCTGGTGACAGTAACCTATCTATCTGCAGGGCTGGGGTGATATGCTGGTTCTGGTAACAGTAACCTATCTATCTGCAGGGCTGGGGTGATATGCTGGTACTGGTGACAGTAACCTATCTATCTGCAGTGCTGGGGTGATATGCTGGTTCTGGTGACAGTAACCTATCTATCTGCACGGCTGGGGTGATATGCTGGTTCTGGTGACAGTAACCTATCTATCTGCACGGCTGGGGTGATATGCTGGGTCTGGTGACAGTAACCTATCTATCTGCACGGCTGGAGTGATATGCTGGGTCTGGTGACAGTAACCTATCTATCTGCAGGGCTGGGGGGATATGCTGGTTCTGGTGACAGTAACCTATCTATCTGCAGGGCTGGGGGGATATGCTGGTTCTGGTGACAGTAACCTATCTATCTGTAGGGCTGGGGTGATGTCCTGGTTCTGGTGACAGTAACCTATCTATCTGCAGGACTGGGGTGATGTGCTGGGTCTGGTGACAGTAACCTATCTATCTGCAGGGCTGGGGTGATATGCTGGGTCTGGTGATAGTAACCTATCTATCTGCAGGGCTGGGGGGATATGCTGGGTCTGGTGACAGTAACCTATCTATCTGCAGGGCTGGGGTGATATGCTGGTTCTGGTGACACTAACCTATCTATCTGCAGGGCTGGGGGGATATGCTGTTTCTGGTGACAGTAACCTATCTATCTGCAGGGCTGGGGTGATATGCTGCTTCTGGTGATACTAACCTATCTATCTGTAGGGCTGGGGTGATATGCTGGGTCTGGTGACAGCAACCTATCTATCTGCACGGCTGTGGTGATATGCTGGGTCTGGTGACAGTAACCTATCTATCTGCACGGCTGGGGTGATATGCTGGGTCTGGTGACAGTAACCTATCTATCTGCAGGGCTGGGGGGATATGCTGGTTCTGGTGACAGTAACCTATCTATCTGCAGGGCTGGGGGGATATGCTGGTTCTGGTGACAGTAATCTATCTATCTGCACGGCTGGGGTGATATGCTGGGTCTGGTGACAGTAACCTATCTATCTGCAGGGCTGGGGTGATATGCTGGGTCTGGTGACAGTAACCTATCTATCTGCATGGCTGGAGTGATATGCTGGGTCTGGTGACAGTAACCTATCTATCTGCAGGGCTGGGGGGATATGCTGGTTCTGGTGACAGTAACCTATCTATCTGCAGGGCTGGGGGGATATGCTGGTTCTGGTGACAGTAACCTATCTATCTGTAGGGCTGGGGTGATGTCCTGGTTCTGGTGACAGTAACCTATCTATCTGCAGGACTGGGGTGATGTGCTGGGTCTGGTGACAGTAACCTATCTATCTGCAGGGCTGGGGTGATATGCTGGGTCTGGTGATAGTAACCTATCTATCTGCAGGGCTGGGGGGATATGCTGGGTCTGGTGACAGTAACCTATCTATCTGCAGGGCTGGGGTGATATGCTGGTTCTGGTGACACTAACCTATCTATCTGCAGGGCTGGGGGGATATGCTGTTTCTGGTGACAGTAACCTATCTATCTGCAGGGCTGGGGTGATATGCTGCTTCTGGTGATACTAACCTATCTATCTGCAGGGCTGGGGTGATATGCTGGGTCTGGTGACAACAACCTATCTATCTGCACGGCTGTGGTGATATGCTGGGTCTGGTGACAGTAACCTATCTATCTGCACGGCTGGGGTGATATGCTGGGTCTGGTGACAGTAACCTATCTATCTGCAGGGCTGGGGGGATATGCTGGTTCTGGTGACAGTAACCTATCTATCTGCAGGGCTGGGGGGATATGCTGGTTCTGGTGACAGTAATCTATCTATCTGCACGGCTGGGGTGATATGCTGGGTCTGGTGACAGTAACCTATCTATCTGCAGGGCTGGGGTGATATGCTGGGTCTGGTGACAGTAACCTATCTATCTGCAGGGCTGGGGGGATATGCTGGGTCTGGTGACAGTAACCTATCTATCTGCAGGGCTGGGGTGATATGCTGGGTCTGGTGACAGTAACCTATCTATCTGCTGGGCTGGGGGGATATGCTGGGTCTGGTGACAGTAACCTATCTATCTGCAGGGCTGGGGTGATATGCTGGTTCTGGTGACACTAACCTATCTATCTGCAGGGCTGGGGTGATATGCTGGTTCTGGTGACAGTAACCTATCTATCTGCAGGGCTGGGGGGATATGCTGGGTCTGGTGACAGTAACCTATCTATCTGCAGGGCTGGGGTGATATGCTGGTTCTGGTGACAGTAACCTATCTATCTGCAGGGCTGGGGGGATATGCTGTTTCTGGTGACAGTAACCTATCTATCTGCAGGGCTGGGGTGATATGCTGGTTCTGGTGACAGTAACCTATCTATCTGCAGGGCTGGGGGGATATGCTGGTTCTGGTGACAGTAACCTATCTATCTGCAGTGCTGGGGTGATATGCTGGTTCTGGTGACAGTAACCTATCTATCTGCAGTGCTGGGGTGATATGCTGGTTCTGGTGACAGTAACCTATCTATCTGCAGTGCTGGGGTGATATGCTGGTTCTGGTGACAGTAACCTATCTATCTGCAGTGCTGGGGTGATATGCTGGTTCTGGTGACAGTAACCTATCTATCTGCAGGGCTGGGGTGATATGCTGGGTCTGGTGACAGTAACCTATCTATCTGCAGGGCTGGGGTGATATGCTGGTTCTGGTGACACTAACCTATCTATCTGCAGGGCTGGGGTGATATGCTGGTTCTGGTGACAGTAACCTATCTATCTGCAGGGCTGGGGGGATATGCTGGGTCTGGTGACAGTAACCTATCTATCTGCAGGGCTGGGGTGATATGCTGGTTCTGGTGACAGTAACCTATCTATCTGCAGGGCTGGGGGGATATGCTGTTTCTGGTGACAGTAACCTATCTATCTGCAGGGCTGGGGTGATATGCTGGTTCTGGTGACAGTAACCTATCTATCTGCAGGGCTGGGGGGATGTGCTGGTTCTGGTGACAGTAACCTATCTATCTGCAGTGCTGGGGTGATATGCTGGTTCTGGTGACAGTAACCTATCTATCTGCAGTGCTGGGGTGATATGCTGGTTCTGGTGACAGTAACCTATCTATCTGCAGTGCTGGGGTGATATGCTGGTTCTGGTGACAGTAACCTATCTATCTGCAGTGCTGGGGTGATATGCTGGTTCTGGTGACAGTAACCTATCTATCTGCAGGGCTGGGGTGATATGCTGGTTCTGGTGACAGTAACCTATCTATCTGCAGGGCTGGGGTGATATGCTGGTTCTGGTAACAGTAACCTATCTATCTGCAGGGCTGGGGTGATATGCTGGTACTGGTGACAGTAACCTATCTATCTGCAGTGCTGGGGTGATATGCTGGTTCTGGTGACAGTAACCTATCTATCTGCACGGCTGGGGTGATATGCTGGTTCTGGTGACAGTAACCTATCTATCTGCACGGCTGGGGTGATATGCTGGGTCTGGTGACAGTAACCTATCTATCTGCACGGCTGGAGTGATATGCTGGGTCTGGTGACAGTAACCTATCTATCTGCAGGGCTGGGGGGATATGCTGGTTCTGGTGACAGTAACCTATCTATCTGCAGGGCTGGGGGGATATGCTGGTTCTGGTGACAGTAACCTATCTATCTGTAGGGCTGGGGTGATGTCCTGGTTCTGGTGACAGTAACCTATCTATCTGCAGGACTGGGGTGATGTGCTGGGTCTGGTGACAGTAACCTATCTATCTGCAGGGCTGGGGTGATATGCTGGGTCTGGTGATAGTAACCTATCTATCTGCAGGGCTGGGGGGATATGTTGGGTCTGGTGACAGTAACCTATCTATCTGCAGGGCTGGGGTGATATGCTGGTTCTGGTGACACTAACCTATCTATCTGCAGGGCTGGGGGGATATGCTGTTTCTGGTGACAGTAACCTATCTATCTGCAGGGCTGGGGTGATATGCTGCTTCTGGTGATACTAACCTATCTATCTGCAGGGCTGGGGTGATATGCTGGGTCTGGTGACAGCAACCTATCTATTTGCACGGCTGTGGTGATATGCTGGGTCTGGTGACAGTAACCTATCTATCTGCACGGCTGGGGTGATATGCTGGGTCTGGTGACAGTAACCTATCTATCTGCAGGGCTGGGGGGATATGCTGGTTCTGGTGACAGTAACCTATCTATCTGCAGGGCTGGGGGGATATGCTGGTTCTGGTGACAGTAATCTATCTATCTGCACGGCTGGGGTGATATGCTGGGTCTGGTGACAGTAACCTATCTATCTGCAGGGCTGGGGTGATATGCTGGGTCTGGTGACAGTAACCTATCTATCTGCAGGGCTGGGGGGATATGCTGGGTCTGGTGACAGTAACCTATCTATCTGCAGGGCTGGGGTGATATGCTGGGTCTGGTGACAGTAACCTATCTATCTGCAGGGCTGGGGGGATATGCTGGGTCTGGTGACAGTAACCTATCTATCTGCAGGGCTGGGGGAATATGCTGGGTCTGGTGACAGTAACCTATCTATCTGCAGGGCTGGGGGGATATGCTGGGTCTGGTGACAGTAACCTATCTATCTGCAGGGCTGGGGTGATATGCTGGGTCTGGTGACAGTAACCTATCTATCTGCAGGGCTGGGGGGATATGCTGGGTCTGGTGACAGTAACCTATCTATCTGCAGGGCTGGGGTGATATGCTGGTTCTGGTGACAGTAACCTATCTATCTGCAGGGCTGGGGGGATATGCTGGGTCTGGTGACAGTAACCTATCTATCTGCAGGGCTGGGGTGATATGCTGGTTCTGGTGACAGTAACCTATCTATCTGCAGGGCTGGGGGGATATGCTGGGTCTGGTGACAGTAACCTATCTATCTGCAGGGCTGGGGGGATATGCTGGTTCTGGTGACAGTAACCTATCTATCTGCAGGACTGGGGTGATATGCTGGTTCTGGTGACAGTAACCTATCTATCTGCAGGGCTGGGGTGATATGCTGGTTCTGGTGACTCCCGTTAAATATTAATGGCCTATACTTAGTGCTTATTCACACTTATGTTCCACCCCTCAGTAAGGTCCATGTTTTTTCCCCCTTTCCCGCACTGACCATAGCTCCATCCGGGATTGGATAGAATTAGCTCCTTGCAGACATGACCTCTAACATATATGATAACAAATAGAAATGTAGACAATCCTCGGCTGTATAACCAGGCGGCTCCGTCTCCCACCACTCACCTGTGCACCTCCATGTAGTAATGCACCATGTCGGCCACCGCCTGGGCATCCGCAGCTGAGCCTGACAGGGCACAATAGATCTTGTCATGGACAGGAGCCAGTTTATTAAATACTCGATTCACCACCGCGTCTCTGTAGAAGAATCAGATAAGTCTATACTGAGTCTGAGACATCTGAGAAGACGGAGATATCATAGAGAGAGGATATAAACCCACCCGGCCGAGACCCTGGAGTCTGAGCCAATGACAACTCCTCCATCAAACTCCACAGCAATGATTGTTGTCTGGAAAGACACAAGGACGAGAGGTGATGTAACTACAGGGATACCAGGGGAATGTTGGTTATCACGTTATTTACAGGCTGAGTATACAAACCCTTGTGGGTGCCATATCACTACAGTACTGTATATTGGTATATCCATATCTTTCAGTTTTCATGAAGTTCATGTCCTGCACATGGAGGTATTATACAGTTTGCACATCTATAGCATATTTTTTTATATTGTAGTGTGCACAAGGACTTACAGGCTAAAATATTTATTAACTAGCTGGTACCCGCAACTTGGTCTGCGGTGATTGTAGCAGTGGGTATATACAGGCGCGGGTAAGGTTTTCGTACTGTGTATAAGGTATGGGATATGAAATGTAACTTTGTATCTTGTTGTTGCTGTAATTCTGAGAGCACATGAGACTTTTGTGTTGGATGTAATTTGTATTTCAGCTGCTATACGGTGTTGGTATAGTGTCTTTTGGACAGAGTTATTTCAAGTGAATATACTTGGATATACGATATGGTATGATTTTTTATTTGCCACCAGTACATGTAAGTTTTGGGCACAGGATACTCTTGAGCAAGCAACATAAAGTCTGGCCCTGTGCATGACAGTGTAGTAACCAGTGGCGGATCCAGGGTTTGCGGGGCCCTGGGCAATTGACTTTGGCGGGGCCCTACGCGCAGCGCGCCGCAGCAAATTAGGCCCCACCCACTTTTATGTTGACTCCGCCCATTCTCATTCATTATTCATGTGATTCCACACAGTATAATCCTCCTACAGTCACCCGTAAATTATATGTCCCCCCTCCATCTCTCCCCATTTTCATATACACTCTTCATCTACCCCTAGTTTCATGCCCCCCCTCTATCTCTGTCCCCAGTTCCATGCCATTCTCCCTCTTTATCTGCCCACAGTTTCATGTCCCCCCCCCGTCTCTGCCCCAGTGTCATGCCGTTCTCCCCCCTTCATCTGCCCCAATGTCATGCCATTCTCCCCCCTTCATCTGCCCCAGTGTCATGCCATCCCCCCCTTCATCTGCCCCAGTATCATGCCATTCTCCCCCCTTCATCTGCCTCAGTGTCATGCCATTCTCCCCCCTTCATCTGCCCCAGTGTCATGCCGTTCTCCCCCCTTCATCTGCCCCAATGTCATGCCATTCTCCCCCCTTCATCTGCCCCAGTGTCATGCCATCCCCCCCCTTCATCTGCCCCAGTATCATGCCATTCTCCCCCCTTCATCTGCCTCAGTGTCATGCCGTTCTCCCCCCCTTCATTTGCCCCAGTGTCATGCCGTTCTCTCCCCCTTCATTTGCCCCAGTGTCATGCCGTTCTCGCCCCTTCATCTGCCCCAGTGTCATGCTGTTCTCCCCCCTCCATCCACCCCAGTGTCATGCTATTCTCCCCCCTTCATCTTCCCCAGTGTCATGCTGTTCCCCCCTCCCCTTCATTTGCCCCCCCGTTTCTTTGGGCCCCCTCCATCTCTGTCCCCAGTTTCATGCCGTTCTCTCCCCACCCCCTTCATCTTCCCCAGTGTCCTGCCGTTCCCCCCCTCCCCTTCATTTGCCCCCCAGTTTCATGGGCCCCCTTCATTATGTTCCACCTTAATATTTAATACAAAACAAACACTTACACTCACCTTCCATCGTTCCCCCGACGCTCCTCTCTCCAGTCACATACGCGATGCAGGAGCTGTGACCTCAGCTCCTGCTTAGCTGCGGCCCGGCTTGCGTGTGTAAGTGTGATGTGATGACGTCATCACGCCTACACACGCAAGCCGGGCCGGAGCTTTAAAGCAGGAGCTGATCTCACAGCTCCTGCATCGCGTATGTATTCAGCTCATCGGCGGACGGACGCCGATGAGCTGAAATCCTGACAGGCAAGTGCCAGGGGGCCCCCAGAGGCTCTGTGGGCCCCGACACTTGCCCGACTATGCCGAGGCTGACCGGGACCATTTTGTTAGGGCCGGGCCGCGGGGCCCCGCTAAGCTCGCCCGGCCCTGGATCCGCCCCTGGTAGTAACTCCATGTGCCTCTTATTAATAGCAATTAACCCCATCATGTCCCTCACATTAACCCTTGTATAAGAGTTACTGATATGTGAGAGACTTGGAGGTAATAATTAAGTATCTTCATTATTGAGGTCTTTTATTAGTCCCTCCATATGTCTCACATAGTAGTAACCTTTATATGAGGCACACAGGGGTTAATATGAGGGACATGATGGGGTTTATTCCTATTAATGTGAGGCACATGGAGTTACTAACATTAAACTAATAACCCCAAATGCCTGACAGTAATGAGAACAGTAATCCTATGTACCTGTGTGTTTTTCAGTGTCACTTTGCTAGCAGCTTCCTCTCCTCCTCCGGGAATGTTTGCAGGATGCAGACAGCAGGAGCTATCACTATAGCAGGCAGAGACCTGAGCGATTAAGCTCCACCCCCTGGGTTTCCTGCACCCCTCTCAAAGGGGAGTGTCCTTATGCCTCAGCTCTAGCAGAGCACGGACTTCATTTAACTCTTGCAGGTCCTGTGCTGCTGGGGTGCCAGTGAAATATGGCAGGAGTGCCACTCTTGGCATGCTGACCTCTGCTGTAGAGGGTAATATGAATTTTGTGGCTTGCTATGGTCCAAAGTGTGTGAGATTGCAGAGATAGTGATGTGAGTTTGGGTTTTGTGGGGGTCCTGGGAAAAACGTATGTGTGCTATTGTGACGAAAAGTAGCCTATTGCGCAATGGGGTGTATTAACTATGTTTGTGGAAAATTTCAACCAAATCGGTGGAGCGGGTTTTGCGTGACTGAGGAACTAACATCCGAACATCGAAACTCACAAACTTTCACATTTATATTAATAGGATTAGGCCAAGGGAGGTGAAAAAAAATTAAAGAAACCATCATCACCTGTCCCTGGTGCTCCTGCACCTCCCCGCACGGTCTGGTCCTGCAGCTCAGGATGTACCCACCGCATGTGACTGCTGAGCCCAATCTCGCATCATATCTTTTTTTCCGCAGCACATTTCACAGAAAGTCTGCAGAGGTTTCCTCAAATTTTTGCTGATTGTCCTATCTGTGTGCTAAGGGTTTAACCATCCTAGTGGTGACCTCTGTTGCCAATAGATATGACCATGACTGCTGGAACTTTCTATGGTCTGGGACTTGTCAGAACCAGCCATGATGTCCTTTTTGTAGCTGGGTTATTCTTCATTCATGGCCGTACCCAATGGCAACCGATCCAGACAAGATGGCTAGAGGAAATCGATAAAACTCTGCAAATTTTAAAAAATGATTTATATTTGCAAAAAATGAATAACGTTTAATTTTCTACACATTCATATAACGTTCTGTTCATGGAAACCCCTTTAATATATAAAGTTCTTTTACAATTGTATCTTATGGCTATTTAGCTCGCTGACCCTGATCCGACTTCTTTAACCCTTCATGATGAGAATCTGTCTCTGGCTATAACTGTATATGCCCTGTAGTGACCTCTGTAAGGACAGTCCCTACGATGTGTAAGTATTCCGTATGTCATTGTATAGTGACTTCATGATATACGGATTTATACCCCTATACAATATTATATACTCACCCTCCCCCGCACTATATATTCTGACGTTCTCCTCGGGTTGTTTTCTTGTGTTGTCTTCACAATATAATCCTGGATAAACTGTAAAGCTTTTCGATGTGGTGATAATAGAATTTTCTCGTAGTAACTTTCCCTCCATACTCCCCCCTCCCGATATATCCATCCATATCTCGGCCCCACCTATAGCCTATAGGTAACTCTGAAGCTTTACTAACATATAAGGTACATGACTGGACTCTTACCCCAGTGGACACCCCATAAGAAGGGTTAGACGGGTCCCCAAAATGAGGCATCTTGTTTTCTTCTGTCTTCTTCCTGCAAACTGAAGCAAAAGTGAAAGTGCAGGGTGTGAGGTTGGGGGGTGAAGCCGTGCGGGCGTCCTTGTCTCTGCACACACCCAAAGCTGCTGCATGAGAAGGACCCGGCAGGTCCAGACACAATCTGAGGCTCCGCGTCTACAGCCACAGTCCAGATTTATCAATGGCTTATTCATGGTCTGTCCAAACAGTAGGAAACAATATCCCTGTATCCTGCCATTATACATTTATTCTTGTGCAGAGGTTTAACCCTTTATTGCCATAGCTTTATATGAACATTGTGTCCAAAATATTCTTTTTCACCCTACGTTACTTTAAAGGGGTAGCCTGTTGTTTTTTGGGGGGGACAGTTTAGGATATAGGAAGCTATACAATTATCTAACCTACAAGACTTCTGGATATGGGATGGGCCCTCAGTCACCAGCAAAGGGACCCAAAATACATGAAACAAACCTCAATAAATACAGAGAACGGTATTGTGGGTATAAAATGGTTACAGATATATATATATATATCCTACTAATATTATAAGTGTGAAAGTTTGTGTGTTTGGATGTTTGTGAGTTTGGATGTTTGTTCCTCAATCACGCTAAAACGCCTGGACGGATTTGCGTGCAATTTTCCACAAACATAGTTTTCCCTTAGGATTGAGTCACAGGCTACTTTTGGTGCCACTAAACAACATGGCTTCCTAGCAGGAGACTCACAAAAGCAGGACTCCTAGCCCCAGCTATAGACTCACACACACTGCCTGGCATTTCCTGCCTCAACCTGCCTGCACACTCCTTACTGTCACCTCAGGAGTCGCCCTCACTCTACTCACTCACATTTACATATAGCTTTCCACTATACAACACATCACATTGTCTGTATCACTACATACACATACACATTTGCTATCCCACCAAACTTTTTAAAGCACTTTTACAGTTTCACACGTCTGTTTCCGCCCAATTCTCAAATCACCGCAGACGAAGTCGCGGGTAAAAGCTAGTATATATATATATAGTGACTATGTGCACACTCCATCCCGCCAACTCTGCCTGTTGCACAGTGTAAGGCTGCCTTCACACGGAGTAACGCCGGGCTTGTAAAAATCCTCATTCACAGCAGTACATGCGAGCGCTGCGGAAGGCTCCCGAACACTTCCCATTCACTTCAATGGGAGCGCTTGTAACGCCGGCTTTACGAGCGCTCCCATTGAAGTGAATGGAAAGTGTTCAGGAGCCTTCCGCAGCGCTCGCGTGTACGGCTGTGAATGGCAGCTGGCATTACTCCGTGTGAAGGCAGCCTAACAGAACCCCAGTAATACTGCGTTACAATGTATCATACAAGTGTTGATATCGTCTTATATTCTCCAGGGAGAATTTGCAAAAATAAAATAGATTTTATTAAAGTTTTGAAAAAGATAAAAGTAACAGAAATACTAAAAGTCCTGAACACCCCGATGTCCCATTTCACATATAAAGAAATATAAAGAACTTCTAAATGACAAAAAAGAAACAGAATTATTACCGTGTATACTCGAGTATAAGCCAAGTTTTTCAGCACAATTTTTGTGCTGAAAAAGCCCCCCTTGGCTTATACTTGAGTCAAGCAAAAAAATAAATAAATGTTTTTTCTTTTTTTTTCTTTTTTTTTTGGGGGGGGGGGGGGTGTTTATGACCAGCTGCAATAGTAATGTATAGAATCTCCCATAAAATAGTGAAAAGAAAAAAAGCTTTAAAAAATGTAATAAAAAAAATAAAGTAAATAAAAGTTGTAAATCCCTCCTTTCCCTAGAATACATATAAAAGTAGAGAATGACTGTGACACATTCTACACATGAGGTCTCCCTGTGTCTACTGAATATAGGGGGTCTGCAGTGCTCCTGTGTCGTCAGGAAGGGGTTAATAGGAGCACTGCAGATACCCTATATTCAGCCAGGCTGAGGTCCAAGTGGGAAAAAAAAAACAACCAGTCCTCAAGCTCAGGGAAGGGGCAGACAGACAACAAAACACCCCCTCCCCATTCCCCAGCACCTACTGCACCCAAAAACTCCGACCATTTTAATTTTTGAAATTTTCCAGCAGCTGCTGCATTTCCCCCCCTAGGCTTATACTCGAGTCAATAAGTTTTCCCAGTTTTTTGTGGTAAAATTAAGGGCCTCGGCTTATATTCGGGTCGGCTTATACTCAAGTATATACGATATATTGATATTTCTACATCTGGAAAGTTATATTCAAATATTATAATCTTATTTATCCCACTAAGTAAACAGCACATAAAAAACACAAAAGGATAAAACAATTAGTGACAGCAAACATCTAAGGCCCTGTTCACATCTGCATTCCAGTTTCTGTCCGGGGAGTTCGCTTGGGGTCCCCATAGACTATAATGGGGTCATATAGTAAAGGCAGAATTGCGCTGTTTTTTACTTCCCACCTAAATAATTTTTAAAATTTTCTCTCCACATTAAATGCAGCAATTTTTTTTTTTTTTTTTTTTTTTTAATGAAAGCCCAATAGTTACATATGTTACTTTTTTCTAATTTGTTTTTATTTTTTGATTCTGGATTTTTTTAATTCTATTTTCTGTACATGATTATGGGGGCGGCCATTTTGCCTGAGCTTTCCTGCTGTGGTACACGCTCTACAGCAGTCTCGTGACCCTAGGTTGCAATAGAATGAAATTTGGTATATATATCTGGTGCATGGTAGATCTGTGACACCGTCTATTGTCCGTAGTGAATGTATTGATGGGTCAGTGGTGTTATCTATAGTAGTGTTATCTTTTAATGTAACACTGTCTTTAAATTATGTGACTACTGCAAGCAAACCCCCACAAAATATGCAAGCGTCAGTCTATTATTAGGCTTAGTTGACAGAGTGAAAATTATGGATTTAGTATTTTTTTAAAATATAGATATATATAAAAATATAGATATATATTTATATATATATATATATATATATATATATATATATATAAATATTAACGTTAAAGGGGTTGTCAAGCAAAAAAAAAAAAAATTTTAATCAGCCAGGAGGCAGAGAAAAAATAAAAAATAAAAATCATACTTCGTCTGCCAATTTTAGATTAAGGCAGAGGCCCCATTTTGTGAAAATGCAGATTTTTTAGTTGCAGATTTTGTTGCGGTTTTTTGAGCCAAAGTCAGGAGTGGATTGAGCAGAAGGGAAACGTATAAGAACTTCTGAGATATTCCCCATTCCTCTGGTGGACATTCTTAGCTTTGGCTCAAAAAACACAGCAAAATCTGCAAAAAAAAAAACTGTGTTATCGCAACGTGGGGCCTCAGCCTAAGTCTGGTTCAGTTATACTCCAGAAATGTTGACGGTTTCCATATTGGAAGCAGAAAGTCTGCCGAGGAAACCTTGGCGGACTTTCTGTGAAAAACGCTGCGACTTCTGCGCAGAGCCTTACCCTCAGTGTCAGCGCAGTTCTTCCCACTTGTTTGCCATGCTGGCCGGTTTATTTAACTAACTTTTTTTTTTATTGTCCATTATTTATAACATTTTTATTATTATTATTATTATTATTATAATTTTTTTTTTTTTTTTTACCAGAACCTTTACATTTCAGCTTTTCCTTCTTCTGATAATGTCCCTGTATCTCGTTATTCTGATGCATTTTTAATGAGATTTTAGCCGCAACTCATTTGCAATGTGTGAATACACTGTAAGCATTTCCTGGCTGTATCTTATGTGTGATCCTCGGCCGCCTCCTCCTGAGAGGGAGAAATACTTCAGCAGATGTCACAGCTCAGGAGATTTCCGTCTCTCTAACCTTTGCAGACGACGTCTACCTGGTAACAGATGACGCGTGCCTTAAACCGAATTCACACTGGTCGCTGTATGAATCCTGAGAAAAACAACCCCAGGGACTTTCCAGCTTCTGTTATTGGAACAAGCCCCGGTAACAATGATTCAGGTTTATTGAGGTTTTATCGCTGCCTGACGCGCTCGCTTTTCATTTACGAATGTTAACCCCGTCAGTGCTGACCAGTCACATTGTCCATGTTTCTCATCTGTACATATTGTAACGATTGAGTTTTTGCTCCTGTGTGACGTCTGTATCAGCGCCAAATAAAACTTCTCAGTCTTGTCTATATCCTGATATAGAATAACAGATTTAGGAACAACATAAGTGTCATCACATCCATGAGCGATTATACGACTATTGTAAAAAGAGTTGGTACAAAATATTCTGCGGCCCATAAAGAGTTAAAAAAAAAATTGTAAAAATGCCTGGTGTTGGATCTTCACTGTATGTTTATTGCTCCAATTGTAAACATATGCTGATTAAAATAATAAAATAAAAACCTTGGAAATGTTCCTGTGATGTGTGAAGTCACCCTTAGGGTGCATTCACACTGAGTAAACGCTAGCTTATTTTGTAGAGTAAAATTACACTTGTAAATTTTGCTATCCCATTGACTTTAATGATATTTTTTTACAAGTGTAAAAATACGCCTGTAAAAAATACGCCTGTAAAATGTAATTGAAGTCAATGGGATAGCAAAATTTACAAGTGTAATTTTACTCTACAAAATAAGCTAGCGTTTACTCAGTGTGAATGCACCCTTAAAGTTAATGCTCATCCCTTTAAGTTTTCTGATTTATAGGATTGCCGATCCTCTGACCATCTCACCTGATATCTCTAGGTTCTCTATGTCTATGTCCATTGCATTGCGCCTTTAGTTTGTGATAGAATAGCGCCTCTAGTGGTAAGTCAGTGATAGTGTAATACAATGGGGCAGATCGCACAACTGTAATAACTATCATAGCGGATATCCAACAGTAGTGTGACCCCAGGCTAAACCACAGGGTTCAGGCATTAGTGATACTTTTTGAATTCACTTCAGGTTTTGGCTCCCAGAACTTGACCTTGGACCCCCCATCACAGAAGGTCATCTATAACGTTACGATATCACTGGTGGAATTTCCAGACAACTTTGCGCCAATTCCTTCGGTTCTGCACAGACCAGCCTTGTATCTTCTATCATTCCTGCCCTGTACAGGACCCGTCTGCCCGGTAACAGGAGACACTTCAGGAAATCGCTTATTCATTGGTCACAGTCACAGTTTTTTGGAATTTATCCGCAAGCAATAAAATGGAGGGACTTTCCTGTATCTTTGATAGTTATCTTATGAGCAATGGCCATTGGCCGGTCGGTGTTATATTACTGATGTCTGTGCATGTCATGGTGCAAAAGAGAAACTATAATGGAGGAAATTTATTATTACTGTGCTAAAGTTATACAAGACAGAGACTGCGCCAAACGTATCCCAGTAGTGCAGCTCTTCTTAACTTCCCATATTTTTAGAAACTTTACAAAACTGTCTAAAGTTAAAAACTTGCAAAAACTTGGAATATACAGTAACTGTTGCAATTTGTTTGTTGCAGAATTTTGTTGCACTTTGCTCAGTAACCACACAGTCTAACATAATGGCGCCTGTATGTCCCCGGCAATGATTGCACAGTCATGCTATTTCAGTGTGCACATGTGCTTGCTGCGATGTTACACTAAGGCAACATATTATGGAAACGCTACTTTTATGTTGCAGATTTTGTTGCATGGTGAAAACAAGGAGGCAAAAAACACTGCATTTCACATTACCTACAAAGCGGATGGGAATCTGGCTAATTCTATCCAAACATTGCAGAAAAAAATTTCACCACAAAAAAGCTGCGCTTTGATAAACACCGACACCTTTAAAAATCACATCTGGAGTTTGTATGTTCTCCATGTGTTTGCATGGGTTTCCTCCCACCTGCTTATAGGGAATGTAGATTATGAGGCCTATATGGGACATGACTGACAATGTCTGTAAAACACTGGAATATGATGGTGCTATAGAAGTAAGAATTAAAAAAAATTCCAGTGCCCTAGACCAGAGCTGGCACCAGCAAATGTCAGGGCCCGGCATCCCCATTCTGAGAACATGAAAAGCCCCAGAGTAGGAATCCCAATGTCTGACCAGGTAGGGGGACGCCCAGAACGCTGACATCACTGGGAATCCCGATATAACAAAGTTTATTCTGCCACCTTTTTCAGTTAGTCTCCGGACCTGTTGTATGGGAGGCAGAAACGCCATACACTGTATATAGAGACAGACACCTCCGTATACCGCTATACTACATTCTATGGTTATTAAATCCAGATATTATACATTTCTTTAATTTAAAATTACTAAAAATGTTATATTGTAGAAAACTCCAGCTCAATTTTGGATACAACAGCATGCCAGAGTTGCTGTGCACCCATACAGTGATGCCTGGTTCACACATTGCATTTCTATTGTTCAGGTCTGTCAGGGGACCCGCACAATGGAGAGACGGACTGCTAAAACAGTGGTTATATAAGAAGGCTGTACATGTAAAATCCCCTCAAAAGACAAGGAGATGCTCTCTCCATCTGGGGAAAAAAAGGGTCAATCTCATGAGCCGGCAAGGCTTCTTCACTGTATGGACTGTGAATCTGTGGACTAGCCTACCCCATGAGCAAGTTCTATACTGTAAGGACTGTGAATCTGTGGACTAGCCTACCCAGGAGCTGTTTCTATACTGTAAGGACTGTGAATCTGTGGAATAGCCTACCCAGGAGCTGTTTCTATACTGTAAGGACTGTGAATCTGTGGAATAGCCTACCCAGGAGCTGGTCATGACAGTCACAGCTGAAAACTTCAAAAAAGTATTATGACGTTTCCCATCCTCTGGTTGAACTTGGCAGATACTGTATATGGCTTTTTTAGACCCTACTATCTATGTGGCTATGCTACGACAACCACTTTAACAAAGCTATTAACCCTTCTATATCTGAACGCATTTCTTTTCACACTTGCCTTATAAAAATTGCTCAGTACTCAGTATGGGATACAGGTAATTATGATTTATTCCCAAGTGCCAATATTAGGCTGAGGCCACTGATATATTTGATATATATTTGAGTATATATTGCCATAAATATCACTGCGGTAGGTCCATGACACAGATGACACGACTCTTCCCTCTTATATTCACTGTGTCGGATTACTGAATATATCACATCACACATCTTAGCGTAGAAGTTGTAGAGGTTGGTGATGGTGTCCCTGTAATCCTTCTGGTGTTGTTAGGTGGTGTAGAGCTAATACCGAACACACCTGGTTGTTTATGGTGGTGACAGAGTTAATGGTAACACATATGGCGCTCTCATGGGATTGGACGTGTATTCATGTGAATAGGAGTTTCCTAATTTCTCCAAAATTCCTCCCAAACCAATCATAGTGCCATGTTGGAGCACAATCTGAAGAAGCATTTCCAAGAAGAACATGTTATTATACATATGAAAATCAATCAGAAAGTGCACTGGGGGCGGGGCCTGGGAGATTTGTGTATGCATAGCTGTGGTGCAGACAGAGACAGAACAGGTAATGGACAACTACAGGGGCAATGTGCTGTGATTCCAGAAGAAAGCCAAAGTAATTGCCATAGGTAAATGTAGCAAGACAAGCCCGCCCTCAATGCACTTACAGGGTAATTTGCATATTAGATGATTATCTGTGCAAAGATTCTTCAGTTCTGGTCTATACAGGTTAGGTCTCTGCTCGTATTTAAGTTCCCTACATTGCCCTGTTTAGACGTAACAAACCTCTTATAAGACCCTGTTCACATGACATTTTGAGCCTATATTTGATGTCTATGTCAGGAGGTTCTCCTGTTATTCATCCCCTATATAAGGTTGTGAGGCAACGCCACCCTAAAGGCCCTATAGGAAGAATATGGTGTGATGTGTATGGATGAAAGGAATTCTATAAGATACATCATTATTTCTTTTATAACTTACTACACCAACATATAGTAAAAACATGATGCTCTTGTGGTCTCCATCAGGTGGGCTGACCCCTTTATATATGAGCCCTGTATATGTGAGCCCTGTATATATGAGCCCTGTATATGTGAGCCCTGTATATATGAGCCCTTTATATATGAGCCCTGTATGTATGAGCCCTTTATATATGAGTCCTGTATATGTGAGCCCTGTATATATGAGCCCTGTATATATGAGCCCTGTTTATATGAGCCCTTTATATATGAGTCCTGTATATATGAGCCCTGTATGTATGAGTCCTGTATATATGAGCCCTGTATATATGAGCCCTGTATATATGAGCCCTTTATATATGAGCCCTTTATATATGAGCCCTGTATATATGAGCCCTTTATATATGAGCCCTGTATATATGAGCCCTGTATATATGAGCCCTTTATATATGAGCCCTGTATGTATGAGCCCTTTATATATGAGCCCTGTATATATGAGCCCTTTATATATGAGCCCTGTATGTATGAGCCCTTTATATATGAGCCCTTTATATATGAGCCCTGTATATATGAGCCCTTTATATATGAGCCCTGTATGTATGAGCCCTTTATATATGAGCCCTTTATATATGAGCCCTGTATATATGAGCCCTTTATATATGAGCCCTGTATATATGAGCCCTGTATATATGAGCCCTTTATATATGAGCCCTTTATATATGAGCCCTTTATATATGAGCCCTGTATATATGAGCCCTGTATATATGAGCCCTTTATATATGAGCCCTTTATATATGAGCCCTGTATATATGAGCCCTTTATATATGAGCCCTGTATATATGAGCCCTGTATATATGAGCCCTTTATATATGAGCCCTGTATATATGAGCCCTTTATATATGAGCCCTGTATATATGAGCCCTGTATATATGAGCCCTGTATATATGAGCCCTTTATATATGAGCCCTGTATATATGAGCCCTTTATATATGAGCCCTGTATATATGAGCCCTTTATATATGAGCCCTGTATGTATGAGTCCTGTATATATCAGCCCTGTATATATGAGCCCTTTATATATGAGCCCTGTATATATGAGCCCTGTATATGTGAGCCCTGTATGTATGAGTCCTGTATATATGAGCCCTGTATGTATGAGCCCTGTATATATGAGCCCTTTATATATGAGCCCTGTATATGTGAGCCCTGTATGTATGAGTCCTGTATAGATGAGTCCTGTATGTATAAGCCCTGTATGTATGAGTCCTGTATATATGAGCCCTGTATATATGAGCCCTTTATATATGAGTCCTTTATGTATGAGCCCTGTATATATGAGCCCTGTATGTATGAGTCCTGTATATATGAGCCCTGTATATATGAGCCCTTTATATATGAGCCCTGTATATGTGAGCCCTGTATGTATGAGTCCTTTATGTATGAGTCCTGTATAGATGAGTCCTGTATGTATAAGTCCTGTATATATGAGCCCTGTATATATGAGCCCTGTATGTATGAGTCCTGTATAGATGAGTCCTGTATGTATAAGCCCTGTATGTATGAGTCCTGTATATATGAGCCCTGTATATATGAGCCCTTTATATATGAGCCCTGTATATATGAGCCCTTTATATATGAGCCCTGTATATATGAGCCCTTTATATATGAGCCGTGTATGTATGAGTCCTGTATAGATGAGTCCTGTATAGATGAGTCCTGTATGTATAAGTCCTGTATATATGAGCCCTGTATATATGAGCCCTGTATGTATGAGTCCTGTATAGATGAGTCCTGTATGTATAAGCCCTGTATGTATGAGTCCTGTATATATGAGCCCTGTATATATGAGCCCTTTATATATGAGCCCTGTATATATGAGCCCTTTATATATGAGCCCTGTATATATGAGCCCTTTATATATGAGCCGTGTATGTATGAGTCCTGTATATATGAGACCTGTATATATGAGCCCTTTATATATGAGCCCTGTATATATGAGCCCTGTATATGTGAGCCCTGTATGTATGAGTCCTGTATAGATGAGTCCTGTATGTATAAGCCCTGTATGTATGAGTCCTGTATATATGAGCCCTGTATATATGAGCCCTTTATATATGAGCCCTGTATATGTGAGCCCTGTATGTATGAGTCCTGTATAGATGAGTCCTGTATGTATAAGCCCTGTATATATGAGCCCTGTATATATGAGCCCTGTATATATGAGCCCTGTATGTATGAGTCCTGTATAGATGAGTCCTGTATGTATAAGCCCTGTATGTATGAGTCCTGTATATATGAGCCCTGTATATATGAGCCCTTTATATATGAGCCCTGTATATATGAGCCCTTTATATATGAGCCCTGTATATATGAGCCCTTTATATATGAGCCCTGTATGTATGAGTCCTGTATATATGAGACCTGTATATATGAGCCCTTTATATATGAGCCCTGTATATATGAGCCCTGTATATGTGAGCCCTGTATGTATGAGTCCTGTATAGATGAGTCCTGTATGTATAAGCCCTGTATGTATGAGTCCTGTATATATGAGCCCTGTATATATCAGCCCTTTATATATGAGCCCTGTATATGTGAGCCCTGTATGTATGAGTCCTTTATGTATGAGCCCTGTATATATGAGCCCTGTATGTATGAGCCCTGTATATATGAGCCCTTTATATATGAGCCCTGTATATGTGAGCCCTGTATGTATGAGTCCTGTATAGATGAGTCCTGTATGTATAAGCCCTGTATGTATGAGTCCTGTATATATGAGCCCTGTATATATGAGCCCTTTATATATGAGCCCTGTATATATGAGCCCTTTATATATGAGCCCTGTATATATGAGCCCTTTATATATGAGCCCTGTATGTATGAGTCCTGTATATATGAGCCCTGTATATATGAGCCCTGTATATATGAGCCCTTTATATATATGAGCCCTGTATATATGAGCCCTTTATATATGAGCCCTGTATATATGAGCCCTGTACGTATGAGTCCTGTATATATGAGCCCTGTTTGTATGAGCCCTGTATGTATAAGCCCTTTATATATGAGCCCTGTATATATGAGCCCTTTATATATGAGCCCTGTATGTATGAACCCTGTATATATGAGCCCTGTATGTATGAGCCCTTTATATATGAGCCCTGTATATATGAGCCCTTTATATATGAGCCCTTTATATATGAGCTCTGTATATATGAGCCCTGTATGTATGAGCCCGTTATGTATGAGCCCTGTATATATGAGCCCTGTATGTATGAGCCCTTTATGTATGAGCCCTGTATATATGAGCCCTGTATATATGAGCCCTGTATATATGAGCCCTTTATATATAAGCCCTTTATATACGAGTCCTGTATACAGTATATGAGCTCTGTATGTATGAGCCCTTTATGTATGAGCCCTTTATATATGAGCCCTGTATATATGAGCCCTGTATATATGAGCCCTTTATGTATGAGCCCTTTATATATGAGCCCTGTATGTATGAGCCCTGTATATATGAGCCCTGTATATATGAGCCCTTTATATATGAGCCCTGTATATGTGAGCCCTGTATGTATGAGTCCTGTATATATGAGCCCTGTATATATGAGCCCTTTATATATGAGCCCTGTATATATGAGCCCTTTATATATGAGCCCTGTATATATGAGCCCTGTATATGTGAGCCCTGTATGTATGAGTCCTATATAGATGAGTCCTGTATGTATAAGCCCTGTATGTATGAGTCCTGTATATATGAGCCCTGTATATATGAGCACTTTATATATGAGCCCTGTATATATGAGCCCTGTATGTATGAGTCCTTTATGTATGAGCCCTGTATATATGAGCCCTGTATGTATGAGCCCTGTATATATGAGCCCTTTATATATGAGCCCTGTATGTATGAGCCCTGTATGTATGAGTCCTGTATATATGAGCCCTGTATATATGAGCCCTTTATATATGAGCCCTGTATATACGAGCCCTTTATATATGAGCCCTGTATATATAAGCCCTTTATATATGAGCCCTGTATATATGAGCCCTTTATATATGAGCCCTGTATGTATGAGTCCTGTATATATGAGCCCTGTATATATGAGACCTTTATATATGAGCCCTGTATATATGAGCCCTTTATATATGAGCCCTTTATATATGAGCCCTTTATATATGAGCCCTGTACGTATGAGTCCTGTATATATGAGCCCTGTATGTATAAGCCCTTTATATATGAGCCCTGTATATATGAGCCCTTTATATATGAGCCCTGTATATATGAGCCCTTTATATATGAGCCCTGTATGTATGAGCTTTGTATATATGAGCCCTGTATATATGAGCCCTTTATATATGAGCCCTTTATATATGAGCTTTGTATATATGAGCCCTGTATGTATGAGCCCTTTATGTATGAGCCCTGTATATATGAGCCCTGTATGTATGAGCCCTTTATATATGAGCCCTGTATATATGAGCCCTTTATATATGAGCCCTTTATATATGAGCCCTGTACGTATGAGTCCTGTATATATGAGCCCTGTATGTATGAGCCCTGTATGTATAAGCCCTTTATATATGAGCCCTGTATATATGAGCCCTTTATATATGAGCCCTGTATATATGAGCCCTTTATATATGAGCCCTGTATGTATGAACTTTGTATATATGAGCCCTGTATATATGAGCCCTTTATATATAAGCCCTTTATATACGAGTCCTGTATACAGTATATGAGCTCTGTATGTATGAGCCCTTTATGTATGAGCCCTTTATATATGAGCCCTGTATATATGAGTCCTGTATGTATGAGCCCTGTATATATGAGCCCTTTATATATGAGCCCTGTATATGTGAGCCCTGTATGTATGAGTCCTGTATATATGAGCCCTGTATATATGAGCCCTTTATATATGAGCCCTGTATATATGAGCCCTTTATATATGAGCCCTGTATATATGAGCCCTGTATATGTGAGCCCTGTATGTATGAGTCCTGTATAGATGAGTCCTGTATGTATAAGCCCTGTATGTATGAGTCCTGTATATATGAGCCCTGTGTATATGAGCCCTTTATATATGAGCCCTGTATATATGAGCCCTTTATATATGAGCCCTGTATATATGAGCCCTTTATATATGAGCCCTGTATATATGAGCCCTGTATATGTGAGCCCTGTATGTATGAGTCCTGTATATATGAGCCCTGTATATATGAGCCCTTTATATATGAGCCCTGTATATATGAGCCCTTTATATATGAGCCCTGTATATATGCGCCCTTTATATATGAGCCCTGTACGTATGAGTCCTGTATATATGAGCCCTGTATATATGAGCCCTTTATATATGAGCCCTGTATATGTGAGCCCTGTATATATGAGCCCTTTATGTATGAGCCCTTTATATATAAGCCCTGTATGTATGAGCCCTGTATATATGAGCCCTGTATATATGAGCCCTTTATATAAAAGCCCTGTATATGTGAGCCCTGTATGTATGAGTCCTGTATATATGAGCCCTGTATATATGAGCCCTTTATATATGAGCCCTGTATATATGAGCCCTTTATATATGAGCCCTGTATATATGAGCCCTGTATATGTGAGCCCTGTATGTATGAGTCCTGTATAGATGAGTCCTGTATGTATAAGCCCTGTATGTATGAGTCCTGTATATATGAGCCCTGTATATATGAGCCCTTTATATATGAGCCCTGTATATATGAGCCCTGTATGTATGAGTCCTTTATGTATGAGCCCAGTATATATGAGCCCTGTATGTATGAGCCCTGTATATATGAGCCCTTTATATATGAGCCCTGTATATGTGAGCCCTGTATGTATGAGCCCTGTATATATGAGCCCTTTATATATGAGCCCTGTATATATGAGCCCTTTATATATTAGCCCTGTATATATGAGCCCTTTATATATGAGCCCTGTATGTATGAGTCCTGTATATATGAGCCCTGTATATATGAGCCCTTTATATATGAGCCCTGTATATGTGAGCCCTTTATATATGAGCCCTGTATATATGAGCCCTTTATATATGAGCCCTTTATATATGAGCCCTGTATATATGAGCCCTTTATATATGAGCCCTGTATATATGAGCCCTTTATATATGAGCCCTGTATATATGAGCCCTTTATATATGAGCCCTGTAGGTATGAGTCTTGTATATATGAGCCCTGTATGTATGAGCCCTGTATGTATAAGCCCTTTATATATGAGCCCTGTATATATGAGCCCTTTATATATGAGCCCTGTATATATGAGCCCTTTATATATGAGACCTGTATGTATGAGCCCTGTATATATGAGCCCTGTATGTATGAGCCCTTTATATATGAGCCCTGTATATATGAGCCTTTTATATATGAGCCCTTTATATATGAGCTCTGTATATATGAGCCCTGTATGTATGAGCCCTTTATGTATGAGCCCTGTATATATGAGCCCTGTATATATGAGCCCTGTATATATGAGCCCTTTATATATGAGCCCTTTATATATGAGCCCTGTATGTATGAGCCCTTTATGTATGAACCCTTTATATATGAGCCCTGTATATATGAGCCCTTTATGTATGAGCCCTTTATATATAAGCCCTGTATGTATGAGCCCTGTATATATGAACCCTGTATATATGAGCCCTTTATATATGAGCCCTGTATATGTGAGCCCTGTATGTATGAGTCCTGTATATATGAGCCCTGTATATATGAGCCCTTTATATATGAACCCTGTATATATGAGCCCTTTATATATGAGCCCTGTATATATGAGCCCTGTATATGTGAGCCCTGTATGTATGAGTCCTGTATATATGAGTCCTGTGTGTATGAGCCCTGTATGTATGAGCCCTGTATATATGAGCCCTGTATATGTGAGCCCTGTATGTATGAGTCCTGTATAGATGAGTCCTGTATGTATAAGCCCTGTATGTATGAGTCCTGTATATATGAGCCCTGTGTATGTGAGCCCTTTATATATGAGTCCTTTATGTATGAGCCCTGTATATATGAGCCCTGTATGTATGAGCCCTGTATATATGAGCCCTGTATGTATGAGTCCTGTATGTATGAGTCCTGTATATATGAGCCCTGTATATGTGAGCCCTGTATGTATGAGTCCTGTATACATGAGTCCTGTGTGTATGAGCCCTGTATGTATGAGCCCTGTATATATGAGCCCTTTGTATATGAGCCCTGTATGTGTGAGCCCTTTATGTATGAGCCCTGTATGTATGAGCCCTGTATGTATGAGCCCTTTATATATAAGCCCTGTATGTATGATCCCTGTATGTATGAGCCCTGTATATATGAGCCCTTTGTATATGAGCCCTGTATATGTGTGTAATGTCCCGGTACTGCTAGTCCAATTCCCTCTAATGCAGACCGAGATAGCATGGACATTTTCATATAAGGTAAATATTTTCCTCCCCCTTCATTCCTTCTATATATTTCTATTCTTCCAGAGCCAGCACACAGGGGGTCTATTAATGCGCCATCTTGTGGATGTTTTTGTGAACTGCACCTGCCTATACTTTGCCATTGTAATTTCAGTTGTAACTGTAAAGGGAGTGTCCATTATGATTAGCTGACCTCCAGGACCAATGAGGCTCCCTTGACTGGCCTGGAGGGAGAGTTGAGTGACCACCCTCTCTAGAGGGGGTTGGGGACGTTTTTGGCTGATGTCTTTTGTGTGGGGCTACAAGTGTAGACACAGCTGTGAGACAGAGCACATGGAGCATGGATAATGGCTTCCGACTTATCAGGGTGCACCAAGCAGAGATGTCTTCTTCCCTATCTTCAAGGCCCTTCTCAGAGAGTGTTTTCCTCTGAAGCTCTAATCTTACAAGTGCTGAAGTTGATGGACCTGGTTATCCATACATCTGGGACCCCCCACGTATATCTCTATCCAAGTAAGTCTTTGGGACAAATCTATATTTAAAGAAGCCCATAGCTAGTCTGGCAGAAATTGAGAATCTCCCGCTGCTAAGAAAAATTGTATTTGTTCTTCTACATACGTGTACCCAGTTTGTTGAGGACTAACCCCCTGGATACAGGCCATCTTTACAAGTATATACAAGTTAACTGCCAAGCAACCACTATCCAAAGCATTCTGCCCCATCCTCTGCTAATTGGACACTACCTGCAAAGATCGCTGTATTGTATGTGAAGAAGTCCTCCATATGTACATGTGTATTACTTTGTCCTGCTAGTAAAAAGAAAAGCAACGATTACCCCCGAAGCCTGGTTGTCTGTTGTCATTGTCAGATATCACGCAGGGGAGGGTAGTCGGGGACATCAAAAAGGGAAATTTTGTGCACATTCGGGACCCAGGGACTCCCTGCAAGCCGGCCACATCTGATATATTACCGTGATACCAGCCCTGGCCCTCCTGAGTGTTGCAAACCCCTTTTTGTGGCGTCACGAACAGGATTGTGCCTCTGTGCCTGCCTAAAGACTGTATGTTGCTTCTGGAGAACTACTGCTCCAAGACTAACCGATACTCTCTACAAAGTGGGGGTGAAAGCATTCTGCCTCTGTGCCTGCCTAAAGACTGTGTTGTTGTATGCCATGCTGTGTGACTGCATATTCCACCATTTTGGATTGACTAGCTTCTTGAGCAATTCAGCAGGAGTAAACTCCCCCCACCAAACTTCCCCCAGGTGCCAAAACTGGGTGTCGCCATCTCTATCCAACACTGAATCCAAATCCATCCCAGCTGTAACAAGACTCCAACTTCCCTGCCCCCAATTCTTTTTGCAAAGACTCCTTATCTCTTCAAGGATCAAAGTGATCATCCTGCCTGCAGCTCCTGCTCATCACTTCTGCCAGAACCTCCACTGCCATTGTCTGCTGTTACCTGCCATTCCTGGGATACAGATAAGTGCATTTTATAAAGTGACTTTGTATTTGCTGAGATTTGCATTTCATAAAAGAGACAGAAGCCTTATTATTTTACTTAAAGAGACAGTATCCTAATTTTTGCAAAAATGTCTACATCGCCTCGAGATGCCCTGTCTGGCGCAGATAACACTACAACCTCATCCTCCAGTTCTCCTGCACCTCAGGAGACAGCTACCATCTCTGCTTCAACTCCTGTTATAGCGACAGGCTTGCCTTTCTTTATAGGACCCTCCAGTCTTCCAAGTTACAGAGGGGATCCTCATACCCTTGCTCAGTTTCAGGAAAAGATATTGCGTACTCTTGAACTTGTATCACTTTCTCCCAAGCAACAGGTACAGCTTCTCTTAGGACAACTTGAAGGTCCAGCTGCTGAGGAAGTTCGTTCCTGGCCACCGACAGAAAAGACCACCGTTGACCAGGTCCTCACGCGTCTGAGAAAAGAATTCGAAGTCCAATCACCAACTGAGGTTCGTCTTAAATTCTATGACAGACGTCAGAGACCAGGTGAGACCCTCAGAGACTATGCACTTGCCCTCCAGTCAGCATATAGGGCTCTGCGCCAAGTTGACAACATTGATCCTACTGCTGCAGAAAGCATTATTACAGACAGGTTCATAGAAGGTGTGGACTCACGACTAATACAGAGTCAACTCCGCATGCTATCAGCCCAAAATCCAGACATGTCTTTTCTAGATTTTAAGACTTTGGCCCTACGAATAGTGGGAACTGATTCACCTTGTGCTAATTATTACTCTGCCACATATTCCCCAGACCTGGCTGGTGGAATCTCCGCTGCATCTCCATTACCTCCTATTGCACCCATGCAGGCCACTCAGACTGTACAGGCTCCTACTCCTGCCACTATACCCTCTACCACCGATGTTCTTGCTCAGGTAGTGGAATCTCTTTGCCAAGCCCTAAAGGAATTAAAAGGCCAGTCTGCATCATGTGAGCCCTCTTTATCTAGAACATTGCCTGCAGAGCCTCACTCTAGCCGCCCAAGTCCTGATAGGCTTCCTCCTGACCGGTCTTCACCACGTGAACGTCCTTATTGTACTTACTGTGAGCGTGTTGGGCATTACAAATACCAGTGCTTTAAGTTAAACGGGACACCACCGAGGCCAAGGGCCGCCCCTCGGGAGGTGAATCCAAAGGCCCAGGGGGACAATCGCCATGGACATCCAGATTCGTCTCCAAGTGCCCGTACATAACTATTTGGATTGAGGGTGTACCATTAGAAGCTTTAGTGGACACTGGGTCACAAGTAACAACTATTGGGCAACAAGCCTTTGAGAAATATTGGGACTCTGACATACTAAATTCTGTGGGCAAAGCGAAGTTACGTTTGATTGCAAGTAATGGTCAGCCTATATCCCAACTAGGTTACTGGGAACCTACCATTCGTATTGGTGATCGTGAATTACCACGACAAGGTGTAATTGTTACAGAGTCTCAGGGAATGGCTACACCAGTGGTACTAGGCATGAATGTTATGCGTCATGTATTCACTGAATTGCTAGATGCTTTGCATGCTTCTCTCCCTACTGCTACTCTTTCTTACAGGCAAGCTGTACAACGTACCATCAAAGTGCTCTGTGCCCAGCAGAAGTTTGCTAACCGTAATGGTGAAATCTGTCGTGTCCGTATCCAGGATGCCAGACCCGTCACTCTGACTCCTAACAGTGAGACTCTCATCTGGTGCCGAGTCCGTCCAGGCATTAACAACGAAGATTACGAAGCTCTTCTTGATCCTATTCAGATTGAAGGACAGCCGCTGGTGAAAGCCGCCAGAAGCATTGTCACCGTCTCCAACGGTAAAGTACCAGTACGGCTAGTCAACCTAAGTGATGCACCTATTGAATTGCACAAGTTTAAGTCAGTTGCTCAACTGTATCAGCTCAATTCAGAAGACATCCTAGATGATGAAGCACTTGCTTATCAAAAGTCAATTCATGTCCCTGCCGGAGGTACTCACAAACCTACTACCTTCTGGTGGAATGAACTCAACATTGGGGATGCGAATACCCCTAGGGAACACATCAATGGTGTCATCAAAGTTGCGAAACGGCACAGCCAAGCTTTCAGCAAGCATCCACTTGATTTTGGGAAAACCTCTTTGATCCAGCATAAAATCAACACAGGTGATCATCCTCCTTTCAAGGAAAGATACCGTCCAATCCCTCCTGCTAACTACCAGCAAGTAAAGAAGCTGATAAAGGAGATGAAAGACACCAAAGTCATCCAAGAAAGTCAAAGTCCTTGGGCAGCACCTATCGTTTTGGTAAGAAAGAAGGATGGTAACATCAGATTCTGTGTTGACTACAGAAGACTGAACGACATCACACATAAAGATGCCTATCCTCTTCCACGGATTGAAGAATCCCTCACTGCTCTTGGTTCAGCTGCATACTTCTCAACTCTCGACCTAACCAGTGGCTACTGGCAGGTCCCCATGGCTCCTGAGGATAGAGAAAAGACAGCTTTTACCACCCCGATGGGACTTTATGAGTTTAATAGCATGCCTTTTGGGTTGTGCAATGCCCCAGCAACATTCCAGCGACTCATGGAGAGATGTCTTGGCCACCTCAACTTCCAGAGTGTTTTGCTGTATCTCGATGATGTTGTTGTGTATTCTCGCACTTATGAAGACCATCTGAACAACCTAGCAGAAGTGTTCCAGGTTCTTATTGAACACGGCCTGAAGATAAAACCTTCAAAATGCCACCTGCTAAAACCAAAGGTCAATTACTTAGGTCATGTAGTCAGTGCTGAAGGTATCCAGCCTGATCCTGACAAGATCTCTGCTGTCAAAGACTGGGAAACTCCAAAGACAGTAAAGGAAGTCAGAAGTTTTCTAGGATTCGCGGGCTACTACCGCCGCTTTATACCTCACTTTGCACAGGTAGCGGAACCACTGACAGAATTGCTACGTGGTTGTCCTAAAGAAAACTCAAACAGAAGACTCCTAATTGATTGGTCTGAAAGACAAGAAACTGCATTCCAGACTTTGAAAGCCTTATTGACTTCTCCTCCAATTCTGGCTTATCCTGACTACAGCCATCCTTTCCGTCTCTATACAGATGCCAGCTATCAAGGCCTAGGAGCTGTACTGTCACAAGTCCAGGACAACAAAGAGAGAGTCATCGCTTATGCCAGCCGAAGCTTGAGAGGTGCTGAGAAGAACGATCACAATTACAGTTCGTTCAAGTTAGAGCTGCTTGGTGTTGTGTGGGCCGTCACAGAGAAATTCAAAGACTACCTTGCGGCTACACCATTTACCGTTTACACAGACAACAATCCTCTAGCTCACCTAAACACAGCACGGCTAGGTGCTCTCGAACAGAGATGGGCTTCCAGATTGGCGAACTATTGTTTCGACCTCAAATACCGCAGTGGTAAGACCAACGTAAACGCTGATGCTTTATCCCGTTTGCCTATAGGAGAAGAACCTCCTGAAGAAGACATGTGGGAAGATGTTGAGATGCCTCCCTTCTATCAGAAGTTTGCTACGCAGAACGTCATTGCTGCTACACAGCCTGAAGAAGGTCCTCAAGAGAAATCTGACCCACTTCAAGAACTATCTAGATGGCAAACCCTCCAGAAAGAATCTCGTGTCATAGGTGAAATCTATGATTACCTAATCACTGGAAGAATACCTGTCAGACTCAGAAGACGGTATACGGATACTGAGCTCAAACGCCTATGGAGGCAGCGCAAAAGACTTTTCATCCAGAAAGGCTTGATTCTGCGCAACACCTTAGATCCTGTTTCCGGTGAGAGGTTGCACCAAATTCTCATTCCTAGGCGGGATGCCAAGATCATTCTTGATGCCTACCACGATCAATCTGGACACTTTGGAGTGCAGAAAACTGAAGCCACCATACGCCAACGCTTCTATTGGATTGGAATGCGTGCTGACATTGAGAGTTGGTGTAGTGAATGTCCAGCCTGCAACCTTACAAAGACTGGTAAGAAGGATGCTAGAGCACCACTACATCCCATCCATACTCAGAGACCAAACGAACTAGTTGCTCTTGACCATGTGAAGTTAGCCCCGACTCGTTCAGGCTACTCATATGCCCTTACCATGGTGGACCACTACTCCAAGTGGGTTGTCGTTGTGCCAGTTAAAGACCTCACCGCACGTACCACAGCCATCACATTCTACCGCGAATATGTGAGACACTACGGGTGTCCTGAAGCAGTCCTAACTGACAGAGGACCTGCATTCGAGTCACAGCTTTTCCAAGAACTATGCCAGTTCCATGAATGCAAAAAGCTGAGAACAACTGCCTACCATCCCCAAGGGAATGGACTTTGTGAGAAGGTTAACCAGATCTTCATCAACATGCTGAGAACAGCATCTTTCACCAAACAAGCAGAATGGCCTCAACTACTTCATGAATTAGTGGAGATCTACAATAACACTACCCACTGTTCTACAGGCTATTCACCATACTTCTTAATGTTTGGAAGACAAGGTCAACTTCCAAAAGACCGTGCTTTAGGAATTCAGATACCAGATGTGATCAACCCTCTGCCAAAGACTGATTGGGTTCTAGAACATCAGCGCCGAATGCAAGAAGCGCAAGAGATAGTCGACTGTCGCATGAAGGAAGCTCACAGACGACAAGAAGAGAACTACAACCAAAGAGCTAATGCTACACCTTTACACATTGGTGACAAAGTATGGTTAAAGAAGTACCACAGAACTGGAAAACTTGATTCTCTTTGGGAAGCGGAGCCCTACACCATTACAGCCATTCCCTATCCAGAGTCCGATGTTTATGAAGTAAAGAAACCAGGCATGGCTCCACAAACAGTGCATCGGAACCGCATCAAATTGTGCACCAGAGAGGACTCACTGAGGATGTCAGCACCACCACAAGCTACAACTGTCTACCAACCAGTTCCTGTGATGGCAACTCCTCCAAGACTGCCTTCTGTAGATGAATCGATCTTTAGATCTCAATTTCTTATCCCCAGCTGTTACCAGTTTGTTCCTGTTCCAGTTCCTATCCCGACTCATGTTCCGGTTCCAATTGTTGCCCCGGAACCAACACAAGATGAAATTCCGGACTCCAGTGTTGCTGCTCCTGAACCAACACAAGATGGAATTCCGGACTCCAGTGTTGCTGCTCCTGAATCAACACAAGATGAAATTCCGGACTCCAGTGTTGCTGCTCCAATTGCTGCTCCTGAACCAGCACAAGATGGAGTTCCAGTTTCCAGTGTTCCTACGCAAGTAGAAGACCAAGTGCTGAGGCGATCAGAGCGAAGTACCAAGGGAACTCCCCCAGCTCGCTATAGAGACTGAGCAACCATATCCTTTCATATATATATATATATATACTTTGCCTCTTTCATATACCTATGTTCTTATTAATTAGTTAGTTAGCAACCGTTTAAGCCTCCATACCTGGGTAATCCCAAGCATTTTGTTATGTTCTTGTTTTGCATTACATATTTCTCTACAGCCTATGGACTACTGAGGACTGTATTTGTGCCACATAGTGCCTACCCTGAGCCTTTCCATGGACAATGCCCTATTGCTGAAAGAGACTCTACCCACCTATTGGCATTATGTTTCTACTGTTTATTATGTTTTGGTTTTGCATATAATCACGGAGTATCGTTCTTGTACATAAGTCATGTCACATTGTTGTTTGCCATTATTCTGTTTATTGTTTCTCAGGTATCCAGCCCTACTACCTGTGCGCATCCCATCTCTCTAGGTTCCTCCGCGCTAGTTAGTCGCCGAGGACGGCTCTTTTCTTAGTGGGGGTGTATGTAATGTCCCGGTACTGCTAGTCCAATTCCCTCTAATGCAGACCGAGATAGCATGGACATTTTCATATAAGGTAAATATTTTCCTCCCCCTTCATTCCTTCTATATATTTCTATTCTTCCAGAGCCAGCACACAGGGGGTCTATTAATGCGCCATCTTGTGGATGTTTTTGTGAACTGCACCTGCCTATACTTTGCCATTGTAATTTCAGTTGTAACTGTAAAGGGAGTGTCCATTATGATTAGCTGACCTCCAGGACCAATGAGGCTCCCTTGACTGGCCTGGAGGGAGAGTTGAGTGACCACCCTCTCTAGAGGGGGTTGGGGACATTTTTGGCTGATGTCTTTTGTGTGGGGCTACAAGTGTAGACACAGCTGTGAGACAGAGCACATGGAGCATGGATAATGGCTTCCGACTTATCAGGGTGCACCAAGCAGAGATGTCTTCTTCCCTATCTTCAAGGCCCTTCTCAGAGAGCGTTTTCCTCTGAAGCTCTAATCTTACAAGTGCTGAAGTTGATGGACCTGGTTATCCATACATCTGGGACCCCCCACGTATATCTCTATCCAAGTAAGTCTTTGGGACAAATCTATATTTAAAGAAGCCCATAGCTAGTCTGGCAGAAATTGAGAATCTCCCGCTGCTAAGAAAAATTGTATTTGTTCTTCTACATACGTGTACCCAGTTTGTTGAGGACTAACCCCCTGGATACAGGCCATCTTTACAAGTATATACAAGTTAACTGCCAAGCAACCACTATCCAAAGCATTCTGCCCCATCCTCTGCTAATTGGACACTACCTGCAAAGATCGCTGTATTGTATGTGAAGAAGTCCTCCATATGTACATGTGTATTACTTTGTCCTGCTAGTAAAAAGAAAAGCAACGATTACCCCCGAAGCCTGGTTGTCTGTTGTCATTGTCAGATATCACGCAGGGGAGGGTAGTCGGGGACATCAAAAAGGGAAATTTTGTGCACATTCGGGACCCAGGGACTCCCTGCAAGCCGGCCACATCTGATATATTACCGTGATACCAGCCCTGGCCCTCCTGAGTGTTGCATGTGAGCCCTGTATGTATGAGCTCTGTATGTATGAGCCCTTTATATGAGCCCTGTATGTATGAGTCCTGTATGTATGAGCCCTTTATATATGAGCCCTGTATGTATAAGCCCTTTATATGAGCCCTTTATATATGAGCCCTGTATGTATGAGCCCTTTATATGAGCCCTGTATGTATGAGTCCTGTATGTATGAGCCCTGTATATATGAGCCCTTTGTATATGAGCCCTGTATGTATGAGTCCTGTATAGATGAGTCCTGTATGTATGAGTCCTGTATGTATGAGCCCTTTATATATGAGCCCTGTATGTATGAGTCCTGTATGTATGAGCCCTTTATATATGAGCCCTGTATGTATGAGCCCTTTATATGAGCCCTTTATATATGAGCCCTGTATATATGAGTCCTGTGTGTATGAGCCCTGTATGTATGAGCCCTGTATATATGAGCCCTTTGTATATGAGCCCTGTATATGTGAGCCCTGTATGTATGAGCTCTGTATGTATGAGCCCTTTATATGAGCCCTGTATGTATGAGTCCTGTATGTATGAGCCCTTTATATATGAGCCCTGTATGTATGAGCCCTTTATATGAGCCCTTTATATATGAGCCCTGTATGTATGAGCCCTTTATATGAGCCCTGTATGTATGAGTCCTGTATGTATGAGTCCTGTATGTATGAGCCCTTTATATATGAGTCCTGTATGTATGAGCTCTGTATGTATGAGCCCTGTATGTATGAGTCCTCTATATATGAGTCCTGTATATATGAGCCCTGTATATATGAGCCCTGTATGTATGAGCCATGTATGTATGACCTCTGTATGTATGAGCCCTTTATATATGAGCCCTGTATGTATGAGCCCTGTATATATGAGCCCTGTATGTATGAGCCCCGTATGTATGAGCCCTGTATATATGAGCCCTGTATGTATGAGCCCCGTATGTATGAGCCCTGTATATATGAGCCCTGTATATACTTCTGATGTAAACATTGGGACATTTTACAGATCTATAGGCCACATGTAGGCTCAGTAAAAACACAATATGAATCAGGCTTAGGTGCCCTTAGACATGCTACATGTGAGTCTGTGTGTCCGGGACACCGTTGTCTTCTGACACGTGACTGACAGGCCGGGCGTCACCGGCGAGCGTTATAAGAACTGATGTAAATGAGGAGCAATAGAAATTATTTGCACCGTGTCCTAGATGCCCTGTACTCCGGTGCAATAAGGAGACTCAGTAATGTCGGGTGCAAGAATCAAAATGTTACAAATGAAATTGTCACATTTTACAATCCAATAATGTTCTATTCGGAAAAACTTTCCTGTAACACATTGGGGCCAATTTCTTAAGATTAACCTACGACATGCCATTGTTAATAAAGGGTCCGAGTGGTGCAGGGAACCCGAGATTCATGAAGAAGCTGCAGAGTCTTCATGAACCAGTCGGACATCCCAGCGCCAGAATATAAAGCACAGAGGAAAAGGTGGAGATGTAACAAATCAATGTTCCCCTCCTTGTCCTAATAACATTCACACAATGTGGTGGGTGCGGATCAGATCTGGGCTTGTGGCCTACATAGGGGCCTTGTGTCACACATGCGCCTCCATATCATCCATCTACAGCAGAAAACTGGCCAAGGGCGAATGATGAATCCCAAATGTTTTCTGACCTCTCAGATTTGTTCGAGGCCGTTTTCTCCCATGTTCTGTGTTGGGGATGGAGAAGTAAAACTACGCTGTATGATGTAATATCAGTTATTGTATGTGGCCCTATAAAATCACCTACTTTTATACTGACAATTCTGCTTAGTATATAAGACTCGTATTATTAGGTTTGGGCAGTAAAGACGATGTCCTGAACCTCTACAATGATGGAGACGTCTCCAAGACGGGGGATCAGCACCAGTGAACCTTAGAAGAAACCTACTCCGCTTCTTACAGCTTGTAGTCTCCTGTATTACATATGACAGACACAATAGCCGGGAAGGAGGGGGAGGGTGAAATACAAGAACTACACTTTCACTTTCTATCTGATCGCCTCAGACAAGCAGCAACACCCAACCGAAAAAAGGCAAAAAAGAGGAAAATATCCAGAAAATAAGGGGTTAACCTTGGAATAAGACGAAAGGCGTAGAAAAACGGGAGACAGGTGAGAGATTGGAAGGAAGAAATACACAGAAGTATAAGGTGAGGCCGAGAGGAAAAGAACAACCCGAGCAAATACAGAACTAGTGAAGACGGACTGACACATAGAGAAGATACAAAGATCCATCCCATCCTAAATATGGCGCTGCTGCACCTATGTGGACCCCCAGAGAGCTGGGATTGGAAGTCGCCCCTTAATGGCGGTGAAATCAACGCAAACATGGCCGTAAACTCATACAACACGGAACTGGCCGTGCCCGCAGGGTTACAGGTAAAGAAAACTTTGTATCTATCTATCTATCTATCTATCTATCTATCTATCTATCTCTCTATCTATCTCCTATCTATCTATCTATCTATCTATCTATCTCCTATCTATCTATCTATCTATCTATCTATCTATCTATCTATCTCCTATCTATCTATCTATCTATCTATCTATCTATCTATCTATCTCCTATCTATCTATCTATCTATCTATCTATCTATCTATCTCCTATCTATCTATCTATCTATCTATCTATCTATCTCCTATCTATCTATCTATCTATCTATCTATCTATCTATCTCCTATCTATCTATCTATCTATCTATCTATCTATCTCCTATCTATCTATCTATCTATCTATCTATCTATCTATCTATCTATCTCCTATCTATCTATCTATCTATCTATCTATCTATCTATCTCCTATCTATCTATCTATCTATCTATCTATCTATCTATCTATCTATCTCCTATCTATCTCCTATCTATCTATCTACAGTCCTATGAAAAAGTTTGGGCGCCCCTATTAATCTTAATCATTTTTTGTTCTAAATATTTTGGTGTTTGCAACAGCCATTTCAGTTTGATATATCTAATAACTGATGGACACAGTAATATTTCAGGATTGAAATGAGGTTTATTGTACTAACAGAAAATGTGCAATATGTATTAAAACAAAATTTGACCGGTGCAAATGTATGGGCACCCTTATCATTTTATTGATTTGAATTCCCCTAACTACTTTTTACTGACTTACTGAAGCACAAAATTGGTTTTGTAACCTCAGTGAGCTTTGAACTTCATAGCCAGATGTATCCAATCATAAGAAAAGGTATTTAAGGTGGCCAATTGCAAGTTGATCTCCTATTTGAATCTCCTCTGAAGAGTGGCATCATGGGCTACTCAAAACAACTCTCAAATGATCTGAAAACAAAGATTGTTCCACATAGTTGTTCAGGGGAAGGATACAAAAAGTTGTCTCAGAGATTTAACCTGTCAGTTTCCACTGTGAGGAACATAGTAAGGAAATGGAAGACCACAGGGACAGTTCTTGTTAAGCCCAGAAGTGGCAGGCCAAGAAAAATATCAGAAAGGCAGAGAAGAAGAATGGTGAGAACAGTCAAGGACAATCCACAGACCACCTCCAAAGAGCTGCAGCATCATCTTGCTGCAGATGGTGTCACTGTGCATCGGTCAACTATACAGCGCACTTTGCACAAGGAGAAGCTGTATGGGAGAGTGATGAGAAAGAAGCCGTTTCTGCACGTACGCCACAAATAGAGTTGCCTGAGGTATGAAAAAGCACATTTGGACAAGGCAGCTTCATTTTGGAAACAAAAATTGAGTTGTTTGGTTATAAAAAAAGGCGTTATGCATGGCGTCCAAAAAGAAACAGCATTCCAAGAAAAACACTTGCTACCCACTGTAAAATTTGGTGGAGGTTCCATCATGCTTTGGGGCTGTGTGGCCAATGCCGGCACCGGGAATCTTGTTAAAGTTGAGAGTCGCATGGATTCCACTCAGTATCAGCAGATTCTTGAGAATAATGTTCAAGAATCAGTGACGAAGTTGAAGTTACGCCGGGGATGGATATTTCAGCAAGACAATGATCCAAAACACCGCTCCAAATCCTCAGGCATTCATGCAGAGGAACAATTACAATGTTCTGGAATGGCCATCCCAGTCCCCAGACCTGAATATCATTGAACATCTGTGGGATGATTTGAAGCGGGCTGTCCATGCTCGGCGACCATCTAACTTAACTGAACTTGAATTGTTTGTCCAAAATACCTTCATCCAGGATCCAGGAACTGATTGCTACAGGAAGCGACTAGAGGCTGTTATCTTTGCAAAAGGAGGATCTACTAAATATTAATGTCACTTTTCTGTTGAGGTGCCCATACTTTTGCACCGGTCAAATTTTGGTTTATTGCATATTGCACATTTTCTGTTAGTACAATAAACCTCATTTCAATCCTGAAATATTACTGTGTCCATCAGTTATTAGATATATCAAACTGAAATGGCTGTTGCAAACACCAAAATATTTAGAACTAAAAATGATTAAAATTAATAGGGGTGCCCAAACTTTTTCATAGGACTGTATCTATCTATCTATCTATCTATCTATCTATCTATCTATCTATCTATCTATCTATCTATCTCCTATCTATCTATCTATCTATCTATCTATCTATCTCCTATCTATCTATCTATCTATCTATCTTCTATCTATCTATCTATCTATCTATCTATCTATCTATCTATCTATCTCCTATCTCTCTATCTATCTCCTATCTATCTATCTATCTATCTATCTATCTATCTATCTATCTATCTTCTATCTATCTATCTATCTATCTATCTATCTATCTATCTCCTATCTATCTATCTATCTATCTATCTATCTATCTCCTATCTATATATCTATCTATCTATCTATCTATCTATCTTCTATCTATCTATCTATCTATCTATCTATCTATCTCCTATCTATCTATCTATCTATCTATCTATCTATCTCCTATCTATCTATCTCCTATCTATCTATCTATCTATCTATCTATCTATCTATCTCCTATCTATCTATCTATCTATCTATCTCCTATCTATCTATCTATCTATCTATCTATCTATCTATCATCTATCTATCTATCTATCTATCTATCTATACTATCTATCTATCTATCTATCTATCTATCTATCTATCTATCTATTTATCTCCTATCTATCTATCTATCTACTATCTATATCTATCTATCTATCTATCTATCTATCTATCTATCTATCTATCTATCTATCTCCTATCTATCTATCTATCTATCTATCTCCTATCTATCTATCTATCTATCTATCTATCTATCTATCTATCTCCTATATATCTATCTCCTATCTATCTATCTATCTATCTATCTATCTATCTATCTATCTATCTCCTATCTATCTATCTATCTATCTATCTATCTATCTATCTCCTATCTATCTATCTATCTATCTCCTATCTATCTATCTATCTATCTATCTATCTATCTCCTATCTATCTATCTATCTATCTCCTATCTATCTATCTATCTATCTATCTATCTATCTATCTCCTATCTATCTATCTATCTATCTATCTATCTATCTATCTATCTATCTATCTCCTATCTATCTATCTATCTATCTATCTATCTCCTATCTATCTATCTATCTATCTATCTATCTATCTATCTCCTATCTATCTATCTATCTATCTATCTATCTATCTATCTCCTATCTATCTATCTATCTATCTATCTATCTATCTCCTATCTATCTATCTATCTATCTATCTATCTATCTATCTATCTCCTATCTATCTATTACACTATTTTCATCTGATGCAGCCTGCAAAGTTTTTCCGCCGTCTTGAAGAAGGAGCAGATGGTGTGAAGATTGAACCCTGGCATGGGACGACCACCTTGTCCTTCAAATTCCAGCATGGCGTGATTGTGGCGGTGGACTCTCGAGCCTCTGCCGGAGAATATATCGGTAAGTCACCCAATAATAATGGTGCTATTTAGTTGCACGTTACATTCTATTGACATGCAAGGCTCATACAGGCCACGTCTATGCGGCACTATTGGTGTGTACACTTAGAAAACCCAGTTTGCATGTAGACTATTATATTTATTTGCCAGGGTGAAGGTGACTTTTTGGCAGATCTTTGGCCATGAAACATCAGGGTCCTGCAGCCATAACGGTATATAAAGATGCTATTTGCTTTTGTAGGGCTTCCATATCTGTCTGGATCCCTCAATATAGGACACGTTTTTTTTGATGGTCAGTTAAAACAGACTGTCATTAAAAAGGACATGTAAGTAGACACCTTGTAAACTTGGCCATGATACGTCAGTTTTTTGACATTCGTATGAATAAGGTCTTAGGCTATTTTCACATAACTGTCCGTTCCACTTAGCTGTGAAAAACAGGTGAATTGGTTCATTTTTAACGGCCATTTTGCATTTGTTCTGTGTCCATTTTTGGCAGCTGATGCTAAGCTGACCCCAGTGCCCGGCTCTCCATCCTACAAGTCCATTGGGGAACCCAAACAACGGAGAGCTGGACCACTACAACAATGGTTACACACAGAGACTGGTGGACCCCATTGACTGTAATGGGGTCCACAGGGTTTCCGCCCAAAAAGGGGCGAGAAGTGCAAAGAGAAAAGCGCTACTTGCAATACTTTTATCTCCACATTTTTCAAGCAGAATGGGGAACAGAATCCCCAAATGGAGTTGACTTGGAATCATTGCATAACATTATATCTGACTCAATTCTACATGCTCCTACCTTGCAGTTTGCAACCTTTGTGTCTTTGCGTCTTATTTTCCGATTATTATCCTTTGCCTTGTATTTTCACAGCCACGATCAAATGTAATAAAGTGATAGAGATTAACCCTTACCTGCTGGGTACCATGTCCGGGTGCGCCGCCGACTGTCAGTACTGGGAACGACTATTGGCGAAAGAGTGCAGGTCAGTTCTGCCCCGTCGTACTCTGCAATCTGAAATCATATATTATTAGTACATGTATCTGTTCTATATGTTTATTGATTTTTGGGTTTAGAGGAGAAAAGAATAAGTAACTGAGCACTGAAGAACCGTATAATCTAAATGGCAATGCTGGAAAGAAATCCAAGATCTAACAAAGACAATGCAAACTAATTCAGTCTAACTGCTGTCCTAAACTTTTCACCTCTCTGTGTCCCCAGGTTATACCAACTGCGGAATAATTCCAGAATATCGGTGTCAGCCGCCTCCAAGCTCCTGAGCAACATGATGCTCCAGTACCGAGGAACCGGGCTCAGCATGGGCAGCATGATCTGTGGCTGGGATAAGAAGGTAGACGAGATAAGGGAATGAGATATTGAGATGATTGTAGCAAGATGGAGATGTAGAAGAATAGATGCAATGATGGAAAATAGAACAAAGAAATAAAGATAATACTTAGCCCGACTGTAGTTTATATCTCTTGCGGTCAGTTGATTGCCACCTGTATATATCTTGTGAGACGTGAGACTTTGCCCGGATGGAATACTCCCTCGGCTTGGAGCGATAAGCATAGAAAAGCAGCAATAAAAGAAAAATCCAGCAAAAGCCACAGTGGAAATGTAGAAAATTCTTCTCCTTTTTTAATCACATCTTCTTATAAAAACACAATGGTACACACATTACAAAAATGATGCGTCAGACTGACGCGTTTCGGACTTCCTCCTTCCTCAGAGTCTGAACTACTATAGTTCAGAGGAAGGAGGAAGTCCGAAACGCGCCAGTCTGACGCATCATCCCCTAGAGTAGCTCTCCCTCCCTCCCTCTTTCTGGGTATAAAGTCTCAGGGTGTTCTTGAAGTGGTTATAGCTATAGCTAGATATATAACTAGTAGGATGCTCAGCCATATACACCGCCTGGCCAAAAAAAAGTTGGGTCACCATGAGCACGAATAACAGCACGCATCCGTCTCGGCATGGAGTCTATAATGTTCTGTAGTGTAGACTCAGGGATTTTGATCCAATTCTCGAGTATCAGGGATCCCAGGTTACGCAGATTCATTGGGGGTGGTGAGTGACAGCGCAGGTTCCTTTCCAGCACATTCCAGTGTTTCGCTTCTCGTCGCACCCAGACACGACCATCACTCTGGAACAATGTGAAACGTGATTCATCTGACCACATGACCTTTCTCCACTGCTCTAGGGTCCAATCCTTGTGGTCTCTTGCAAATGAGAGGCGCCGACATCTGTTGGTCTCTGTCACCAATGACTTTCGTGTGGCAACACAACTGTTGAGACCCATGCCTTTGAGTTCTCGTTGCATTGTTCGCTCTGAAATGTGTTGCTCCATCGGGTTCAACATCTGTGTGAGCTCAAAGGTGGTTTTCTGGTGGTTATTCTTCACCAGTCTCTTTGGGGACCTACAGCCTCGCGTTTCGAGTATAGTCTTACACCCACACTTTCCACGGTTGGAGGGGGGTTATCCACCATCTTGCCATGCTCGTATGATATGCTGAACAGTTCTCTGTCCGATACCAGTTACTTCGGCTATCTCCTTGGTCGATTTGTTGGCCTGATGCAATCCAATGACTTGCCCCTTCTTGAAGGCACTAACATCTCTTCCTCTGCTAGCTCTTCCGTTGGTAGACATCGCTTCACACCTTTAATTATGATCTGCACTTGACAGGCTACAGCTCAATTATATATATTCAAGAATATATGCAAATTCCTGTCATGAACAGTTCATAATTATATCAGGGGTGGAACGGTACCTTGCTGCACAAGGCGACTTTTTTTTGGCCAGGCAGTGTAGCTAGAGGTATAACCAGTAGGATTCCTTGCCTGTATAACTAGAGGTATAATCAGTAGTATTCTCAGCTGTATAGCTAGAGGTATATAACCAGTAGGATGCTGGGCTGTATAGTTAGAGGTATTAACCAGTAGGATGCTGGGCTGTATAGCTAGATGTATAACCAGTAGGATGCTGGGCTGTATAGCTAGAGGTATAACCAGTAGGATGCTTGGCTGTATATCTGGAGGTATAACCAGTAGGATGCTGGGCTGTATAGCTAGAGGTATAACCAGGAGGATTCTTGGCTGTATAGCTGGAGGTATAACCAGTAGGATGCTGGGCTGTATAGCTAGATGTATAACCAGTAGGATGCTGGGCTGTATAGCTAGAGGTATAACCAGTAGGATGCTTGGCTGTATATCTGGAGGTATAACCAGTAGGATGCTGGGCTGTATAGCTAGAGGTATAACCAGGAGGATGCTTGGCTGTATAGCTGGAGGTATAACCAGTAGGATGCTGGGCTGTATAGCTAGATGTATAACCAGTAGGATGCTGGGCTGTATAGCTAGAGGTATAACCAGTAGGATGCTTGGCTGTATATCTGGAGGTATAACCAGTAGGATGCTGGGCTGTATAGCTAGAGGTATAACCAGTAGGATTCTTGGCTGTATAGTTAGAGGTATATACAGTAACATGCTTGACTGTATAGCTAGAGGTATAACCAATAGGATGCTTGGCTGTATAGTTAGAGGAATAACTCTAACTATACACACAAGAACATGGGGACACAATGTGATATTAGAGTAGTTGAGCTTTAGGACAAACTTCCAGCAGACGTGGTTGGGAAATCTCCAGTATGTGAATGTATACATGATTGGGATATACATGTCTATCCCAAGGTAATATGGTAATAATATAAGAGAAGAGTAGATGGATCATGGGGGTCTTCTTCTGCCATCAATCTTCTATGATACTATGTAACAGTTTCTAGAAGCCTCTTGAATTAGTATATTCCATATGTTACATCACAGTATAGAGCACATTATCTACATTATGTATAGGCTTTATACCGTTCTTAGAGCACCATTGGTACAATATGTGATGTCTTATTATTAGGGTTGAGCGATCGGGATCGGAAATGTTCGGACTCCAATCAGTGATCGAGTAAATTTCATGATCGTGATCGGAATTCCGATTCCGATCTTTTCCGGCGGAATCGAGGTTGGAGGTTATTTCCCACAATGCTTGGCTACTGGCCAATCATTGTGGGAAAAGCTATAGTATCAAATGAGCGAGTACTATTCAAAACTCCCATTACGAATAGCAAGCACCCATAGGAATGAATGGAAGCAGCCGGCATGCAGACTTTGCCGCATCCAGCCGCTTAACCCCCTGTGTTCTGGCTGCATCCATTCATTCCTATGGGAGCGTGCTATTCGAAACAGGAGTTTTGAATAGTACTCGCTCATCTCTAAATTCGTCCCTGCTGTACCGTATACTTGGCTCTGAGTATACGGTAAAACAGGGACGAAGCAGAAGAGTGGCAGGCTGCGGTAAATCACTCTGTGCTGCGCTGCTGTGAGGATGACGAGGCACTTGCCATATAGTAAGCCATGGCTGTAGTTTGTGAGTAGATAGATATTACTGTACATTGACTTGTCTATCTACTCTTCTGCTTCGTCCCTGCTTTACCGTATACTTAACTCTGCTACATCAGAGATGCAGCAGAGCTGAGTATATGGTAAAGCAGGGACGAAGCAGAAGAGTAGATAGACAAGTCAATGTACAGTTATGGAGATGTAGCAGAGTCCAGTATATGGCACAGCAGGGAGGAAACAGAAGAGTAGATAGTATCTATCTACTTGTGAACTTTGCTCAACTTACCTGCACAGATTTGCTGCAGCTCCCCATTCTTCTCGCTCCTCTTCCCTCTCATTGGCATGCCTTCAGAATGCCCTGCGCCCCGCCCCTGCCTCCCTAGATTAGTGTTAGAGATGCACACTCTCCTAAGCCACAACAATCCCTGCCTACTCCCATCATCTCTAACACTAGCCTAGGCAGGTGAGGGTGCGCACGGCGCTCTGAAGGCCTGTAAATGAGAGAGGACCGGACCGAGAAGAACGGGGAGCGGCAGCGGCAGTGGTTCTGTGCAGGTAAGCAGACACCAGGGGGGCTAAGTAGTCTGGGGATTTAAACAATATTTGGACTCCATATTGTGTAGTGAATAGGATCGTTTTTAAAATCCGATCTTCGATCATTAAAAAAAATCCCATTGACTTGCATTAGGTTCGGAATTGGGATCAAGATCGGGTTCAAATGGAAAATGATCGGAAATCGGATTTTAACCCCTTCCCGACATGCGCCATAATAGTACGGCGCATGTCGGGTCTGTAACTATGGCGACCGCCTGGGAGCCGGGCGGCCGTCATAGCCGCCGGGTGTCTACTGCTTTAAGCAGTAGATAACCGGCTCTCATGCCTCCGATTGGTCCCCGGACCGATCGGAGGCATTAACCCCTCCGGCGCCGTGGTCAAAGGCGCCGGAGGCGCCATTTTCCCGGCAGCGCATGGGCGCCGCCATTTTGGCCGGGATCGCCGGCTCCTGGAGCATGCTGCAGGGCTGACGTCCCGTTGCCATGACAGCCGGGAGCCTGTATTAGGCTCCCAGGCTTGTCTGCAAATTCTCTCTTTTGCAGGCTGGTCTATGTATTAGCATTGTAATGCATTGCAATAGTGATCAGACCCCCTGGGGTTCAACACCCCTAGGAGGTCTAATAAATGCAAAAAAAAAAAAAAAAAAAAGTAAAAAAAAAAGTAAAAAAATATAGAAAGTATTAAAAGTTCAAATCACCCCCCTTTCCCTAGAACACATATAAAAGTAGTTAAAAACTGTGAAACACATACATGTTAGGTATCCCCGCGTCCAAAATCGCCCGCTCTACAAGTCTATAAAAATATTTTTCCTGTTCGGTAAACGCCGTAGCGGGAAAAATAGTCAAAAGTGCCAAACCGCCGTTTTTTCACTGTTTTGATTCTGATAAAAATTTGAATTAAAAGTGATCAAAGCAATAACATTTCTCGAAAATGGTATAACTAAAAAGTACACCCGGCCCCGCAAAAAAAGACGCCCTATACATCCCCGTACACTTACGTATAAAAAAGTTACGGCCGTCGGAATATGGCAACTTTTAGAAAAAAATTTTTTTAACACAGTTTTGGAATTTTTTTTAGGGGTCAAAATGTAAATAAAACCATATAAATTTGGTATCCCTGGAACCGTACCGAAACACAGAATATAGGGGACATGTCATTTTGGCTGCACAGTGAACGCCGTAAAACCAAAGCCCGTAAGAAAGTCGCAGAAATGCATTTTTTCTTCAAATCCACCCCATTCTGAATTTTTTTCCTGCTTCCCAGTACATTATATAGAATAATTAATGGTGGCATCAGGAAGAAAAATTTGTCCCGCAAAAATTCAGACCTCATATGGCTCTGGGAGCGGAGAAATAAAAAAGTTATGGGGTTTAGAAGGAGGGGAGTCAAAAATGAAAAACGAAAATCAAAAAATGCCATCGGCGGGAAGGGGTTAAAAACGATCCTGAAATTTCAAGATCGGCTCAACCCTACTTATTGTATATTCATGTTCCCATAAGCCTTCTTTCCACCGTACACAATGTCCATTCTCCTCTGCAGGGTCCTGGTTTATATTACGTTGATGATAATGGGACAAGGCTATCTGGCAATATCTTTTCCACTGGATCAGGAAACTCTTATGCCTATGGGATTTTGGACAGCGGTTACCGTTATGACTTGAGCCCGGAGGAGGCTTATGACTTGGGGCGGCGGGCTATAAGTTATGCCACGCACCGCGATGCCTACTCAGGAGGAGTGGTTAACAGTAAGTCCTCATGGATAGATTCCATTATTAGATGTATTTCACTTGATGTATACAGTCAGTGTCGGACTAGACTACTAGGGTATTAGGGGAAATACAAAAATAAATTGAGGCACTATGGTCGATCTTCTTGGGGTTGTTGGGTGCCGGGTCCCCAGACACTTTTTATCAGTTGGGCACAAGGAACCTCAGTCTGACACTGTATAGATGGGAATCACAAAGATGTTTAGCAGGGACAAAGCAAATCCATCAAGTGTATTGCCAAAGGTTACAACAAAGGTTTCTTCCCCCTTGATTCGGAGCACCTTTTTACCCCTGTGAATCTCCCAGTAGTTAAAGGGATTTTTCACTATTAACATATATCCCTATTCATTGGCTATGGGTTAAGTGTCTGATCTCGGGTGTATCTCGGCAGTTGGGGGTCCCCCGAGTGTCTCCTGTGAATTAATGCATGCTTGACCACGTCTGTATTCGCTTCTATGGGACCTCCAGAAGTGAATGGAGCAATGTGTAACACTCAGGGACCTCCTCCGGCCCTCCAGGGATCAGACACTTATTTTCTATCGTGATGAAAACTCCTTTAAGATTTATTGAATGAAATAAACAGAGTTAATGATGTTTTTCTTTGCAGTGTATCACATGAAGGAGGAAGGTTGGATTAAAGTGGGTCAGTTTGATGTCAGCGAATTGCTGCACAAATATACAGAAGAGAAGCAGAAATAACTGCAGAGAAGATTGGGCCGTGATACCAGGGATATTGACCAATAATGTCGTCTATATTTCATTTATTTCCTGTAATTCATGTTTCGGACTGAAATTAAAGCATCTACAACGTACGTCTATCTTGTTTGTACACTCCGGTCTTAAGCTGGGGCCCATTGCTGAGTCCAAGCCCCCGAAACTGAAATTTACTCCACACCTGCGCCTGATCTCTGCTTGGGAATTCTGTTCCCCTGCAAGCAGGACTTTTGGCTAAGTTCACACGGGGGACGGTATGGTGGGTTTTGGCATAGCGGGCAGCTGCGTCACTCTCGGGTCAAAACCCGCCTGCCACGACTGTCGCGGCTTACCCCTCCGGAGCAGGCTCAAATGAATGGGCTGACTTCGGAGGTTGCTGCCGCCTGAAGAGAGGGCAGCCTGCTTCTTTTTTCCATGAGTGACAGCCTGCCGCTCACGGAAAAAAGTAGCCTGGCGGTCTACATAGACCACCATTGTGAGGGGGTGGATTATGACGTAGATTACGCGCCATAATCCGCCCACTTAGTGCCCGTGTGAACTAGCCCTTTCTCTCTGCACTTTTCAGGCAGAAATCAGTTGGAAATCCAGCGCACACCATTAAAGTCTATGAGGTCTGTGGGTTTCTGTGGATAACTGCTTCTTTTTAAGTGGATTAGGTTTTCATTCCTGGGGTCCCAAAGCAGACCCCATGAACGGAAATCCACATGCAGATGTGAACCTAGTGTTATGCCAGTTTTTTGGCACAATATTCAATGTGTTAGGTTCTGATGTCCCAATCCCTCAAGGAACATCGAGAAGACTTCTGGTGTTCCGGTAAGCTGAGAAGTGGCTACAATGTATTGTGCTTAAAAAGTTTGCAAAAGCCTTTCCAAAGTCTGTTCAGATCTACATGTTATTGGTTTCAATAAGGAAGATGAGAAGGGCGCACCAGATATAATACACTCGCCTACGTAGGTGCTTATTCCACCCTTGTGCTAGGCCTTGTATTAACAGCCCATATGACAAATATGATAAAAACAGAACTTTCTGTTTCCTGAGTTAGTTTCAGAGATCCCTCAGTAAAGGATTCATGAAAATAGGTTACCCCCGAGTATACAAAAAAGTACCGGGCCTGACTGCAGAGCACGAACATGTGAATACACCCTGAAATAAGGTCGGTGTTCAAAAAGATGGAAAAAAAAAGTGCCTTCAGGTCTCCTTCCCTATTACAACTAAGGACAAAGACATTGCGGGTTATTTCTCTATACCGCTTTTGGCACATTAATTTTTAGCCTGGCCATTAAAAATCCTAGTATGGCCGATACCCCACGTTGCAGAAATGCAGCTTATTTGTTGCAGATTTTTGAGTCAAAGCCAAGTTCCCTGTCGTCCCACAGCGGCACAATATGGGGTATTTCTGCCCCTGTGTGCTGGTAGGACAGGCGGATTTTTATTTAGCCAATTAATTAATCATGGCTTGCCCTATAAGAGGGCCCAAGAACCTCCCCCTGCGTGTTTTTTTCTGTCCTGTGTGACCGGACAGGTGGGCTGCTGCATATTGGTCCTCGGAGGCAACCCTTGTGTCCCACTACTGCCTGGACACTCGGGCTTCAGAAGCTACTGCTTTTGGTCACAGTTTAAGTGCAGTTGGTGGTGAGGACCCACCCTAGGGGATTACTTGCTAACTCCCCATATTGTGCCGCTGTAGGACGACAGGGAACGAAGGATTATGAAGATAATCTTGTTTCCCTTAGTCCTAACAGCGGCACAAGACTTCCCGCCCGGAAGAAATTTGTCATTGTTATAAGTATACTATGTTACCTATGTATAATTAGGTTACTCTTGTATATACACGCAGGGGGGAGGTTCTTGGGCCCTCTTATAGGGCAAGCCATGATTAATTAATTGGCTAATTAAAAATCCGCCTGTCCTACCAGCACACAGGGGCAGAAATACCCCATATTGTGCCGCTGTTACGACTAAGGGAAACAAGATTATCTTCATAATCCCTCGTTATTTCTCTATAAGGCTTTTGGCACATTCATTTTTAGCCTGGCCATTAAAAATCCTAGTACGGCCGATACCCCACGTTGCGGAAATGCAGCTTTTTTTTTCCAGATTTTGCTGCATATTTTTGAGCCAAAGCCAAGACTGGCTACAAAGGGAATGGGAAATATCTAGAAAGTTCAGTAAGTAAATGGTGACCATTGCCTGTATAGCAGCACTGTATGGGGGCCAGTAAAACGGGACACTTATGGTAAGGAGGCCAGTAAAGGGGGCAGTTACTGTATGGTAGCCACTAAAAAGGGCACTTACTGTGTCGGGGCCAATAATTGGGAATCAATAAGTAGGCAATACACTATATGTCATTTAGGCTAAGGCCCCATGGGCTGTAATCGCAGCACTAAAGCGGTGCGGGAAGAACTGCTGCGTGAATGCATTGCGGTTCTTTCCGCAGCGCTTTGAAGAGAAAGTTCACAGTTTTCCTCCGCAGACTTTCTCTTAACATTATATCTATGGGAAAGCCGCTGGCATTTCCGTAGATATAATTGACATGCTGCAATTTGCAAAGCCGCAACAGCTTTGCAAATCGCAGTGTGTCCGTGCTGCGATTTCTTCTGCAAAGTGGGGATGGGATTCGCATGAATCCCTTCCACTTTGCCTGCACTGTACAACGCCGCGATTTTTCCCGCAGTGTCTCCGCTGCAGGCAAATTGCGGCGTTTACGTCCCGTAGGGCCCCAGCCTAAGGGAGGTATTAAACAGTGTGGGGGCCACAAAAGACAGTGATATGCCATGTGAAGGACTAGGAAAGGGGGTATTATGCTATATGGTGGGCTAGTAAAAAGGGCATTATGCCATGTGGGCACCAGTAAAGGGGCTTTCATACTGTGTTGGGGTCAGGAAAGAGGCATTATATTGTGTAGGGCCAGGAAAGGGGTACAGTAGTGTAGTTGCTGGGGTAAGGGGATCCAGTCAAAAGTTACACCCTTGTCCCCCCATTCACGATGAAGTTGGCAGCACTTCGCTCGTCTGATGTGCTGTCTCGTCAGATATATTTCGGAAGCGAATCACGGCTTCATTCCAGGGTAAGCATTTTACTATGCGGACATTTCAGTCCCGTGCGGACCAATCTATATTCCAGGTGAGATCAATATCTATAAGCAACTGAGTTCACGCATTCCAGCATAATACAAATCAAGCACACGCGTGTCATGTGACTAACTGTAGCCAATGGGATGAGAGAGTAATAACTGAGAAGGGAGGTTTGTTTCATTTATTACACACCTTACATACATACATACATATACAGTATATGGCAGGTTGTCAATACAATCAGAACATCCTAAGAGCGTAACAATAAAACCGCACAAAACCAAAGGTGCAACAGGATTGTGTTTCGTGAGGACGACAATAGACAGAAGAGACAACCCATCATCTTAAATCACCAAAGTCCTTCCTCTGGACCAACACTCCGGGACAATGGGCCGAACTAGACGAAAAAATGTGTAAAACAGAGAATATTTTTTAGTTACATTTACCACTTCCCATTGAGTATAAAGGCACCAAAACCGAAATCTGAGTCAGAATGTCACATAAATTGTAACTAAACCGAAACATATAATATTTCTCTGATTTACAAATACTGATGACAAATACTGGGCAAAATACTGATGTTTGGAAATGGCCCTAAGGCCAAGGCCCCACGTGGCGGATAATCTGATATTTTTGTTGTTTTTTGAGCCAAAGCCAATAATGGCCACCAGATGGCCGCCTAAGACTCTACAAAATTTGTCGTCATTTATATTTGCAAAAATGTTTAACTTTTAATTGTCTACAAACCTAAATCTGGTTATGTTCATGGGAAACCCATTCCTTTCTGTAATGTGCGGATGGGATTAGCCTGAATCTTTGGAGGTTATGTGAAATATTGTGTTTTTTGGCAGAGTGTTTCTGTTGAGGCCACTATTGGGCATGATGTCACCCCCAGACCACCTATATATTGTCCTCAAACAACTGACAGCAGAGGCCTAAAGGGGAAGCAAAGAATAGAAGCCCTGCAAAATGCAGATCTCAGTGAGAACATCTACTGTAACATGACTACAGAGCTATAAATGGAAGAAATACTAAGCAGCAGGAACAAACTTACTTAGCAAACATAATGGTTAGACATTAAGTCATTAGCAGGTTGTGTGTATAGGTCTGTATATGTGTGTATGTGTGTAGCTGTATCTATGTATGTTTAGCTATTTGTATGTGTGTGGCTGTCTGTGTGTCTCTGTAGCTGAGTATATGTGTGTATCTGTCCATGGCACTATTCTGTGACTGGAGAACAGATCATAATAAGCCATTAAAGTGACAGTCGAGTCTGGATCTCACAATGAACATGTCGGTCAGTACATACAGGGGGGGGGATGCTGGTCTGCTATTTATTTTCTTCAGCTCCGGCTCCTTTTGGCTTATCCCCCTTAAGGTCAGAGTTGAATCAGTGGCTACATCTTAGTCCTCCAGCTCCTCGTAGGCGGGCACTGTCGTACCATTGGCTCAGGCTGCTGCTCTGTCCCGCCCCCTGCAGCTCCTCCTCCTCTGATTGGCTGATTATCACAGGCACAGCAGGAAGTCAGTGCAAGGAGGGATCGTTTCTATTACAGATATACAGATTCCTAAACCATCAGTGACAAGAACAGAAGATGATCAGATACATGCAGCCTAAACTGAGGGGTGTAAGGCGCAGCAAGGGGGAGCCTGGAGGGTCACTGTAGAGGTCATCATGACGTTGCCGGCCGTTCTTCATCGTCGCGCTGGAAGGTGCTGAGCTGTTTGTTCCAGAGTCTCCAGTAGTTTCCTCCTAGAGCCAAAAGCTCTTCATGTTTTCCGGACTCCTTGATTTGGCCGCCGTCTAAGACGAGGATGTTGTCGGCCTTCTCTATGATATTCATCCTGTGAGATATGAGCAGCACGGTCTGGCGGCGCGCACGCTTGTATAACATGCTTTGGATCTGAAAAAAAATGATTCTTATTATTAGTCTGCCTGGGAAGCGCAATAAAGGCAAATGGCCATAAAGGCAATAACAAGGGCTTGTCCAGGGCCCAGACATAGTGAGAAGACTACAGCAATCTGCTAGATGAAGCCGAACAGACAAGCGCCGTCACATAGAGAGGAGATGTATGATGGCTTTAGTATACTGCACATGCACGACTGGTCAAAGCAATACAGAGAGAGGGAGCGCATGCGCAGAACATACTAGTCCCGTCACAGAGAGAAGAGATATATGATGGCGCTAGTATACTGCACATGCACAACTGATCGAAGCAATACAGAGATAAGGCGTGCATGCGCAGTATATATTAGCACCGTCACACAATACAGACAGGAGCTGGGCAGGGAACTCTGCAATCTGTCCATTGCTTGTCCTGCTCACAGAAGAGAAGTAAATACAACTGCATCCAGTCTAGACAATGCTCTGTGAGCTAAACCGTCTGGACTCCAGGCTAATAATACATCATATTTGTGCAGCTATGCTGAGCTCACAGAGCATTGCCTAGCCTTGTATCCACTCTACAATACATTGGGCTACAGGGTGTATTATCTCGCCAGTACTTACCTTCAGCTCAGTGTCTGTATCCAGAGAACTGGTGGCGTCATCGAGGATGAGGACCTTCGCGTCCCTAAGCAGAGCTCGTGCCAGGGCCACTCTTTGCCTCTGACCTCCAGATAGAAGATCGCCCTTCTGCCCAGCACCTTGGTGGAGATTGTATAACCCATTATCTATACTGGATACTATACTGTCTATATCTTACTGCTGTTTGCAATGCTTTATATATCCTACCTGTCTCATAACCTTGTGGCTTCTGCAGGATGAAGTCGTCTGCACTCGCTGCCTTGGCGGCCTCCTGTACAGATTTCAGGCTCATCTCTCCCAGGCCGTATGAAATATTGCCCTTTATGGAGCGGGTGGAGAGGACGGGCTCTTGATGCACCACTGAAACCTTCCAGGAGATAGAAAGGGTCAATGATACATTACAATGTGGTCTCAGAACTGCTCAGGGGTGCGGAGTCAAAGTCGGGTCGAATTTTGGTTGGAATCAGAAAAAAGTTGCTAACTCAGAATTGCTTCAGAATAAGTAAGTACTTTCCAATAATATTCTATCATTATTTCTATTGTATCACTAGATGTGATGCTTTTGTTACATATTTACTTTTATAGGAATCAGTCATTGGCTTTTTAATGAATTAGAGGATCTTTACTGCTTCTCCATGACCATCTGTGAAGGAGATGGAGACAAAGCAGGAGTCAGATTTGGTCTGTCTAGGTTCACACATGCGCCTAGTCTCTGCTCGGGGATTCCGTTTCCACATGCCGCCTTTTTTGGGCAGAAATTGGGACGAGACCTGGCGGACCCCATTATAGTCTATGGGATCCACGGGTAAGCACTTTTTTAAGTGGATTAAGTTTCTGTTCATGTGGTTCCAAAGCGGACCCAGCGAATGGAAACCTGAATACAGATGTGAACCTAACGTCTGTGGAAACATAGACCACCCCTCGACTTCACAGCCCTGATTCTGCCGCAGTTGTCAGATCTTCACACTATTAAGACTGACCTTCCTCCGGTAGTACTGGTTCTCGTAGTCTGATATTGGTCTCCCATCCAGTAGGATCTGTCCTGACTGCGGTTCATACAATCGGAGCAGAAGATTTACAACCGTGGATTTTCCCGCATCACAATTTCCCACCAGAGCCGTCACCTTCCCTGGATTTAGTTTAAAAGAAACGTCCTACGGATCCAAAAAGACAACATTGTTTTTTTAAGTTTCCAACTGGCTAAACAACCACTATAAATGTACAAGACTACGGCGACATTGTACCTGCAGGGCCGGGTGGAGCGGCCGCTTTGGGTATGAAAACGTAACATTGCTGAAGGTAATCTCTCCCTGGAGGTCGCTTGGGCTCAGATTCCCTGGCGGTGGCTTTTGCGGTGTTCGGTCCATGAATTCAAAGACTTTTTGAGAAGACCCCACAGCTTTCCGCACATCTGGATATACATGAAGAAGAGCCTGAAGAAAGTATAAGACTATTAAGAGGTTGTCCATGATTGAATACATAGGGGACGCACTACAGTGATACTGATGAACTGACACAAAACATTTGTTAAGTCAAACTGTAACCAAATTCACCCAAAACTGGATTTACAGGGAATGTACAAGTCTTATTCTCACCTCTACAGCTGATGAAAACTGCATTTCATACAGGACAAAGGAGACCAGTTCTCCTCCGCTGACCTCTTCATTGGTCACTAGACGTCCACCAAAGTACAGAATGCCCACCTTCAGAGCGAGGCCCGAAAACTGCGAGAAGGGAGAAGCAGATTTCCAGTGATGTCACTTGCATGGGGTATGAAGAGATACATTGACACACTCACAAATTCACATTATTAGCTTATCGATATTGATGTGATTAAGGTTCACGCAACTGAGTCCAACCTTTTGGTGGCCACGCACATTAGACTTAGGTTGACTAACCTGACGATTTTGGAATACATGCGTGTTTGGCCACACCAACCATATATGTGGATGGGGACTTTGGTAGGAATAGTTGTTGGCTCACCTAAAACTATTGATAGTATACGGCCATCTTTAGTGGACTATACTTTTATCTGCGGCTTATTGATGCAGTACTTACACTGTTGGCCACCATAGTCCAGCCATATGCAAAGGCCTCCTTCTTGTTGAGTTGGTAGGTGGCATCCAGCTTTCCCTCATAGCGCCGGCACTCACCCTCTTCATTAGCGAAGCTGCGTACGGTTTTTATATTGGAGAAGGTCTCCTGGGCCACCTGGTTGACTTTGGAGAGGGATTCTTGGATCTTCATAGATAGATTCTAAGAAGAGATGAAGACAGTAATAAGTCACCCTGTAATAGTGGCCATTATGTCAGCTGGTCATGCACTTTAGCCAATCTTGTAGTATTCATCCCTATCACTGCATATGCTCTAAATGGGGAGGGGATAGTAAGTCAGTGCTAGAGACCACTGGTGGCGCTTACCTCCTCGGAGAACAAAAGGACTGGACATGTTAAAATGCAACTGAACGATCCTACTGTCCCCTGACATCTGTTGTCTGGAGAGAGTTAAGGGGACACCATCTGATATTAGGGTGCCTTTGCCAGAAGCCTCCCCTCCCCTCTCCATAGAGTTACATGTAAAATGTGACATATTTCTTAAACAACGTATATTGCAAAGTTTCTTATATCCATCTATTCTGTTCATTTATAAAAAGTTGTTTTAGAACCCGAGGTTCACTTTGATAGAAGAAATTTCCATCCATAGAACTGTATTACAAATATATACCCATCGATGCTTCTCGTACCTGGGAATAGGTTCCTGATAGTTGGGGCACAATGGTGATGATGAGCAGGCACAGGACAGTGAACAGAGTCAGTTTTGGGGACAAGCTGACCATGTATATAAAGAGGAAGAGCAGCCTCATAGAATACCACATCAGGAGGCTCAGGTTGTGGCTGAGGGCTTCGCTCATTGCCGTAATGTCCGTAGTTAGCCGGGATGTGATGTCACCTGAAATAAAAGTGACATCATCAGGACACCTGCGGAAGAACTAAGATAGTTGTATCTTATATCCAGGTCTCAGTCCATATTACCTGCAGGCACGGTGTCGAAGAACGCAATGTCCTGCTTCAAGACGGAGCGCAGGAGCTTTCCCTGGGTCTGAGTATGGACCAAGCTCATGGTGACATTGAAGATGAGGTCACATATAAATTCCGTCACAGCGCTGCAAGTCAGAGAATCGTTCACATTAATAATCCATTGTCATAATCAATAATAATACAATGTGCACAGCAGCATTTTCTATAGGATACAAAGTATTTACGGAATCTTGTGGTGATATGCAAGGAAGGCGTGCGCCCTACATGTAGGCTTACCAAACATCTGTAAATTGAGAGTCCATAGAGGACTTTGGCGTGAACTAAAAGCTGCTAGGAGTTGCAGAAAGCGCTGACACTCCCACAACGGGGAAGTATAAACCAGAGAGTATTACATGAGCCTGAAAATGGTCCAAACACACATGAAGGTCCTCCGTTACCTTTATCCATTCATATAATAAGCACTGCCTGACTTTAGCCACATTTTATTAGTCCTTAAACCTGCAAATAGTCAGACTAAGTGCAGCACCATTCGCAGTCTGTATCTAATACACATCATCTGGACACGTTGCGACTTTCAGCTTCCAAAAATGTATCAATCTCTCACCTCGATAATGTGATCAGAGTCATTATAATGATGGTGGTCCAGAATATAGACGGGTTCTCCTTGTTATGGATCCAGTCTGCCATACGACCCGTGTAAGTAGGTAAAGCCATCTCACCTGTTGGAGGACAAGACGTACTGAGGAATACCAGACGGATAGAGCGGGCTTATTCACATTGATACCTGGCACTGGCATACAATAAGAACACAGAACTGCTGTTATGGATCACAACTAGGGTTGAGCGATCGGGATTGGAAAAGATCAGATCCTGATCAGCGATCGAGTAAATTTCACGATCGCAATTGGGTTCCAATCCACCCTAAAAAATATTGGGAACAGAATTCCGATCCTGATCGCTCAACCCTAGTTACCTGCACAGAACTGCTGTCGCTCCCTGGAGTAACACTAGCCTAGTGAGACGGGGGCGTGCATGGATCATTGTTAAAATCCGATTTTCGATCATTAAAAAATCCCCTTGACTTGCATTAGGATCAGAATAGGGATCGGGTTCGGATGGAAAATGATCGGAAATCGGATTTTAAAAATGGTCCTGAAATCTCAAGATCGGCTCAACCCTAATCACAACATATTGTCCTTTGTAATGGCGTGTCCTGACACACTTACCCCAGGAAGACAATATAAGGAATATCGCCACCAGCAGGAACTTCCACGCGTAAGGCCTTAGAAGGGCGAATAACCTCCACATAGAGGCCGATGAAGAAGACTCATCCTCCTCATCCTCTTCACCATTGAGAAAGAGCTGATGCCAGACGACCATAGACGCCAACGCGATCATGTACGAGTAGAGGAAAAGGTCTCCGTGGCCCCATCTGTGCAGGAGCTCCGCGCTGGTCCGTGGTAACAGGAGAGCCGTAAAGGTGGCACAAGATGGTACCAGCAGACTGGAGACGATGCAGGACACCAGTAACTTATCACCTTGTAACAAGGTTTGGTGCTTGAACATGCATCTGTCTGCAAGGACTACAAGTACCAGGACTACGAGGTGTGCCAGGCCCATCCCCCAGGCCAGTGAGATACTCATCGTGAGATCTGGGGTCAGAAGAAACCTCAATAGCTTCAAGGTAGCGAAGTCTAGACCCATAAGGCAACATAATGACCAGAAGAAATGCATCGTGGGAAAACCTGTACAGAGAGAAAAGGAAGAAGGGAATATTATCCTAAAATATACAACTATACATGAACCTCTCACCACCTCCACCAATTCCAGGTCTTAGCATCCAGCACAGTTGGAATTTTCTCTTTATCCCCCACCGTTCCTGAGTAACAAGTGCAGGTAGTTTTGGTGCCTGATGTGCTCTTTAAGTTCTGTACTCTCAGGTGGGTGGTGTCAGGCAGGGGGGCTTGGTTCAAAGCTCCAATCAAACCTCAGAATCACACCCCTTGTCTGATGACTCCGCCCTCTTGACATTATAGAGACTAAATAGTACATCAGGCACCAAAACTAACATCATTGATTGCTCAGGAACGGTGGGGACTAGAGAAAAAATTCCAACTATCCCAACTATCTTTACATCTACAGAGCCGCATAAGGATTTACTTTGTGCAGGACAAATTGTATTTCATTATGGAATCATTTAATAGTCCATACAATGTGCTGGGAAGTAGAAAAAAAATCAGAACAGGGTGGAAAAAGAGGAAAACTGCATTGGTGTTCACCGTGCAGCCAGAATGTCACATGACTTGTAGTTCTGCAGTCTATAAAAAATCCAAAACAGATTTTTTTTTGCCATATTTTGACACCTGTAACTTCCTTACATTTCAGTCTATGGGGCTGGAAAAGTCTTCCTTTTATTTATAAAATTTTGGGGAGTGGGAGTTTTTGATCACATTTTCCCAAATCTTTTTGGAAGGCGGAATGGTGTAAATACGGCATTTCGGCCATTAGGGTGTTCACCTTTGAGCATTTAACTCCTCATATGCCTCGCTCAAATGTGTCCAAAGCATCTACAAATTGGCAGCACGTGGCCATTTTGACTAGTATTACCATCCCCTGGATTTCGGCTCCCAGGCTTGCCACAAAGGTGTTTCTACTACAGGTTGTCGCATATAAATAGAAGTCAATAGATATTACAATGTATTGCAGTAATACTGTATCACCCTCTAAGGGGAAGTCAAAAAGAAATAAAAAATACAGAAAATAAATATCTAATATATAAAAAGATACAAAATTCCATATCACTGTCCCCTTCCCTAGATCATATATAAAAACTAACACTTTGGGCAGATTTATTAAGCTCCTTGCCCCCTTATTGGCTAAATTGCACCTTTTTCTGGTCTTTTTCTGCCCTGACCTTTATCTATGAAGCATTTGCACCTTTTTTCTCTGGGTGTTAGGGGGGGATTCACACGGAGTTTTGTGGCGCTGTTTTTGCCACTGTTAAGACTCCCATTGACTTGAATGAGATTTTTTTTTACACAAGTAACAAACACGTCATTGGCGTGTTAAAATAAACCCACAGCCCCATATATACGACAATATAAGGTTCCAGGGGTCAGAATATGGCCCGCAAAGAAAACGTTACAGGTGCAGTTGTTATTGTAAGTCCACCCCGGTCTGATCTGTCTTCACCCGGTATCCTAATACACAATACTGAATATTACATGACATTTACAATGAATAAGATCTTATATGGGAAAAGAAAAAAGCTGTGGCTTTTGTCAGAGGAGGAATAAGGAAAAAAAAGAACAATGTTTGTGAAGGGTTAAAAATGTAATCTGAACAGTGCCCGAGTCTATGACTGTCTGTACATCAGTGCGATTCACGTCCTGCGGTTACTTACCCCCTGCCGCTGTGTGTGCACTGTGCCCGGTCTCTGCAGCCGCTGTGTGTGCACTGTGCCCGGGCTCTGCAGCCGCTGTGTGTGCACTGTGCCCGGGCTCTGCTGTATCTCAGCTCTGGCTATTCCGGGAATTGAGGCATTTAAAAGAAAGTGAAAGTGAAAGCAGATTCTGCGCAGGAGGAGCCGCACCAGAACCGCAGCCCGCCCCATCTCCACACATTACTGAACAGGACCAGAGATCCGGCGGCTCCGTTACAGTTGGTTCCTCTCCGGTAAGTTCTCTCTTCTCGGCCTCCTTATTCTCTACTACATCTTCTGTCATGTCCTCCCTGTATACATTTATATGTCCTCCCTGTATACATTTATATGTCCCCCCTGTATACATGTACATGTCCCCCCTGTATACATTTATATGTCCTCCCTGTATACATGTACATGTCCCCCCTGTATACATTTATATGTCCCCCCTGTATACATTTATATGTCCCCCCTGTATACATTTATATGTCCCCCCTGTATACATTTATATGTCCCCCCTGTATACATTTATATGTCCCCCCTGTATACATTTATATGTCCCCCCTGTATACATGTACATGTCCCCCCTGTATACATTTATATGTCCCCCCTGTATACATTTATATGTCCCCCCCTGTATACATTTATATGTCCCCCCTGTATACATTTATATGTCCCCCCTGTATACATTTATATGTCCCCCCTGTATACATGTACATGTCCTCCCTGTATACATTTATATGTCCCCCCTGTATACATTTATATGTCCCCCCTGTATACATTTATATGTCCTCCCTGTATACATGTACATGTCCCCCCTGTATACATTTATATGTCCCCCCTGTATACATTTATATGTCCCCCCTGTATACATTTATATGTCCCCCCTGTATACATTTATATGTCCCCCCTGTATACATTTATATGTCCCCCCTGTATACATTTATATGTCCCCCCTGTATACATGTACATGTCCCCCCTGTATACATTTATATGTCCCCCCTGTATACATTTATATGTCCCCCCTGTATACATTTATATGTCCCCCCTGTATACATTTATATGTCCCCCCTGTATACATTTATATGTCCCCCCTGTATACATGTACATGTCCTCCCTGTATACATTTATATGTCCCCCCTGTATACATTTATATGTCCCCCCTGTATACATTTATATGTCCCCCCTGTATACATTTATATGTCCCCCCTGTATACATGTACATGTCCCCCCTGTATACATTTATATGTCCCCCCTGTATACATTTATATGTCCCCCCCTGTATACATTTATATGTCCCCCCTGTATACATTTATATGTCCCCCCTGTATACATTTATATGTCCCCCCTGTATACATGTACATGTCCTCCCTGTATACATTTATATGTCCCCCCTGTATACATTTATATGTCCCCCCTGTATACATTTATATGTCCTCCCTGTATACATGTACATGTCCCCCCTGTATACATTTATATGTCCCCCCTGTATACATTTATATGTCCCCCCTGTATACATTTATATGTCCCCCCTGTATACATTTATATGTCCCCCCTGTATACATTTATATGTCCCCCTGTATACATTTATATGTCCCCCCTGTATACATTTATATGTCCCCCCTGTATACATTTATATGTCCCCTCTGTATACATGTACATGTCCTCCCTGTATACATTTATATGTCCCCCCTGTATACATTTATATGTCCTCCCTGTATACATTTATATGTCCTCCCTGTATACATGTACATGTCCTCCCTGTATACATTTATATGTCCTCCCTGTATACATGTACATGTCCCCCTGTATACATTTATATGTCCTCCCTGTATACATTTATATGTCCCCCCTGTATACATTTATATGCCCTCCCTGTATACATTTATATGTCCTCCCTGTATACATGTACATGTCCTCCCTGTTTACATTTATATGTCCTCCCTGTATACATGTACATGTCCTCCCTGTATACATTTATATGTACCCCCTGTATACATTTATATGTCCTCCCTGTATACATTTATATGTCCTCCCTGTATACATGTATATGTCCTCCCTGTATACATTAATATGTCCCCCCTGTATACATTTATATGTCCCCTCTGTATACATTTATATGTCCCCCTGTATACATTTATATGTCCTCCCTGTATACATGTACATGTCCTCCTTGTATACATTTATATGTCCTCCCTGTATACATTTATATGTCCTCCCTGTATACATGTACATGTCCTCCCTGTATACATTTATATGTCCTCCCTGTATACATGTACATGTCCCCCTGTATACATTTATATGTCCTCCCTGTATACATTTATATGTCCCCCCTGTATACATTTATATGCCCTCCCTGTATACATTTATATGTCCTCCCTGTATACATGTACATGTCCTCCCTGTTTACATTTATATGTCCCCCCTGTATACATTTATATGTCCTCCCTGTATACATGTACATGTCCTCCCTGTATACATTTATATGTCCTCCCTGTATACATGTACATGTCCTCCCTGTATACATTTATATGTCCCCCCTGTATACATGTATATGTCCTCCCTGTATACATTAATATGTCCCCCCTGTATACATTTATATGTCCCCTCTGTATACATTTATATGTCCCCCTGTATACATTTATATGTCCTCCCTGTATACATGTACATGTCCCCTCTGTATACATTTATATGTCCCCCTGTATACATTTATATGTCCTCCCTGTATACATTAATATGTCCCCCCTGTATACATTTATATGTCCTCTCTGTATACATTTATATGTCCTCCCTGTATACATTTATATGTCCTCCGTGTATACATTTATATGTCCTCCCTGTATACATGTACATGTCCTCCCTGTATACATTTATATGTCCTCCCTGTATACATTTATATGTCCTCCCTGTATACATTTATATGTCCTCCCTGTATACATGTACATGCCCTCCCTGTATACATTTATATGTCCTCCCTGTATACATTTATATGTCCCCCCTGTATACATTTATATGTCCTCCCTGTATACATTTATATGTCCTCCCTGTATACATTTATATGTCCTCCCTGTATACATTTATATGTCCTCCCTGTATACATTTATATGTCCCCCCTGTATACATTTATATGTCCCCCCTGTATACATTTATATGTCCCCCCTGTATACATTTATATGTCCCCTCTGTATACATTTATATGTCCCCCTGTATACATTTATATGTCCTCCCTGTATACATGTACATGTAGCAATAGGCTACTTTTCGTCACAATAACGCACATACGTTTGTGCCAGGACCCCCACAAACCCCAAACTCACATCACCATCTCTGCAATCTCACACACTTTGGACCATAGCAAGCCACAAAATTCCTATTGCCCTCTACAGCCTCGCCCCTCACCCCACACAATCACATATACATATACTTTACCACTTTGCCCCTCACCTTAACGATACTCCAGGAGGCGCTCTTTAACGCTCCGGAGCAGCCATGTTTGCTGACCTCCACCGCTCTGACAATCCGCGACACCGCCCACCCATGTCAATACCCCTAGGCGGTCTAATAAATGCAAAAACAAAAAGAAAAAAAAAGGAAAAAAAATAAAATAAAAAATAAAAAGTATTACAAATTCACATACCCCCCACTTTCCCTAGAACACATATAAAAGTAGTTAAATACTGTGAAACACATACAAGTTAGGTATCCCTGTGTCCCAAATCGCCCGCTCTACAAAGCTATACAAATATTTTGCCTGGACGCTTAACGACGTAGCGGCAAACATACTGAAAAGTCCAAAACCGCTGTTTTTTCACTATTTTCATTATCATACAAATATCAATCAAAAGTGATCAAACCAATAGCATTTCCCGAAAATGCAACAACTAAACACTACACCTGGCCCCGCAAAAAAAAGGCATCCCCCGACACAGACAAATAAAAAAGTGACTGCTGTCAGAATATCGAAACATGTCAACACACTACTGGCAGAAAATAACAAATCATACAATGTCGTATATCGAGGTATATTAACTTCAAATACCTCTGTCCCAAAGACACTATGTACAGTTTATACCAACACTGTATAGCAGCTGAAATACAAATTACATTCAACACTAAAGTTTCACGTATTCTCAGAATTACAGAAAAAACAAGATACAAAGTTACATTTCATATCCCAGACCTTATACACAGTACGAAAACCTTACCCGCGCCTGTATATACCCACTGCTACAATCACCGCAGACCAAGTTGCGGGTACCAGCTAGTGGGACATAATACTGTGTGCAGGGGACACTATGGGGCATAATACTGTGTGCAGGGGTCACTATGGGGCATAATACTGTGTGCAGGGGCCACTATGGGGGATAATACTGTGTGCAGGGGTCACTATGGGGCATAATGCTGTGTGTAGGGGGTCACTGTGGGACATAATACTGTGTGCAGGGGCCACTATGGGGGATAATACTGTGTGTAGGGGGTCACTATGGGACATAATACTGTGTGCAGGGGTCACTATGGGGGATAATACTGTGTGCAGGGGCCACTATGGGGGATAATACTGTGTGTAGGGGGTCACTATGGGACATAATACTGTGTGCAGGGGTCACTATGGGGCATAATACTGTGTGCAGGGGCCACTATGGGGGATAATACTGTGTGCAGGGGCCACTATGGGACATAATACTGTGTGCAGGGGCCACTATGGGGGATAATACTGTGTGCAGGGGCCACTATGGGGGATAATACTGTGTGCAGGGGCCACTATGGGACATAATACTGTGTGCAGGGGCCATTATGGGACATAATACTGTGTGCAGGGGCCATTATGGGACATAATACTGTGTGCAGGGGCCACTATGGGACATAATACTGTGTGCAGGGGCCACTATGGGATATAATTCTGTGTGCAGAGGCCACTATGGGGCATAATACTGTGTGCAGGGGCCACTATGGGGCATAATACTGTGTGCAGGGGCCACTATGGGGCATAATACTGTGTGCAGGGGCCACTATGGGGGATAATACTGTGTGCAGGGGCCACTATGAGGTATAATACTGTGTGCAGGGGTCACTATGGGACATAATACTGTGTGCAGGGGCCACTATGGGACATAATACTGTGTGCAGGGGCCACTATGAGGTATAATATTGTGTGCAGGGGCCACTATGGGACATAATACTGTGTGCTGGGGCCACTATGGGGCATAATACTGTGTGCAGGGGCCACTATGGGGCATAATACTGTGTGCAGGGGCCACTATGGGGCATAATACTGTGTGCAGGGGCCACTATGGGACATAATACTGTGTGCAGGGGTCACTATGGGACATAATACTGTGTGCAGGGGCCAGTATGGGGGATAATACTGTGTGCAGGGGCCACTATGGGGTATAATACCGTGTGCAGGGGCCACTATGGGACATAATACTGTGTGCAGGGGCCACTATGGGGGATAATACTGTGTGCAGGGGTCACTATGGGGCATAATACTGTGTGTAGGGGGTCACTATGGGACATAATACTGTGTGCAGGGGCCACTATGGGGGATAATACTGTGTGTAGGGGGTCACTATGGGACATAATACTGTGTGCAGGGGTCACTATGGGGGATAATACTGTGTGCAGGGGCCACTATGGGGGATAATACTGTGTGTAGGGGGTCACTATGGGACATAATACTGTGTGCAGGGGTCACTATGGGGCATAATACTGTGTGCAGGGGCCACTATGGGGGATAATACTGTGTGCAGGGGCCACTATGGGACATAATACTGTGTGCAGGGGCCACTATGGGGGATAATACTGTGTGCAGGGGCCACTATGGGGGATAATACTGTGTGCAGGGGCCACTATGGGACATAATACTGTGTGCAGGGGCCATTATGGGACATAATACTGTGTGCAGGGGCCACTATGGGATATAATTCTGTGTGCAGAGGCCACTATGGGACATAATACTGTGTGAAGGGGTCACTATGGCGCATAATACTGTGTGCAGGGGTCACTATGGGACATAATACTGTGTGCAGGGGCCACTATGGGGCATAATACTGTGTGCAGGGGCCACTATGGGACATAATACTGTGTGCAGGGGCCACTATGGGACATAATACTGTGTGCAGGGGCCACTATGGGGGATAATACTGTGTGCAGGGGCCACTATGAGGTATAATACTGTGTGCAGGGGTCACTATGGGACATAATACTGTGTGCAGGGCCACTATGGGGTATAATACTGTGTGCAGGGGCCACTATGGGGGATAATACTGTGTGCAGGGGCCACTATGAGGTATAATACTGTGTGCAGGGGTCACTATGGGACATAATACTGTGTGCAGGGGCCACTATGGGACATAATACTGTGTGCAGGGGCCACTATGAGGTATAATATTGTGTGCAGGGGCCACTATGGGACATAATACTGTGTGCTGGGGCCACTATGGGGCATAATACTGTGTGCAGGGGCCACTATGGGGCATAATACTGTGTGCAGGGGCCACTATGGGGCATAATACTGTGTGCAGGGGCCACTATGGGGCATAATACTGTGTGCAGGGGCCACTATGGGGCATAATACTGTGTGCAGGGGCCACTATGGGACATAATACTGTGTGCAGGGGCCACTATGAGGTATAATACTGTGTGCAGGGGTCACTATGGGACATAATACTGTGTGCAGGGGCCACTATGGGACATAATACTGTGTGCAGGGGCCACTATGAGGTATAATATTGTGTGCAGGGGCCACTATGGGACATAATACTGTGTGCAGGGGCCACTATGGGACATAATACTGTGTGCAGGGTCACTATGGGACATAATACTGTGTGCAGGGGCTACTATGGGACATAATACTGTGTGCAGGGGCCACTATGGGACATAATACTGTGTGCAGGGGCTACTATGGGACATAATACTGTGTGCAGGGGCCACTATGGGACATAATACTGTGTGCAGGGGCCACTATGGGACATAATACTGTGTGCAGGGGCCAGTATGGGGCATAATACTGTGTGCAGGGGCCACTATGGGACATAATACTGTGTGCAGGGGCCACTATGGGACATAATACTGTGTGCAGGGGCCACTATGGGACATAATACTGTGTGCAGGGGCTACTATGGGACATAATACTGTGTGCAGGGGCCACTATGGGACATAATACTGTGTGCAGGGGCCACTATGGGACATAATACTGTGTGCAGGGGCCACTATGGGACATAATACTGTGTGCAGGGGCCACTATGGGACATAATACTGTGTGCAGGGGCCACTATGGGACATAATACTGTGTGCAGGGGCCAGTATGGGGCATAATACTGTGTGCAGGGGCCACTATGGGGGATAATACTGTGTGCAGGGGCCACTATGGGGACATAATACTGTGTGCAGGGGCCACTATGGGGGATAATACTGTGTGCAGGGGCCACTATGGGACACAATACTGTGTGCAGGGGTCACTATGGGACATAATACTGTGTGCAGGGGCCACTATGGGACATAATACTGTGTGCTGGGGCCACTATGGGACATAATACTGTGTGCAGGGGCCACTATGGGACATAATACTGTGTGCAGGGGCCACTATGGGACATAATACTGTGTTCTGGGGCCACTATGGGACATAATACTGTGTGCAGGGGCCACTATGGGGGATAACACTGTGTGCAGGGGCCACTATGGGACATAATACTGTGTTCAGGGGCCAGTATGGGGCATAATACTGTGTGCAGGGGCCAGTATGGGGCATAATACTGTGTGCAGGGGCCACTATGGGGGATAATACTGTATGCAGGGGCCACTATGGGGGATAATACTGTGTGCAGGGGCGACTATGGGACATAATACTGTGTGCAGGGGCCACTATGGGACATAATACTGTGTGCAGGGGCCACTATGGGGGATAACACTGTGTGCAGGGGCCACTATGGGGCATAATACTGTGTGCAGGGGCCACTATGGGGGATAATACTGTATGCAGGGGCCACTATGGGGACATAATACTGTGTGCAGGGGCCACTATGGGGGATAATACTGTGTGCAGGGGCCACTATGGGACATAATACTGTGTGCAGGGGTCACTATGGGACATAATACTGTGTGCAGGGGCCACTATGGGACATAATACTGTGTGCAGGGGCCACTATGGGACATAATACTGTGTGCAGGGGCCACTATGGGACATAATACTGTGTGCAGGGGCCAGTATGGGGCATAATACTGTGTGCAGGGGCCACTATGGGGGATAATACTGTGTGCAGGGGCCACTATGGGGGATAATACTGTGTGCAGGGGCCACTATGGGACATAATACTGTGTGCAGGGGCCAGTATGGGGCATAATACTGTGTGCAGGGGCCACTATGGGGGATAATACTGTGTGCAGGGGCCACTATGGGGCATAATACTGTGTGCAGGGGTCACTATGGGACATAATACTGTGTGCAGGGGCCACTATGGGGCATAATACTGTGTGCAGGGGCCACTATGGGGGATAATACTGTGTGCAGGGGCCACTATGGGACATAATACTGTGTGCAGGGGCCACTATGGGACATAATACTGTGTACAGGGGCCAGTATGGGGCATAATACTGTGTGCAGGGGCCACTATGGGGGATAATACTGTGTGCAGGGGCCACTATGGGGCATAATACTGTGTGCAGGGGCCACTATGGGATATAATACTATGTTCTGGGGCCACTATGGGACATAATACTGTGTGCAGGGGCCACTATGGGGCATAATACTGTGTGCAGGGGCCACTATGGGATATAATACTGTGTGCAGGGGCCACTATGGGACATAATACTATGTTCTGGGGCCACTATGGGACATAATACTGTGTGCAGGGGCCACTATGGGACATAATACTGTGTGCAGGGACCACTATGGGACATAATAGAGTGTGCAGGAATGCAGAGGAGGGGGTCGGTTGAGATCTTTGGTGTCCGGGGGGGGGGGGGGGGGTATGTGAACGTTCGCCACGGGGCCCCACCATTCCTAGTTACGCCACTGTGTACAAGAGATCAAGTGATCTTTTGTGGGATTGGAATTTTTATTTTTAAATAAATGTGTGTTATTATTGTTGTCTAGGCTGCTGTGTACGGAGGCTTATTAGGCCCAACCAAAGGCAGGGATCAATAGGCACTTGATGAAAAGTACAATATACTGCAGTATAGAAGTATTGTACCGCAGTATATTGTAAAAGAGATCTAGCCGGTTCCATTCTGTTTGGGCGATTGGAAACTTTTTCATTAACAAAAGCATGTTAACCCTTCAAAAATATTAATAAAAAAGAAATAAAAAAAAATAATCAAATTTTTATATAAAAATAGCCAAAAATAAACGTAATTGTTATCTTTGTGTCCATAACAATCTGTATTATTAAAATATTATAACATTTCTTCTGTTTGGGGATACGGCACGTCACCACTGCAAAAACATTGGCGAGGACCTGACAGACCCCTGAAGCAATGATGTCGGGGGTTAATGGGTCGGCTAAAGGCTCTTTTGTTATTTTATGGTATTTCTAACCTTTGGGGAAATTTTTTCTGGTTTTCGTAAATCCCCTTTTAGGAGAACGTGGACAGATCCGCATTGTGATGTTTATGATGTGTTTGGTGTGTTGTGAAAGATTAGGTTACTTTTATTGTCGGCCCAACAGGTTTCTACCATTGTGTCCACGATATAGCGCAGTGTGATTTTTTTAGGATTTCCAGTACAGATGGGAAATCTCTGTTAGCGGTCCTGTCTCTGGCATCGGTTCCATCAAAGATCACGGATAAGCGCGCTGCATTCATATCATGGACACAATAACGCAAACCCTTTGGACCCTTTTCTAGTGAATGGGACCGCCTGGTGTTCGTCATGTATCTAGGCCGTCTCCGGCTTTCTTACAGTTCTTCTGTTCCTATGACGGTACATGAGGTGTGACCCAAACCTTAGTATTGACTTTCTGTTACACTAGAGTAAAGAAAGGAACTATTTTCTGAGCGGGGATTTCCACTTTATTGGTGAATAGCTGGTACCCGCGACTTGTCTGCGGTGATTGTAGCAGTGGGTATATACAGGCGCGGGTAAGGTTTTCGTACTGTGTATAAGGTCTGGGATATGAGATGTAAGTTTGTATCTTGTTTTTTCTGTAATTCAGAGAATACGTGAGACTTTTGTGTTGCAGTTACTTTGTATTAGAGCCGCTATATATACGGTGTTGTGAGAAACTTTACATAGTGACTTTGGGACAGAAGTATTTGAAGTTAACCCTTTCCCGCCGATGGCATTTTTTGATTTTCGTTTTTCGTTTTTGACTCCCCTCCTTCTAAACCCCATAACTTTTTTATTTCTCCGCTCCCAGAGCCATATGAGGTCTTAATTTTTGCGGGACAAATTTTTCTTCCTGATGCCACCATTATTTATTCTATATAATGTACTGGGAAGCAGGGAAAAAATTCAAAATGGGGTGGATTTCAAGAAAAAATGCATTTCTGCAACTTTCTTACGGGCTTTGGTTTTACGGCGTTCACTGTGCAACCAAAATGACATGTCCCTTGTATTCTGTGTTTCGTTACGATTCCGGGGATACCAAATTTATATGGTTTTATTTACATTTTGACCCCTTAAAAACAAATCCAAAACTGTTAAAAAAAATTTTTTTTGAAAAGTCGCCATATTCCGACAGACGTAACTTTTTTATACATGCGTGTACGGGGATGTATAGGGCGTCTTTTTTTGCGGGACCGGGTGTACTTTGTAGTTCTACCATTTTCAGGAAATGTTATTGCTTTGATCACTTTTTATTCAAATTTTTATCAGAATCAAAACAGTGAAAAAACGGCAGTTAAGATACTATGTAAAGTTTCTCACAACACCGTGTATATATAGAAGCTCAAATACAAAGTAACTTCAACACAAAAGTCTCACGTATTCTCTGAATTATAGCAAAAACAAGATACAAAGTTACATTTCATATCCCAGACCTTATACACAGTACGAAAACCTTACCCGCGCCTGTATATACCCACTGCTACAATCACCGCAGACCAAGTCGCGGGTACCAGCTAGTACTGAATAACCTTCCACACTGTTGCATTTTTAACAATGTTTTTCACTGCAAAAACACTGCAAGAACCTTGTTAAAAACAGTGAAGATGCAAAAAAAACAACAACCCCCCCCCCCCTAAAACTTGGAGGTCGTAGCAATTGATAATGGTCGCCTTTCCACTGATTCCAGCACTGTTGGAATTTTCTCTCTAGCTCCCACCATTCCTGAGTAACAAGCGCAGTGAGTTTTGGTGCCTTATGTTCTATTTTAGCTCTGTACTCTCAGGTGGGCGGTGTCAGGCAGGGGGCGTGATTCAGAGCTCCAATGAGAGGCAGCCAATGTCGGAGCTGAGAATAACACTCCTTTTCTGTTCCTGCCTGACTCCGCCCACCTGACAGTGCAGAGCCTAAATAGCATATCAGGCACCAAATGTAATAGCACACAGATTGCTCAGGAATGATGGGGACAATGGAAACAATTCCAACTGTGCCAGAATCAGTGAAGCAGCGACTATTAAATGATGCAAAGAGCTGGACTTGTTGGGGGTGGTGAAAGGTTCTCTTTATTGGGATATGTATCTTAATGAATGGAGCACCCACTGGATCAAGACTGGCATGTAAAACACCAGGCTTGATAAATCTTCTCCATTGTGGTTCTGTAAAAGAAGATCACATTTTGGGTTAAATAATTGACTCTCTTTGGTCTTTAACGTCTTGCAGTTATGTTCGGCTTATAAAGTAGTTCCCTATGAAAAATAATCCCAAAAAACATTAAACCAGGTAGTAAGATGTGTCCTGAGCATGGTGTACATGGGGTCCAGGGCAGACCCTGGCCATGAGACTGTCCAGTAGAGTAGGACTGGATGGAGAAGAGGGGGAGGGGGTACTTATTTTTGGAGTGTTCCTTGTATTATTTTGTCTTTAATGGTCCTGGACATTATAGGGTGTTAGAATATTTTATATGGCCACTGATCTCATCCTCTAACATCCTGTCTCACGCGTTTTGAGTTCAGCTGTTGATGCCGATGATTCAACCATGACTGATACTGGCGGCCGGCCAGCGTTGTCTCTCACATTACTTTCATTTTCTAGATACAACATGCGGCCATTTTATCCAGGGGAGATATTTATATCATCTCCTAAAATGGCCGATTGTATTATTATGCCCGACGCCTGCCAGCTATGTGATTTTTGAAACAAAGGACAAGGATGTTTTTGTAAAAGTTGCATCTGCTGCAGTAAATGAGCTTCATTTTTTTCAGTTTTTTCTTTTTGGTATGTTACATTTATTAAAGCACATACAACATGTTCTAGATCTTATTATAAGATGGCTGGATCAGCCTGTGGAGTTTGGAGACCAAAAATATCCTGTGATAGAATTCCTATGAAAATAAAAATGTAACAAACTGTAAATCTAAATATTCCATAATTTGAATAATTCTAGAATATACACTCACCGGCCACTTTATTAGGTACACCATGCTAGTAACGGGTTGGACCCCCTTTTGCCTTCAGAACTGCCTCAATTCTTCGTGGCATAGATACAACAAGGTGCTGGAAGCATTCCTCAGAGATTTTGGTCCATATTGACATGATGGCATCACACAGTTGCCGCAGATTTGTCGGCTGCACATCCATGATGCGAATCTCCCGTTCCACCACATCCCAAAGATGCTCCTCTATTGGATTGAGATCTGGTGACTGTGGAGGCCATTGGAGTACAGTGAACTCATTGTCATGTTCAAGAAACCAGTCTGAGATGATTCCAGCTTTATGACATGGCATTGCATTATCCTGATGAAAGTAGCCATCAGATGTTGGGTACATTGTGGTCATAAAGGGATGGACATGGTCAGCAACAATACTCAGGTAGGCTTTGGCGTTGCAACGATGCTCAATTGGTACCAAGGGGCCCAAAGAGTGCCAAGAAAATATTCCCCACACCATGACACCACCACCACCAGCCTGAACCGTTACCGATACAAGGCAGGATGGATCCATGCTTTCATGTTGTTGACGCCAAATTCTGACCCTACCATCCGAATGTCGCAGCAGAAATCGAGACTCATCAGACCAGGCAACGTTTTTCCAATCTTCAATTGTCCAATTTCGATGAGCTTGTGCAAATTGTAGCCTCAGTTTCCTGTTCTTAGCTGAAAGGAGTGGCACCCGGTGTGGTCTTCTGCTGCTGTAGCCCATCTGTAGCCTCAAAGTTCGACGTACTGTGCGGCGTTCAGAGATGCTCTTCTGGCTACCTTGTTGTAACAGGTGGCTATTTGAGTCACTGTTGCCTTTCTATCAGCTCGAACCAGTCTGGCCATTCTCCTCTGACCTCTGGCATCAACAACGCATTTCCGCCCACAGAACTGCCGCTCACTGGATGTTTTTTCTTTTTCGGACCATTCTCTGTAAACCCTAGAGATGGTTGTGCGTGAAAATCCCAGTAGATCAGCAGTTTCTGAAATACTCAGACCAGCCCTTCTGGCACCAACAACCATGCCACGTTCAAAGGCACTCAAATCACCTTTCTTCCCCATACTGATGCTCGGTTTGAACTGCAGGAGATTGTCTTGACCATGTCTACATGCCTAAATGCACTGAGTTGCCGCCATGTGATTGGCTGATTAGAAATTAAGTGTTAACGAGCAGTTGGACAGGTGTACCTAATAAAGTGGCCAGTGAGTGTAATATATAATAATCATTTAATTTTGAAGCCGAGCCAGTAACATTTGTCCAATTCTGACTCCCCTATAACTGCCCCCCGACTCTAACCTCTGGACTCTGACTCCGACCCCACAGGTCTGGTTTCCATTACAAATACCATTAGGTATATACAGTGGCTGCAACATATTCCAGAGCCTTGTACAGATTTTCCCATCACCAACATTGTCTCTCTATTGAAATTTCATATTTAATTTTCATTTTATTTTTCAGGATTTCCAGAGACGTCACCAATGTCGAAAACGGTTTCCTTATGTTTTCCCGTTCTGATCTTCTTGCTGGACTCCTCTCTGAGTTGGGTCACATCCGGTCTGATCTACAAACATTATCCGGCCTACTATCTGGGCTCGGTATGGCTGGTGTATCTCAGTAAAGCTCCGATCCTCTTACTGGTGGCCAATAACCTGCCCCGTCCTCAGTGGATCCCTTCTGGCCGCCTCTATGTCCTCACCTTGTGCCTCGTCCCTCCTCTGCACCAGACCTTGAGGTTCTCCCTTAGCTCTCAGGCTCCAGAATTACTCTCAGGTTTCGTCTGCTCCCTCCTCTACCATCTGCCGCCAACATTGTCCTGTCTGCTTTGGGATCTGGCTTCACTTGTTCTATCGCCAAAACAGATCTCAGCTGGAAACGGAGAAAGAAATAAACAGGACAAGAAAAATTTTATCAGGCTCATAAAATATTCGAAAGACGACTGGCTGCCGCTGTGCTTGGCCTTTACGTTCCTGACTCTGGCGCTGACACGTAAGTTCACTCTTGGGCTGTTCGGTAAATTCTTTGGTGATGTTGAAATGGATGATATAGACAGTGTTCAGACTGTACACATCTGAGATAAAAACAAAAACCGGACGCAGTCCATCGGGTGATGGCTCTGTCACTGCTCCAATGACAAAACTGAAATATAGAATTTGGAAATCAGACACATACCCCTTCCAGACATTTATGTGGGATTTGAAGGGCGAACAAAGACCCCATGGCGGTCCCTCGACAATGTCTTGGAATTTTAAGGCACAATAGAGCAGATTAATGAAGACTGGCATTATTAACACCAGTCTTCACACGCATATCACATGTTGGAACCATAGAATAAAGTTAATATGTTACTTATTCCACATATTCAAAAACAAATACCAATAGAAGAATAACTTCTTACTTCTGTTCAACAACACAAAGTATATCATTGGTTTCCAAATGTAAAATAATTAAAGGGGTTTTCTGGCCTCAACAGCTTTTTCTATACTGATAAGCTAGTTAGAGGACAGGCCATCAGTGTCTGATCGGTGTAGGTCCAACACCTGGACCCCGCACTGATCACTTTTCCTGGCTTCCTACCATTGACTTCAGTGGGATCTGAGCTGACAACCCGCCTCTATACAGGGGCTTGAGTCAATGGCTTCCTCCCTGCTGTGCATAGTATGGGCCTCAAAAGTGGCCCTGAACAGCTGATCTGTGCAGGCGCCACCTGTTTGCTTCTGAGTGTACGGACATTTTTGGCCTATCCTAAGATTAGACTATTAAAAATACATTCCTGGACAATCCCTTTAAGTAAAAGCTTTAGGTGAGGATACCTGTATATACCTGTATACCATGACCTCCTGCACTCCCTTTTTGTCTTTAGTTGAAATGTCGATTCCTTATTACATGGGCCGGGTTATTGATATTCTCTCCAACAATTACAAGGAAACCGAGTTCCTGGCGGCGATATTCTTCATGGCTTTCTTCTCCATAACCAGGTAAAGTCATCGGGGTTAGACCAATACTGGAGTAGAAGCGTTCCATCATTATTGCCATGTATGTCATGTAGCGTTCCGATCAGTGGCGGTCACAATGTGCGTCTCCGACCTTCTGAGGGCCACATAGAGTCTGAAACACTTGCCTGCACAATACAGTGTTACCCACTCGCTTCTTATATGTAATGCCCCCCAATCTGTGCCACGTATGGTGCCAACGTGACAGTACCATAGTTTGGTGCAGTTTTGTGAATGTTTGTGCAGTTTTATGAGTTATTTACAGAAATACCCATCAGTCTATATAGCATGTCAGTCTCCGGTATGACCACAGGTGGGCACAGTTTTCAGCCACATGCCAGCTACTTTGTATCTGCTGAATAATGTAAATGATACAAGTAACCAGTTGCAGATGAAGCAGTACTAACACAATGTAACTAGAGCAGCTCATGTGCTTCTTATACAGCTTATCTGGGGGTCCTGAGTCTACTCTGCCCCTTGGTCAATGGTGAATGAATTCTTCTCCATACTGACATTCATCTCTGTGTCCAGCTCTTTCTCCGCAGGCTGCCGAGGAGGTTTCTTTATCTTCTGTTTTTCTCGTCTCACCCGACGGTTACGGATCTTTCTCTTTCGTGCTCTTGTGAAACAGGATATCGCATTCTTTGAAACCACTAAGACAGGTATAGTCCTATTCTCTTTATCTACCTAGAATCTTACCCTGTGTAGTGACAGACACAATGATAGATAGGGAATAGCCGATATCTAAAATATCTGATTTGAGTGTTTTCCTGTGACTTTCTTTCCTTGATAGAAAAGGGAAACTGTTCCTCTAGAACCACCTTTTAGAATGCAACTCCCTATAGATTAATGCCTGGCTTTCAGGAAGCCTAGTGACCTGGCCTGGGATGAAAACCAAACCAGAATATCTCCTCCAAAAGGAAAAAAAAAATCTGCAGACGTGTTTCAGGGTTGTTGCTCCTCATCGGGGCAAAGCAGGGTATCGCTTGGCTAGATGAGAGGTCCTAGACATGGGTCAGGAGGGGTGCTAGGTTTCTTTCAGGAGAGTAGCTCTGCAGGACACCTTTTTTAAGTGTGCAGAGTCTATAAGCAGTGGTGAGGTTTATGTGGAATTTTGGGAAAGAATATGTAATTAAGTTTTCCTTAAAAGAAAACTGTTCTGCTAGTGCCATCCTTTGGAAAGTAGCTCTCCATAAATCAGCGCCGGACCTTCAAGAAGCCAAGTGATATGACCTGGAGTAAAGCCAAACCAGAATATCTCCTCCAAAAGGAAGGGAAATCCTGCAGACGGCTGTTTTGGGGTTATTATTTCTCTTCGGTGTGATACAGCGTACTGCTAGGCTCGGACTCTTGAAGAACAGGTACGGATCTATAGGAAGCTACCCTTCAAAAGATGGCTCTAGAGCAGGGGTAGGGAACCTTTGGCTCTCCAGCTGCTGTGAAACTACAACTCCCAGCATGCTCCATTCACTTCCATGGGAGTTCCAAGAACAGCAGAGTAAATATGCATGCTGGGAGTTGTAGTTTTGCAACAGCTGGAGAGCCGTACGTTCTCTACCCCTGCTCTAGAGCAAGGGTGAACATATTTGTGTCCAGAATTCCTAGCAGAGCATGCTCAGCCCCTCTGGGGTTTTAGTCTAATGGTGATTAGATGGGGTAGCCCCTTAATGTTATATGGTATAAGGTAGCAGAAATATAAAGATAGGGGGCAACACAGTGGCTCAGTGGTTAGCACTGTAACCTTGCAGCGCTGGAGTCCTGGGATCAAATCCTACCAGGAACAACATCTGCAAGGGGTTTGTATGTTCTCCCTGTGTTTGCGTGGATTTCCTCCCATTCTACAAATAGACATAATAATAGGAAAAAAAACGGACATTGTGATCCCTATATATATATCCCTATATGGGGCTCACAATCTACATATAAAAATGTAACGGTAGATATAGATTCCACATGAAGAGAGCGCTAACTCGCTAGACAGTCTATAAATTGTACTACCTTAAAGGGAATGCGAGTCATAAATAAAGCCTAGTGTTAAATATTTTGTAAGAATTTTTGGTAATTTTTTTTCTTCTATTTTTATATTGCTGTTTGGTAAAAAAGAAAATCCTGAAGTTTTGTATTTTTCACTCTGACCACTAAGCCTGAAAATAAGACTCCTTCTATAGAGGCCACTGGAGTCTTAAACCTCAGTCTCATCATCATGTCGAGTTAAAGAATTATGTTTCGTGTATTCATATCCCATTGATGTCTCGTGTCTCCTGCAGGTGACCTCCTCTCTCGACTGACAAGTGACACGACCGTGGTCAGCCAGTCCATCGCTCGCAATGTGAACATCACCCTAAGAACGCTGGTGAAATGCATCGGCCATTACGCCTTCATGATCTCGCTGTCCTGGCGTCTCACACTCCTCACCGGACTCATCATCCCTTTTATATCGTTTACTCAAAGCCTGTACAATAAATATCACCAGGTAGGTCTGGATACATTGTATATATCTGGATACATTGTGTATATCTGGATACATTGTATATATCTGGATACATTGTGTATATCTGGATACATTGTATATATCTGGATACATATAGGTATACACAGGGAAAGGGAGTCTAACATACCCCAATATATATATATATATATATATATATATATCGCATTCACAGAGGGTGGGGGTGTAATTTAGGGTAGGAGAGAGGGAGGGAAGGGATGGAAGGGAGAGGGATGTTATATCGAGTAGATGGAGGGTCGGCCAATATTAAAGGGGAATTGAGGAGCACAAGGATCTCGTATTGGAGGACCGTGGAGCGTTGAAGTGAGTTGGATGGGGGGCAGAGCCAGAAAAGACCCAAGAGCCCATGACCATGGGTCCCCTATTTCGGCAAATTTGGATCCCAGTGAGCCAAGCAGAAGATATGGTCAACTTTGGGAACCCATTCCCGGAGTGAAGGGGTTGTAGAACTTTTCCAATACTTGATAGTATTATCCATGGCTGATGCTTGAAGGTGGACAATTTGGTTACCTAATTTAGCCTGGATATCTCAGGGCAGTAAGAGTAGGAGGAAGATTGGGGGTGTGAAAGTACTATATATACTTGAATACATAATAATAATGATATAATGTCTCCAGGACCTGGTGAGGAAGGTGCAGGACTCCATCGCTAGCTCCAGTGATATCGCAAAAGAAATTGTGGAGTCGGCCAAGACTGTGCAGAGTTTTGCGGCTGAAGATGAGGAGGTGCAGCGATATGAAGATGCTCTCAAGAAAACGCACGAACTACAGACAAGGAGGGACATGGTCAGAGCCGTGCATCTCCTAGCCATAAGGGTAAGATCCAACATGTCTATCAGATACAGGGATGGATATTTAGATCAGTACATAAATGCTGAGGCCCCGCATTGTAGAATCGCAGCTTTTTGTGTTGCAGATTTTGCTGCGGCTCTCTGAGTATAAGTTTACAATATTTCTATCCTTATTATTGGATACATGAATCTCTGATATACGGATATAATGTATCTTACACTAGGTTCACACTTGCATTTGGGTCTTCATTGTTCAGATTCGCCTGGGGCCCCAAAAGACAGAGAGGCCGTCCACTTAAAAAGCGGTTACCCGCAGACGCCATAGACTATAATGGGATCCGTTGGGTCGTCCACTGGTTTTATACTGAAACTGGCAGAGAGAAATGTCAAACTTGCAGGACTTTTCCTCTCCACTGATTTAAGGTGGACTCTATAACACCAACACAGGTGTGAACCTAGCTTTAGTTATTGACTCCCGTGTGTCTCTCCTTTCTGTTGCTCCTCCCGATTCCTTACCTGACTCAGAACGCCCCAATATTTCTGCAAACTATTCTATTTTTCAATTTTGCACTCATTTTGCACAATTACTATGGTTTATGTGACAACCCCACTCTCCTGACAAGATTTCACCATTTCCACCAGCTGCAACTCTTTCCATCCTCCACCAGATGTCACACCACTGATCCACAACACAGTTGGAATTTTTTCTGTAGCTCCCGCCATTCCTGAGCAATTGGTGCTTTATTTTAGCTACCCAATATGTTATAAATATCTTCCTTATTGTCAGGTGGGCGGTCCTGAGCTGTAGCAGTAAGCTTGGGGGCCGCCCACCTGACAGTAAAGAGTCTGATTAGCATAATGTAACTGACAGCACTTATTGCTCAGGAATGGTGGGGTGCTGGAAAGAATTGTGTAAGAGCACCAGAATCAGTGGAGAATCACCTATGGAAGAGTGCAAAGGGAGTTGGTGGAGATGGCGAATGGTCCTCTTTAAACTATTTAGATGCTGACCTACTTGTCAGAAAATACTGTAGTGGAAGGGGATACCCCTTTATTCCATCATCCTCTTTTTCTCCTTTAGGTCATTAATCTCTTTGGTCAGGTCCTCATGTTATGGTTTGGCCACACATTAATTCAAAGGGGTGAGATCAGCACCGGGGAGATGGTGTCCTTTATACTGTACCAGATGGAGACTGGAGACAACGTGATGGTAAGTAACAGAACATATATATATATATATATATATATATATATATATATATATATATATATATATATATATATATATATATATATACACACACATCCTCTATATATGGAAAATGTTGGGATTGAGATTTTGATTTCTATAGATTTTTGCCCAGTTTGGTTGGGGGTTGGTACTGCAGTGCAGATTACACTGGGTTCACATTAGCGCTAGGCTATCCCTCTTTCGTGTCCGGTGAGAGACCTGAACGACCACTAAGACATTGGTTACCTACGGACACTGCCGGACCCTATTGTCTATAATGGGGTCTGGAGAATTGTCCGCTCTTATAAAACTGAATGCAGTGGAGTCATACTCATACATGCCCAATGGGCAGAGGAGAGATATTCTTTGGCAGACAGCTCTGGTAGTAACTAAGGTCTCATCAGAACAAAGGATAGGACATAATAAAATTCAGTCTGCCCAATCCTTCCAAATGTGTAATGTGTCTTGTCACCTCGTCATTCTGCTCCCTTCTTTTCCAGGGCGTAATTCACATGCTCAGCGAGATCACTCACTCCGCAGGAGCCGCCAGTAAAGTGTTTCAGTACCTGGACCGGGAGCCGCAAGTCTCCACATCTGGATCTCTCAGCCCTGACAACTTACGCGGCAGCTTTGAGTTCAGGAACGTGACATTTTCTTACCCGTCTCGTCCGGACGTCCCTGCCTTACAGGTGAGACGTCTAGAACTATGGCAAGGGCTTATTATAGAGGCGCAGGAAGTCTGTACACAGCGACACGCGTGATGTCTACACTGGAGAGACCCCAGACTCATTCCCACTACTGGTAATTTATTGGGGTTTTGTGGGAGTTCAATATTGATGGACTGGTCAACACCCAGCACCCCCACAGATCAGCCGCTTCTGCTTCACAGGTCCATGACATCACCTTCATTGGTTATATGTATTGATTGGATAGGGGATAATTGCCCATAGTGGGGCAACCCCTTTAACCCTGCACCATTGCATATAGATGGCATGGGTTTGGGCCAGTTACCCCTGTGATGGGTGCCCGGCTGTCAGAGACTAAAGGAACCCTCTGTAAATGATTTCTTAGTTTCTGTTCCGTCTGTTTTATGACCTACAGGACGTCTCTTTCCACCTTCCTTCTGGAAAGGTCACGGCTCTCGTGGGTCCTTCAGGAGGAGGTAAGACGACCTGCGTGTCTCTTCTGGAGAGATTCTACGAGCCGCAGAGCGGGGAAATCCTTCTAGACGGAAGAGCGATCGCTGACTATAAGCACCAGTACCTGCACACTAAGGTAACCTATAGGGGAAGCGAGAAGATCCCGTATTACATCTATCCATGATACATTGTGTGTATAGGCACATCTGATACCTCGATGGATACGACCGTATACAACCGCCATTGACTCCCATTAGTAAAAAGATGTCAATGACGCTTTCCCCTACCAGCCACATGTATACAGAAGTCACTGCTTATAACATATGCTTAGTCCATAGAAGTCTATGGATAGAAATCCGTCCGGTATCTATCAGCGTATATGACGGACATGCACACTCAGCCATTCTCTTTTATAGGACTGTAGGTACAAGCTGTATATAATATAAGATATCCCTGTACGGAGGAGCCGCCGATGTCATGAGGCCTTTAAGAGGGACCTTACAATGTTCTCTACAATTTCTCTTTAGGTGGCCCTGGTGGCTCAGGAGCCCGTCCTGTTTGCTGGGACGGTGAAAGAAAATATAAGTTATGGACTCCATGAGAAAAGCGAAGAACAAATCGCAACAGCAGTAAAGCAAGCAAAGGCCGAAAAGTTCATCAGGGATATGGAGAAGGGCTATGATACAGGTAAGAGACGTCTAGATCTCATCTATCTATATCTTATCGCCTATCTATCTATCTAAAAACAGAAAAACATAGCAGCACTCTGACACAGCACAAGGGCTATAAGGAACAAAGAAAAACTATAAAAATACTATAAACTAAATATAGAAATAAGTTTGAGGTTCTTCATTGTACCGACAAGGCGACCTCATGAAGGTAGGACCCTACACTAATACCTCTCCTGCACCCAAGTATGGCTCTGCAGTGTGAACACAGGGCAATAACATACCTCTCCCGGACCAGAATAAGTCTACAGTGTGAACACCAGGGAAGTAACACCCAGAGAACACTCACCTTACATGGCCTTGGGGAAATGGGTTCTCTGTTCCAAATAAATAGGCCTGTGCAATTGAATGGGAGTGCAAGTTCAACTAAAGGGAACCGCACCCCTCTTACTATATACATAGAAGAAAACTCAGACAGCACCTCCCAATGTGAACAGGTGCAAGCTTGCACTCCCATTCAATTGCACAGGCCTATTTATTTGGAACAGAGAACCCGTCTCCCCAAGGCCATGTAAGGTGAGTGTTCTCTGGGTGTTACTTCCCTTGTGTTCACACTGTAGACTTATTCTGGTCCGGGAGAGGTATGTTATTGCCCTGTGTTCACACTGCAGAGCCATACTTGGGTCCAGGAGAGGTGTTAGTGTAGGGTCCTACCTTCATGAGGTCGCCTTGTCGGGGCAGGTACAGGGGCTTCCTACTGTTTGATCAAATATGTACAACGAAGAACCTCTAACGTATTTCTATATTTATAGTATTTTTATAGTTTTTCTTTGTTCCTTATCGCCTTTGTGCCGTGTCAGAGGGCTGCTAGATTTTTGTTTTTATGTATTTTGCCACGGTAGCTTGTACCTGTTCACATTGGGAGGTGCTATCTATCTATCTATCTATCTATCTATCTATCTATCTATCTATCTATCTATCTATCTATCTATCTATCTCCTATTCATCTATCTGTCTGTCTGTCTGTCTATCTTATCATCTTTTTAAAATGCACAATGCTGATGTATATGTTTCCTAGATGTCGGGAACAGTGGGGCTCAGCTTGGTTCCAGCCAGAAACAACGCATCGCCCTGGCCCGGGCTCTTGCACGGAAACCCAAGTTACTTATTCTGGATGAAGCTTCAAGTTTTTTGGATGTTGAGACCGAGCACGAGGTGCGTTCCTGGAGTCTTCATATCAGGGCGATGTATTTGCTGACCTTCCCATATTGACGTCTTTATCTCTTGCGCAGATCCAGCAGTCTGTCCAGAATATTCCAGGTCTCGCTCTTCTGATCATCGCTCACCGGCTCCGGACTGTGCAAACTGCAGATCAGATTCTGGTCCTGGAGGGAGGTCGGGTGGTGGAACGTGGAAGTCATGAGGAGCTTGTACAGAAGAAAGGGGCCTACTGCAAACTCCTGCAGAATGGAAACTGAGACACGTGTGTGTATACGGGGGACAGCGAGATATGAGAGGAAATACACAATGTTACATCCAGTATACACAATGTTATATAGATGTATATAGGGAACAGGATTGCACAACGGACTAAGGACAGGTGAACATCTAAGTATAGTGTAGTCACCTGGTGGTGAGTGGCCATATATATATACCATCACCTCCAGGGCTGTCCTATATGTTATCTGCAGCTTGCTCCTTCCTCTCCAGTCTAAAAACCAATAACAATGTGTGAACCGGACGTTACTATGACAGATGCACTGGTCTTAAAGGGGGTGTCCAGGCCTGACCCCTGGACTGATCACCTGTACAGATCCACATCCTGTACACAATATGGGACCGAAAGCAAACATCCCCATTGTTTTGCAGCCGGACACCTTCACCTTAGCTGCCAATGCTGTCAGTGTGAGCTGAGCCGCAGTGATGGCGCCCGGCCGCTATACAGTGGACAGAGCCTTCTGCTTCCAGCCCTGTATCTTGTACTGGACGGCCGCCGGATCTGGCTCTGCACAGATGATCCATCCGGGGGCCAGTCATCAGGTATTTATAGCTTGTCTTGAGGCCCCATTAATAAATGTGCCCCATGTTGCCTTGTAATGTTTCGATTCTTTCCTTGTCTTTTTCCTTCTTGATTTATCACTAGGATACATTGCTATAGATTGTAAGCCCTTGTGGCCAGGGTCCGTCTGCTGTATTATATCACACAGTCACTGTAGGTTTATGTTACTTATTGTATTATATAAAACCTTTCCATGTGTACGGCGTCTTTGGTGTTTGTGACGCTTTAGGATTAATAATAAAAGATACAAAATATCCCTGTGCATTTACTGTGCTGTGCAGGGGGCGCACTAGAGCTGGCGGAAACGCTGTGGTTTTACAAAGTGCAAAGTGAATCCCATCCCACCATGAAGAACATGTGCTGGTAAAGCTGTGATTTCCAAAACTGGCAGCATGTCCATTATACCTATAGAAATTCTGGCAGTTTCCCTACAGGTATAATGGAAGCAGAAACATGATGCTTTAATGCAAAATTGCATGAGGGCAGCCATGACGGTTCGCAGTTGCCCATTACAGAAAATATTTTGTGTCGGGGGATGGGTGTAATAAAATTCATAAATTAGTTTCTGAGCTAAGTGTCCTGACATTTCCTTGCTAACTACTATATATATATGTATATATATAATTAAACTACTATATATATATGTATATATATAATTATCTATCTGTGTATGTCTGTGTGTATGTCAGTGAGGTCCTTCAGGTTCCGCTCACTGTTCACGTCTGTCCTAGAACTGATTTGTTTCTGTTACTTCTTTTTCTATCCTTCAGCAAAGACTAGGAATAATAAATACACACAGAATACTTCAATAGATGCACAAAATTTTTATTGGATCAGTTAAAAAAAAAAAAAAAAAAAAAAAAAATCTGAATCTGGAAAAATGTTCAATGTTATTTTCAGGTTGAGGAGTTTCAGTGTCCCAACTACAAGACAAAGCAGTGAGTGAATTTTATTAATAGAAATTAAAGACGTCAATGTAATCTTCTATTCTTACCTGCATTGCCCATTACAGTACGTTGCAGATGCAGTAAAGGAGCCATCTAGTGGTCCTGTTCACACATTGCAACCAGAACAAAAACATTTCAAAACAGAACAAACCAAACATTTCAAGGCTTCGCAGATCGTCAATATCTTATACAGTGAAACCACTTGGGCTCCATGCACACACGGGGATCCGGACCAGAAACTCCAGTCTGTAGGTCTTCTGGCTTTCCTGCTCCACACTTAGGCCTGAAACCTGGATTTCCTGCATCAGTGATCTATAATGGTAGGAGTCCCTGCATTGGTTATCTTTACTACTCGGCGTCCCTGCAACAGTGATCTATAATACTGGGAATCCCTGCCTCAGTGATGTATAATACAAGGAGTCCCTGCATCAGTGATCTATAATACAAGAAGTCCCTGCATCGGTGATGTATAATACAAGGAGTCCCTGCATCGGTGATGTATAATACAAGGAGTCCCTGCATCGGTGATCTATAATACAAGGAGTCCCTGCCTCACCGTGTCTGCACTGTATATAGAGTATAATAGAACCTCGGGGAGCCTGGGCCAGTAAGGAGCATTTATTTATTTAGGTCCGGGTTCCTCTATGTGCATGGGTCCTTTGAGATAAATTGCATTGAAAGATGTCATTCTGAGATTTAAAGGGAACCTGGTAGCCGGAGCTGTCACCCCAAACCAACCCCAGCCCTTTATAACGCAGCTGGAGTGTGTCAATATGACCCTCTCTTATGGCCTAATTCTATAGGAATCCAGAGTCTTCTGATGCAAACACAGAGCTGACAAAGCCGGGGAAGATACCCATACGGGGGAACACCACATGCACCAGGATTTCAGGACAGCTGATGTACCTGTGCTCACAGAAGTCAATGAAACCACAGCAGCCACGGAGTCAGCCTATCCCGACTCTCGGCTCCATTGACTTCATTAAACTAATTACCATATGAAATAAAACTTCACATATTACAGACGGGGGATCATTTTGACCCCTCCAGTTGCTTTATCTACTGGGGTTAGTTTGGGGTGTCAGTTCCTGCTCTCCGGTTCTCAGTGTGTTCTCCAGAAATTTAAATTTTTATTTTAAACATGTTTAAAGAATTTTTGGTGATTTTTTTTTTTTAAATTGTCCAAATTAAAGCACAGGGAGCCTTGTGGGGTAGGGGACTTGGCGGCTACCGTGCAGGCGCTCATCCCAAACAGCCACAGGGGTCACTTACTTTACAGGAATCCAATTTACCTATCAGTATATGTTCGGCCTGTGGGAGAAAACCGGAGTAGCCGGAGGAAACCCACACAAACATGGGGAGAACATACAAACTACAGGCAGATGTTGTCCTTGGTTAGATTGCCCGTGCACAGTGCTGCCCTCTATTGGGACTAGCAGGATCTGTGCATTTAAAAAACCTCACCAAATTCTTTAAAATTATATTCAATGCAATACTTGATTATTATTTTTTTTTTATTAAAATTCATTTTCTGACGACACATTCACCCCTTAAAGGGATCCTATTATTAAAATGACATTTATTTCTCAATAACACGTTGGAATAGTTTTAAGAAAGTCTATTCGTCTCCTGACTTTAGATGTCTTCTCCACGCCGCCGTTTGGTAGAAATCCCGGTTTTTGTCTGTAGGCAAATGAGTTATCTCGCAGCACTGAGGGCGGTCCTCAGCGCTCAAACAGCACTGGGGGTGTCCCCAATGCTGCGAGAGAACTCTCCAGCGCGGCCTCCATCTTCTTCAGGAACGGGTCTTCTTCACGTCTGGCTTCAAACTTCTAGGCCTCGGGCAGAGCCAACTGAGTATGCCCACGGCCACAAGAAAAATGGGCGCTTACACAGTAAGTGGCCATTTTCTTGCAGCCTGAGGGCATGTGCAGTCGGCTGTGCCCGAGTCCTAGAAGTCTGAACCCAGCTCCGGAAGAAGACCCATTCCTGAAGAAGATGGAGGCCGCGCTGGAGAGTTCTCTCGCAGCATTGGGGACACCCCCAGTGCTGTTTGAGTGCTAGGGCCCGCCCCCAGTGCTGCGAGAGAACTAACTTGCATACCAAGGAAAACCCGGATTTCTACCGAACGGCGGCGTGGAGAAGACATCTAAAGGTAGGAGACGGATAGCCTTTCTTAAGGCTATTCCTACAGGGTAGGCAGAAAAAATGTTGTCTTAATGATAGGATCCCTTTAAGGGGTCTTTCGTGAAATTGTCCAAGAACTGAAATTCTGGTCTGGTTAAAGGGGTGGTCTTTTGAGTCTTATAAAATACACGACTTTACAACTTAATCCGTTTGTGGATGGGACTGAGATTTCCTAAGTTCTTCGGTACAGACAGGAGTAGCAGCTCTGACATAAGAGGACGCAGTAGTTCAAGTATTACAGCAGTTATTACACAGAGAGGTCGGGGTTATTCTAATACAAAGCAGTCATCTACAAAATGTTAAGACCAGGCGCACACTGGTAAATTTTGAATTTTTTTTACACAATAAATCCATCCTGAATAGGAGTTTAAAGGGGAGATTTTTCAGTTTTTTTGGCAAGAGAAAGTTATTAAAAAAAAAAAAAAAAAAAAATATAAAACCTGCACTGTGTGAACAAAGCCTAGTGATCACACTACAAACCTGCATAAAAAGCGAAACGGTTAATGTCACGTCATCACGGGCCGCCAATAGCGAATGACCCTTCATGGCTATTTCAAGTCAGCGAGCACATTTCGGCTTGTGTGAGCGGCCCCTGTACCCGACCGATGGCTCGGGTAAGACGTAACCAGAACTATAAATGGTCTCCAGTCGTACGGTGTCCATATTGGATTTCTGCCCCCGATAAGGGGAGTGACACCCGCTCTAGCGATAATATCTACTTAATAAACATGGCTCCTGACTGGAGATCCAGCTCTACATAGTTTGGGTATTTTTTACAGTATAAAAACCTCAATTCTTTAGAATTAACACTAATTTACAGCGGGGTAACTACGGGGTACCAAAGTCTTATAGAATAATGTAGGTGGCTAGAGAGCTTTCGTTGGTGGGCGCGCACTGTACAAACGGTTGTCCCCTCCGATGGGTCTCCTTGTGCCGGTTTAGATCGGACTGGTGGGTGAAACATTTACCGCAGTCTGAGCAGTCAAACGGCTTCTCCCCCGAATGGGTTTTCACGTGACGATTAAGAGCCGAAGTCTGCCGAAAACATCTGCCGCATTCGGGGCACGGAAAGGGCCGTTCCCCGGTGTGAACCCTGATATGCCGAATGAGGCATCCGTTATACAGAAAGCCTTTCCCGCACTGAGGACAGACGTGTGGACGCTCCATCTTGTGCGCTCGTATGTGCCTGTCGCAAGAGGCCTTGGAATTGAACAACTTTTCGCATTCGGTGCACGGAAAAAGCACTTCCCCGGCGTGGAGCCGTAGGTGCATCTCGAAATTATTCTGCTTGGCGAAACCCTTGCCACACTCGGGACACTTGAGCGGTTTCTCCCGCAGGTGTGTTAGGTGGTGTCGATCCAGACTTGACTTGGTGTAATAGGATTTCCCGCACTCGGAGCAGATCCAGGAACTTCCTTCCTTGTGACTGTTCATGTGCGTCTCCAGATCGGACACCGAGGTAAAGCACATCGAGCACTCGGGGCAGACCTGGATCTTCTCTTCCAACTCTTCAATCAGGTCATCGTTGATGGCTATTTCGTCAGGGTGATGCGCCCCAAACTTGGAGCCGGCTGACGCCGGTTTGTTCTGAATCACCTTGTTCTCCTGAAACCCGGAGGCCTTGTGGGACGTCTGCTGAGGCGGAGACGAACCCTGAACCTTAATCACAGGGTCATGAGGTTCAACCTTAATGACAGGTTTCTTCTCAGCGGCCCCTAGGTTCTCTTCTATGACGTATGAGGATTTGTTTTCTCCCGTTGGAGAGTTTTGGTTGTTCACCTTCACGCTCTTCACGTACCACACACTGACCGGTCCAGTCTGATTTTGGGTACTTTTGGATTCTACCGGGGTGATGACGTCTTGGATGATCCAGTCTGCAAAAGAGAAAAATATAGTCAGGTATGAATAATTGTCTGAGACCTCTCAGAAGTGTCAGGCTGAGGTTCCTTGGACCCACCAGATACAATGATCCCGGGGGTCCTCCCTTGGAAACAGACCATAGTACCCTGCTCTCTAGTGGGACATCTACGGTCCCAAACAGGGCACATGGCACAAATCCAGACTGGCAGCAGTTGCCATAACAGACACGCAGGGACTGGGTATGTACATGCCTATAACACATGTTCAAACATTTAGACCCGTGCCCAGCTGAATTCTGCAAATCTCGAGTTTAGAGATCCCATGTACTTACAACAGGTGGACGCAGATCCTTATGACCATGCCATAGTAAATTTATGGCGTCAGTTTAAGCCAGCTGCCTGATCATTGGGATGTCTGCAAGGGATTTGCCTTAACTTAAACAGATGCCGACCTGCAGTAACCAGGAACAGCCACTGCCCGGAGGATGGCGCTGTCTGTTGCAGGCTCTGTACACTGTATAAGCTCTAGTGTTGAGGCTGCTATCAACTGATCAGTGGCAGTGCCAGGAGTTGGACCCCCACTGATCTGATATTGATAACCTCTTCTAAGCTCAGGTCATCCATATCTAAAAGCTGGAAGACCCAAAATTCCCCGAGACTTGAACTGGTTAATTCACAGCAGATTTGTTGCTGAATGCAGATGAGTCCCGGCACTGAATGAGGTCATCTCTGCAGCAGGTGCCTGGATCTCTGTGGAGACCGGCCCAGAAATGTCTGCAATGAATCAGCCTTGTGTAAAGATTAGGAATGTGACAAATCTGATGAGAAAGTCACATTATGGGGGATCCTTATAAATAGAGATTCTGTATCACAGGTCATTGGATTGTGGAGACGTCAGGCGCGCCTTTACTATGATGGAGGTCACGTATTGCGGCGCCCTTAACCGAGACAGTGGATGTGACATCGGCCGGGTCTGCGGTCCGCGCACTCTCTTAGTATGTAAATGTTTGTTCATCAGAGGCGTCTCCTGCGATTCCCCCTCACACACGTGACATGTATGTTATATGTATTATTGCACCTACGAACCTGCAGAGTTTTCATCTCCATTATGTGCCAGTTGTTTATTTCCACAATGCTCGTCTTCATCGTCATCATCATCGATATTGACTATAATGGTCGGCTTTAAAGACTCCGGTCCTGCAATGTAAAACATTTACCATAAATGTGAGGTCACGGCACAAAGCAGCTACCGATGTCTGAGTGCCGAGATTTAAATATATTCGGCCAAATGACCACCATGATGATAGAGTAGCATCCGTCCGCCATCACTGCAGCTCGGCGCTCCTTGAGGGTGCTTTAGTTATTTTCTCATACCCCTGTACATGGAAGATACATTTTCTTTGGAGGACTGAACTGCGCGATAGGCTTCATGTTTATCCAAATAGCAATGTAAAGAAGGCCAATTGTATACATGTCGGCTAAGCCTGGCCCATTGGAGATTCATCCATATACTAAGAAATGCATTTTATTCACATATTTTGATAGTTATTTGGTTTAGAGAATAAACGTGATGTGATCAGGGCCTTACATAAAACTAAAGCAAAATGTAGACTTCACAAACCTTGGGAGGAAAGCTTGGTCAGCGGCAAAGGATTCATCTCTGGTTTCGTTTCTTGCTTTATTGTTGTCGTCTTATCAGTCGTGGTATAAAAACCTGTATTAATAAATAGAACAGGAGAGTGAAGACACGTGCGGGGATATAGATCGGATATATAGTATATAAGGGGCGACTCGTCCTCACAGGGACGTCCAGGCAGGAGCTTCCTCGACAGAGGTAATACAAGGTGGACATGGTATATGGGGGGGGATATACAGAGGACATGACCAGAGTCTACTGACTCAATCCCCAAGAGGACACAGCAGAACAGGGGAGAGGACGATTTTTAAGCCTGTGGTGTCGGCAGATCGGAGTCGGTCCTTCATAAACAGCAGCCATAGACAGAGAGAAGTAGTAAAAGTCTCTAATTCTCAGCCGATCCTAGAATGAATGTCCTATCCCTTTAATTACAGACCCAGGATATAGCAAGTTCCTGGACAACCCCTTTAAGACCTCCCGTATAAACTAAACCTGCTCTATCACAAGTCACTATTACTTATAGTTCATTTTTTTCAAAAAGGCAGAAACGATCTTTACTATAATATTTTAAGGACTACAATCAGTATTCAGGTCCTGACACACGGCCATGTCATCGGCACTGAGACTAAGCATAGTCGGGTAACGCGGCTGTACATCTAACAAACCTTGTGAGGACGTCTTTCTGGGCGTCAGAGGAGTCAGCTCAGGTTTGGTTTCTTGCTTTATGGTCGTGTCAGAAACCATATAAACAGCTGTGTGACCAAGAGAAGGGAAAAGAAGAAGAGAAACGTCACGTTTACTTGTAACGGAAAGTGAGGAGCGGCCGTCCACGTGACAGTCAGTTTATACACTCAGGTGTTATCAGGGTCATCACCAGAGAATCCGCACCGAGGGTCTTACCCCCATCCCCCCCAGTATTGCAGGCAGTATACAGTAATGCAGATGGGCTTCATGTACAAACCTCGTGACGACATCTTTATATGCGGCATAGGGTCCGGCACGGGCTCGGGTTTCTGCTTTGTTGGTGTCGTATCAGGAATGACATAAACATCTGTGTAAGGAGAGAAAGAGAATGAACAATAAGAACGCGGAAAGATGAAAAATACTGGGGCAGATTTACCAGTAAAGTAACCTAATGCTGGCCATACACTTCAATTAGCCCCGGACCCAAAATCTGCTCGGCCGGCAGCGACGCCACTGACACTCTGACATGGGACTGCTTGGCTAAACATGAAGAGGGGAAAGGACCGGTGTCAGACACCAGAGATCAAAAGGATCGGGTCGCTCAGATCCAACTCCATGACCCCCATCTCCCCTCAGTTACAGACAGGCAGCCTTAAAATCCTATTATAGAGGTTCCCACTAGAGGATAAACCTAGTACTTCTTCCTTTAGGATTTTGGGGTACACCTCAGCTTCAATGTGCAGGAGCCTGAGGGTGAGACCTGTATTCTCCTGGACCTTTCACTGTGTACCAGACTGGTCGCCGCTCACCTGGAGATTTGCATTCATCATCTACCGGGATTGTTATGATGACGGATTTGCCTTCTTTGATGCTGGACTCCAGGTCTGGCTTTGTAATGGAAGAGGCTGTGAAGGACAGAGGAATAAATGACAATCATTGTGAGCAGAGTAGTGTTTACCTCGGCAGGCCCGGAGTGCCCCTTTACTAAATCTCCCCCAGAGCTTTCTCTACACGGCCAGGTAGTCACTGACCTACAGGCAGCTGCGTCTCCATAGGCTCCATTCTGTCTTCCTTGTACAACTCTTTACCTCGCTCGGTTCTTCAGGGTGATGTCAGGATTTCTATAGACACAGCCTGTTAATATCATAAACTGTCACGTTACATCACAGCGTATATTCATCACATGTCCCTCATGTGTGATCTACAGTCATGGCTAAAAGTTTTGAGAATGATACAAATATTAATTTTTACAAAGTCTACTGCTTCAGTTTTCCTAATGGCAATTTGCATATACTCCAGAATGTTATAAAGAGGGATCAGCTTAACAGCAATTACTTGCAAAGTCAATATTTGCCTAGAAAAGGAACTTTATCCCCCAAAACACATTTCAACATCATTGCAGCCCTGCCTTAAAAGGAACAGCTAACATCATTTCAGTGATTGCTCCAGTAACACAGGTGTGGGTGTTGATGAGGACAGGGCTGTAGATCAATCTGTCAAGATTAAGTAAGAATGACACCACTGGACACTGTATAAGGAGGCTGGTGCTTGGCATCATTGTTTCTCTTCTGTTAACCATGGTTATCTCTAAAGAAACACGTGCAGTCATCATTGCACTGCACAAAAATGGCCTAACAGGGAAGAGTATCGCAGCTAGAAAGATTGCACCTCAGTCAACAATCTATCACATCATCAAGAACTTCAAGGAGAGAGGTTTCATTGTTGGCAAAAAGGCTCCAGGGCGACAAGAAAGACCAGCAAGCGACAGAACCGTCTCTTAAAAGTGTTTCAGCTGCGGGATCGGGCTACCAGCAGTGCAGAGCTTGCTCAGGAATGGCAGCAGGCAGGTGTGAGTGCATTTGCACGCACTGTGAGGCGGAGACTCTTGGAGCAAGGCCTGGTCTCAAGGAGGGCAGCAAAGAAGCCGCTTCTCTCCAGAAAAAAACATCAGGGACAGACTGATATTCTGCAAAAGCTACAGGGAGTGGACTGCTGAGGACTGGGGTAAAGTCATTTTCTCTGATGAATCCCCTTTTCGATTGTTTGGGACATCTGGAAAACAGCTTATTGGGAGAAGACGAGGTGAGCGCTACCACCAGTCTTGTCTCATGCCAACTGTAAAGCATCCTGAAACCATTCATGTGTGGGGTTGCTTCTCAGCCAAGGGAATCGGCTCTCACAGTCTTGCCTAAAAACACAGCCATGAATAAAGAATAGGACCAGAATGTCCTCCAAGAGCAACTTCTCCCAACCGTCCAAGAGCAGTTTGGCCATCAACAATGCCTTTTCCAGCATGATGGAGCACCTTGCCATAAAGCAAAGGTGATAACTAAATGGCTCAGGGAACAAAACATAGAGGTTTTGGGTCCATGGCCTGGAAACTCCCCAGATCTTAATCCCATTGAGAACTTGTGGTCAATCATCAAGAGACGGGTGGACAAACAAAAACCTACAAATTCTGACAAAATGCAAGCATTGATTGTGCAAGAATGGACTGCTATCAGTCAGGATTTGGTCCAGAAGGTGATTGAGAGCATGCCAGGGAGAATTGCAGAGTCCTGAAGAAGAAGGGGCAACACTGCAAATATTGCAACGCTGCATTAACTCATTCTAACTGTCACTATAAGCTTTTATTACTCAGAATATGATTGCAATTCTATTTCTGTATGTGATAAAAACATCTAACAAACACACAGAAAAACCAGAGGGAGCAGATCATGTGACAAGAGAAGATTTGTGGCATTCTTAAAACGTTTGGCCATGACTGTATACGTACACAATGTAACCCATCCATCACATCTGTAACGATAATATCTTACCCGGTGGGCGCAAGGGTCTGGGGATTCTCCAACGATACGTCCCCTATATGGCGTATTCTGTTCCTCTTTTAAAAACCTCCATTCTGTTTTAGGAAAATAATAATCACACCGATCCTAAAAACTGAAGAGAAAACACCATTAAAACCCCATGAGAGATAGACAGACAGATCTACAAGACCTCCCACACCAGTAATACTGCAGGGGGGGGGGGGGGGGCCTATAACAGGACCTGTGGATAGGATAGGTCATTGGTGGGGTCGGACACCCGAGATCTCACAGATCTGGTGTGCTGGGGCTGTTCTTGGTATTGAAGCTCCGCTCCTAATCACTTGAATGAGACTGAACTGTAAATGACCATGTGAATAGAGCCCAGACGGAGAGCTCAACAGTTTTTTTGAAGGGCTCAGAACAAAGAGTCTATGGAGATATTCACATTGTGTTATGGCCCCTCAAAATGTAGGACATGTTCTACTGCTGTCAATTTCTCATCATCAATCACTGTGATAAATCTGGTGTAGTATCAGACTTCTGATCAGTGACTGTGATAAATCTGATGTAGTATCAGACCTCTGATCAGTGACTGTGATAAATCTGGTGTAGTATCAGACCTCTGATCAGTGACTGTGATTAATCTGGTGTAGTATCAGACTTCTGATCAGTGACTGTGATAAATCTGGTGTAGTATCAGACCTCTGATCAGTGACTGTGATAAATCTGGTGTAGTATCAGACCTCTGATCAGTGACTGTGATAAATCTGATGTAGTATCAGACCTCTGATCAGTGACTGTGATAAATCTGGTGTAGTATCAGACCTCTGATCAGTGACTGTGATAAATCTGGTGTAGTATCAGATTTCTGATCAGTGACTGTGATAAATCTGGTGTAGTATCAGACCTCTGATCAGTGACTGTGATAAATCTGGTGTAGTATCAGATTTCTGATCAGTGACTGTGATAAATCTGGTGTAGTATCAGACCTCTGATCAGTGACTGTGATAAATGTGGTGTAGTATCAGACCTCTGATCAGTGACTGTGATAAATCTGGTGTAGTATCAGACTTCTGATTAGTGACTGATTAATCTGGTGTAGTATCAGACTGTCAAAGCTTACACCATCTATTGGTACATCTGGGACACATTTCCTTGGGAGAGGTGGGGGTGGAGACACGGCAGATTTTGATGCCAAAGGCATCATTCGGACAGCAGGTATCCTGGGTCAGTATTTATAAGCAGTGTCCCTGATACAGCCCCCCCCCCACCCACACAGTCAGTGTCCCCGTTACAGGTCCCCCCACACAGTCAGTGTCCCCGTTACAGGTCCCCCCACACAGTCAGTGTCCCCGTTACAGGCCCCCCCACACAGTCAGTGTCCCCGTTACAGGCCCCCCCACACAGTCAGTGTCCCCGTTACAGGCCCCCCCACACAGTCAGTGTCCCCGTTACAGGCCCCCCCACACAGTCAGTGTCCCCGTTACAGGCCCCCCACACAGTCAGTGTCCCTGATACAGGCCCCTCACTCAGTAAGGGAATGCATTACAGGCCCCCCCATAGAGTAAGGGCCAGTAAACGTACCTTTCTGGGCCCATAACTGTATATGCATCTACATATCTATAAGTAAACGGGGCCCCTAATGTTAGGGCCCCCTATTAGCTGCTCCTATAGCAATAGATAAACCAGTGCAGATCTGTATGGTTTCCATGTTTTGCTTCTAGTCCTGGTTTTGGAGGAATCTCCGGGGATTTTCCAGGTGAGTATTGGGACTTCTCCATTCTATGACATTTCTTTCCTTACTTTTCCCAAATCCCGGAATCCCCCTTTTATTTTCCCTTTTCATTAATGACGTCGCGACTTCAGACCGGGCAACGCGGCTCAGCAGATACGTCATAAATCACCATCTAAACACGTCCACAAGGCCTCATTCACACCGCTGTACGTTGCTGCAGTTTCCTCCATTACACGGCCCGGTTACTATATGGCGGCGTCACGCCGATAACATTCTGGGATATATTTGGAGTATTTTCCATCTACCGCAGCTCACGTCTACCCTTCCATCCCCCATACAGGTTGTGAGCGGTTATTCCCGATACGGCGATCACATGACGCAGCATTGACCCCCACACTGTGCACGAGGCGGCTTCATGACATCGGGTCAGACTGTAGGTGTGAATAAGGCCTTAGATGGCGGCGCGCGTCCACGACCGCCCGGCGCCAGCACAACAGTGTGGGATATCCCATAAGTAAGTGCCCCCGTCTGAGGATCACAGCGCTGACAATGAAACATGGACCCCAATAAGACCCCAGCCCATAGAGCCGACCCCTGGGGGCCCCTGCAGTCACATGCACCAGCCCATGCCCTCCATAGCACAAATATAGACATCCCCTTTAAATATTGGCCACATGACCGCCCATGACGTCGCACAGATGACGCACAACACCAGAATCAGCCCAGACTCACCCTGCTTTACCGCACATGACATCAATGTGAACACACACCAAGCTACAATACCCGTGAGAGTCGCTCCAATACCTTCCGCTGCCACAAATAAGAAAAGGACGTGCAGGAAGAGCGCCCTCATTGGTCCGGAGCCGCGCAGACTTCTGGGAGTTGTAGTTTAGCGCGGTGAACACTGCGAGGAGTGAAAGGCGCCTCAGGACTACAATTCCCGTGAGGCCTTGCGGCGCTGCTCTCGTCATGTGACCTGAATGGACCAATAGACGGCGGGAGCTGGCGTCCTCTGCTCCCTGCTGAGCGCTGGAGAGTTCAGTGATGTGGAAAGTTCTCAGTTGATCTTTGTTGTGAGGCGAGCACGCTGAGGAGAAGTGCGGCCATCCGCAGGGAGGGGGCTGTGCACACAGTGCGGTGACTGAGAGCGGCACAATGATACTGCATGCAAAACGAGCAATGTGAACAGGGCTGTACTGTGTTTGTTAACCCCTTCCTGCCCCGGGCATTGTCTAATTTTAGTTTTTGACCCCCTTAACCAAACCCCATAAACTTTTAAAAATTTTCCCGCTCCCTCAGCCATAGGAGGCTCCCCCAAAAATTCAGAATGGGCCGGAAACAGAGAAAAACGCCGTTTCTTCCAGGCTTCATGTATTGTGCAGCCGTACCGCGGCAGAGATCACGCTAGAGTCCTGGATTCCACTTGGGGACCCCAAAAATGGGAACCTTATCTGCTTAAAAAGCAGTTACCTGCACGCCCCATAGACTATAATGGGGTCCCCCTGAAATCGGTGGAAAGATATCACGTATGATAAGCAGCGAACTGGCTGCCGTGAAGGAACGGCTCACGGGGTGTTGCGGATGTCACCCCGTGTGCCGCCGACCCCTTCATTCAGTGTATAGGAGCCACAGAAGCAAGGCCGCCTGGTCGTGTCACGGCAGTACCTTGTACGGTGCATTTACGGATTTACCACATTTGAGTGGATTTAGATGGCCGCCGATTCCTGTTGTCGGCCATATTGCGGTTGTATTGTAAGGCTGGGGCTACAACTCCAGCTGTACGATCAAAGATGGCCGGTCACCTTGCGACTCTTTCACTCATGTTAGTGACTCGAGGCACATTGTGACCCTCACAAAAAAAAATTGAGCAATGTTCAACTTTTTCGCAACTAGAGGTCGATGTTGCAATTCAAGAAAAGAGTGAAACGGGCGACCCGGTGATCTTTGGCTGCACAACAGGAGTTGCTATCAAAGTCGCCGTGTATCCCGAGCCTAAAGATTGTATTACAGTTGCCTAAATACGTCATCACCGGAGCGCAGGAGATGCCGCCATGTTTACAGGACAACCTTGGAGGGTTTTGTGCTGTCTGTGGCAAATACCAATAGGGGCTGATTGAGATCAAACAAGAGGCCCCCTGCCCTTCCACCCTCCCTTTGTTTTTACCCAGCAGGGGGTTGTGCTCTGCATTGGCTACAGCACCCAAAGCGATAAAAGCCCATTAGCACAAGATGGCAGTTGCTAGCCACAGCAGGGCTCCTGCATTACTCAGGGACAGCTGCTCCGCCTATGTCATCACCATGACGGATAAATCCAGGACGCCAAATACCTGGGACATGTCTACATACAAAAAAGGTCAAGGGTGCAGAATTATTAAAATGGTCTAAGAGCAAAACTTCATAAATTGGCCCTAATAGGGAGATAAGACTGTCATGGCTATCCCCTGAGCCGGAGGAGGTTGCCCCTTACTATTAACAAGGCACACAAATGACAATAAGACCAGGGCCGCGCGGTGACAAAAAGTCGTGCAACTGAAATGCGTCGAAATGCTTTGCTGCGACGTGCACGTCTGCAATTTAAAAAAAAAAAAAATACTTAAAAGATTGTAATTTACGGATTACACCTGCACAAATACATAGGAATATAAAATATACTGGACTGTGGGCCAAACTATAGCAAAGACGACAGCGATCGTACTCGCGCAAAACCATAGAGATGGGCCGCTTTTCTTGTTGCACGACTGTATTGCAGTTTTAAGTCACGTGAGCAATGCTGATGTGTAGCCCTAGAATAAATCTGGTGGGGCCGATGACCAAAAAGTTCCAAAAAGTCCACCCCCATAAGGGTATTTGCAGAGTTTCAGCAGGTATAATTGACATTGTGAGCATTCCTTAGGGCTTATTCACACAACGTCGGCAGTCTGCTATTGTAGCCATTGTATTAGCCGCCAGCACACGACCCCATAGACTGTAACACATCTATTCACACCATTCTAACAGTCTGGGTGAGCGATCCGAGAACAATAGGACTTACTATTTCTCAGGCCGACTTCATGGATCTCTCAATAGACTCCTGTAAAAGGGATTGGCGAAATCAGATTACCCTCAGGTGTGCAGGGGCAGTGCTCTACTGTGTGACTATAGCTATTGGGTAAGACCCCACATTGTGGAAACGTAGCAATTTTGGCTGCCGTATGGTACCGGATGAGTTTGGTCCGAATGAAACTGTGAATATTGTAATAACCAAACAAACAAAATGTGGTAGGTTATTTCCCAATGAATCGCCCAGCCCTACCCTATACACCACACAACTTTACAGAGTCAACTTTCTTCATCTGCAACCGTAAAACATTAGGATCTTGCTAAAAAAAAAACCTTCAGCAGAAAATATCTGCCCGTGTGGGTTTTGACAGAGAGAGAGACGCGGTGAGCCACATCTCTCTCTTGTCAAAACCCGCCCGCCGCGACCATCGCTGTCGTGGCTTAACCCTCTGCTGTCGGCTCAAATGAATGAGCCGACATAGGAGGGAGCTGCCGGGGGCGGAAGCCGCGCGGCTGAGCCTGCACGGCTTCCGCCTGAAGAAAGGACATGTCCTTTCTTTTCGCCGCTAGCAGCAGCTCGCCGCTAGCGGAGAACAGAAGCCCGGCGGTCTCCATAGACCACCATTATAAGGGGAGGTTTTGGACGCGAAATCCGCTGTCAAAAACCTCCCCTTATACTCACGTGTGAACTAGCCCTAAGTGTAGCCTGTACAAAAAACCCCAAAACACACAAATTCAAAACAAAATATATATATTTTCAGGATTCATTAAAAAGTATAAAAACAACCAATCTGTAAATACTAGATTTATAAAAAAGTTCAATCCTTCAGAGTAACCGTGAACACGACGTCCTCTTCTGATGCTTTAGAAGGTAGGACCTCTGCGAAAACTCTTTGCCGCACCCGTTACATAGAAACGAGCGGCTTACATTGTGAATGGCTTGATGCCGGACCACATGGGACTGACTAGTGAAACCTTTCCCGCACTGGGGACAGATGTAAGGCCGCTCTCCCGTGTGAGTCCTTTTGTGACAATTGAGGGTGGACGTTTGAGCGAAACATTTTCCGCACTCAGTGCAAGCGTATGGCTTCTCTCCCGTGTGAGTCCTAAGATGTTTCACCAAACACCCGTTATAGGGAAAGCTCTTCCCACACTCCGGGCAGACATGCTGCTTCTCATCGCCTTTAGAGTTTATGGGGTTTTTGTAAAATGAGACGTTGTACCCAGGCCTCTTCGTAAAGGAGATATCCCTATTGGGTCGGTTGATCAGCGAGAGGTCTATCATATCCTTCTCTTTGTAATAGACATTGCTTGGAGGACTCACTAGAAATGAGTTACCTCCAATAGACTGTTCGTTAGATGAAATCTCTAGAAAAGAGTCCTCGATGAATGAGAGATCTTCTATAGGCCAGTTATTCAGTGAGACGTCTGTTTTATAGAATACATCTTCAACAGATCTGCCATTGAATGGAACGTCTAGAAGAGGCCTCCCGTTATATGGGATACCTCTAACTGGACTCTCTGGAGCAAGTCGAATGGGCCCGCCATTGATCGCGACGTCATGGTTCTCACTTATACCTTCCAAAGCCTTACCATTGAGGGAGCCATGTCTAACAGGCCTCTTATACAATGGACTATCTTCAAGAGAGACATCTACTACCGCACTCTTCTTGAGTGGAGAACCTTCATATTGGCCATTCTGCAGCGAGACATGCGACAAGTCATCGACATCAGGTTTTTCACCACTTGACAAATCCAGGTCAAGGCCTTTGGTGTTCAGAACAGATGACACTGGACCGGAGAGATTTTGCCCCTTCATTTGGGCTATTTCGGACAACAATTTATCCTTGGCATGAATCTTCAGATGTGTGTCGAAATTGAATTTCTTGCTGAAGCATTTTTTGCATTCCGGACAAACAAAAGGTTTCTCGTCTTCGTGAAGCCGCCTGTGACAATTAAGGCTGGAGCTTTGAGCAAAGCCTTTACCACATTCGGGGCAGACGAAAGGTTTTTCTCCGGTGTGCACCCTCATGTGTTTAACCAGGCAGCCATTGTACAGAAAGCGTTTGCCGCACTCAGGACACCCGTGGGGCCTCTCCATGGTGTGGGCCTTTATATGTCTCTCGCAGGCGGCCTTGGTGCTAAATAATTTTTCGCACTCGGTACAGGAATAGAATTCCTCGCCAGCGTGGAGCCGCAGGTGCATCTCGAAGTTTGACTGCTTGGTAAAACATTTACCGCACTGAGGACACGGAACGGGCTTGTCTCTCACGTGTATGAGCTGATGCCGCTCAAGTCCCGACTTGGAATAGAGGAATTTGCCACAATCGGGGCACGGCCATTGCTTATCCCCTTTGTGAGTTTTGATATGCATTTCTAGGGCCGACCGGGTGGAAAAACATTGTCCGCACTCCTGACACACCTGGATCTTCTCTTCTATGTGCAGTAATAGATGTCGCTCTAAAGCAAAGCTATCGCTAAAGCGTGCGCCGCATTCGGGGCAAACTGGAGTTTTTGGCTCGTGGTCTTTCTGATGTTCAAAGAACTTGGAGACATTTGTAAATATTTCGGGACACATGGGACACAAGAGCTCCAAGTCGCTGATTTGATCGTGTTCAGCTCCTTCTTCGGCACTGTCCTCATCTTTATGTTGTTCGGTACCAGGAGATCCCGGGACGAGAACTTGTGAGTGTGAGCTGCTGCTTTCTACTCTTTTCACATACCACACATTTAATAAATTGTTGTTGGGGGAGTCCTGATTTTTGTTGGTGGTCTGATTTACTGGGCTCACACGACCCTCAAGGATGATCCGATCTAAAAAGAAGCAAAAAAAGTGTAAAATTAAATCATACAGCTTCATGCCAGGGGCATTTGCCTTATTACTTTTCTCATGACTTTATTTCCATTTTTGTAAAGGATTTTTCTATTTTAGACATGTATAGTATCCTATTAATATTATAAAGGTGAAGGTTTGAGAGTTTGGATGTTTGTTCCTCAATCACGCAAAACCCGCTCCACCGATTTGGCTGAAATTTTCCACACACATAGTTAATACACAGGATTGCGCAATAGGCTACTTTTCCTCACAATAGCGCACATACGTTTTTCCCAGGACCTCCACAAAACCCAAACTCACATCACTATCTCTGCAATCTCACACACTTTGGACCATAGCAAGCCACAAAATTCATAATACCCTCTACAGCAGAGGTCAGCAACCCCTGGCACACGTGCCAAGAGTGGCACTCCTGCCATATTTCACTGGCACACCAGCAGCACAGGACCTGCAAGAGTTAAATGAAGTCCGAGCGTCCCTTCATTGCTCTGCTAGAGCTGAGGCATAAGGACACTCCCCTTCTCTCACTGCCCTCCAATGAGAGGGGTGCAGGAAACCCAGGGGGTGGAGCTTAATTGCTCAGGTCTCTGCCTGCTATAGTGATAGCTCCTGCTGTCTGCATCCTGCAAAGGTTCCCCGAGGAGGAGAGGAAGCTGCTAGCAAAGTGAAAGTAACAAGCACACAGCTCCCTTCCTTTAGTTCCTATTCTCATTAATGTCAGGCATTTGGGGTTATTAGTTTAGTGTTAGTAATTCCATGTGCCTCACATTATTAGGAATAAACCCCATCATGTCCCTCATATTAACCCCTGTGTGCCCCATATAAAGGTTACTAATATGTGAGACATATGGAGGTAATAATAAAAGACCTCAAAAATGAAGATACTTAATTATTACCTCCAAGTCTCTCACATATCAGTAACTCTTACACAAGGGTTAATATGAGGGACATGATGGGGTTAATTGCTATTAATAAGAGGCGCATGGAGTTACTGAACTGTCATGCACAGGGCCAGACTTTTATCTATGATTGGTCCTGTACATGTCAATGGGCCCATACACATAGATCCTGTTTTTTCGGCTGTGTGTCTGGGACAAATTGAGCTGTACGATATAGAGCAGGTCCTATATATGTCCTATACCTTCCCTACACCTGTCCTATATATGTCCTATACCTTCCTACACCTGTCCTATATATGTCCTATACCTTCCCTACACCTGTCCTATATATGTCCTATACCTTTCCTACACCTGTCCTATACCTTCCCTACACCTGTCCTATATATATGTCCTATACCTTTCCTACACCTGTCCTATATATGTCCTATACCTTTCCTACACCTGTCCTATACCTTCCCTACACCTGTCCTATATATATGTCCTATACCTTTCCTACACCTGTCCTATATATGTCCTATATCTTCCCTACACCTGTCCTATACCTTCCCTACACCTGTCCTATACCTTCCCTACACCTGTCCTATATATGTCCTATACCTTCCCTACACCTGTCCTATATATGTCCTATACCTTCCCTACACCTGTCCTATATATGTCCTATACCTTCCCTACACCTGTCCGTATTTGCAGCCCTGTCAATTTATTTTTAATCTATAGGTCAGTGAAAACCATATCCGTGCCATTTGTGTGCAGGAGGCCTAAGGCTGAAGCACCGCGTTGCGTTAACACAGCGTTTTGGTTGCAAATTTTGCTGTGATTTTATGAGCCACAGTCAGTGTGAATGAAAAATATAAGAAATGAGCCTGAGAATCAATAATCAATGGTAACTGTGTCTGAAGCGGATTCATTATAATGTCTTATTGTTCAGCAAGTTCTTCGCACAGCTTATTACCAAGGTCTCCTGATAAGATGGTCCGCTGTCCGTCTCACTCCTGTACTCCCTTCATGTGAGAAACAAGATACAAGAGCTCGGCCTTATTGTGAAACATTCCAAGGTCTACTGACAATGAGCCAGTGTTGGCAGGTGCACAAGATGGCGGACACGGATATTCATGTGTTAACTAATGTGTTGTCCACGTGCTCATTATGTGTAAACGCACATTTCATTCTTTAACCAATTATAACATGCATTTCTATATGATGTATTGAAATGCATGTTAAAAACTTTCATTGAAGTCAATGGGAGTGTTATTATTACACGTGTATTACATATACGTGTAGTATGCAAAAATATACTGGCGTTAACTCCGTGTGCACGGACCCTCATTTTGGTGTAAGTGTGACACCTATTAATTCCTGGATGTGGTTTAGCTGTTACCGCGCCACCAGGAATTACATGTGGCTGAAATTAATCCACATTGTACTTACAGAAAAGTGCAGGTACTGGCGCCCGGGGATGTAGCATCCAGGTACATAGTGTCACCCCTGTACAGATGTCACCTCACTCTGCTACCAGTCACATATGTTATCAGTAATTGTGCAGGTACTGGCGCCCGGGGATGCAGCATCCAGGTACATAGTGTCACCCCTGTACAGATGTCACCTCACTCTGCTACCAGTCACATATGTTATCAGTAATTGTGCAGGTAGTGGCGCCCGGGGATGTAGCATCCAGGTACATAGTGTCACCCCTGTACAGATGTTACCTCACTCTGCTACCAGTCACATATGTTATCAGTAATTGTGCAGGTACTGGCGCCCGGGGATGTAGCATCCAGGTACATAGTGTCACCCCTGTACAGATGTTACCTCACTCTGCTACCAGTCACATATGTTATTAGTAATTGTGCAGGTACTGGCGCCCGGGGATGCAGCATCCAGGTACATAGTGTCACCCCTGTACAGATGTCACCTCACTCTGCTACCAGTCACATATGTTATTAGTAATTGTGCAGGTACTGGCGCCCGGGGATGCAGCATCCAGGTACATAGTGTCACCCCTGTACAGATGTTACCTCACTGCTACCAGTCACATATGTTATCAGTAATTGTGCAGGTACTGGCGCCCGGGGATGTAGCATCCAGGTACATAGTGTCACCCCTGTACAGATGTTACCTCACTCTGCTACCAGTCACATATGTTATTAGTAATTGTGCAGGTACTGGCGCCCGGGGATGCAGCATCCAGGTACATAGTGTCACCCCTGTACAGATGTCACCTCACTCTGCTACCAGTCACATATGTTATCAGTAATTGTGCAGGTACTGGCGCCCGGGGATGCAGCATCCAGGTACATAGTGTCACCCCTGTACAGATGTCACCTCACTCTGCTACCAGTCACATATGTTATCAGTAATTGTGCAGGTAGTGGCGCCCGGGGATGTAGCATCCAGGTACATAGTGTCACCCCTGTACAGATGTTACCTCACTCTGCTACCAGTCACATATGTTATCAGTAATTGTGCAGGTACTGGCGCCCGGGGATGTAGCATCCAGGTACATAGTGTCACCCCTGTACAGATGTTACCTCACTCTGCTACCAGTCACATATGTTATTAGTAATTGTGCAGGTACTGGCGCCCGGGGATGCAGCATCCAGGTACATAGTGTCACCCCTGTACAGATGTCACCTCACTCTGCTACCAGTCACATATGTTATTAGTAATTGTGCAGGTACTGGCGCCCGGGGATGCAGCATCCAGGTACATAGTGTCACCCCTGTACAGATGTTACCTCACTGCTACCAGTCACATATGTTATCAGTAATTGTGCAGGTACTGGCGCCCGGGGATGTAGCATCCAGGTACATAGTGTCACCCCTGTACAGATGTTACCTCACTCTGCTACCAGTCACATATGTTATTAGTAATTGTGCAGGTACTGGCGCCCGGGGATGCAGCATCCAGGTACATAGTGTCACCCCTGTACAGATGTCACCTCACTCTGCTACCAGTCACATATGTTATTAGTAATTGTGCAGGTACTGGCGCCCGGGGATGCAGCATCCAGGTACATAGTGTCACCCCTGTACAGATGTTACCTCACTGCTACCAGTCACATATGTTATCAGTAATTGTGCAGGTAGTGGCGCCCGGGGATGTAGCATCCAGGTACATAGTGTGTCACCCCTGTACAGATGTCACCTCACTCTGCTACCAGTCACATATGTTATCAGTAATTGTGCAGGTACTGGCGCCCGGGGATGTAGCATCCAGGTACATAGTGTGTCACCCCTGTACAGATGTCACCTCACTCTGCTACCAGTCACATATGTTATCAGTAATTGTGCAGGTACTGGCGCCCGGGGATGCAGCATCCAGGTACATAGTGTCACCCCTGTACAGATGTCACCTCACTCTGCTACCAGTCACATATGTTATCAGTAATTGTGCAGGTGGTGGCGCCCGGGGATGTGGCATCCAGGTACATAGTGTCACCCCTGTACAGATGTCACCTCACTCTGCTACTAGTCACATATGTTATCAGTAATTGTGCAGGTAGTGGTGCCCGGGGATGCAGCATCCAGGTACATAGTGTCACCCCTGTACAGATGTTACCTCACTGCTACCAGTCACATATGTTATCAGTAATTGTGCAGGTGGTGGCGCCCGGGGATGCAGCATCCAGGTACATAGTGTCACCCCTGTACAGATGTTACCTCACTGCTACCAGTCACATATGTTATCAGTAATTGTGCAGGTGGTGGCGCCCGGGGATGTAGCATCCAGGTACATAGTGTGTCACCCCTGTACAGATGTCACCTCACTCTGCTACCAGTCACATATGTTATCAGTAAATGTGCAGGTACTGGCGCCCGGGGATGCAGCATCCAGGTACATAGTGTCACCCCTGTACAGATGTCACCTCACTCTGCTACTAGTCACATATGTTATCAGTAATTGTGCAGGTAGTGGCGCCCGGGGATGTAGCATCCAGGTACATAGTGTCACCCCTGTACAGATGTTACCTCACTCTGCTACCAGTCACATATGTTATTAGTAATTGTGCAGGTACTGGCGCCCGGGGATGCAGCATCCAGGTACATAGTGTGTCACCCCTGTACAGATGTCACCTCACTCTGCTACCAGTCACATATGTTATCAGTAATTGTGCAGGTAGTGGCGCCCGGGGATGTAGCATCCAGGTACATAGTGTGTCACCCCTGTACAGATGTCACCTCACTCTGCTACCAGTCACATATGTTATCAGTAATTGTGCAGGTAGTGGCGCCCGGGGATGCAGCATCCAGGTACATAGTGTCACCCCTGTACAGATGTCACCTCACTCTGCTACCAGTCACATATGTTATCAGTAATTGTGCAGGTACTGGCGCCCGGGGATGTAGCATCCAGGTACATAGTGTCCTCCCTGTACAGATGTCACCTCACTGCTACCAGTCACATATGTTATCAGTAATTGTGCAGGTAGTGGCGCCCGGGGATGCAGCATCCAGGTACATAGTGTCACCCCTGTACAGATGTTACCTCACTCTGCTACCAGTCACATATGTTATCAGTAATTGTGCAGGTAGTGGTGCCCGGGGATGCAGCATCCAGGTACATAGTGTCACCCCTGTACAGATGTTACCTCACTCTGCTACCAGTCACATATGTTATCAGTAATTGTGCAGGTAGTGGTGCCCGGGGATGCAGCATCCAGGTACATAGTGTCATCCCTATACAGATGTTACCTCACTGCTACCAGTCACATATGTTATCAGTAATTGTGCAGGTAGTGGCGCCCGGGGATGCAGCATCCAGGTACATAGTGTGTCACCCCTGTACAGATGTCACCTCACTGCTACCAGTCACATATGTTATCAGTAATTGTGCAGGTAGTGGCGCACGGGGATGTGGCATCCAGGTACATAGTGTCACCCCTGTACAGATGTTACCTCACTCTGCTACCAGTCACATATGTTATCAGTAATTGTGCAGGTACTGGCGCCCGGGGATGTAGCATCCAGGTACATAGTGTCACCCCTGTACAGATGTTACCTCACTCTGCTACCAGTCACATATGTTATCAGTAATTGTGCAGGTAGTGGCGCCCGGGGATGCAGCATCCAGGTACATAGTGTCCTCCCTGTACAGATGTCACCTCACTGCTACCAGTCACATATGTTATCAGTAATTGTGCAGGTAGTGGCGCACGGGGATGTAGCATCCAGGTACATAGTGTCACCCCTGTACAGATGTTACCTCACTGCTACCAGTCACATATGTTATCAGTAATTGTGCAGGTGGTGGCGCCCGGGGATGCAGCATCCAGGTACATAGTGTCACCCCTGTACAGATGTCACCTCACTCTGCTACCAGTCACATATGTTATCAGTAATTGTGCAGGTAGTGGCGCCCGGGGATGTAGCATCCAGGTACATAGTGTGTCACCCCTGTACAGATGTTACCTCACTGCTACCAGTCACATATGTTATCAGTAATTGTGCAGGTGGTGGCGCCCGGGGATGTAGCATCCAGGTACATAGTGTCACCCCTGTACAGATGTCACCTCACTCTGCTACCAGTCACATATGTTATCAGTAATTGTGCAGGTACTGGCGCCCGGGGATGTAGCATCCAGGTACATAGTGTCACCCCTGTACAGATGTCACCTCACTCTGCTACCAGTCACATATGTTATCAGTAATTGTGCAGGTACTGGCGCCCGGGGATGTAGCATCCAGGTACATAGTGTCACCCCTGTACAGATGTCACCTCACTCTGCTACCAGTCACATATGTTATCCGTAATTGCGGGTTACATATGTGCTTACATCGCTACTAATGGAAAAGTACAGGTGTATCCAGGCAAATAACAATAACCACATGTGACTGGGAGCACAGTATGGCTTAGTTCACACGTGGAGCATAATGGCGGATTTTGGCACCAAGGATAACGCGGGGAGCCGCGTCACTCTCGGGTCAAAACCCGCCTACCACGACAGTCGGGGCTTCCCCTTCCAGAGTAGGCTCAAATGAATGGGCCTACTCCGGAGGTTGCTGCCGCCCTGGCGTTCTCCATAGACGACCATTGTGAGGGGGCGGATTATGACGTGGATTATGCACCATAATCCGCCCCCTCTGTGCCCATGTTAACAAGCCCTATGACAGCACCTCTATGTTACGGTTTGTTCCATATGACTTTAGTGTAGGTGTCATCAGCCTAAACATTATTGTCTGGCACTTGAGGACCTCATCTTTGATTTGTTAAATTTAAATCGGCACGCCGAACAAAAAAGGTTGCCTACCCCTGCTGTACAGCCTCGCCCCTAACGCCACACAATCACATATACATATACTTTACCACTTTCACCCTCACCTTAACCATACTCCGGGAGGCTACCTCTTTAACCCTCCGGAGCAGCCATGTTTGCCGACCCCCACCGCTCTGACGATCCGCCACACCGCCCACCCACCCACTCCACTGTGTTGCCAGGAGCATGCGCATCTTAGCCACCTACAGAACGTGTTTCCAGCACGCCACCATTTTGCGCCTTCACCGTAGGCCGCAGCACCCGAACTACTCTCTCCAGCCCGCCACACTCCCCAACGGCACTCTCACCTCACTGCTGTTTCCTCTTCACGATCCATCCACCTTCCCTAGGCCTCCACACCAACGACACTGGTAAGTTCCGATAGCATGTTTGCATTGGGACTACTTCTGGCCTTTATACTCCCATGTACCGTTTCACCACACCACGAACACGTAACGGTGGATAATAATGTCACCGATCTGCCTTACTGCCCACCTTAGAATTACCCGGCGTCCCTTCAGTCACAGTGAAGAGAAGCAAATAGATGTGGCCGGGAACAGGGACTGACAACACCAGCGCAACCACTGCAGCTGGATAACAGAGGTGTCAGGGCCCACCAGTCTTGTATTAAAGGGAATACCCCTTCCCTTAGAACATAGAAATGCTTGCTGTAAATTATTATATTTCCATTCTGCTTATATATGGCAGCATTAATACTTTGTGTACCTTTTGGTGCCGTCAGCCGGATACAGGGTGTGAAAACAGTTACAGACATGTAAGCTACACGACTACCATAGAGCGCCCCCTCATGACAGCTGACGGTATGACAACTCTTTTCTCTTACCATGATCGAGCCCATTGAGCGCCTTGTGCTCCCAGGGTTGACAATGAGCAGCCTTAGGGGGGTCACTGGGTGGTAAAATCTGTCCATCATCTGCAATAGGAAATAAAAGGTAAAGAAGATCCAATTCTCTACCAGAGACATTTACATTAAAGGAGATTGTACAGTAGTGCGAGCGCTCTGCACATGGGGCTGCAAATCTTCCCAGGTCAAAGAGACAGAATCATTTCTACAGCCCGTCGAGGTGCTGTCACTACTGGGTCCATATCCTTACTTCTTCAGCGCCCCTTATGGCCGGGTTCCCACATGACATACAGATTAGGAATTGCACATGCTGTGACTGTCCCCTACCATAATAGTAATCAGAATAAATACGTCATAGCACGATGTCTGTACAAACTTCCCTTCTAACCCCTTTAAGCACAATTCTGAAGCCTACAGGGACTAATCTGCTGTGAGTACTGCCACCTAGAGGCAGACAGGAGTTACTGAAGACTTATTACCCCAAAGTTACTAAAATACAGTATAAGTGCTGAACCATAACCAGGACGAGCGCTCACCCCCGTCTACTTCATGGTCTTCATGACACCGATCTTCAGACTTCACTGAGCTCTGTATCTGCCACTCCCTCGTAGGTCTGGTTTCTGACTCCACATAGACACAATCTTCACAAATGAAAAAGCATGACGTTATAAAAGTATTGTAAGATGCAGAATATTATACTAGTATGTTTACTAGACACCTAGATCCGCACAGTCTGCATCCTATGTGTGTCAATGCGCTTTCTGCAACCCAGTGCACCTTAAATTCTACAAGGGCATGAAATAAGTGGCATGTGATTTCAAGAGGAAAAGTGAAGGATTAGTCCTACCAAAGGACAACATGGCCAATCCTCTAATCCTTGTGCAGATCTGTGGTTTTCCCATTACAGATGTGTATCCTGTATCCACAGGACAGGGGATAAGAGACTGACGGCTGGGGGGTCTGACCACTGGGATCCAAAGTATCCTGAGATGGGAGCTCGGACGTTGCTGTGTGCTCCATTGGAGGTGCACGTGTGGTCATTGCTCCTTTTATTTCTATTTGCATACAGGGATGACCATTTCCCCCAGTTTCATAGCAGTGGATGGAGTGGGGGCAACGCATCACCACTTCATTCACATAGAGGCCACTGATTTCTTGGATGTTGGGGGTGTGATTGTTACACAATAAGATAAGTGTATCGAAAACCCCTTTAAGACCAATGACTAATATCATCAAGTGACTTCTCTACTAACCGGATGAACAGTCGTCATCATCTTCATCCTCATCCTCCAGATCTGCCTCATCCTCAGAGTCCACGTATATACAATCTATACAAACCACACAAGACTGCGCAGATTAATCCATGCTCATCCACCAGATCATATAAGTCATCATATAGGTTGCAGCAGTCTATGGGTGCAACAATCTGCTCATGGAGTGTGAAGGTGCTGGTGCTCAACAAGGGTCCTATTCAAGTAATAGAAGTGTCAGCTCAGCAGACCCAGTCCACTGCAGTGCAATGGTCCTGGTGAATTGTTGCGCCGCTTATATTACTTGTACAGGAGCCGTACTGCACACACCCTGTCTATGAGCAGCTTCTGGCACCCACAGGCTGCCAAAATAGGTGTTGGATCCCCACAGACCATATACAGATGACCAACACTGAGGATAGGTCTTCTTTATGAAAATTAAAGGGATCCTATCACTCAGATACCACGTCGGAATAGCCTTAACCCCTTAGAGACACAGCTCAAAAGTGACTTGAGGACCAGGCCTCTTTTTTCAAAACTGACATGTCACTTTAAATGGCAATAACTTTGAGACGCTTTAACTTACACAATCGATTCTGAGATTGTTTTTTCGTAACACATTGTACTTCATGTCAGTAGTAAATTTTAGTCGATATGTTTTGTCTTTAATTATGAAAAAATAGGAAATTTGGTGAAAATTTTGAAAAAAATGCAGTTTTCAAACTTTGAAATTGCAAGCCTTTCAAATAGAAATCCATACTACCCAAATTTTTTCATAAATATAATTAACCATGTCTCTGATTTATGTAGCAATCAAATTTTAATCACCCTTTCATTTTTTTCAGATATTATAAGGCTTACAAGTCAAACAGTAATTTTCCAAATTTTCAAGAAAATTTCCAAAACACATTTTTCAAGGGGCCAGTTCAGTTCTGAAGGGAACTTGAAAGGCCTCTCTAATAAAACCCCCGAAAGTCACCCCATTCTAAAAGCTACACTCCTGAAAGAATACAAAACAGCAGTTAGAAAGTTTCTTAACCCTTTCAGCATTTCACAGCAATTAAAACAAAATGGAGGTCAAATTTACATTTTTCAATTTCTGTCACTAATATATTCATTTAGCCCTAGAATTTACACATTTACTAAGGGTTAAAGGAGAAACTGCACCCCACATTTTGTTACACAATTTCTCCCGAACATGATAATACCCCATATGTGCTGTTACCCTAATGTACGGGCACACGGTCGCTCTCAGAGCGGATGGAGTGCTAATTGGATTTTGTAGGCCAGATTTTGCTACAATACTTTTCAGGCGCCATGTCCCGTTTGCAGAGCCCCCAAGGTGCCAAAACAGTGGAAACCCCCAAAATGTCACCCCATTTTGGAAACTAGACCCCTCAAGGAATTTATCAAGTGGTATAGTGAGCCCTTTGACCCTACAGGTGTTTCACAGATTTTTTTACCGTTGAGATGTGAAAATGAAAAATTACTCTTTTTATAATAAAATGTCACTGTAGCCCCAAATTTTTCATCTTCACAAGGGGTTAAGGGAAAAATTGCTCCCCAAATTTTGTTACACAGTTTCTCCCGAACACGACAATACCACATATGTTCTGTTACCCTAATGTACGGGCACACGGTCGCTCTCAGAGCGGATGGAGCGCTAATTGGATTTTGTAGGCCAGATGTTGCTACAATACTTTTCAGGCACCATGTCCTGTTTGCAGAGCCCCCAAGGTGCCAAAACAGTGGAAACCCCCAAAATGTCACCCCATTTTGGAAACTAGACCCCTCAAGGAATTTATCAAGGGGTTTAGTGAGCCCTTTGACCCTACAGGAGTGTAACAGAATTGGCCCAACAAAAGGAAAAGTGACATTTTTTGCTATAAAATGTTGTTTTAACCTCAAATTTTGCATTTCCACAAGGGGTTCAAAGAGAAAATGCACCCCACAAATTGTCAAGCATTTTCTCCCAACTACAGAAATGCCTCATATGTGGATGTAAAGTGATGTATGGGCACACTGTAAGGTCCAGAGCTGAAGGATCGCTATTGGGATTTTGGAGGGCAAATTTAGCTGAAATCTGTTTCAGTCACCATGTTGCATTTGGAGAGCCGCTGAAGTGCTAGAACAGTGGAACCCCCCCCAAAATGACCCCATTTTGAAAACTAGACCCCTCAAGGAATTTATAAAGGGGTTTAGTGAGCACTTGGACCCTACAGGTGTTTCACAGATTTTTTTTACCATTGAGATGTGAAAATGAAAAATTACTTTTTTTCCAATAAATCGTCCATTTAGCGCCTTTTTTTAAAATTTTTACAAGTAGTTAGAGAATTAAGAGCCCCCCACAGTTTGTTACACAATTTCTCCTGAACATGACAATACCCCATATGTGGCCATAATCTGCTGTATGGGTAAATGGTGGGGCTCAGAATGGAAAGATGGCTATTTGGCTTTTGAGGGCAGTTTTCAGGGGCCATGTCGCATTTGCTGAGCCCCTAAAGTACCAATACAATGGAAACCCCTCAAAAGTGACCCCATTTTAGAAACTACACCCGTCAAGGAATGAATCAAGGGGTATTATCATTTTGAGCCTAAAAAATGCTTCCCAAAAATTAATGTACAAAATGAAAATTTTAATTTTTAAAGAAATCTGCCATTTCGGTGCCCAATACGTTGCTCCCACTTTGTATTGTCAGAGACCTGCACTCCTAAAACTATTAAGTGGGCGATCCCGAGGGGCAAAAAATTATATATGTGGGTGTAAACTGCTGCTTGGACATACAGCAGGGCTCAGAAGGGAAGGAGCACTGAGCTTTTTAGCTTTTGGGGTACAGATTTAGAGGGACTTTCTGGGTGCCATGTTGTTTTTGCAGAGCCCTGGAGATGCCAGTGAACTGGAATTCCCCAAGAAGTGACCCCATTTTGTAAGGGCAATTTTAGGGTCTCTGCAAAAGTGTCATGGCATCCAAAAAAAAAACCCCAAACCGTCTAAGTCTGTGCTACAAAAACCAAATAACCCTTCTTCCCTTCTGTGTCCTGCTGTACCCTAATATCAGTTTATACTCACATATGACATTACGTGCATTATCCTGGGTACACCAGTGTCATACATGTGTCATACATGTGTCATACACTGCAGTTTGGGCACACAGCAGGGCACAGAAGGGAAGGAGCGCGATGAGGCTTTTGGAGTACAGATTCAGATGTTTGGTATCTGGACGCCATGTCATGTTTGTAGAGCCTGTAAGGTACCAGAAAAGTGGATTCCACAAAGGAGTGACCCCATTTTGAAAACTGTACCCCTCAAATAATTTCTCAGGGGGTGTAGTGAGTATTAGTATCCCAGACGTGACTGCACAGCGGATGGTGAAGAGTGAATATATAAGCTGTGCGGAGGACATTGCAAACACCAAATTGCCTACTATGTCCCAGTAGCTCCTATGATTGGGGGAGTCACTCTGGGGGTCACTTTAGGGGTCACTTCTGGTGTCTTTTCGCTCATAAGATGTAAACATGGGGTGTCCCCTGATATACGCTCGCACAGCTTATATATTCTCTACCTGATGCAGCCAGTCGTGTTCTAATGATTTGGCGATTTTGCGGGCTTTTGTTCTTGCATTACTAGATGCTGTATTTTCTTTATTTTTCTGGTGACGTGGCCATATAAGGGCTTGTTGTTTGCGGGATGCGATGCATTTTGTAATGACACCATTTTTGAGTGCCTACAACTTACCGAATACATTTTATTAACTCTTTTTTTGCTGGATTAAAAAAAAAAAAATCAATTCCGGTATTGCGTTTTACCTTTTAAATTTTTCGCCATGCAGCGTACAGTATAAGTAACATATTATCTTTATTCTGCGGGTCGGTACGGTTACGGCGATATTTCATTTATATTATTTTTTTATGCAATACTAATTCTGCAGAATAAAAACACATTTGGAGACATAAATCAATGTTTTTTGCATCGCCATATTTTGAGAGGCGTAACATTTTTATTTTTTGGTTGACAGTGTTGGTTGAGGGCTTATTTTTTGCGGGACAATGTGTGCTTTTTATTGGCACTGTTGTGAGGTGCATTTGACTTTTTGATCACTTTTTATAGCACATTCTGTAAGGTGAAATGGCGAAAAATCACTACTTCCGGCGGGTTTTTTCCGTTTTTTTTTTTCTGTGGTTCACCGTGTACATTAAATATTGTTTCAGTTTTATTGTACAGATTGTTACGGATGCGGTGATACAAAATATGTATTGTTTTTATTAATTTTTAGGTTTTTTTTCTATATAATTCATTTTCTATAGAGAAAAAGGGTTTTTGGAGCTTTATAACTTTATTAATTGTTTCAAAACACTTTTTTTTTTTTTTTCCACTTTTTTTTTAACTTTTTCATGTGTCCCTTTAGGACACTTGGAGGAGTGATGATTGCATCACTGATTCTCTAGTATAGAGTGAGACACAGGCTGCAGTGACAGCCTGCACGTTATCACTCTGCAAACAGGAAGTGAGTCGTACGGACGGCACAGACTCACTTCCAGAAGACGCCGGCCAGGATACAAAGGTGAGTGGGACTCAGGGCTGGCTGGGGTCACTAAACAGACCCCTGGCCACTTAGTAGGGATACCAGCACCCCCCGATCTCGCAGCGGGGGGTGCTGGGGACCCCTACACGATCGGGCAACCCGTTGTTTGCCGTGATCACGGCAATCAACGGGTTAAAACCCAAAATCGGCACTCATGTCCGATGGAGGGTGATGGAGCAGGGTGTTAGGTGTCAGATACAACTAACACCCGCTCCTAGAACGCCCGCACTGCGCTGCGGGGATTGTTTACATCCATGTGGTACTATTACCACATCGGTCGTGAAGCACTAGACATCCATGTGGTAATAGTACCACATGGGTCGGGAAGGGGTTAAGAAAGGCTATTCGTCTCCTACCTTTCGTCGTCTTCTCCAAGCCGCCGTTCGCCTACATTCCCGGTTCTTGTCGGTATGCTAATGAGCTCTCTCGCAGCACTGGGGGTGGGCCCCAGCGCTCAGACAGCACTGGGGGCGTCCCCAATGCTGCGAGAGAACTCTCTCCAGCGCCGCCTCCTCTTCTTCAGCAGCGTCATCTTCAGCCTCTTCTTCCGGTGGCGTCTTCTTACTTTTAGACCTCGGGCTTTGGGCAGAGCAGACTGCGCATGCCCACAGGCCACGAGAAAATGGCCGCTTCCAATACTGTGCAAGTGGCCATTTTCTCGTGGCCAGTGGGCATGCGCAGTCTGCTCTGCCTAAGGCCCGAGCCTTAGAAGTTACAAGCCACCGCCCGAAGAAGAGGCTGAAGATGATGCTCCTGAAGAAGAGGAGGCGGCGCTGGAGAGAGTTCTCTCGCAGCATAGGGGACGCCCCCAGTGCTGCGAGAGAGCTAATTTACATAACGACAAGAACCTGGATTGTAGGCGAACGGCGGCGCGGAGAAGATGACGAAAGGTAGGAGATGAATAGCCTTTCTTAAGGCTATTCCGACGTGGTACTTAGAAAAAATCATGTCTGAGTGATAGGATCCCTTTAAATTTGGTGCCGGGACATCCCATTAGGTTTTTTTCTGACCATTATTGTTGAACGATTATAATTTAATATTATCTATAGGCGATGTCACAGCAATACTCCCACTATATGAATGAATGAAATGAGTTCTGTCTTTGTATGTCCCCATGCTGTACACATATCATAAACCAGCAGCGAGTCCCGGGCCCTGCCATTGTCCTGTGCTTACCTAAAGCACGGTCATCCTTACAAGGTGCCGCCACCCCCACATGTGGCTTTACATGGGGTTCAGGCACTGACGAATAGACACAGTCTGCAAACAAAGGAATACACGGACAAGAATTATACTCAATACCTTAATGATAAGAGGGTGTCCGGGATTAAAAAATGTCTGCAGTCAGGAGGGGAGGCTATACAATAGATATACATTTATATCACCGCCATCCTCTCCACCATTGCTGCACTGGGGCGGCTGTCAGCTCCCATGCTTTGGTTGTATACAGATGGGCTGCAGAGGTGATGTCATTATAGCAGTATACAGCTGAGGGGGGTATTTGGCTGCAGCAGTCCTGCCATCGTGACATAACCGGCTTCAATCTATCGGTATACGCTCAGAGCAGCGGAGCTGACAGCGTCTCAGTGCAGGAACGGAGCATGCAGGTAAGTATAAATGCATCATTGTTTAATCCTAGACATCCCCTTTAACATTTCAGAAAGCAAACATTGTCCACAAACAGTAGAGCCTTGTATCACCTACCTGACAGGCTGTCATCTTCTATTCCTACAGGATCGCTGGTATACGATTCCCTATCAAGTTCTGTCTCTGAATCAGAATCTATTTCCAGGTAGATGCAGTCTGTAAATACAGAAGACAAATAATATAAGCCCCTGGACGCCTATAGGACATCATATATATAGAGAGAGAGAGGGAAGCTCAGACTCATAAGGAGACATTACACCTATACGGGGTCATACACATCACATAGCAGTATAGTCAATTGTTCCCTAGATGGAGCCATATACATTTAAGAACATGGCCATACATAGTCATTGTGCAAGCTATTATTCCCTGCTGTCAGCCATTATCACATGCTTGGATCGTGCTGTAGTTCTCTCCCCCGAGATGACTGACCTCGAGTCTTATCTATTATAACCCTTTCCCGCTGCGGCCATTTTTCATTTCTTTGCATCCCACCTTCCAAAATCCCTAACTTTTTTCTATTGTTCCGTTCACAGCACCATACCAGGGCTTTTTTTTTTTTTTTTGAGATCTAGGTTTTTTATATTTAGGCCCCCCTAGGGGAGGGAACCTGCGATCCTTAGCTTCTGAGCGGGTGCCATATTTAAAGACCTGACATCTGTAATAGTATGGTGGGTGTCTGGAAGGGGTAAGAATGAATGACACTATACCGGGATAATGTGTGACAAAGGCAATCTCTTCTGCAGATGCAGGCTAAGTAAAAGCTTTCAGTATCCATTCCTCCATATTTTATTTGGTATTGACCATGGTAAGGATACTAACCTGATTCATCGTCATCGTGTGATACTTCCGGAAGCTTCGATAGAATGTCAGCCTTTACAATGAAGTAGGCTGGAGATACAAAGAGGGAGATTAATCCTTCGGGATCTGAACAGGGATACGTCATACATCATACTGAACACGACTGCGGACGTGACTGCGGTGGCTGGTACGGAGACAGCCGCACATGTGCAGACACCTCAGGGAATCCCTTGTAAAAGGTGTTTTCTGGAATTACATATGGATGATCTATCCTAAGCTTCTGGGGGCCAATACACGGCCACTCTCTAGTTGGTGATGGGACCGCAGGATTTAGGTAAGAGGAGATGAAAATTGGCATCTAAAATATCAGCTCCAAAACGTCCAGTAAACTCACCTATTGGGCTCTCCCCATCATACGGAGTCCGGTTCTTCACACAGGGCTCCTTTCCTCGTTCAATCTTGGATATAATTTCTGGCTTCAAATAGAAACTACCTGAAATCACCGGAGAGTCAGGGTGAGTGCGACCTGCCAATGTGTACACAGACATAACTTATTACTGTGGTTGGATGTTTTGTTTTGGTGCAGGAAACATTTCATGCAAAAGATTCCATAGTGTGTGAAGCCCAAATATAAGTGATGCAGACTGTGCTCAGATTTATTGCAGGGTTTTATGTAATGTCATGTGTTTAGGATCTTGGATTCCACAAGCTGGACGGTGTCTGACTATTGATGGGACTGGTCAGGATTAAATTCGAGGACTGAATCGCTGTTGTGCAAGGTTCAGAGAAGTTTGGACTGGACAAAATTATTGCAATTGTAAAGAAGACCGGACCTGATCCAGAACATCTTGGGGGACATACTGCTAGACACTGGTAGAAGGTCGGATTAAAGGGGCTGTGACACTAAGAACCGCACCAATAGGATATAAGTGTCATATCATTGGGGTCTGGCCACCAGTTCCCCCAGCAATTGTGAGAACAAGGGATCAAAAGACCCCCATTCCTCCTCCTTATAAATGGAACGCCACCGTTATGGCGGCGCCACGTGTGATTCTGAAGATTGCCGTCCCATAGCAATGCACGGAGAACTGGTCACACAAGTGCGCTTGTACTTCATTCATTTTGGGGATTTCATACGTTACAGCATTACGTTACCATCGTATCCTCACCTAGGGAGCAGAGGTCCTTGTAATTCTCCATCATCACCTCCTTGTAAAGTCTCTTCTGCTGCTCTCCCAGGTAACCCCATTCTTCTTCAGAAAAATACACCGCTATATCCTCAAAATCTTTAACGCCTACATCCTGCGACAGAGATACAGAGCGACGTGTGAAACTCTGCTGTCCATCATATGCTTCAATGACGGCTGAGACTACAGGCGACCACATGACAGAATATGGACAGGCGTCTGAGGCCGTCTTCCACCTCGGATTCCTTTCCAAATTCCGACCCTAAAGCTTCAGCATTGTGTTACGGTTTTATCCACTGATCAAGGGGGCTATTCAGCAGTATACTTATATACTTATACCGCAGCGTCTGCGGCTGAATCGAGGAGAATCCAATGTAAAGAGGATGCAGAGGAGGAATCGATGGACACGGCTACTCACCATCACTCAGCATAGGCCCCTGCAGGTGCGAAAACTCCAATTCTATGGTACCCTGCAAAACAGAAAGCCACTGTTGTGTTACTGTCTGGAAGGAAATTTACGTATTTAGATTTTCTCTCAGCGTATCCACTGCAATACTAGCAAAGTGGACAAGGCTTTAAAGGGGTTTCCCATCTAAGCAAGGTAGCTTGCACATCAGTAGGGGCTCGACTACTCCGACTCCCACTGATCAGGAGACCAGAGGACAGGGTGCGCCCCATTCCAATCATGTCATGGGAGCCCTGGAATTATCTGAATTACAGGGCTCACCTATCTCCAGCACTGCCAGTGAAATGAATGGTGAGGTGTGTCCGCTGAGGGTATGCACCGCCATGTGTGCCCATAACCTTACATTTTAGATACCTTTCTTTTTTGGCTCCTCTAACAAGGCGTGTGTCTTGCCAGGAATGGTGCGTGACCTAAGATTTGCAAATGTTGGAGATGAGGAAAGCAGCTAATAGGAGGCATCAACTCTGAAGGCTGCACAGGCAAGTTATTAGGAACTCTAACTCCTATGAATGGTCTGTGTGCAGGGGCTGGTGAGAGGCCAGAAAGTCAGAAGGAGATGTCAGTTGATTGCACCAACTATGGGGAACCTAAAATCAATGTTTAATGGCAGCAAATTACCCCGTGTATACTGGACACCAGCTGCTGACACATACAGACTGCACAGGGAGGACCACAGGGACGATGTAAAACACAACCTAAAAATACAGCAAATGTATCGTCAGCATCAACACGATCTAGCAAGGGAGGAACTACCAGGGAAACAGAAATAAGGGGCCCAAAACTGAGACCGAGGGTGTAATGACTGAGAACTATAGAGATGGGAGCGGCGGATATAATAACTGACATCTATTACTGCGGCATCACTGTATATAACATCACTGTGTGTATTATCCCTGTACTGTGACATCACTGTGTGTATTATCCTGTACTGTGACATCACTGTGTGTATTATCCTGTACTGTGACATCACTGTGTGTATTATCCTGTACTGTGACATCACTGTGTGTATTATCCTGTACTGTGACATCACTGTGTGTATTATCCTGTACTGTGACATCACTGTGTGTATTATCCTGTACTGTGACATCACTGTGTGTATTATCCCTGTACTGTGACATCACTGTGTGTATTATCCCTGTACTGTGACATCACTGTGTGTATTATCCCTGTACTGTGACATCACTGTGTGTATTATCCCTGTACTGTGACATCACTGTGTGTATTATCCTGTACTGTGACATCACTGTGTGTATTATCCCTGTACTGTGACATCACTGTGTGTATTATCCTGTACTGTGACATCACTGTGTGTATTATCCCTGTACTGTGACATCACTGTGTGTATTATCTCTGTACTGTGACATCACTGTGTGTATTATCCCTGTACTGTGACAACACTGTGTTTATTATCTCAGTACTGTGACATCACTGTGTGTATTATCCCCGTACTGTGACATCACTGTATATTTTATCCCTGTACTGTGACATCACTGTGTGTATTATCCCTGTACTGTGACATCACTGTGTGTATTATCCCTGTACTGTGACATCACTGTGTGTATTATCCCTGTACTGTGACATCACTGTGTGTATTATCCCTGTACTGTGACATCACTGTGTGTATTATCCTGTACTGTGACATCACTGTGTGTATTATCCCTGTACTGTGACATCACTGTGTGTATTATCTCTGTACTGTGACATCACTGTGTGTATTATCCCTGTACTGTGACAACACTGTGTTTATTATCTCAGTACTGTGACATCACTGTGTGTATTATCCCCGTACTGTGACATCACTGTATATTTTATCCCTGTACTGTGACATCACTGTGTGTATTATCCTGTACTGTGACATCGCTGTGTGTATTATAAGGACATCATGGCTGGTAAAAGGAAAAAAAAAATCAGGAACTATTTTAATTACTTGCAAAAATATTTAACTTTTTAATTTCTACAAACTTACATATGGTTGATGGGAAACCTTTACGCTGAGGTCTCATATTGCAGAAAAGCAGATTTTTTCTTTGTTGTGCAGAGTGTGAGCCCCATGTAGGGGTATATATACTGTATATAGGGGTATATGATATAGGGATCACAATGTACATTTTTTCCTATCAGTTTGTTTTTGTAGAATGGGAGGAAATCCAGGCAAACACGGGGAGAACATACAAACTCCTTGCAGATGTTGTTCCTGGCAGGATTCAAACCCAGGACTCCAGCGCTGCAAGGCTGCAGTGCAAACCACTGAGCCACCGTGTTGCCCCTTGAAAAGCAGATTTTTTTTGTTGCATTTTTTTTTAACCAAACTAAGACCCGATTCACATCTGCGTTTGGTATTCTGTTCAGAGTCCGCTTGGCGACCCCCGAATAGAAACCCATGTGCATTAAAATGCGGTTAGCTAAGAAATCACAGACCCCACAGACTATGGTGGTTTCCGCATGAAACATGTGGAGAGAAAAGTACTTTTCTCTGCATAGATTTGTGCTTTGGGGTCCGTGTGGTTTCTTGGGGAACAGAATATGTGACCCGGGCCTCGGGAATGACTACAAAAGTAAAGGGGAATATATAAGGACACACTAACACGTCTTTTCTATGGCAGTATTTACTCCCATGACTATCTGTATAGGTGACACAGCCATCTCCAGCTTTTGCAGTACTACAACTCCCAGCATGCAGCTGTCAGGGCACAGCACTGCTTTCTAGAGAAGTATTCATGTTACTCCAGGAGGATGGAGCCGGGACAGAACTATGAGACAATAACAAGCGGCTCTGAAGACTTCCAGCAGTGGGACTACAACTCCCAGTACTAGAACCGCATAATCTGTACAAGTATGAACTGTTTGCAGAGTATAAGTCTCCGTGCACACACGTGCGGCTGACAGCGCAGGTGCCGCACCGTGTACACAGCTCCCTAGTGTCTAAGCCGCGCGCACATAAATACACAATAACACCAGAACTGAGGACATACCTTCCTGCTGCCACAGACCTGCACGTCACGTGACTCCGGGGCCTCCTGGTTGGCTCACCGACGTGTGACGTCACCGCTGCCGCTATGCCTTCTGGGAGGAGTAGTTCGGCACGCCATAGAAGCAGTTACTAGATGACTCATCGTGGACTACAATTCCCAGAGCGCCCGATGGAGGGCGCCGCAAGAGCCAATAGCTGAGCTGTGTTTTTGGCGGGAAGTTAGGATCGACATATTAGGCTTAGTGTTGTATGTAATGGGAGGAATGGAGGAAAGCTGTGTAGTGAGGGGCAGGAAGGCGAGAGAAGGGAACATGAATACATTAGGCTTTCTGATGATGTCACTAACACCTTACATTTCTCCTGTCATGGTCACCAGAGAGAGCCCTTCAAGGAAAGCTCCTTAGTGTGATAGCCAGGAGGCTAGTGATCTCTCACACACTACAGTGTCATACTACTGCTTAGCCTTCCATAGTTCTCAATACACCGCAATGTACTGAAGTAGTGACTGGGTGCAGTGGGGTTCAAGGCGCCTTAAGTTCTCTATAAATTAATTAAAAAGAATAAAAATTTTCTTTCACCTCCGTTTTCCCAAGAGCAGATATAAAAGAGCCTACATAACATAAAACACACGCACATCAGCATGGCTCGCAACGTGTGACGAGGAGAATGGGGGACAACGTGCCGCAAACTTAGCCCCACCCACTTTATGTTGACTCCGCCCATTCTCATTCATTTTTCATGTGCCCGCACACAGTATAATCCTCCTACAGTCACCCGTAAATTATATGTCCCCCCTCTATCCCCCAGATTCATGTTCCCCCTTCATCTGCCCCCAGTTTCATGTCCCCCCATCTCTGCCCAGTTTCATGTCCCCACATCTCTCCCCCAGATTCATGTCCCTCCATCTCTGCCCCCAGATTCATGTCCCCTCCATCTCTGCCCCCAGATTCATGTCCCTCCATCTCTGCCCCCAGATTCATGTCCCCTCCATCTCTGCCCCCAGATTCATGTCCCCCCATCTCTGCCCAGTTTCATGTCCCCCATCTCTGCCCCCAGATTCATGTCCCCTCCATCTCTGCTCCCAGATTCATGTCCCCACATCTCTGCCCAGTTTCATGTCCCCACATCTCTCCCCCAGATTCATGTCCCTCCATCTCTGCCCCCAGATTCATGTCCCCTCCATCTCTGCCCCCAGATTCATGTCCCCTCCATCTCTGCCCCCAGATTCATGTCCCTCCATCTCTGCCCCCAGATTCATGTCCCCTCCATCTCTCCCCCAGATTCATGTCCCTCCATCTCTGCCCCCAGATTCATGTCCCCCCATCTCTGCCCAGTTTCATGTCCCCCCATCTCTGCCCAGTTTCATGTCCCCACATCTCTCCCCCAGATTCATGTCCCCTCCATCTCTGCCCCCAGATTCATGTCCCCCCATCTCTGCCCCCAGATTCATGTCCCCTCCATCTCTGCCCCCAGATTCATGTCCCCCCATCTCTGCCCCCAGATTCATGTCCCCCCATCTCTGCCCAGTTTCATGTCCCCCCATCTCTGCCCACAATTTAATGCCGATCCCCCCTCATCTGCCCCAGTGTCATGCCGTTCTCCCCCCCTTCATCTGCCCCCAGTTTCATGTCCCCCCATCTCTGCCCCCAGTTTCATATAGTCCCCCCCCCCTTCATATGCCCCCAGTTTTATGTCGTCCCCCTTCATATTCCCCCAGTTTCATGGGCCTCCTACATTATGTTCCCCTCAATGTTTAACGCAAGAAAACACTCATACTCACCTCCCCTCGCTCCCCGCCGCTCTCTCCGCAGTCTCACTCACATCGCGCCTACACATGCAGGAGTCGGAGCGCAGTGTTAAGCACTAGCTGAGCTGTGACGTTTCCGGCTTTAATCGCCTATGTATTCAGCTCATCTGCATCCTCCAGACGCCGATGAGTGGAAATCGGGACATACCTCCCATCAATCGGGACCGCGGGACCAGACACCAAATCCATGAGTGTCCCGCGGAATCCGGGATGGTTGGGAGGTGTGATTTTTTCGTCTTTCTCTGGCTGGGTCCACTGCTGCCACCATTGAGCCAATCCTCGCACATTTTGTGCTCCGGATGTGGGCGAACCCAGTTTAACCCCTTAAGGACGCAGGGTACTTTGGGCCTTAAGGCTCAGACCCTGTTTTTCAAATATGACGTCTTTTCCTTTATGTGAGGATAGCTTCATATTGCATTTACCTATCCAGGTGATTCCTAGATTGTTTTTTCGTGACACCTTCTACTTTATGTCTGTGATAAATTTTGGTCATTATACTTTGTGTTTGTTTGTTAAAAAACGGACAATGTACTGAAAATTACATAAAATTATCAATTTTGAAAGTTTCTGTTATTCTCCTGAAATCACAGACAGTCAGATCACACAAAATTCTTCTTAATTAACATTTCCCATATGTCTACTTTATATCGGCATTGTTTCTTCAATGTCCTTTTACTTTCCTAGGAAGTTAGAAGGGTTATTATAACTTTAGTAGCAAATTGTCAGAATTTCAAGAAAATTTCAAGATTTTATATTCTAGGGACCTATTTAGTTGTGAAGTGACTTTGAGGGGCCTGTATAATAGAAAACTCCCATAAATGACCCCATTTTTGAAACTTTAGTCTTCGAACTATTCAAAATTGTATATAGGAACTTTATTAACCCTTTAGGTGTTCCTCAGGAATTAATGCAAAATGGAGGTGAAATTTCCAAATGTCACTTTTTTATACTTATTTTCCACTTTAAACCACATTTTTTTGTAACAAAGAAGGGGTTAACAGCACAACCTACCATAAGATTTATTTCTCTGATTCTGCAGTTTGTAGAAATATCCCGCTCGCACCGCTTATATATTCCCCTCCTGACACAACCACATTTGTTCTAATGATTTGGTGATTTTTGGGTTTTTTTTTGTCTTCGCATTATTCAAGCTATATTTTTTTTATTTTTGTGTTGACGTGGCCATATGAGTGCTTGTATTTTTCCGGGATATGATGCATTTTGTAATGACAACATTTTTGGGTGCCTATAGCTTATTGGCTATTTTTTATTAACTCTTTTTTGGTGGATAAAAAAAAACAACTTGTCTTTCCTACACTCTCATACAGCATGGGTGAGTAACTTTGGATATGCAACTTTTTTCAGTGCATATATTGCCAATACAAACCATGTGAGTCTATCCATTTAATCTCCCTGGTGTGTTATAACAATTTAATATATGGGATACAATTCTTAGGTGTGTATATAGCCACATTACTATATGGCTGGCTTCTGAAATGTCAGTGATGTGAGTGTATACAATAGTAGCACTTTCTTTGCCTTTATAATAATTCCTATATGTCCCTATTCACACCATACTCTTGCTAGCAGTTTTTGCACGTTGGGTCCAATTCATGGAGATGTAAATTACCACCTGGTTCACATACAGATCTACATTGCCACCTAGTGGCACTTTGTATGTACTACATTCCCATTACATTGTGTTTTGGTGAGTTACATGTGGGTTTATTTTGTATACTGTTTTTCCATTTGTAAAATGTTTTTTGTACATTTAATATACTCTTCATGCCAATCCTGGCCCATCGGGATAGTGTGTTTTTCCTGTATTTGTTTGTCTGTTTTTTAATATTAATGTAATAAAAATTTATTTTATATTTTTGGACACTTTGAGTGGTTTGCTTATCTCAAAAGCTGGTTTCCAGTTTTTTTGTGCATTCATAGTTTTGGATATAGCCACACGTTCTTATGGAGGGCATGATCATGGGTGTTTTCACTTGATTAGTATTTTCCTATAGTCTACCTTCCATTGTGCCAAGTTGTTGTTTTTGTACATAGTGTACAGTATAAGTAACATGTGACCTTTATTCTGCGGGTCGGTACAGTTACGGCGATACCTCATTTATAGTATTTTTTTATGCGTTAGTAATTTTGCAGAACAAAAACCCATATGGAGACATAAATCAATGATTTTTGCATCGCCATCTCCAGAGATGCGTAACATTTTTATTTTTTGGTTGACAGAGTTGGTTGGGGGTTTGTTTTTTGCGGGACAACCTGCGCTTTTTATTGGTACTGTTGTGGTGTAGATGTGACTTTTTGATCACTTTTTATAGCATATTTTGTAAGGTGAGATGGCGAAAAATTATCATTTCTGGCGTTTTTTCCATTTTTTTCTTCCGACGTTTACTGTATAGGTGAAGTAATGTTTTAGTTTTATTGTACAGGTTGTTTCAGACGCGGCGATACCAAATATGGACCGCTTTTATTAATTTTTAGGGTTTAATTTTATATAACTCATTTAATATATATAAAAGGGAATTTTAGGGCTTTATTCATTCATTTATTTATTTCACACACTTTATTAATTTATTTTTACACTTTTTTTAACTTTTTTATTTGTTGTATAACTATACTTGGAGCAGTAATATTCTGATTGCTGGTCCAGTACTATAGTCTGCAATACACGTGTATTGCAGACTATAGAGGAAGTGTGTCTCTGCAGACGCATAGATTCACTTCCTGCAGCACGGCTGGATCAAGCCAGGTAAGCGGGGGTCCTAGCAGCCGGGGGTCACTAACCAGACCCTGGGATACATAAAATGCATCAGGGCACCCCCCCATCTCGCCGCGGGAGGTGTCCAGGGAGTCCACACATAGCGCAACTCTCTCAATGTCGCGGACATGTGTCCGCGGCATTGAGAGGAACATATAATGTGACTGCTCCCCCGGTGGCCTGGAAGATTAACCTGCTCTTCCAGGAATCTGGATGGTCACCACTTTTTTGGGGGGAGACACCCAGAGCAGCTTGGAGAGTTGGGATATATAAATGCACTGTAGTGGACACATGAATGTCAGTATATCAGTATTGTAGAACAGGAAGCAAAGACTAAAAGGCACCAGTGGGATATTGAGTTACATATATTGGGGAGTTGGTCAGTTGAGGGGACCACATGTGGGGGTGTCATTTTTGTTTTTACCTAGAATAGACCCTGTATTCAGAATAAGAGAATGTACTGAAAATTACAGCCAGTGTACAGCACAAGAAAATAGTACTGTATACTGTCCATATGTATAAACACTAGCCTCTGCCCGTCTTCGTGTAGTTGGCGTCGATGATCCGCAAATTGCTGCTGTCAATGATCCGCCTGCTCCAGCGTTTTGGCTCTGCTACATCTCTGCATACGCATAGCATACCCAGCTCTGCTACTTCTCTGCATAGGCACAGCGTACCCAGCTCTGCTACATCTTTGCATACAAAGCTCTGCTACATCTCTGCATAGGCACAACATACCCAGCTCTGCTACATCTCTGCATAGACATAACATACCCAGCTCTGTTACATCTCTGCAAAGGCACAACATACCCAGCTCTGCTACATCTCTGCATAGACATAACATACCCAGCTCTGTTACATCTCTGCATAGGCACAGTGTACCCAGGTTTGCTACATGTCTGCATATCCAGTCGACTACATGTCTGCATATCCAGCTGTTCTACATGTCTGCATATCCAGCTCTGCTACATGTCTGCATATCTAGCTCTGCTACATGTCTGCATATGTACAGCATACCCATCTCTGCTACATCTCTGCATAGGCACAGCATACCCCGCTCTGCTACATCTGGCAATTTAGATTAAAAGGGGTTTTCCTATCTCAGTGTCTGAGCAGGTTCTGTGTTATCTGGGTGCTTACATAGAGAGATAACAGAGCAGCTTTATCAGCAAAAGTGCAAATAACTGAAATCTCCTGCAGTGTAATATAGTATGTGAACATAAATTCATAACAGTCGTGAAGCCATGTCATTTACCGGGATAAAAAGTAGCCGATATGTTAATCCCGGTTACAAACTATCTACGTGCCGAATTTCATCCAAATCCGTTCAGCTATTTTTGCGTGATCGAGTAACAAACACACAAACACACAGACTTTCACATTTATAATATTAGTAGGATGGTAAATTCTGGATAAAACTCCTTAAATATCATCGCTACAGGTAAATGTATTATAAAACCCCTTGCCATCATACACAGCATGTGACATTGCAAAGTGCATAGACACCCTGTGACATCACAGTGGATTTAGAATGTGTGAAGTTCTCAACGTCAGTCATCTTGTGTTACTAAAGCTTGACAGCTTGAAGAAGACAGACATGCAGGTAAGTAGCTCTTCACTTAGTGCTGACTGCTTCACACATTGTATTGTTGGGGGGGGGGGGGGGGGTCTGACGCTCAGGATTGTTCCATCAACACTGCCAACATCCCAGCTAGACCTCTGTACAATGTAATTCCTGCTGTGATTGTCAGGAAAATTCTTTACAGGACAGACAATTCTTAGAAATGCCTCGTTCTATGTGCACACGCAGGGAATGGGTTGTTACCCTTCCAAAATGTGCAAAGATCTGGCCGTATGGTCTAACAGGGCACTCGGACAAGGAGGGAAAGCATTAGGTTAATGCCTTTATAGGTGTGTCCCGATATATCAGGGCTCTCACTTTATATGTGTCCTGATGTATCAGGGCTCTTACTTTATAAGTGTCCCAATATATTGGGGCTCTTACTTTATATGTGTCCCAATATATCAGGGCTCTTACTTTATATGTGCATACCTCCCAACTTTTGAAGAACCGAAAGAGGGACAAATTTAGCCCCACCCACTTTTGAGTTGACCCCGCCCACTCGTTAATTTTTCATGTGCCCGCACACAGTATAATCCTCCTACAGTCACCCGTAAATTATATGTCCCCCCTCTATCTCTCCCCCAGTTTCATATACACCCTTCATCTGCCCCCAGTTTCATGTCCCTCTTCCAGCTCTGCCCCCAGATTCATGTCCCTCCATCTCTGCCCCCAGATTCATGTCCTCTCCATCTCTGCCCCCAGATTCATGTCCCTCCATCTCTGCCCCCAGATTCATGTCCTCTCCATCTCTGCCCCCAGATTCATGTCCTCTCCATCTCTGCCCCCAGATTCATGTCCCTCCATCTCTGCCCCCAGATTCGTGTCCCTCCATCTCTGCCCCCAGATTCATGTCCTCTCCATCTCTGCCCCCAGATTCATGTCCCCCATCTCTGCCCTCAGATTCATGTCCTCTCCATCTCTGCCCCCAGATTCATGTCCCTCCATCTCTGCCCCCAGATTCGTGTCCCTCCATCTCTGCCCCCAGATTCATGTCCTCTCCATCTCTGCCCCCAGATTCATGTCCCCCATCTCTGCCCTCAGATTCATGTCCTCTCCATCTCTGCCCCCAGATTCATGTCCCCCATCTCTGCCCCCAGTTTCATGTCCCCTCCATCTCTGCCCCCAGATTCATGTCCCCCATCTCTGCCCCCAGTTTCATGTCCCCACATCTCTGCCCCCAGATTCATGTCCCCTCCATCTCTGCCCCCAGATTCATGTCCTCTCCATCTCTGCCCCCAGATTCATGTCCTCTCCATCTCTGCCCCAGATTCATGTCCCCCCATCTCTGCCCCCAGATTCATGTCCCCTCCATCTCTGCCCCCAGTTTCATGTCCACTCCATCTCTGCCCCCAGATTCATGTCCCTCCATCTCTGCCCCCAGATTCATGTCCTCTCCATCTCTGTCCCCAGATTCATGTCCTCTCCATCTCTGCCCCCAGATTCATGTCCCTCCATCTCTGCCCCCAGATTCATGTCTCCTCCATCTCTGCCCCCAGATTCATGTCCCACATCTCTGCCCCCAGATTCATGTCCCACATCTCTGTCCCCAGATTCCTGTCCCTCCATCTCTGCCCCCAGATTCATGTCCCTCCATCTCTGCCCCCAGATTCATGTCCTCTCCATCTCTGCCCCCAGATTCATGTCCTCTCCATCTCTGCCCCCAGATTCATGTCCCTCCATCTCTGCCCCCAGATTCATGTCCCTCCATCTCTGCCCCCAGATTCATGTCTCCTCCATCTCTGCCCCCAGATTCATGTCCCACATCTCTGCCCCCAGATTCCTGTCCCTCCATCTCTGCCCCCAGATTCATGTCCTCTCCATCTCTGCCCCCAATGTCATGTCCTCTCCATCTCTGCCCCCAGATTCATGTCCCACATCTCTGCCCCCAGATTCCTGTCCCTCCATCTCTGCCCCCAGATTCATGTCCCCCATCTCTGCCCCCAGATTCATGTCCTCTCCATCTCTGCCCCCAATGTCATGTCCTCTCCATCTCTGCCCCCAGATTCATGTCCCCCATCTCTGCCCCCAGATTCATGTCCTCTCCATCTCTGCCCCCAGATTCACGTTCCACCTCCACATTAAACTTACCTTCTCCTCCGCTCCCTCGCCGCTCTCTGCCCGCCTCTCTCCCTGACACACGCGGCTGAAGCTGCTCGCGTGCTCGCTTCGCCGCTGCGTCTCTCTCTCTCGCTGACACATGCGGCTGAAGCGAGGAGCTGACCTGTGTCAGCTCCTCGCTTCGCTGCTGCCGCCGGCTCCTGGCTTGTACATCGCGTCTACAAGCCAGGAGCCGGCGGCAGCAGCTAAGCGAGGAGCTGACACAGGTCAGCTCCTCGCTTCAGCCGCATGTGTCAGCGAGAGAGAGAGACGCAGCGGCGAAGCGAGCACGCGAGCAGCTTCAGCCGCGTGTGTCAGGGAGAGAGGCGGGCAGCGGCGAAGCGAGGAGCTGACCTGTGTCAGCTCCTTGCTTCAGCCGCATATGTGTTCAACTCAGATCTGCGTCCTCTGGACGCAGATCTGAGTTGAAATCGGGACATATCTCCCTCCAACCGGGACCGCGGGACATGCCACCCAAATCGGGACTGTCCCGCGGAAATCGGGACGGTTGGGAGGTATGTATGTGTCCCGATATATCAGGGCTCTTCCATGTTGCACTCTGATATAGTTTTATATGGGTGCGGTCACTGTTACATATCTGTGATGTCATCATGTACATGAATGTTTTATGGTGTAGATCTCTGTATTATAGATGCCACATGACATCACCAACATTCCATGATGTCACAATGGGTGTGGAATGTGTACAGTTCTTTACGTGAGCCATCTTGTATCCTTTGAGCTTAACATCTTGAAGTTGACGGTTGGTGCAGGTATGTAGCTCTTCACTCAGTGCTGAGGCCTTGTTCACACACTGGAGCAGATGACACAGCTATTGTTCAGATGCCAACTCTCATAGGTACGGCTGGCTTTAATTTTTATTTATTTTTACATGTTTTTTTTCGCAGGATTACGTCGGACGACCTGCATGTTCACATTCAGCACTTTCATCAGACACGGACGGATGTACGGAAATGGCTGTACAGAGAGAGGGATGGATGTATAGCCATAGCCGTACACACATAGACAGACACACATAAGGACAGACATAGACAGACAGACACCAGAAGGCAGCAGGCGAGATATGATGTTTTGGTCACTTTTGAATGTTGGTTGGGCTTTCACACTCGTGGTAGCATAAGACGGACACTACACCCCACAAAAGTGGCTCAGCTAGTGCAGCTCATCCAGGACACATCATTGTCAGCTGTGTCCAGTATCCAGAGGATGGAGACACTACCAGGAGACAGGCCAGTACACCAGGAGAGGTGGAGGGGGCCATAAGGGGGCAACAACCCAGCAGCAGGACCGCTACCTCCGCCTTTGTGCAAGGAGGAACAGGAGGAGCACTGCCAGAGCTCTGCAAAATGACCTCCAGCAGGCTACAACTGTGCATGTGTCTGCGCATACAGTTAGAAACCGACTCCATGAGGATGGCACGAGGGCTTGACGTTCACAGCCCAACATCGTGCAGGACGCTTGGCATTTGCCACAGAATACCAGATGAAAGCAGATTCACACTGAGCACATGTGACAGACGTGACAGAGTCTGGAGATGCCGTGGAGAGCGATCTGCTGCCTGCAACATCCTTCAGCATGAGCGGTTTGGCCGTGAGTCAACCAGAGGTAGCCTGACTGCCATTACTGCCATGTACCGTGATGAGATCCTCAGACCCCTTGTGAGACCATATGCTGCTGCGGTTGGCCCGGGGTTCCTCCTAATGCAGGACAAGCCCAGACCTCATGTGGCTGGAGTGTGTCAGCAATTCCTACAAGATGAAGTCATTGAAGCTATGGACTGGCCGCCCGTTCCCCAGACCTCAATCCGATTGAGCACATCTGAGACATCATTGGTTAATAAATGTGATTTCCATTGATTATTTTTGTGTGATTTTGTTGTTATCACATTCCACTTTGTGCAAAGCAAAGTATTCAATGAGAAGATTCCATTCAGATCTAGGAGGTGTTATTGGGGGGGTTCCCTTCATATGTAGTATACAGGTATATGTATAGGCTGTGTATATAGTGATATATATATACTGTTCCGATCAGAGAAGATGTAGTAAGACTCCGATCAGAGAAGATGTAGTAAGACTCCGATCAGAGTAGATGTCTCCTGTGATGCAATGAATATAAATGTCTCAGTCTTAGATGTATCATTGCTTATACCTCTGATATATCCAGTAGGGTTAGATCTAAAGCTCCGACCCATCTAGGAGTGTTCCAGTAGTGACTTTCTTTGAGCCTAAATAATTCTCCTGTAAACACAGAATATCCAGCAGATATGTACCAGCCACTTAGTATAATCTCCCAGACCGCTCACGTTCCAGCATATAAAGGTGCTTGCATTAGTCACTGCATACAGTATACATGAAACGTACAAAGGTAGTGCTCCATTGTGACACAAGTGGTAGTACATGAGTGCATACCTTCCAACTTTTGAAGAGCCGAAAGAGGGACAAAATATGTGGCGCGCGTGCGCGCCGTGTCAAACTTAGCTCCGCCCACTTTTATGTTGACTCCGCCCATTCTCATTCATTTTTCATGTGCCCCCACACAGTATAATCCTCCTATAGTCACCTGTAAATTATATTCCCCCCTCCATCTCTCCCAGTTTCATATAACCCCTTTATCTGCCCCCAGTTTCATGTCTCTCTATCTCTGCCCCCAGTTTCATGTCCCCCCATCTCTGCCCCCAGATTCATGTCCCCCCATCTCTGCCCCCAGATTCATGTCCCCCCTTCATCTGCCCCAGTGTCACGCCCTCCCCCTTCATCTGCCCCAATGTGATGTCGTTCTCCCCCCCTATATGTCCCCAGTTTCATAGGCCCCCTACATTATGTTCCCCTCAATGTTTAACACAAATACTTATAGTCACCTTCCAATGCTCCCCGCCGCTCTCTCACTCCACTCACATAGTTGTAGGCCTGATGTGATGTGATGCGTTGAAATCAGGACATACCTCCCGCCGACCAGGACCGCGGGACAGGACATTGAATTTGTGAATGTCCTGCAGAAATCGGGCGGTTGGGAGGTATGTGTCTTCTGCAGTGTACGGACTGTGACAGTCTCCAGGCAGATCGCCAGGTTATTACACTTGGAGTATTACTGTTTCTTCTCTGTTTTTTCTCAGTTGCTGATTTTTTTGATCCATTGAATGCAGGACATCACTTGTGTTCCTAAAGGAATGGCTCGATCCCAGAGCCACAGCTCTCTGCCTTGCCAGGAACAGTATGAAATGGACAACTTGGGAGTCACCGAGACAATGTTTCACCTAAACATAAATTCAGTTCTGCACCTCAGCTAACCTAGAGGAAAAGTCTCTTCTCTGACCATTACTGGTAATATCAGGATTTGTATATTTTTATTGGCTTTCAAAATCACATCCCTTTCTCTGTAATGGACCGGTTTAACCAACACAGGTCTTGACGGTTTGCTATGGAGTGAGCAGGGCACAATTTCAACCAGGTTTCAAAGAATTTGGTAGGGTTATACCCCTTCTGAATTTTGTACAATCCCAATCAGCCTCACGTTATTCCTCCTCAATCTTTTGTCCAGGTCAACTGACTTGGCTACAAGATAGGTGATCAGCTGGTCTTGTCTGCAGAAGTGTCTGGAGATGATGTCCGTATTATCCTCAAGCTCAATGGCTCTTCCCTTCCACAGCAGAATCTCTCATTATCTTTATGGATTCCTTCCCTTATAAAGTAGAATTCCTCTTCAAGGGAGCACACTGCATAGTAAGTGCAGATAAATCATTGTTGCAGTGTGTTGCTATCTGAAATAGAGCCCTGGGGGTTCTTTTTCAGTCTGTGGTCAAGACCCCTTGAAAAGGTGAAGAAAATGGTTGATTTTAGTGGAGCTGGGCCCCAACACAGGCATGAAGGGCCATTTTGGATTTTGCTCCAGCAAACTGACTCTAGTTTTCATCCAGTCATTGGTTCTTTGAAAGATTGTGCCAGCAGTGAGCACAGCACCTGGACATAGAAACACAGAACAAACGGAAGTAATAGTGCGTAAGTCTGTAATGTATGGTCCGGATTGTGCTGCACTTCTCTGATCTAATCCCTGCAGTTTAACCTCTTATGCCTGGTTCACATCTACGTTTGGTGAATGCACCCTTAGAAACAGCACTGGATGATGGCACCTCCAACATCATTCCATTCACAAGGCCAGAGGAAACGTGTGACATACATGTTACCTGCCTCTGTCAGCACCCGGCCTTCTTTTTGTTCCGGGTTTTATCATGAACCAATAAAGGAGAATTGTTATTTTGGATCGGTGTCTGTTGTCGCTCTTTCCTTTTGCTATTTACAGAGTTATTATCCATTCATCGGGGTCATTGGAGGATGAGAAGTCGGAAATGTTCTGTGTATACTGAAGGATTAGGAGACAAGTCTATCCATACTGAATATCAGAATGATGTGGTTTTATCCTAAGGTCGATTTTATGACATGATCAAACAGTCACCACGTTGAGGAATGTGAGAGGCGACTTGGCCTCTTCACGCATCTTCTTCCGGCGCAAGCGGTCAAACTTCTAGGCCTCGGACAGAGCCAACTGCGCATGCCCGTGGCCACAAGAAAGATGGCCACTTACACAGTAAGCTTACAGTCGCCTCTGCCCGAGGCCTAGGAGTTTGACTGCCTGCACCGGAAGAAGACTCGTGAAGAGGACATTCCTGAAGAAGATGGAGGCATTGCTGGAGAGTTCTCTCGCAGCATTGGAGATGCCCCCAGTGCTGTTTGAGTGCTAGGGACTGCTCCCAGTGCTGAGAGAGAACTCATTTGCATACCAATGAAAACCGGGATTTCTACTGAACGGCGGTGTGGAGAAGACATCTATAGGTAGGAGAAGAATAGACTTTCTTAAGGCTATTCCTACGTGGTAGGTAGAAAAAATTGTGTTTTAATGATAGAATCCTTTTAAACTTGATTATATGACATGATCAAACAGTCACCACATTCCAAAGAGCCTTTGGAATGTGCATGCAGAGGGGTACGTGGGGAATGTGAGAGGGGGGCTTGTCCAGACATGCTAATGACATCTGCTAGGGGCAGATGGGGGGCTGGAGAGGTGCCTGGGATGATTGGCGGAGGGCTGGAGACCTGCCACAACACAAAAGAAAGGGGTGTATTGGGGCGTATTGACGAGAAGTGTTTTGGCAACAAGGGGGCATGGCACCTGATACTTTTATGAAAAGTATGTATGCTATACTACTGAGGATTAGATACACAGCTCAGCACACAGAATCACACATCAGAAGATTAGATACACAGCTCAGCACACACCATCACATGTCGGAGGATTAGATACACAGCTCAGCACACACCATCACATGTCGTAAGATTAGATGCTCAGTACACAGTATCACATATTGGAGGGTTAGATACAGCTTAGCACACTGTATCACATGTCAGAGGATTAGATACACAGCTCAGCACACAGTATTACAATTGGAGGATTACATACACAGCTCAGCACACAGAATCACACATGAAAGGATTAGATACACAGATCGGCACAAAGTATCACACATTGGATTAGATACACAACTCAGCACACAGTATCACACGTTGGGGGATTAGATACACAGATCAGTATACAGTATCACACATCAGAGCTTTACTCCAGGTTTCCATAGCAACCCAGCCATTTTTCTTCACTGCTGTAGGTCATCTTTAAAGGGACAGTGCGCTGCAGATGACACTGTTACACAAGGTCACATACACACAGCTTTACTCCAGGTATCCATAATAACCAATTGCAGGTTTATCACTGATATCCAAACTGAGGTACACATGATCACATGATGCTTATGGACACACACACAAATGATGTACAAAATAATCCAGTACAAAACTGGGCAATTCTTATGGGGCCATTACACAAACACAAAATAAAAAATACCCGTGCGAAGCTGCGTCCTCCTGTATGCTCTAAATATAATAATAATAATAATAATAATAATAATAATAATAATAATATAAGGGCAGACTAGATGTAGCGCGGGGTCTTTTCTGCCATCAGTCTTCTATGTTTCTATCAGTTGGTGACAGTCTCCCTTCTATGACTATACATGACTGCAACAGAGAACAGCAGAGATTTCAGTGGATAAATGACAGAATATACTGAATCCCCCCATAATCCTATATATCTATCTGGTCCTCACCTCCCGCTCTATAACTCGCTGCCTGCAGATTGTTCTGTATTTTCTATGTGACAGGTTCCCTTTATTTATATAGTGTCATTATTTACATACTATAAAGGCAGAGGGATGGCGGTATATGACAGTAATCCTAGAGTATATATAACCGTCCAGGTCCAGTCACATGATATTGACATTGGCATTAGTTGTACAAGCAGTAATAGTGCAGACGACTCTGTGATATTACATTATCTGTATCTGACCATATCGGAGTCACAGCCACCAGTCTCTGAGCAGCATCAGACATGGAGAGATCTATCATTGTCTGTCTTCTTATATGGGTGATCGGCGTTCACTGCGCTCCTAAACCAGGTAACGCTTTATTTTCTAGGAGGATTTTCAGTAGAATCAGGTTTATGTGTGTAAATAGTGTTATAGTGGCCGGGGGCTCGCAGCCATCTACAACTGTACTAATAAGTGTCCGGGCAGGCCAGGCATCTACCCCTACACTGATCTACCCAAGGGTAAGACTGACAAATTCCCACTTCTTAAGTTTAGTAGTTGTGGCCAAGATTTATCTCAACTAACATAGGAGTGTTGTCACCAGTGTTTAGTGGAGGCAGCAGATGTTGGACTGAACAGTCTCTATCCTTACCTACAGTCTGTATCCTCACCTACAGTCTGTATCCTCACCTACAGTCTCTATCCTCACCTACAGTCTCTATCCTCACCTACAGTCTCTATCCTCACCTACAGTCTGTATCCTCACCTACAGTCTGTATCCTCACCTACAGTCTCTATCCTCACCTACAGTCTCTATCCTCACCTACAGTCTCTATCCTCACCTACAGTCTGTATCCTCACCTACAGTCTGTATCCTCACCTACAGTCTCTATCTCTAACTTAATACAGATGGAAAAAGGAAAACACTAATATGGTAATATTGTTCTGTTAGTCTTAATGTTATGTCTTAATCTTTAAGCCATGGGGTCAAAGTCTTTAGAAGAAGATGTCGTCTGTTCCACAAACTCAACAACTCCTCAAGTCTGGTTTACTTTGTTCCTCAAGCTCTGATTTGGGGGTGCTGTTGGTTAAAGACAAAATAGTGGGATCGGGGACTTGGCTGAGTTTGTCTTGGAAAGTTTATAATAAGTTTGAGGTCTAGCTAGTATGGCCATGTAATTCGCAGGAGGTCAGTTATATCTACGGAGCCCTGGGGTTTTCTGTATGGATATATTAGGGACAGAAACTTTACAGATTTTCTGTGAAAAGTGCTGCAACCCCCCCCCCCATAATGCATTTCTGCCGCTGCCTTTTCTGCATCGCTTTTTTGCTGTGTCTCGCTACGTGACGCCTTAGCCTACAATGGTTTTCTTGGAGCCTCACACAAGAGGAGCAGCCATGTGAACGATGAAATACAAACTTAACTTGCCATGAGTAGGGGGGCATTAAGTGGGCAGATTCCCAGCACAGGGGATGGACACCAGTGACAATATTTGTAGTGAAGATAGTTGAGTTTGATTTCAGGATTGATGGTTTGTCTGGAGGTTTGTTATGTAGGAAAAGTTCCCTTAATGATGAGCCGTATAACTTGATATCCATCTGGTTGTGTTGTAGTGATGTATAGAAGTAATCCCGCTGGAAACATTGGAGAGGGTGTGGGTGCTAGATATTGGTCGTATTTGCCAAATGTCACATGGGCCTCTTAATAGTGGGTTAAGGTATGTAAAAACATAAGGGTGGGATAGCCCGAGGACCCTCAGGAGGGATAGACTAATTTTTCTTTGGCTAGGTCTTGAATGATAATGGATCTGATAGGGATTGGTAAAGCAAGCCATCTAGTAACAAGGTTTACTGTATAATAAGTAACGCATATACCGAGCAAGCTATTTTGTATTTCCATACGTATCTTGTGAACATGCTGCGTACAGATTTAACAAATGATCTGTACCATATATAGGACTTTAGGAACTATATAAGATTGTAGAAAGTTTTTCCTCCAGAACCATGACCCCCAATGTTCTGAAGTAACGGGGGTAAGGATAGCGTGTGGTGCTCTTCTATCCTTTATGGTAATCTGATTCTTAGATATTTTATAGTTATTATTATAGATATATGGGGTGTCCTGGGGGTGTCCTGGGGGTGTTTCTCATAAACGTCTAATCGACCTTCTCAAATGCCTTCTTGGCGTCCAAGCCCCGGTACAATGGGATTATGTGTTATATGCTAGAGCTATTCCATGTAACAGACGAGCTGTATTGTCCTCACCTTCTCTTCCCCTCACAAATTCTGCTTGTCTCTCATTCACTAATATGGAAATGAGGAGTTGTGATCTATCGGATAGAAATGTGACCCATATTTATACATCCAGGACTGATTGTGCTACATTTGCCATGTGACAGATTTCCTTTAAGTCTTACAATGTCTGAGAAATAACTTCTTGGTTTTCTTCAGTTCTAGAAGATATTTGCGCTCCAATCGGCCGTATCATGAAGGAATATTATCCGGGTCTTATCAACGTGGCCTTGTATGATAATGGAACGTGTAATATTATGAATGAACTGACTATATTCAGACGGACTTCTTTTTATGAAATTCGTATGAAAGTGAAATTTGAATAAATAGACCCCGATGAAGAAACCTTTCTAATCACTGGATGGAAAATCGGAACCTGAAACCACTGAAGATTCCATTTAATAAGGAGCCGAATAATTAATTGTTGTGTAATCTTCTATTGTTACACGAAAATGAGATCTTCTGTTTATAGACATCTGTACAAGGTTAATGTCTGCCACATTATTACATAATAAAGATACTTGCACTTAATGTATTTCTCATCTTTTCACCTGCACATTACTTAGGAACAAGGAAAACTGTGTCTGTAGTGTCACATATGGAAAGGTGCATGTCTGACATAGAAAGAAGCCTTGTAACATGTCCTGGGAGATAATCCATCCTAACCCAGTTACAGTTATAGATTTCTATTCAATGCACCCATAGTACCAAAGAGAAACACATGGAAAAAAGAAAAAATATATACTTACAAATAATTGTAAAAATAGATTTATTTGTAGAGATGCATCTCATACGTATAATGACTACACTATTATTACCTGGTTAAAAAAGCAGGACAGATGGTAGTGCCAAAGAGAGCAAACTGAAAACACGGGACACGTGCGGGGGCGCCCTCTTAGCCAAATACAAGGCTACATAATGCAGATTAGTACAATATAACCATCACACTAAGATGTATGTAGGATAGACCTAGAAAATATTATATCAGCCCAATGTCCAGAATTGTATTGCACCATATAATGCTGAAATGATTGCCAAATGAAAAGTCCAGTAAATGCCCTCAATACTTGGCCGGAGATCCTTTTGCATGAATGACGGCATCAGTGCGGTAATGTGACCTGGAGGGATCGGCCTGTGGCACTGCAGAGCTCGTGTTATGGAAGCCCAGGTTGTATGATGGCAGCCTTCAGCTCGTCTGCATTGTTGGGTCTGGGGTCCCTCATCTTCCTCTTGACAATACCGCATATATTCTCTATGTGGTTAAGGTCAGGCAAGTTTGCTGGTCAATCAAGCACATTGATACTGTGGTTAGTAAACTAGGTCTTGGTACTTTTGGCAAGTGAACAGGGGCCAAGTCCTGTTGGAAAATGAAATTAAATCTCCAAAAAGCTTGTCGGGAGAGGGAAGCCTGAAGTGTTGGAGAGTTTCCTGGTAGACGGCTGCGCTGACTTTGGTCTTGATAAAACACAGTGGACGTACCCCAGCAGATGAAATGGCTCCCCAAACCATCAGTGATTGTGGAAACTTCACACTAGTCCTCCAGCAGCTCTTATTGTGCACAGCGGCCTCTCCACTCTTCCTCCAGACTCCGGGACCAAACAAATGAAATGCAAAATTTACTTTCATCTGAAAACAGCTTTGACCCCTGAGCAAGAGTCCACAACTTTTTGATGATATTCTAATTTTTTGAGTTGCACTTGTATATGGTGCAATTCAAGTCCTTTACATGAGTAATAGCAAGCCAGTTCTAATATCGTCTATCATCAATAAATGCATATACCTGTAGTCATAGAAATAATAGTCAGGGAGCCCGGGGTCAAAAAGTTTTTAAATTGTTCCAAAAAAGTGTGATTGTTCATTGATTTATTATGGTTACCCAACATTAATTTTTTGGAAATTAATTTGGTACATGACTGGTTAGCGCCCAATTGTCATATTATTCATACAGCGTACAGGAATAGCAGAGTAATATTCCAATGTAGTGTCATGATGAATACAAGGCAGATCGCCGGGGTTATTACACCTGGATCGGTGACTGTTGTCGCTCTCTAATTTTTGCTATTTACAGAGTTATTATTCATTCATCGGAGTCATTGGAGGATGAGAAGTCGGAAATGTTCTGTGTATACTAAAGGATTAGGAGACAAGATTATCCATACTGAATATCTGAATGATGTGGTTCTGTCCTAAGGTCTTTTCAATAAACTTTGGTATTACATCTCGATTGAGAACACATTGATATTTAATAAAGTAATTGTTTAGTACAAAAATAGAGTTTTTTTTTCTTTTCTTTTTTTTAAATGTAATAAATTGGTTTTGATGTATTTATAATTATGGAAGACAAGACATTCACCTGCTAAACTTCTTGTTATATTTGGTAAATTACTTAATGTGTAGCCAATGAATAAAAATGATTGTTTTTTTTTATTAACATTATCTCACTATGCTTCAAGATTAAAGGGGTATTCCCATAACTCTTGTTCTGCATCCTGCAGGGCTCTGTGTTCTCTTCACTTCCTGGATTTCTCAGCACATTGGTGGGCGGGGTTTCACTTGCTCTGCTATCTGCTATGTTTACAGTTAGTAATGAGGGATTGGTTGTAAATGCATTACCACAGTATAAAGCTGATGTAGAAGCTGATGTAGCAGAGCTGGATTTGAGTCAGCTTGCATTGCATACAGAGGTAAAGGACTCCTTATCTCAGCCCTTATCAGCCAAATTCAAATAAACCGGCTGATAAGTGGAAAAGCTGAAGATAGACAGCACAGTAATCCCAGAGCTCTCACCTCCCTCCTCCCCTATCTGAGGAGCTCTGTTGCTCGTCAGCCCCTCCTTCCCCCCTGAGAGCAGGCAGCTACTTCACTTGGGAAATGAGCAGATAAGCCCAGTGGCCATAGAAACACAGTGTCAACAATTAAGTGAATAAATTAAGATAGCGGCCAAACAAAGCAGTTTTGATAAAGCAATGTATTTAGGAAAAGTCTTAAATCCACATAAACTAGCAGTATAGATAGGATGCTCTTCATGGGACAACCCCTTTAAACATAGATTTATGATGTGATATTAATCACATGTTGTTCAAAAAGTTCCATTTTATAATATGTAATATTGAATAGAACTGTTAATATTTGACACACAATGAATTTGGTACATTGATACATTGTAACATTATAGGCTAAGAGTAATCACCAATCTTTGTGTATGGATAGGGACTCCGATTGGACCAGGCCACTGCGGGGGCAGAGCTATACAGCCACAAACCGGCCACACACTGACATGAACAACATGGCATCATGCATGCCGGCAGCCGAGAGCCGCACATGCCGGCATCGCTGGAGCCCGGCGCGCGGCGTGGACTGGTGATTCCACCGGGGCCCCGGGAGTCAGTAGGGGTAGACAGAAGGGTGGGGAGGGTGTGTACACGTAGGAACAGGGTGGCAGAGGTAAGGGTGTGGGAAGGGGAGGGGGGAAAGGGCCCGAAGTCACAGGTTCGGTAGGAAGGCGGGAGCGAGAGAATGGGGGAGTGGGTAGCGGAAAAAAGTGGAGAGTCCAGGGGCGAGAGGAGCGGTATTGGCGTGGCGCAAACTGTAGGTCCATAGGTGCACTGGTGTTGGACGGGCCCGCTGCGCCCACTCGGCAAATCTGTGGGGTCTGGGGAGGCACTGCAGGTGGGGCACGCAGAGAGTCAGGGGGCCACGGACGAAGTTATGGATATAGCTAGTATATATTATAATTTAACTAATAATTTAATATATATTTATTATGGACTGTGCTACTATAATATCTGCACAACATAACCTGCAAGTATTAATTTAATTGAAACCTACAAACTAAAGAGTGTAAGTGAATATGTCGTCTACTACAGCGCTAACACATCTACTGAATCAGAAGTCGATGAGGACAGTTTCTCCATTTTATATTTAACAGAGTTTATCAAGTCACTTTTTCCATTTGATCACAGTCTACAATGACATTTATTAACATCATGATATTTTGCAGTTTAAATGTATCTGTAATTCTTATATGGACAACTCATTTATTTCTAGACATTTGATTCCTGCATTCAAGATGGAGAGATCAAGAAGTAAGAAGATCCAGTTTAACTCATTTCTATTGAATATTGTCTAATGATAAATTTGTGCGTTTTGAAGGTTCAAACGGATGTATTTCACTCTGAAGAGGGGGACAGGGTATATATAGTATGTTAGATATTCATGTGAATGAGACATAAAGATTTACATAACTATACACACTACTATATTGGTATTCAATACAGTATCAATAAATAGCTAAGGTTCCTATTGAAAGGGAACAGCAATTCTCCAGTAGCTGTTGGTGAAACTTGGGGGGAGGGGCACAATAGACAATGAGCCCTAAGCTGAAAGCCCCCCGCTGTCCCTTCCTGCTTGCCGGTCCTATCCTAAGCAATAGATGACAACTGGTTGACGGGACCATCCTATAAATGAGACAACACAGAATGCAGACAAGACAAACAACAACAAAGGGAGGTCAGCTAGCCAAGGGTCTGGTAACAGTTAAACAATGCAGTACAGAATCGTAATCCAAGAGAATAGTCACAAGAGAAGCCAAGGCTCAGAGATCAGTAATACAATAATAGAAGCAGAAAGAGGAGCTTAGCAGGGACAAAGTCTAAGGACAGAGTTTGCTGTTGAATCTGGGTTCAAGAGACTTCCTGGTATACCTTTTTACGACCACCCAATCACCACCTGCAAGCTATGTGTTCCTAAAACTCAAAAAGGGTCTAGAATAGAAGAAAACACCTGTTAATGTGTTACTTTCAATCTTTGACACAAGTTCTGCACATAGCTGGCAGTGCTGTCATAATTGAGTTATAAAGTCTGGGAAAATACAACCTTAGTCTAGGCACACTTCCAACAAGCACCTCGAATAGTAACAGACCTGTCTTAGTATCAGGAGTGGTCCTCACTGAGTATAATGCTAGAGACAGGCACTCTGGCCAGGGCCTTCCTGTCTCTGCCATGGCTTTCTGGATTTTTTTTTACTTGAGTGTGCCCTTCAACCTTTCCACTTTGCCTGACCTCTGCTCAATCCCCAATACAGACATTATTTCCTTCATTATTTCACCTGTGAATTGTGTACCTCTATCAGACTCTATCAACTCAGGTATCCCGAATCTACACACAAGTTCAGACATCAATTTCTTGGCAGTTACCTGTGCAGTTGCTCAGCTGACCGGATAGGCCTCTACTACACAGACCAACACATATTCGTACGTTCCAGATTTAGGCAATTGTATGTAATCTAATGGTATTATCTGAAATGGATACAGGGATTTTGGTGTGCATGTGGTAGGTGTTTTAACTACCTGTCCTGGATTGTGTAGAGCACATATGTGACACGCTTTTACGTGATTACCTGCAGCCCTTCCAAAACCTGAGGCAAACCAGAATTTACCTACTAGTGACTCCATGGCATTTCGAGAGGCATGCACCTTACCGTGGGCCAAACCAGCCATTTGGGGGTATTCTGCTGCGGGCAGACACAGTCTATCCCCCATTTTCCACATTCCTTCAAATTCTCTGGCACCAGCCTTTGTCCATTTCTCAATTTCCTCACCAGTCACCTTAGAGTACAGCCCCTTGGGGTCTGCTAGGTCAATATCCATTTTGCTCACCTGGTTGAGACCCTTCCATGGCAGCAGTGCCGCTGCTTTGGCTGCTCGATCAGCCTTTTCATTTCCTATACTCTCAGGGTCTCTTCCCTTTGTGTGAGCTCTGACTTTCACAATTGCCAACTGCTTAGGGAGCAATATGGCCTCCATTAACTGACTTACTGAGTTTCCATTCTTAATTGGCTTGCCCTGTGCCGTCAGGAAGTTCCTGGACCTCCATATTGGACCATAACCATGTGCAATGCCACACGCATACTTGGAGTCAGTGTAAATGTTTTCTGTGCTATCCTTAGCTACTTTGCAGCTTCTATAAGGGCTTTCAATTCAGCCTCTTGTGCTAACATGTGTGGTGGAAGGGCTTCTTATACTATGGTGTCATGTATAGTGACTACAGCATACCCTGTAACAAATTTTCCTTTTTCTGTTAGGTACCTGGAACCGTCCATAAACATCTCATAGTCAGGATTCTCCAATGGGGCATCAGTGACATGACTGAAGCCGCCTCTTTTGAGAGGGAGTTCAAAAATATCTCATCATCTACTCCCCCCTTTGAATCATGAACTCCTACTGGTAAAAGAGTTGTAGGATTCAAAAGTCAAACAACACTGAAATGAGATGTTGGAGGAGGATTGTAGAGCAAATTCCATCTTGCTCTGTCTTGCCAAGGAAATATGACGTCTGTCTAACTGTGTGAGGATTGCATAGATGTCATGTGGTTTGTATACCACCAGGGGGTGGTCTAGGACAATGTCTGAGCTTTTCTCAAGCAGGGCCTGTATGAAGTTACCACTTTGGTCTGTTCATCTGAAAGATGTTTGGTACTTTTGCTCAGACAATGACCTAAAAACACCACCTTTTTGTTTACAAAATTGCAGCTTGTCTTTACTGGCCTTACAATCGTTCTGGTAGAGGAAACACAGCACATTTATGGTAGCAGCTTTACATGTCTGTTTATCTGTGGCACAAGGAAGAAAAAGCATTATCACATATTGTAACAATCATCATAATCAGAGGGAGGGTCCCAGGTATTCATAATACAAAAATTTCACTTAATTTCCCATAAAACATTTTTCTAATCTTTTCATACTCTGGCTGTTTCTGGCAGTGGATAAAACTGAGCTCCCCTCCCCCCACATCCAGTCACTTCCACTGTCACCTCTTCACTCTTTTAGTATATACAATAGTTAAGGTGACAATTACAGACAAAACAATAAATTCACATAATATCGTACAAAACTAGAGATGAGCGATTGGTGTTTGATCGAATACTACAGTATTCGAAATACTCGTACTCGATCGAACACTACTAGCTGTTCGAAGTTTAAGGTTCGATGCAGAACCAGCGTTGATTGGCAGAATGCTATACATTCTGCCAATCAACGCTGGTTCTTCTCTTACCTTTCCGAAGTCTTCTCCACGCTGCGTCCCCGCGTCTTCTTCCAGGTGGAATTCACTCTGCCTAGGCATCCAGCCTAGGCAGAGCCAACTGCGCATGCGCGGGCATGCAGGCGCATACACGTGCATGCGCAGTCGGCTCTGCCTAGGCCGGATGCCTAAGCAGAGTGAATTCCACCCGGAAGAGGATGCGGGGACCCTGCACTGGGAGAAGACTTCAAGCAGAATCCAGCCCGACTGTCACTCGTGGACTTGGTAAGTATGATTTTATCGAATGTTGCCTACCCCCAGCGCTGCACCTCCCATGAGGCGACCTGAAGCGACCGCTTCAGGCGGCGCTATGCCAGGGCCCCAGGGAGGGCGGCATTTTTGCTGACCTAAGCCAGTCTGGGACAAGCTGTCCTGGACTGGCTTAGGGTCACTGTCACTGAGCGGTGGATTGGGGAGGCTGCTGGAGCAGTGCTGCTCCAGCAGCCGCCCCTCACACTCAGGCAGAGAGCAGGTCCTCTCCCTGCCTGCCAAAGACGCTCACTCCGCTCGGTCCCACCCCCTCCGTGCGGCCCCACCCCCTTCCACACGGCCCCTCCCCCTCGGGGGGGGGGGGGGCGGCTTTCTGACATCCGCCTCAGGCGGCAGAAACCCGTGGTTCACCCCTGCCTACCCCTGAAATGAGCATTTCCCCCCATAGACTATAATGGGGTTCGAAATCTGTTCGAACAGTCGAACAGTGTGCGGCTGTTCGAATCGGATTTCGAACCTCGGACATTTTAGTGTTCGCTCATCTCTATACAAAACCTAATCACAAATGACAAAAACTATCTCCAAAAGTGATTACTCACAATGCAGCCGTTTCTAGATAGATAACAGTGCCTCATTTAAGATAGGGCAGTACAATACTTCAACTGCCCTTAGGACACTGTATCCAAATCAGCAGTTACAATAGGGCTTCTGATACATACAATTACAGCTCTGCAAGGCTCATCCCCCTCACTGGTGCAGACTTGGAGTTAATTTACTGCATGAAACTTCCCTGTATGAGAAGTATAGCCGTCATGACCTCATCTTATGTCTATTTAGTATCTAAATCACTCCTGACATAGTAATCTGGCCCCAATAGACAAACACCCTGCCTATATCACCCATATATTCTACAGGAGTGAGCGAAAACATAATTACAACATCATATTCCTTTATATCCTTATCCATACATTGGCATCATACCTGATTTTTCATTTAACCATGGGTTAACCCTTTTCGTCCAAATCATTTTCCTTTGGAGACAACAGATTTTATACTTAGTCTTGCAAACCATGTTGACACAGACACAGACCAGAGTTCACTCTGTGATTTGACTCTTCTGTGTTTTCCTATACGTGTGGATAAAGATGATAGTCAAATAGTGCTTGGTTTTCGTACTACATGACAAGAATATAATTTAAGCAAACAGTCAACACTGACACCAAAATTACATATTAATATTTTTGTGCAATTTTTGAATATTTCCATGGCAAAATCCACTCTTCTACGGTAATTACCACAGATGTTCAGAACCTCTTAAACTATATTTGAGGTTTGCCTTAAGGGCCAACTGCCAAACTTTTAACATTTTCTTTACGAGATTCAAATCAAAGTTTTTACCACTGTAAAACATCACCATATTCTTACACAAGGCTTAAAAGTCAAATACTGGCATTGCTAAAAACAGCTTACACTATACAATTAAAAAATTGAACCATATATTCATAATTTTCCATACATTATACCAGTGGTGTTACAATCTATCACTTATAGCTGACATCTTAGTTACCTGCCGAGTCTCACCCTCTACCCCTCCCCCTTCTTGCTAAATTCTACCAAAGCATGCATACCTCTGCTGTAGCTAAGAGGGACACTGGTGGGGAGAGCCTGACTTTCATTGTGATTTATTTTGACCTCGATCAGAGACAGACAAGCAGCTTCTAGACTGTCTTTTGTTCTTGTCACTTCACTTAGGACTTCAGTCGGCCTTGATTACTTGGATTATCCAGGTTTATAGTACCTGAATTGGTGTAATTTTTCACTGGAGCTGCTGCCTTTTTCTTTTTCTCTCATCTACAGCAAACCAAACAGCCTTGGCATACAAGTCATCTGGGTTCATGCGTCTTAAATTTGGGTTGCAGCTTCTGATCTTTTTGGCCATATTTGGTCTGATTCCTTGCATAAATGCTTCAGCAATCATGGTGTTTTTCAAAGCATTATGGGCCTGATCCCACCCAGAGTCCGCTACCTTGGTGAGTAGTCTGCCATAATATGCTTCTCCCTTCTGTGTTCTGTTGCTACCTTCAATCAGAGCATATATTCCCCTTTGTAACTTATGCTCCCGTATCTGTCCTGCATGATCCAATCTCCATTGGTCTTAGGAACCCCTGCTCTCTACTTGGGCGGCAACTTCTTCTCTTTCTCCCATCTCTATTAGTTCATATGGGGTGTACCATATCTTAGAGGGTCCCTTCCCCATACTAGCTGATGGCCAGTCAGCTGTGAGCTTCCCACTCCTCTAGGGCAATTAAGACAATAGAGGGTCTCTTTGACTTCTCTTAGTGGGAACTCCCAAACAGTCACTCTGTTTTCTTTGAACTAATTTCTAATGTGCAAGTCTCTGGCTTAGTGTTCCTTTACTGAGACACCCCTGAATCTTTGCACTTTTATGTGCAAGTCACTGGCTTAGTGCTCGGTTTCCACAGACTCAACTTTCTGTCTGTGTCCCGAACACCCCTGAATCTTTTCACGTACTTGCGCGGATTATACTCAGTCCTTAGTGAAACAAGAACTTTTCAATCACTCAGTACTTCTACTCTAGGGATTAAGGATGGAGAATACTTTATAGACTCTTATAACAGATGTAACAACCAAATGACAGCATGGACAGTATACAAAGAATGAGGTATAACATTTCCCACCCCGCTACAGACAATATACTCTTTAGGTTCTTCCATACTATATAAAAAAATGGCATCGATTGTTATAATATACGCAGCACTAACCTCGCTCATCAACACACAGGATCCGGGACACGTAGGAACTCAGATTAATTATTTGGCAAGATAACTTGCTTGAGAACAAGGCAGACAAAAAGAAGGGTTTTCTGGGCGAAAGACCTGAACTCAAGCAAAGTTTTTGTTCCTTTCGTTTTGCCAATTAAGAATATAAAGGCAAAAGCAGAACGGGAAGATGGAGTTACCCCAAAGGGGGAAGAAATAGAGACTTCCTCCTTAATCCAAACCAACCTGCAAAGCAACAATGACTCTCTGAAGGTGGGAGGGAGTCTCCAGAGTGTCCACAGATGGCAACCAATAACTCGTGATGGAGTAAGGGGTAAGGACTCTTCTTTACCTAGGTGCTGTGGTCCCGGTTCCTTTATCAGACATAGGTCAAAGGTACTACTCCCACCTCCGAAAACCCAACGGTACATATTATACCATTATTCATCTGAAACATCTCCATAAATTTATAAAGTACAAATGTGTCATGATGGAAACTATAAAAACTACCGCCCCATTAATCCATAAAGTTCAATGATTTGTAGAAATCATAATTTGTATAGATCATAATATCATCAATGACATGAAAATTTTGATTTTAAGAGGGAATTTTAAATCAAGAAAACAGCAACTGATTTATGAGTACAAGTGCATGACCCTATTCAAGTCTCTGGACAGTGGTTTGAATACATCACGTGGATTTATGTCTTTTTATACAAATCATTGAACTAAGAGAGCCATAAAGATAAAGACTCTGGGAACTGGGGATTGATTATTTGTTTTTATATGTATATAGTAATAAGCCTCCTCCCCCCTCCCTCCTGAAATCCTGTCCCTGTATCCAGTTATATATACATATATGTATGCAGCCTGCAGAAAGTGTTTTTAGACATATCTGAAGAAGAAGCTCAGAGGAAGCTTTGAAACGTCATATTCTGTCATCATTATGAGTTAGCCATTAAAGAAGGTATCACCTACTGAAGACTTACAAGTTTTTTGAAACAATACTGGCCATCTTGATTGTGGGCAAAAGCTAGAGAATAGTGTCCTCTAGTGGTGGAAGTATGGAATACTTGTGGACAGCGGCCACTAGTGGAGATTCTTGAAACAGCACCTTCACATGATGATTAAACACAGTTGCTAACACATAGTTGGATGACTATTGAGTAGGGCACAAGCATTTTAGGATCAAAGACAAACTTCAGGTTTATGGCCCACATGGTCTGGTACCACTAAATGAAGGTTATGGGATGAAGATATAACAGCCCATACATATAAGGCATTTTTTTCTTTCTTCTGAATACGACTCTGAATACCTGTATATGCTCCACTCACTGTAGCAGCGCATCACAATATTCTGCATTAGTTTTGGGGAATAGCATAACCACATGACTGGATGTTTCTGTCTCGCTTTTGTTGTCCTCTCGTAGTACTTCTCTATGATGTTCATCACTATCTCTGCGGAATGGTTGTCTATCTATAAGATACTTTTCTCAAACTACAGAATGTTCTCTGCAGCCAGCGCTGGTCTCTGCACTCTCTGTTCCTTGCACATCAGCTATGCTGGCACTTACATGTGTCTGCACCTCTTCTATACTACATTCTTCACATTGCGCACTATCCATTTTCCATGGCTGAGAACTCCCAATACCTGAAGAAGAGCTCGGTCTCTCAGTTACCTCGGCTTTCTCCTTGCATTGATCAGCTATAGGCTCAGTAACTGTAGAAGCAGCATCAGCAGCCTGTGCAACGTAGCTGCTTATTTTTGTGCGTTTCTGAATTTTTTGTTCATCTTCCCTTTTTTTCTGTTTTTTACATGCAGTCTGTGCTAGCACTTCTCATACCCTGAGGTTGATCTCACTGGTGAACACCCCCAGTTATTGGAAAAATACACATCATAGTTTCTCCCGTGGCGCTTTTCACAGAGAGTCCACAGATGTTTCTGCTTCTATTATACCTATAAGGAACCTGCCAGTGTTTCCGTAGGCTCAATTTTGGAAATCGCAGTGTGTCTGCTGCGCATATTTTTTTCGCAGAGTATCCACTGTGCAGGGATTGCTGCATTATTTTTTCACATGTCAAATGTTCGCCTTGGGGCCCAGCCATTACTAGTTACGTCGCTGCTACAATTACATAACATAATGTACATTGAAGCTCGATCCCATTTCCATGAGGATCCACAAGAAAGTGAGGAAGGTGATATGGAATCCAATGCAGATTCTATTAAAGATAAGACCTGGAAACAGGTTGAGGATCCATTCACACAGAGGAAATTGGTGCAGATTCTGGTGTGAATCCTTGTGGTAACGGCATCAGAATCCGCGTGCAAAAAAGCCTCCCCATAGAGTTCTATAGGGAGGCTTTTTTTTGCGTGGGGATTCTGGCACCGATCATATCTGGCAAAGTGGAATTAGCAGTGGCACCAAGTGAGCAGGGCTGCTGTGTTCCTTGTCTTTGTAGGCAGGCCACATGCTTCATTTCCAGTTGGCAAGTTAGCCAGTAAGTACATTGATAGCGTAACCCAAATGTTTTAGAAGCTACCCCAGCTTTTTCAGCTGACGGACAAGCCAGGTGCTCTGATAGAACGCCCCAAACCTTTCTGTACATTCTGTCAATTGTTTCTCTGCCAACACAATGTTGATGTGGCATTTGCTCCCATTTAGGGATAACCAACAATCCTCCAGGTTCTCTTCTACCTCCAAAGTATTGTTCTCAGGGTCATAGAAACTTTTCCATCTCAGAAGATATTCCAGCTTGTTCCGCCCGGTCGTCAGGACAGGCACATATTGCTTTAGTATCATCTTCCATCTACTGTATTGCTGCTGATGCTGAAACATCTCCTAAACAGCCACCACCACTGCGGCAGACGTGTCCTGCGGCCGGGGCCACATCACATTCCACTATGGCACACTGTTGGTGCCACATTGTTGGAATAGTAAAGTCAGTTCTTCATCACTTTTCCAGTTGGCTTACAGCCACAAATTCGTGTCCCAAATAACGATAATCCTACCACTGAAAATACTAATAACACATTCCCTATATAGGATACCTGTCACATGGAAAATACAACACAATCTGTAGGCAGCATGTTATAGAATGGAAGGAGCTGAGCAGATTGGGAAATAGATTTATAGTACAATATTCAGTATAACTTCTCATATATCTAATACAATCTCTGCACGTTCTCTGCTGAGAAACAAGGGGGCGGTCCTATCAGTGACTGACTCCTCCCCTCTATTACTATGCGTACAGAGATAAGTGTCAGTCACTGATAGCTCCGCCTCCTTGACTTCTCAGCATAGAAAGAGCAGAGATTTTATTGGATAAATGACAGGTTATACTGAATCTTTTCCCACAAATCTAGATAGCAATCTTCTCCCCTCCTGCTCTGTATCGTGTGACCTGCGCCTTGTACTACATTTTCTGTGACAGGTTCCCTTTAAGCCTCCGCTGTCCTTGTACACATTCCATAGACAGTAGAGTTATCCAGCAGGATCTCATCCTCCAGGTCTAATAACATGATATACACACTGGCGTCTTCTGTGCAAACATTAATAATAACAAGGACTCAGCCGTATTACAGAATCGCCGTCAGGTCACCTCGGGATAACAGCCATCAACTCTCAATACCTGAAGAAGAGCTCGGTCTCTCAGTTACCTCGACTTTCTCCTTGTATTGATCAGCTATAGGCTCATGACTTTTGGATATGGGATGTCCCTCACTCCTTCCTAAACCACCCAAACTATGGTAAATAATGACTTTGGAATAAATGCACAAAACACTTTATTTTGGTTGTCAAAATGGTCACAGCTTTATTAAACTCACAGAAGTAAAATAATGACAGAAGGAGTCAGGTGAAGTGCTAGACCATTGGGATTCACGAATACTGTGAGATCCCCAGCTGTCTGACATACAGCACCCGGCCAGACAGCAATAAATAAATAAAGGGGGGCGGCTTGCAATTCTAGCAGAGCCAGTACACTTTAAGGGCATCAACGACCCTGTGCTTAACCCCTGTGCCCGCCCCTGGATGACGTTACTATTACGACATCCTTCAGGCTGGCCATTTCCAAAGCTCAGCCTGTTCACCACCATGAGGTTTAACCTCCTCTATTAGTTATAATAAGTCTACAGTAACTTGCCTGCAACTTCCACCTGACTCCTCAACCGCAAAAGTAAAGCTGTGACAGTTTATCAATGGACCATGTGACACGTAATACTTTATTACACACGACTGACTAAATAATGGCAAACCCCCGACTCACAAAGAGTCATCCTACAGCACTCAGGAGAGGAAAAAACCCCTGTGGAGGAAACCTCTAGGGAATCATGGCTGGAGGACGGCCCTTCCCTTGGGCTTAGAAGGATAATGCCCAACAATAACTCATCAGTCATCTCATAATCGAATATATAGAGCCAAATACACAATTACAGTAACAAAGCAATGATACAATAATACATTAGATAGGAAAATGTGAAAAAAAATAAAAATAAAAAACAAGTATAACATAGTGATGCAAAGAGGGCGGGAGAACGGGAAATGCTTCATCCAGGTCTTGTGATGAGAAAGAGGATGAAGATGGATGACAGGAAGTGACATCTATTCCTAACTCCTCCCCCCTACAGTAACACACCAAGCACCATATACTAAAGCAGAATACACAGATATACACTCCTAAAGCAGAATATACACAGATATATACTCCTAAAGCAGAACATACACAGATATACACTCCTAAAGCAGAACATACACAGATATATACTCCTAAAGCAGAACATACACAGATATACACTCCTAAAGCAGAACATACACAGATATATACTCCTAAAGCAGAACATACAGATATATACCCCTAAAGCAGAATATATACAGATATATACTCCTAAAGCAGAACATACACAGATATATACTCCTAAAGCAGAACATACAGATATATACCTCTAAAGCTGAATATACACAGATATATACTCCTAAAGCAGAACATACACAGATATATACTCCTAAAGCAGAACATACAGATATATACCCCTAAAGCTGAATATACACAGATATATACTCCTAAAGCAGAACATACACAGATATATACCCCTAAAGCTGAATATACACAGATATATACTCCTAAAGCTGAATATACACTGATATATTCTTAAAGCTGACCCAGTCTGTATAAATCTACTCAACTACTGCACGAAGAAGAAACTGCAGGAGTTATTGGTTCCCCCATCCCAAAGTCATGTCCCCCTTTGCTGATGGCTCCGGGGGTGTCTTGACTTTGGATATGGGATGTCCCTCACTCCTTCCTAAAACCACCCAAACTACGGTAAATAATGACTTTGGAATAAATGCACAAAACACTTTATTTTGGGTGTCAAAATGGCCACAGCTTTATTAAACTCACAGAAGTAAAATAATGACAGAAGGAGTCAGGTGAAGTGCTAGACCATTGGGATCCACGAATACTGTGAGATCCCCAGCTGTCTGACATACAGCACCCGGCCAGACAGCAATAAATAAATAAAGGGGGGCGGCACGCTCCGGCTTGCAATTCTAGCAGAGCCAGTACACTTTAAGGGCACCAACGACCCTGTGCTTAACCCCTGTGCCCGCCCCTGGATGACGTTACTATTACGACATCCTTCAGGCTGGCCATTTCTAAAGCTCAGCCTGTCACCACCATGAGGTTTAACCTCCTCTATTAGTTATTATAAGTCCACAATAACTTGTCTGCACCGGACTCCTTAACCGCCACAGAAGAGGCCATTTGACACCTTAAATGGACTCGACCGCCACCAAACTGAGTAGGAATGCTCTAGCCTCTAGAAACCTTACATACTACAAGTCCCCATACTACCTGCCCGACAATACCAAGCTATGAATGAGGCTGAAAATGCAACAAAAGTGATCTGGCTGTAGTCAGAGACTAGTAAGGAGAAATAGACTATAACACTGACATTGCCATAAACCAGTATACATGGGGATACCGCCATACCACAAACATGTAATTGCCAACCATATATGCAAAGAAGTAACTACTGCCCACTTATGAGGTGTGAGGTCCTACTTATGGTGGTAACTGTATACACATGACACAGATGTATATACCATGTACAAGATAACACCTCTTCAAGAAATACCTCTCCCACTAAAGACTAGAACTGTCGATTTACATACATTGGCAACCCTATACCCACTGATACTGCAAGGAAAGACAGAGAGAGTATAAAGAAGGGAAGAGAGAAGTACTTGTGGTGCTGCGGCTTCTCCAGATACTACAGCAACCCCGTTGATGCTGCCCGTTCCGCAAGGAAGGGGGGGGGGGAGGGCATAGGCCTATATACCTCCTGCACACAGAGCATGGGGTTATCATGGTAAGCAGTGCTGGGCTCCATTCACTAGCTGGCTGCGATAGACACTGTACTGCAGCTATGGCCGTATCACACTGTTGGCAACCTTAAGAGAAACATGAGTTGGTCAATATAAGCGGTCATATATCTTCACTAAGAAAAATACAAATCATGAGAGAGGGTCCTTGAAGCCATTAGATTTTTATTAAAACATGCCTTTTTTAAAAAAAAAATAAAATATTTTTCTTTCCCTCCATCAGCCCCAGCTCGGAGGGTTCAATTTAGTGCACAGGCATGTGAAAAATGACAGCCATGACCCTAGGGACTTACCTTAACAGGGTCTTCTTAAATTTAATTAGTTTGCCATAACCAGGGGGTCCGTAACTCTGACGGTTACCCCTCCACACCCAGGGGGCCATACCTCCGATGGTCACCCCTCCCCACCAGGGGGCCATACCTCCGATGCTTTCCCCTCCAAACCAGGGGGCCATACCTCTGATGGTCACCCCTCCACATTAGGGGGCCATACCTCCGATGGTCACCCCTCCACACCAGGGGGCCATACCTCCGATGGTCACCCCTCCACACCAGGGGGCCATACCTCCGATGGTCACCCCTCCACACCAGGGGGCCATACCTCCGATGGTCACTCCTCCACACTAGGGGGCTATACCTCCGATGGTCACTTCTCCACACCAGGAGGCCATACCTCCGATGGTCACTCCTCCACACCATGGGGCCATACCTCCGATGGTCACTTCTCCACACCAGGGGGCCATACCTCCGATGGTCACTTCTCCACACCAGGGGGCCATACCTCCGATGGTTACCCCTGCACTGGGCTACACCCAAGGTGGTTGCCAATTACTAGCCAAATTAAAAGTAATTTCAAGGACCCATTAAAAAAGTTATTTAATGTCAATAGTATGAATTATAATGCACAACAATAGCCATAGTTTAGGATTATAGTTAAGCTAAAGTATTAAAAAAAACCATTAGTAAATAACTATATTACATTCTGTTAGAAACGTTTGAAGAAGAAGTGCCCCCCCCAAAAAAAACAAAACAAACAAAAAAACTTGTTAGTGTATCGCAAAAAACCTGTTACATAGTGACTTGGAAGCCCTTGTATGCGTCCCAATCCTAGGCAATCATGTCATTTAGGGTTACATAATAAGGCAAGGCCAGTGACAGTAACAAAGTAAAACACTGGCCTAAAAATTGGAGCCCCGGACACACAAGGTCCTCTCTTCTACTCCTACTAGATCACTCAGCTAGTTAGACATGTATGTACAGTATTGTACTTATGTTGGGACTATGCATGAAAATCCATATATATATATATATATATATATATATATATATATATATATATATCAGCATGAAATTAAAGGTGCTCTAAAAGAAACAATAACTTACACGGCTCACCCTAAATACTGTACAAGCAATAATACTAAGTCATACCAGCTCCAGAATAATCCAGAGTCGTGTAGGTAATAAGGAAAGACCTAGCAGCTGTCAGTGGGCACAAAACTATAGTGTTATAGGACACCACTGAGAAATATCCCATCACATAGTATATGCCATAGTAATGGGACCGGCTGCAGTATATGATATCCCATCACATAGTATATGCCATAGTAATGGGACCGGCTGCAGTATATGATATCCCATCACATAGCATATGCCATAGTAATGGGACCGGCTGCAGTATATGATATCCCATTACATAGCATATGCCATAGTAATGGGACTGGCTGCAGTATATGGTATCCCATCACATAGTATTGTCGGGGTTGTGACTCCCGCCAATACCAGGGGTCACTTCTAGTGGTCAGTTACTTGTTCCAAATTGTTTAAGCATGTGAGCGCTCGTTAAAAAAGACTCTGACACAAGGTTCAGCTTCAATCTCAGACCATGCAATGTTAACACTACGGGTGTTCACACGGCACTGAACTTTATTGTAAAAAGTTCATAGTTTCATACAGGAAAGAAAGGGGTGGGTTAGTAGGCAGTCATAAGCATATATGTCTTGCATCCGGGTGACTTGGCCATCTCTCACTGGTTCACATGTTGCATGTCTCTTAAGTTTCGATTTCTTGAGAAATGATACTGTCTTTCTTGTAAGTCACATGTTGTTCCTATTGCATCAGCCGTTGAGTGCTGTGCTGGATTCAGGCACCATCTTAGGTTATATAAGGTATAATAAGCTTGCATAGAGAAAAATATAATTTCTTAAGCAGTATGAAATATATATAAAAATAAGAATAGATATATGATTTACCCTCACAGTATAAGCCATAATAATGGGACCGGCTGCAGTATATGATATCCCATCACATAGTATATGCCATAGTAATGGGACCGGCTGCAGTATATGATATCCCATCACATAGTATATGCCATAGTAATGGGACTGGCTGCAGTATATGATATCCCATCACATAGTATATGCCACAGCAATGGGACCGGCTGCAGTATATGATATCCCATCACATAGTATATGCCATAGTAATGGGACTGGCTGCAGTATATGATATCCCATTACATAGTATATGCCACAGTAATGGGACCGGCTGCAGTATATGATATCCCATCACATAGTATATGCCATAGTAATGGGACCGGCTGCAGTATATGATATCCCATCACATAGTATATACCATAGTAATGGGACCGGCTGCAGTATATGATATCCCATCACATAGTATATACCATAGTAATGGGACCGGCTGCAGTATATGATATCCCATCACATAGTATATACCATAGTAATGGGACCGGCTGCAGTACATGATATCCCATCACATAGTATATGCCATAGTAATGGGACTGGCTGCAGTATATGATATCCCATCACATAGTATATGCCATAGTAATGGGACCGGCTGCAGTATATGATATCCCATCACATAGTATATACCATAGTAATGGGACCGGCTGCAGTACATGATATCCCATCACATAGTATATGCCATAGTAATGGGACCGGCTGCAGTATATGATATCCCATCACATAGTATATGCCATAGTAATGGGACCGGCTGCAGTATATGATGTAACATATAATAATTGTGATCCATATACTTATCTGGATACAGACTGTAAATGCTCTTAAGACACCGGCTACATGAAGACTAAGAAATACAGTAATCCGGTGCAGTATTTGTCTGGTATCCATTGTCTAAGTGTGTTGGGCCCTAATACAGAGGTCATAAATAGAGCAGTAGGAATAACAACACAAGCTCTTAACTTTTCCGGATACAAACCCTTTCTTCTTGAAGGGGAGGTCCTTGGAGCTACAAAAATATGTCCGCCAATCTGTTCCATCACACCAAATTACCCCCAGCCGCAAGCACTGGCTCAGGGGAAACCAACCACCACGTTTCCCCACTGTTTACACTTTCAACCAGCTCCAAGAACCCCCCACCAATTATAAATAACCTGTATACAGTATAGCCAGTATATACAGTATGACCTGTATACAGCCCTGACAAATTACATAGAAATGATCAACTTTAACTTATCCCCAGCATGGTCAGTAGTGGCAGAGCTGGAGACATATACAGGGAGTATCAGTGCGGCCTCCATCACCCTCACCACACTGTACCAGGCTGTCCCTCTCTCACCACAGGACCTCCATTACATGTGTCCTCTCAGCTCCACCATAGAGATCCCCTCAGTCCCCAGGACTCATGTACAGTCTGTATTATATAGCAGTATATATGAGATATCAGTAGTAGTGTCTATGGTAAATACATGAGAGGACTCTGTGACTGTATATAACCTGAGGTAATACTGCAGTATATATGATATATCAGCCATGCCTGCTTTGTGTGATAAATACATGAGGGGACTCAGCCATGTCTGCAGTGTCTATGGTAAATACATGAGAGGATTCTGTGGCTGTATATATCCTGAGGTAATACTGCAGTATATATGATATATCAGCAGTGTGTAGTAAATACATGAGAGGACTCTGTGGCTGTATATATCCTGAGAAATATAGTAGTATACATATGATATATCAGCCATGTCTCCAGTGTGTGGTAAATATATGAGAGGACTCTGTGACTGCAGACATCTAGTAGTAATACTGCAGTATATACAGTATAGTTGGTGATACTACACTAGTAGTGCTGTGTAATGTGGTGACACCAGTGCTGTGTGAGGTGATAGACCCCAGTCTTATACAGGATCTCACTGAGGGGACACTCACAGAGTATCACTGAGGGAACACTCACAGAGTATCACTGAGGGAACACTCACATGATCTCACTGAGGGGACACTCACAGGATCTCACTGAGGGGACACTCACAGGGTCTCACTGAGGGGACACTCACAGGATCTCACTGAGGGGACACTCACAGGATCTCACTGAGGGGACACTCACAAGATCTCACTGAGGGGACACTCACAGGATCTCACTGAGGGGACACTCACAGCATCTCACTGAGGGGACACTCACAGGATCTCACTGAGGGGACACTCACAGGGTATTACTGAGGGAACACTCACATGACCTCACTGAGGGGACACTCACAGGGTATCACTGAGGGGACACTCACAGGATCTTACTGAGGGGGACACTCACAGGATCTCACTGAGGGGACACTCTCAGGATCTCACTGAGGGGACACTCACATGACCTCACTGAGGGGACACTCACAGCATCTCACTGAGGGGACATTCACAGGGTATCACTGAGGGGACACTCACAGGATCTCACTGAGGGGACACTCACATGACCTCACTGAGGGGACACTCACAGCATCTCACTGAGGGGACACTCACAGGATATTACTGAGGGGACACTCACAGGGTATTACTGAGGGGACACTTACAGGATCTCACTGAGGGGACACTCACAGGATCTCACTGAGGGGACAAGCACAGGATATTACTGAGGGGACACTCACAGGGTATTACTGAGGGGACACTCACAGGATCTCACTGAGGGGACACTCACAGGATCTCACTGAGGGGACACTCTCAGGATCTCACTGAGGGGACACTCACATGACCTCACTGAGGGGACACTCACAGCATCTCACTGAGGGGACATTCACAGGGTATCACTGAGGGGACACTCACAGGATATTACTGAGGGGACACTCACAGGGTATCACTGAGGGGACACTCACAGGGTATTACTGAGGGGACACTCACAGGATCTCACTGAGGGGACACTCACAGGATCTCACTGAGGGGACACTCACAGGATCTCACTGAGGGGACACTCACAGGGTATTACTGAGGGGACACTCACAGGATCTCACTGAGGGGACACTCACAGGATCTCACTGAGGGGGACACTCACATGACCTCACTGAGGGGACACTCACAGCATCTCACTGAGGGGACATTCACAGGGTATCACTGAGGGGACACTCACAGGATCTCACTGAGGGGACACTCACATGACCTCACTGAGGGGACACTCACAGCATCTCACTGAGGGGACACTCACAGGATATTACTGAGGGGACACTGACAGGGTATTACTGAGGGGACACTTACAGGATCTCACTGAGGGGACACTCACAGGATCTCACTGAGGGGACAAGCACAGGATATTACTGAGGGGACACTCACAGGGTATTACTGAGGGGACACTCACAGGATCTCACTGAGGGGACACTCTCAGGATCTCACTGAGGGGACACTCACATGACCTCACTGAGGGGACACTCACAGCATCTCACAGAGGGGACATTCACAGGGTATCACTGAGGGGACACTCACAGGATATTACTGAGGGGACACTCACAGGGTATCACTGAGGGGACACTCACAGGGTATTACTGAGGGGACACTCACAGGATCTCACTGAGGGGACACTCACAGGATCTCACTGAGGGGACACTCACAGGATCTCACTGAGGGGACACTCACAGGGTATTACTGAGGGGACACTCACATGACCTCACTGAGGGGACACTCACAGGGTATCACTGAGGGGACACTCACAGGATCTCACTGAGGGGGACACCTACAGGATCTCACTGAGGGGACACTCACAGGGTATCACTGAGGGGACACTCACAGGATCTCACTGAGGGGGACACCTACAGGATCTCACTGAGGGGACACTCACAGGATCTCACTGAGGGGACACTCTCAGGATCTCACTGAGGGGACACTCACATGACCTCACTGAGGGGACACTCACAGCATCTCACTGAGGGGACACTCACAGGATATTACTGAGGGGACACTCACAGGGTATCACTGAGGGGACACTCACAGGGTATTACTGAGGGGACACTCACAGGGTATTACTGAGGGGACACTCACAGGATCTCACTGAGGGGACACTCACAGGATATCACTGAGGGGACACTCACAGGATCTCACTGAGGGGACACTCACAGGATCTCACTGAGGGGACACTCACAGGATATCACTGAGGGGACACTCACAGGATATCACTGAGTGGACACTCACAGGATATTACTGAGGGGACACTCACAGGATCTCACTGAGGGGACACTCACAGGATCTCACTGAGGGGACACTCACAGGATCTCACTGAGGGGACACTCACAGCATCTCACTGAGGGGACACTCACAGGATCTCACTGAGGGGACACTCACAGCATCTCACTGAGAGGACACTCACAGGATATTACTTAGGGGACACTCACAGGATCTCACTGAGATGGCTGCACTTTACAATTGGTTCTTTTCTATCTCTTATTGAGTGAGTTCTACTCTGTATCTTCTATGAATTGTCACTCAATCCCATTGTTGTCGTCATTTTTGTTGCACACCTAATGAATTGACACTGGTGTGCGTGGGGGGGTGGGGGTTATATTCTTTATTCACTTTTATCTGTATAAGGGACCTGCATCAATATGGAGAGTAGGACCTCCCTTCTTCTTGCTGAGGTGCCCTACAATAAGTGTCCCACCAGAAACACACCTCTGATATAGATGGTCGCACCCTAGTGCCATATTACAGGACCTGTATACTGCTAGTCTGACACTAGGTAACATTACATTTTTGTGTGGTGGATCTTTCTCTGTATATATCTCACACAATGAAGATTCTATTAAAGATAAGACCTGGAAACAGATTGAGGATCCATTCACACAGAGGAAATTGGTGCATGAATCTTTGCGGTAATGGTATCAGAATCCACACGCAGAGTTCTATGGGGAGGCTTTTTTTGCGCTGGGATTCTGGCACTGATCATATCTGGCAAAGTCGAATTAGCAGTGGCACCAAGTGAGCAGGGCTGCTGTGTTCCTTGTCTTTGTAGGCAGGCCACATGCTTCATTTCCAGTTGGCAAGTTAGCCAGTAAGTACATAGATAGTGTAACCCAAATGTTTTAGAAGCTACCCCAGCTTTTTCAGCTGACGGACAAGCCAGGTGCTCTGATAGAACGCCCCAAACTTTTCTGTACATTCTGTCAATTGTTTCTCTGCCAACACAATGTTGATGTGACATTTGCTCCCATTTAGGGATAACCAACAATCCTCCAGGTTCTCTTCTACCTCCAAAGTGTTGTTCTCAGGGTCATAGAAACTTTTCCATCTCAGAAGATATTCCAGCTTGTTCCGCCCGGTCGTCAGGACAGGCACATATTGCTTTAGTATCATCTTCCATCTACTGTACTGCTGATGATACTGAAACATCTCCTAAACAGCCACCACCACTGCGGCAGACGTGTCCTGCGGCCGGGGCCACATCACATTCCACTATGGCACACTGTTGGTGCCACATTGTTGGAATAGTAAAGTCAGTTCTTCATCACTTTTCCAGTTGGCTTACAGCCACAAATTCGTGTCCCAAATAACGATAATCCTACCACTGAAAATACTAATAACACATTCCCTATATAGGAAACCTGTCACATGGAAAATGCAACACAATCTGTAGGCAGCATGTTATAGAATGGAAGGAGCTGAGCAGATTGGGAAATAGATTTATAGTACAATATTCAGTATAACTTCTCATATATCTAATACAATCTCTGCACGTTCTCTGCTGAGAAACAAGGGGGCGGTCCTATCAGTGACTGACTCCTCCCCTCTATTACTATGCGTACAGAGATAAGTGTCAGTCACTGATAGCTCCGCCTCCTTGACTTCTCAGCATAGAAAGAGCAGAGATTTTATTGGATAAATGACAGGTTATACTGAATCTTTCCCACACATCTAGATAGCAATCTTCTCCCTCCTGCTCTGTATTGTGTGACCTGCGCCTTGTACTACATTTTCTGTGACAGGTTCCCTTTAAGCCTCCGCTGTCCTTGTACACATTCCATAGACAGTAGAGTTATCCAGCAGGATCTCATCCTCCAGGTCTAATAACATGATATACACACTGCCGTCTTCTGTGCAAACATTAATAATAACAAGGACTCGGCCGTATTACAGAATCACTGTCAGGTCACCTCGGGATAACAGCCATCAGCCTCAGAGCAGCATCAGACATGGAGAGGACTTGCATTATCTGCATTCGGGTTTTGCATTCAGTGCTCTTACACCAAATGTTCTTTTTTTAGCAGAAGAAGAAGAAGGAGATTTTATGTAGTTGTAGGTGTCATGGACTCACAGCCCCTTCCGACTACACAAATAAGTGTCCCACCACTCTCGGCCCGACCTCCCCAATCTGACCTACACATGGACGGGGCTGTGTAGTGTTGTGGAAATACACTGAACTCACACAGACGCGTTGTCACCAGCATTTAACTAAATTAATACATTTTTCTTATATATTTATTGTAGGATTCTGGAGAACATCTATGTCCACCTTGGTTGTTGTTAACATTGGCATAAAGACTCATCATGTCACACTTTATATGTTGATCACATGTATAATTCTCATTATGTTTCATAGAGTACATAGCACAACATCTAACACCACAGGGACCGTATTCTAGGGATAGTCTAGTGGATATTACCCCATATCCCATCCCCTAGGACCTTGTACACACTAATACTGCATTCTGATAGACCTCTGCACCTTTGCTTTATACTCATGTCTCCCGCCCATGGAAGGCTTCTATCTTATTGAATGTTTTTATCTCTTTGTGCTGAATAAAGTTTTGTTATATTTTTGCTATTGAGTGTTTTAGCACCTTGTTATGGCTGTAACTGTTCCGCTTATACATTGTCACCAGCATCTAGCTGAGGTATCAGATGTTTGGTACAATTGAGGACCTCTCTGTGAATATGTCTATGTGCAGATGAGGGCAGGGTTTTACCTTCCCAATCTCTGCTTCTCTTTTTATAATTTAGATGGAATCTTCTTAGATTCTGGTCACTATTACCAAGATTTTCACCAACAGCGACATTTCCAGCAAGTCCCACATTATTAGAGATGACCCATCCAGAAGAGCATCTCCTCTACTTGGATCTTCTACAAACTGGACCATAAAATTGTCCTCCAATAAGGAATTTCCTCACCTTTGCAGATGATGCAGAACCATAACATTAGTCAGTATCCTGATCCTGTTAATATTTCCCATGTAGACCCCGGTACCCGCCTGTGTCCCCCACTCAATTTCCTTATACAACTTACCCTCTAACTCTTCCGTTATGTTGGCCGCTCTATAGATTACGTCAAGTATTTTAGTAGTGGTCACATCCTTATGCAATTCCACCTACAAGGATTCCACATCCTCACCATCTTCACCACCATTTGCTTCTATAACACTCACTTCCATGTTTCTAGCCCTGACTCTCACATTCCTCCCATTATGGCTTAAGATAAGACAAGATAAGATAATCCTTTAATAGTCCCACAATGGGGAAATTTCAGTGATACAGTTTCATAGATGGTACAGTAGTATATAACAAGAGAGAAACACATACAAGCTCATGGCAGATAGAGAAATCCTAGGAATCAGAGCAACTAAAAAAGAATGAAACAAAGACACACTGCAGGATCATTTAGTTCTCTGTGCGGATTGATGTTATTAATAATAATAATAATAATAATAATAATAATACAGCTGACTGGGGTTGTAGAACACGAGGAGGGGTCACAGCATGTAGATATAACAAGCAGAAATTTTTGCAGAGGTGGGGGACATAGTCAGCTATTATGATAACATGTGGTAGTTCTTGGTAGGTGATGAGATCTCCTGCTCACAGCTGATAGTTTGGTATCTTACATCAGCACTATTGTCCATTAACCACAAAAAATGCCCCAAATGTCCTTCATCACAAGCCCTCCTCCTCCTCCTTTCTTCTTACCACTGTGTTCTACTGCCCCAAAGAAGTCAGAAACCATCCAGGTATACAGTAGGAAAAAGAGCTTCACACGAAGATATGTGTCAACAAATCTGGTAATTTTTTATTAGTAGAGCAAACGTTTTCGGTCTGGATGGACCTTCCTCAGGCTCTACAAATTATCAAAATATACACAAAAGGATTAGAAAAAAGGGGATAATAACAACATATCCCAAATAAAACATAAAGTGCATGACACCATAATGATCACATTCACAAACAGAGAACATACAAACATAGAATACATATATAGAGAACCATGCAATGGCTGGCATAAGCATTATCAGAGATAGCTTCTTGGATATATGTAGAGACGTCCCATTAAGGTGAATAACATGTCAAAAAATGTGAATACACTATGAGAATCATTTGTATATTATAATAGAAGGTAAATAAACACCTGTCATATTTAAATAAAGAAAAATGAAAAAGGACTGTATATGAACATCTCAGTACCTGTTCAATGTAGTAAAAAACTGTCACAGATGTTGGTCTGGAGATTTGGTATGAGGTTAATTACCTAGAAGTGTACAGGGTATAAATCAAATCCAAACTCAGATCAAATAAATGGCCAGGGTAATTGTATGTTCCAGACCAGCCCATGCTCGTTGTCAAGGGGTACCTTACCTCTGCCGCCGCAATGCCGGGGCCCGCTCTCACCGAGGAGGAATAGAGTAATGCGCACAGGTATGTGGACAAACTGCCAAAAGGATGCGCTGAGAATGTAGCGTCTTCCTTCTCTTTAAAAAGGCGCCGGACCGTGCGTCATCGGTCCCCCGGGCGCATGCGCACTAAAGAGATGAAGGCGCGCATGCGCAAGTTCGCGCTCAGTCAAGGCCCGATGGTCGGGCTCCGTAAAACTTTCATGCGCATGCGTGCGCTGGTTATGACTCCAGAGAAGCAGAAGATACGATTGGTATAGAAGTATAGGTTCGGCAGAGTTTGCCCTGTAAACTGTGAGCCAAAGAGGAATAGTAATGAAGTTCAATCCAAGTGAGTGAATAGGGGATATATATATATATATATAGAATGGTAATTAATCTTGAGACCCCAAAGCATTGAAGTACTATATCAATGGTAAGTAATAGGTAGTCCTAATGATAATAGAGGAAAGGAAGAGATATATATATATATAGAAGGAAAAAAGAGAAAAAAGGAGAAAGTAGAACAAAACCAAGAAAAATGAAGAAAGAAAAGAAAAAGACAAGAAAATGAAAGAATGAAAAAAGAGTGAAGAAGAGGGGAAATCAAGAATTGGTTGAAAGATAAAAATGAAAAAATGATGAATAAAAAATATGAAAAAATGAATAAATAAATAAAAAATAAAAAAATAAATAAAAAAATAAAAAATAGAAATTAAAAAATAAAAAAATTAAAAAAATAAAAATAAAAGGTGATGCATATTGAGAAAATAACCAAAATATAATAAAAATAAAACCAAAGGGGTATGGATGAAAATAGTCAGGGATATCACTTGGTTTGTGAATACATATAATGAGAAAAAATGAAAAACTAAAAAATAAAAAAATAAAAATAAAATTAAAAAATTGAATGAAAAAAATAAATAAACTAAGAAAAAATAAAAAAATAAAAAATAAAAAAATTGAATGAGAATGACCACGTTGTGACTGTCAAGGATACTGACAGGATACAATCACCAAATCTTCTCTCCTAGCAGGATATAAAGAAGTAGAAGGTTTTTCTCCTTGGATTGCATTATGGTGTTGTAGGGGTCATGGACTCACGGCCCCTTCAGACTACACAAATAAGTGTCCCACCACTCTCGGCCGGACCTCCACTACTCTGACCTACACACGGACAGGGCTGTGTAGTGTTGTGGAAATACACTGGACTCACACAGACGCGTTGTCACCAGCATTTAAGGTAACAGATGATTGGCACAACTGAGGATGGGCTGCGATACCCTGAGGAAACCCTAATGAGGGTGATACATGTGGAGGAGGAGTATACAGCTGACCATAGGTAGGAGCTTCATTTATTCTGATATATTTTAGTGCCACTCTATTATCTTGCAGTAGAGTCCATAATATATACCACATGGAGCCAGTGCATGTTCATCTAACACTACAGGGACCGTATTCTAGGGATAGTGTAGTGGATATGAACACATCCCATCCCCTAGGACCTTGTACACACTAATACTGCATTCTGATAGACCTCTGCACCTTTGCTTTATACTCATGTCTCCCGCCCATGGAAGGCTTCTATCTTTTTGAATGTTTTTATCTCTGTGTGCTGAATAAAGTTTTGTTATATTTTTGCTATTGAGTGTTTTAGCGCCTTGTTATGGCTGTAACTGTTCCGCTCAGGGTCGGACTGGGGTGTCTAGGGCCCACCAGTGGAATTTTTTCTAGGGGCCCACCATCAGGACCCCTGCAGACCAATGATACCGAGACAGGGCGGTTAAAGGTAATAACATGTCGGGAGCCATGCTGCTCACCTGCCATACAATGTGCAACAACACACTACCTAAACCCACTGCTACGCACTGTATGGAAAGTGATCAGCATGGCTCCTAGAAATGTTACCATTACCTGTAGCCACGCTGTCCTGGAAGAGCTGATCTGCAGAGGTCCTGGCTGTTGTATCATCACAGATGTAATATTGATGGCCTATCCTAAGGACAGGCCATCAGTATTAGAAACATGGATAAATTCTTTAAAGATTTGTCCAGGAATTGGAGCAACCCATGTGCTGGGAGGGAGGTGTAAAATAAAGAATAAATCAATAAAAAGTGCCTTCACCTTTCCCCATTGCTCCATTGTCCGCCGCCAGTGTCCATTTAGTCTCGTGCCGGCACCTCCTTGCTGGGAGTCCTGCACCTCATGTGATCACTAAGACTAATTAGATACAGGATTTCCAGAAATAAGGCCATGAGACTGAACAGACACAGGCAGGAGACAACGAGGTGCTGGGGACAAAAACTCAATGAAAAACACTGCGTCTCACTGTTGCACCTAATCTTTAAAGAGGACCTTTCACCATTTGGGGCACAGGTGGATTAATACACCGCTAGAAAGCCGACAGTGCACTCAATTCAGCTTTCCCATTCTGTGCCACCGGTGAAGAGCTATCGGTGCCATTACCGTAGCTATTCAGTGTCAGAAGGGCATTTCTGACAGTCAGGAACGCCCCTTCCTCACAGTAGCGTCTATTGCGCTGTACTCTGAGAGGGGGCGCTCCTTACCGCCCAGCCATGAAGCTGAGCGGTGAGGAATGCTCCCCCCCCCCCCAGTACTTGTCTATCGACGAGCACCGCAAGGGAAGGCGGGACATGGGCACAGGCAGACGTAAGGGCAGGGAAAGGCGCATGGGTGCGGAAGCGCATGTATGGGGGGGAGAAATTTCCCATGAAGACCCCGGTACCCGCCTGTGTCCCCCACTCAATTTCCTTATACACCTTACCCTCTAACTCCTCCGTTATGTTGGCGGCTCTATAGATTACGTCAAGTATTTTAGTAGTGGTCACATCCTTATGCAATTCCACCTACAAGGATTCCACATCCTCACCATCTTCACCAAGCTTCAACAAGCGTTGATTGGCCCAATGCTGTACTCTGTATGGCATTCGGCCAATCAACGCTGGTCAATGCATTCCTATGGGAAAAAGTAAGCTCACACATATCGCAAGCTGACAGGGATCCCGACGTAATACAGTGACTTGAGCTTTTTAGATGCCCCCAGACATGCTTCCCCTGCTGCCCCAGTTGCATTCCACTATGTTTTATAGATAGGTTCCTAGGAGCCCTGACAGTGTCATACACTATGTATTATAGATATATATACTGTATATATATATATATATATATATATATATATATATATATATATATATATAGTCCTAGGAGCCCTGACAGTGCCATATACTATGTATTATAGATATATAGTCCTAGGAGCCCTGACAGTGTCATACACTATGTATTATAGATATATGGTCCTAGGAGCCCTGACAGTGTCATACACTATGTATTATAGATAGGTTTCTAGAGCCCTGACAGTGTCATACACTATGTTTTATAGATAGGTTCCTAGGAGCCCTGACAGTGTCATATACTATGTATTATAGATATATAGTCCTAGGAGCCCTGACAGTGTCATACACTATGTATTATAGATATATGGTCCTAGGAGCCCCGACAGTATTATACACTATGTATTATAGATAGGTTTCTAGAGCCCTGACAGTGTCATACACTATGTTTTATAGATAGGTTCCTAGGAGCCCTGACAGTGTCATACACTATGTATTATAGATAGCTTCCTAGGAGTCCTCACAGTGTCATACACTATGTATTATAGACAGGTTCCTAGGAGCCCTGACAATGTCATACACTATGTATTATAGATATATAGTCCTAGGAGCCCTGACAGTGTCATACACTATGTATTATAGATATATAGTCCTAGGAGCCCTGACAATGTCATACACTATGTATTATAGATATATAGTCCTAGGAGCTCTGACAGTGTCATACACTATGTTTTATAGATTGCTTCCTAGGAGCCCTGACAGTGTCATACACTATGTATTATAGATAGGTTCCTAGGAGCCCTGACAGTGTCATACACTATGTTTTATAGGTAGCTTCCTAGGAGCCCTGACAGTGTCATACACTATGTATTATAGATCGGTTCCTAGGAGCCCTGACAGTGTCATACACTATGTTTTATAGATAGGTTCCTAGGAGCCCTGACAGTGTCATACACTATGTATTATAGATATATAGTCCTAGGAGCGCTGACAGTGTCATACTCTATGTATAATAGATATATAGTCCTAGGAGCCCTGACAGTGCCATACACTTCCATCTATAATACAGTAAGGTTTCCAGTATGGCAGTATATGTGGAATGAGTAAGTGTTAGCTTTGTCCTGATGCAATGAATATAAATGTTCTTTATATAGATGTCACTGATACGTGCGGGAATATCACATTTCAGTTATTCATTTCTGAGTATCTAGAACTTTCAGTTTCAACATTGTAGATATGTCAGTAAAGCTGTATTGTACACTTTGTACACGAATTACATTGTTTATACTTAGCATTGTATAGGTGACTGTCTAACCTCTGAGCACTTACATCTGATACTATATTATTATTATTATTATTATTATTATTATGATACTGATATTAGTGTACGGACAGGATTATCTTATTGTAGGCTTTATGTAACTTCTTACTCTCCTCATAGATTCTGACACTTTCCTTTTGCTGTGACTTCTGGCACATCAGATTCACTTCTGTAATGTCTCTACATCTTTATCATGTAATCCTTCATTTCAGTCACTGCCACAAGAGAAACATCTGGAAGTCAGAGTCTAAAAAAAAGATGTTCCTGTCCTTTAGATAAATCCAAATCCTCTGCATAACATTCAAAATCCTCTGTGATCTGTCAGACACGGGTATGTTACTTTTCATTTTGTCCCACTAGAGGGCTTGAACTCCTATGAGCTGAATCCTTCGTATTATATATATCTCCCTATATTATAAAAATGAATTTCTGTCTGTCTGTCTGTCTGTCTGTTCTCTAATGCGAACCAAACGACTGGACCGATCTTCACCAAATTTGGTACAGAGATACTTCAGGTATCCGGGAAGGTTTAAGACGAGACTCCAACTCGCTCGGACGTACCGTTGCTGAGATACAGCATTTCAAACACAGTGCCCCCCCCCCCCTTAGCCAATACAAACCTGCAAGACTTTCACTCATATTCCAACTGCAATACACACGGTCACTCTACATGCACAATACAACACTGATATCCAAACTGAGCTACACGCATCAGAGGATTAGATACACAGATCAGCACACAGTATCACACGCCAAAGGATTAGATACACGGGTCTGCACACAGTCCCACAAACCATAGGATTAAATACGCGCTTCTGCACACAGTTCCACACACTGAAGGATTTGATACAGGCGTCTACACACAGTTCCACACTCCAGAGGATTAGATACGTGCGTCTGCACACATTTGTACACGCCATAGGATTAGATACACGCATCTGCACAGAGTACCACATGCCTTAGGATTAGATACACGCGTCTACACACAGTTCCACACTCCAGAGGATGAGATACGCGCGTCTGCACACATTTGTACACGCCATAGGATTAGATACACGCGTCTTCACACAGTACCACATACAGTAGGATTAGATACGCGCCTCTTCACACAATACCACACAGGAGAAGATTAGATACGTGTGTGTGCACACAGTACCACACGTTGGAGGATTAGATACATGCCTCTGCACACAGTACCACAAGCCAGAGAATTAGATACGCGTCTCAGCACACAGTACCACATGGGGGAGGATTAGATACGCACGTCTACACACAGTACCACATGCCATAGGATTATATACGCACGTCTGCACACAGTACCACATGCCGGGGGATTGGATACATGCTTCTACACACAGTTCCACACACTGTAGGATTAGATACGCACCTCTTCACACAATACCACACAGGGGAGGATTAGATACACGTGTCTTCACACAGTTGTACACGCCATAGGATTAGACACACGCGTCTGCACACAGTACCACATGCCGTAGGATTAGATACACGCGTCTACACACAGTATCACATGGGGGAGGATTAGATACGTGCGTCTGCACACAGTACCACATGCCGTAGAATTAGATACGCGCGTCTACACACAGTTCCACACTCCAGAGGATTAGATACGCGCGTCTGCACATAGTTGTACACGCCATAGGATTAGATACACACGTCTGCACAGAGTACCACATGCCATAGGATTAGATACACACGTCTACACACAGTTCCACACTCCAGAGGATTGGATACGTGCGTCTGCACACAGTTGTACACGCCATAGAATTGGATACACGCATCTGCATACAGTACCACATGCAGTAGGATTAGATACGCGACTCTTCACACAGTACCACACAGGGGAGGATTAGATACGTGTGTGCATACAGTATCACACTTTGGAGGATTAGATACACGCCTCTGCACACAGTGCCACAAGCCAGAGAATTAGATACGCATCTCAGCACACAGTATCACACGGGGGAGGATTAGATACGCGCCTCTTCACACAATACCACACAGGGGAGGATTAGATACGTGCATCTGAACACAGTACCACACGGGAGGATTAGATACAGGCCTCTGCATACAGTACCACATGCCAGAGAATTAGATACGCGTCTCAGCACACAGTTCCACATGGGGGAGGATTAGATACACGCATCTGCACACAATACCACACGCTAGAGTCTTTAGATACACGCGTCTGCACACAGTTTCACTTACTGGAGGATTAGATACGCGCCTCTTCACACAATATCACATGGGGAGGATTACATATGTGCATCTGCACAAAGTACCACACCAACAAGAATTAGACACTTGCATCTAAACACAGTACTACACAGGGAAGGATTAGATACAGCTTTACTCCAGGTATCCATAACAACTGATCACAGGTTTTTCACTGACATCCAAAATGAGATACACATAATCACATGACGCTTATGGACATACACACAAACCACGTACAAAATACACCAGTGCAAAATTGGACAATTCTTATGGGGCCAGTACACAAACATAAAATGTAATATACCCGTGCGAAGCCGGGTCCTCCCTCTAGTATATATATATATATATATGAATATTAAAATGCTCCAAAAATTACCCTTTTTTCATGGAATGGTCCGTGCATGTGTTTTTTTTAACCCCCATCCCGCCAGTGACACTCTTCGATTTTAGATTTGACCCCCCCCCCTTCCCCCAAACTCCATAACATCTTTATTCTTCCGCTCCCAGAGCCATAGGAGGTCTTAATGTTTACGGGACAAATTGTTCTTCGTGATGCCGCCATTTATTATTCTGTACAATGTGCTGGGAAACTAGAAAAAAATTCAGACTGGGGGGATGGGAAGAAACAAAGCATTTGTACAACTTTCTTACAGGCCTCGTTTTTATGGCATTCACTCTGCAGCCAAAAGGACCTGTCTATTAAGAAAAGGTCATTGCCGTGAAGGAGAAGGAACACTCAGAATCCTGACTCAAGATCACATCACTCTTGGATGCAATATCCTCCTGTGACTGAGATGAGCCAGTGAAATAATCAAAAACTTAATCAACATCCTCAGGAAGTGCAAAAACCCTGCGGCTACTAGCGGTATCACCAAAACCAGAAGTAGTGTTGCTCTTGCCATCCACATTTCTATTGTTAGTACTAGTAATATTACTTGAATGAGTGTTTCCTCCTCCTTTTATCTGTCGCCTGCTTGTTTATTTTTTACTCAGTGAGTTTAATTATTAAGAAAATAAAATCCTAAACCAACAAAGATTAATTCTTTATATTAGTGAAGGATGCATTACTACTAGTACCACGGCCATTACTACTACTGTACTACTACTGCAGCATCCCAGAGTGCTCCTGCTTTAATTGTCTTTGTGCCTCTGGGTGTCTTTGTATATCCCGTCTATATATTTCATGTGAAATGTATGTATTGTTTTTGCAGCTTCCCCATTGTATTTCCCTATTTGGTTTTCCAACTATATAGTTCCCCCCACACACACACTTGGTACAGCCCTGACCTGAATAGGTGGAGTCTAGGAGACTTTTGTCTTCAAGGAACCATTGATGCCTCAGTTGTAATTCAGTAGTGTGTAGTTGTAATTGTATCAGGGAACACAGACACGCTGAGACCCTACAGCTTCTATTAAGCCCCTGATGGTGAAGGATCAGCCCATTAGCCCAAGACTCTTATTGAGACAGCGCTGAGACAGGGTATTCTGCTGTCTAGTATTCGGACACAGTTCCAGGAGGAAAGAAGGAGTCCTGAATGCCAGGATGTGTTATATGGGACTGGCCTCTATAAAGTAACCTTTCCCCTGTAAGGATGACCTAGAATTACAGCCCCAGTAGGAGGTGACTTATTTTCAGAGAGTTGTTGGAGTGGAGTACAGCACTGGAGCCCCATTATATCTGGGCACCCCTTAAGGCCAAGGCTAGGTATACTACATAGTGGGGAACTATTACCCCATTGGGAAGCTGCAAGGTTTACAGTTACTGAGTAAAGTTCAACCTGTTTCAACTGTACCACGACCTCCTAAGTCATTGCTGCAATAATATCAGGGCCCTTCTGAACACCATCACACCGGCTCAGAGTAAGAGAGGACTCCGTTGCAACTGGATGTGCCCAAAGGTAACTACTACCACCACCATCCAGTAGCACAGCCGGCCCCATGTCGGTGTCCGGCCGAGGTGAGCTGGGCAGATTGGGGCAGTGTTACAGCTATCACCACTACTATCCTCTGGTTCCCTTTATCTGGGCTGTGGCCCTATGTGTGATACATATCTAGAATTATATATGTGCCCATGGGCGTAAAGAGAACTAGCTCAAATATTTTGTCCAGATGAAAAAAAATCCTTCTCCTTCACAGAAGAACAGAAAAAGATGTAATTCCTCAATATTTGTTATAAGATTTGCGCAGGCTAGACTTTATTCTGATTGAGCAACACAACTATTTAGTATATAACCAAGTTATTATTTTTTAGATATATTGGGTGAACGACTGCTTGTACGAAAATTAATGTAGTTGTTTTTTTTATTTGTGCAGCCAAAATCAGCAGCTTAAAGCAGCAGTATGTATAGCATGGAAGAAATACACAACTCTTGTCCAATAAAGTCCTTAGAACAAGATTTATCACTAACAGGACTGTCTACAGTAAAACATGAATTATGTTCCAAGACAATGTATAGAGAGGAAATTGGTTTATTGCAGGTATTGTCAGACAATATAGATTATTGGCATGGAAAGGGTTAGCTGTGTGTAAGCGGCAGCGCTGTCTATGTGACCTGTCTTATCTCTCTCTATTCACTTCTAGCTCTAATCTCAGGCTCATGTAACAATAGCAAATGGCAGAATCATTCATTATTTGGTTTCTTGCTTCATGTGATCATCAGAGGTTTCTCCAGGCTGCAATATTCCTCCCAGAAATATCTGTTTTATAACTTCATCCAACCCAACTCGGGCAAGGATATCTGATGGAGATGTCTTCTGGATTAAATTTCACCACCAGATCTGTAATTGCTCTATAACCTGAAATAAGACAAGAAGTTATTTCCAGATAAAGGAAACCTGTCACATGGGAAATGCAGAACATTGTGAGGGCAGAAAGTTCTAGAACAGAAGGAGCTGAGAAGACGGATATATAATATTGTGGAGGAAGATTCCGAATAATCTGTCACTTATCTAATGGAATCTCTGATCTATAAGTCAAGGAGGCGGAGCTATTAGTGATTGGCAGCTATGTCTGTTTACACATCTCAGATAGAGGAGCTGTTAATTCACTGATAGCTCCGCCTCCTTGACTTTTCAGCATAGAAAGGGCAGAGATTTCAATAGATAAATGAAGGTTATTTTGAATCATCTCCCCAAACATTATAAAGTGGTGCTTGATAAATATGAAGGCAAAGTTAGAGTTAGGTTTTTTCCATTAAAGGGATTCTACCATTAAAACACTTTTGTTCTGGTTGACACGTAGGAATAACCTTAAGAAAGTCTCTTCTTCTCCTACCTTTAGATGTCTTCCCCGCACCACCATTCGGTAGAAATGTTGGTTTTCACCGGTATGCAAATGAATTCTCTCACAGCACTGGGGGCATCCCCAATGCTGCGAGAGAAATCTCCAGCGATGCCTCCATCTTCTTCAAGAACGTCATCTTCACGCGTCTTCTTCTTCCGGCGCAGGCGGTGAAACTTGTAGGCTTCGGAGCTCGGGCAGAGCCGACCGCACATGTCCACAGGCCATAAGGAAATGGCTGCTTACTTACTGAGTAAGCGACCATTTTTCTTGAGGCTGCCGGCATGTGCAGTTGGCTTTGCCCGAGCTCCAGGGATGCCCCCAGTGCTGTTTGAGTGCTAGGGCCGCCCCCAGTGCTGCGAGAGAACTCATTTGCATACCAGTGAAAACCGGGATTTCTACAGAACGGCGACGCAGAGAAAACATCTAAAGGTAGGAGAAGAAGAGACTGTCTTAAGGCTATTCTTACGTGTCAACCAGAAAAAATGTGTTTTAATGGTACAATCACTTTAAAGGGATTATAGTCAAGTGAGTGAATTCTGTCACCAGACCCAGCATATCATTCCAGCCCTGCAGATAGATAGGTTACTGTCACCAGACCCAGCATATCACCCCAGCCCTGCAGATAGATAGGTTACTGTCACCAGAACCAGCATATCACCCCAGTCCTGCAGATAGATAGGTTACTGTCACCAGAACCAGCATATCACCCCAGCCCTGCAGATAGATAGGTTACTGTCACCAGAACCAGCATATCACCCCAGCCCTGCAGATAGATAGGTTACTGTCACCATAACCAACATATCACCCCAGTCCTGCAGATACAGTCCTATGAAAAAGTTTGGGCACCCCTATTAATCTTAATCATTTTTAGTTCTAAATATTTTGGTGTTTGCAGCAGCCATTTCAGTTTGATATATCTAATAACTGATGGACACAGTAATATTTCAGGATTGAAATGAGGTTTATTGTACTAACAGAAAATGTGCACTATGCATTAAACCAAAATTTGACCGGTGCAAAAGTATGGGCACCTCAATAGAAAAGTGACATTAATATTTAGTAGATCCTCCTTTTGCAAAGATAACAGCCTCTAGTCGCTTCCTGTAGCTTTTAATCAGTTCCTGGATCCTGGATAAAGGTATTTTGGACAAACAATTCAAGTTCAGTTAAGTTAGATGGTCGCCGAGCATGGACAGCCCGCTTCAAATCATCCCACAGATGTTCAATGATATTCAGGTCTGGGGACTGGGATGGCCATTCCAGAACATTGTAATTGTTCCTCTGCATGAATGCCTGAGGATTTGGAGCGGTGTTTTGGATCATTGTCTTGCTGAAATATCCATCCCCGGCGTAACTTCAACTTCGTCACTGATTCTTGAACATTATTCTCAAGAATCTGCTGATACTGAGTGGAATCCATGCGACTCTCAACTTTAACAAGATTCCCGATGCCGGCATTGGCCACACAGCCCCAAAGCATGATGGAACCTCCACCAAATTTTACAGTGGGTAGCATGTGTTTTTCTTGGAATGCTGTTTCTTTTTGGACGCCATGCATAACGCCTTTTTTTATAACCAAACAACTCAATTTTTGTTTCCAAAATGAAGCTGCCTTGTCCAAATGTGCTTTTTCATACCTCAGGCAACTCTATTTGTGGCGTACGTGCAGAAACGGCTTCTTTCTCATCACTCTCCCTGACAGCTTCTCCTTGTGCAAAGTGCGCTGTATTGTTGACCGATGCACAGTGACACCATCTGCAGCAAGATGATGCTGCAGCTCTTTGGAGGTGTCTGTGGATTGTCCTTGACTGTTCTCACCATTCTTCTTCTCTGCCTGTCTGATATTTTTCTTGGCCTGCCACTTCTGGGCTTAACAAGAACTGTCCCTGTGGTCTTCCATTTCCTTACTATGTTCCTCACAGTGGAAACTGACAGGTTGAATCTCTGAGACAACTTTTTGTATCCTTCCCCTGAACAACTATGTTGAACAATCTTTGTTTTCAGATCATTTGAGAGTTGTTTTGAGTAGCCCATGATGCCACTCTTCAGAGGAGATTCAAATAGGAGATCAACTTGCAATTGGCCACCTTAAATACCTTTTCTTATGATTGGATACATCTGGCTATGAAGTTCAAAGCTCACTGAGGTTACAAAACCAATTTTGTGCTTCAGTAAGTCAGTAAAAAGTAGTTAGGGGAATTCAAATCAATAAAATGATAAGGGTGCCCATACTTTTGCACCGGTCAAATTTTGGTTTAATGCATATTGCACATTTTCTGTTAATACAATAAACCTCATTTCAATCCTGAAATATTACTGTGTCCATCAGTTATTAGATATATCAAACTGAAATGGCTGTTGCAAACACCAAAATATTTAGAACAAAAAATGATTAAGATTAATAGGGGTGCCCAAACTTTTTCATAGGACTGTAGATAGGTTAGTGTCACCAGAACCAGCATATCACCCCAGTCCTGCAGATAGATAGGTTACTGTCACCAGAACCAGCATATCACCCCAGCCCTGCAGATAGATAGGTTACTGTCACCAGAACCAGCATATCACCCCAGCCCTGCAGATAGATAGGTTAGTGTCACCAGATCCAGCATATCACCCCAGCCCTGCAGATAGATAGGTTACTGTCACCAGAACCAGCATATCACCCCAGTCCTGCAGATAGATAGGTTACTGTCACCAGAACCAGCATATCACCCCAGCCCTGCAGATAGGTTAATGTCACCAGAACCAGCATATCACCCCAGCCCTGCAGATAGATAGGTTACTGTCACCAGAACCAGCATATCACCCCAGCCCTACAGATAGATAGGTTACTGTCACCAGAGCCAGCATATCACCCCAGCCCTGCAGATAGATAGGTTACTTGTCACCAAAACCAGCATATCACCCCAGCCCTGCATATAGATAGGTTACTGTCAGAAGACCCAGCATATCACCCCAGTCCTGCAGATAGATAGGTTACTGTCACCAGAACCAGAATATCACTCCAGCCCTGCAGATAGATAGGTTACTGTCACCAGTACCAGCATATCACCCCAGTCCTGCAGATAGATAGGTTAGTGTCACCAGTACCAGCATATCACCCCAGCCCTGCAGATAGATAGGTTACTGTCACCAGACCCAGCATATCACCCCAGACCTGCAGATAGATAGGTTACTGTGACCAGAACCAGCATATCACCCCAGCCCTGCAGATAGATAGGTTAATGTCACCAGACCCAGCATATCACCCCAGCCCTGCAGATAGATAGGTTACTGTCACCAGAACCAGTATATCACCCCAGCCCTGCAGATAGATAGGTTACTGCCACCAGACCCAGCATATCACCCCAGCCCTGCAGATAGATAGGTTAATGTCACCAGACCCAGCATATCACCCCAGCCCTGCAGATAGATAGGTTAGTGTCACCAGAACCAGCATATCACCCCAGTCCTGCAGATACATAGGTTACTGTCACCAGACCCAGCATATCACCCCAGCCCTGCAGATAGATAGGTTACTGTCACCAGAACCAGCATATCAGCCCAGCCCTGCAGATAGATAGGTTACTGTCACCAGAACCAAAATATCACCCCAGCTCTTGCCATTTTGTTATTATGCAAATTATCTCTTGAAGCAACAAGGCTGCTGGCCTTGATACAAATAGTCAGTATTGTCCTCTTTGTTTCAAATACCTCATTTGCATATTGATGAAAACATCAATATTTCAGCAATGGAGACAAAAATTCAGAAGGTAAAAAGACTCTGATTTAGATAACCCTAACCTATCTATTTTTAGGGCTGGGATCTGGTGACAGACTCCCTTTCAAGAACTCATAGCACAGATAATGGGGATATATGAGATTCTCTCAAAAAAACAGTTGTTGATACTCATGGGAAGAGATTGAAAAACCATCTGGAAAGATTTTGGACGGCACCAATTCACAGTCAGACAAATTGTGTACAAACTGAGGCAATTCACGACCATTATTACCCTCCCGAGGAATGGTCCTTACAGTTTTAAAGGGGTTGTCCCATCTCAAAGATCCTATCTATACTGGTAGCTCATGTAAATTGAAGACTTTCCTAAATATATTGCTTCATTATTATTATTTATTGCCTTCCTGTCTCTATGTACACAGCTATGGGCGCCGCCATGATGTGGTTCTTCTCTGACCCGGTGGTCATGTGATCCTCCAGGGATCATAGACTGCTGGAACTGCCGGGTCCTAGAAGACCTGATCAGCTCTGTAGTCATGGGCCGGAGGCTGTAAACCTCCTGCAACTGGGGATAAATGTACCAGCCCCAATTACAGAGGAAATCAGCCCCCAACACCAAAAAGAAAAAATAGTGATCGGATGTCCCCAAATATCTATTATAACCTTGTGGGGATACAATGTAAAAAAACATAAATAAATAAACAAAAGGGATAGAAAAGTAATATATATGTATGTATGTATGTATATTATAATTAAAAAATAAATAAAATAATACGCCAATACCACGCCCACATCGCAGGTTCTATCCGCACCCCTGATGACACAATAGAAAAAAATTACAATAACGGAGAGGAAAAATTATTTTATAATGTTTTTTGGTAGCACTTTGTAAAAAGAAGCAGAAATGAGTTGAATAACACAAATGATAAATATGTTACAGACCCCAAAACCGCATATAGGGAGCGGAACCAGAAAAACTGCCCAGTACTGAAGTGGTTAATGTGATGATCAGGCTCCTATGTTATAAAACTTACCACACTCAAGGCGAAAGCCAGGAGGAAGTTCAATCCTCGTCTCACACTGCCCAACCAGCGAAGTCATTGTGGCAGGTACTGAAAAAGATTCCAACAATAAATGCTGAGTTACAATAGAAGTAATAACAGGAATCACAGGAATGTCACAAATCATCTGGAAACTGAAATAAGACAAGAAGTTATTCCCAGATAAAGGAAACCTGTCACATGGGAAATGCAGAACATTGTGAGGGCAGAAAGTTCTAGAACAGAAGGAGCTGAATTTTGTCATCAGAATGCAACATATCACTCCAGCCCTGCAGATAGATAGGTTACTGTCACCAGAACCAGCATATCACCCCAGCCCTACAGATAGATAGGTTACTGTCACCAGGACCAGCATATCACCCCAGCCCTGCAGATAGATAGGTTACTGTCACCAGGACCAGCATATCACCCCAGCCCTGCAGATAGATAGGTTACTGTCACCAGGACCAGCATATCACCCCAGCCCTGCAGATAGATAGGTTACTGTCACCAGGACCAGCATATCACCCCAGCCCTGCAGATAGATAGGTTACTGTCACCAGGACCAGCATATCACCCCAGCCCTGCAGATAGATAGGTTACTGTCACCAGGACCAGCATATCACCCCAGCCCTACAGATAGATAGGTTACTGTCACCAGAACCAGCATATCACCCCAGTCCTGCAGATAGATAGGTTACTGTCACCAGGACCAGCATATCACCCCAGCCCTGCAGATAGATAGGTTACTGTCACCAGGACCAGCATATCACCCCAGCCCTGCAGATAGATAGGTTACTGTCACCAGGACCAGCATATCACCCCAGCCCTACAGATAGATAGGTTACTGTCACCAGAACCAGCATATCCCCCCAGCCCTGCAGATAGATAGGTTAGTGTCACCAGGACCAGCATATCACCCCAGCCCTACAGATAGATAGGTTACTGTCACCAGTACCAGCATATCACCCCAGCCCTACAGATAGATAGGTTACTGTCACCAGTACCAGCATATCACCCCAGCCCTGCAGATAGATAGGTTACTGTCACCAGAACCAGCATATCACCCCAGCCCTGCAGATAGATAGGTTACTGTCACCAGAACCAGCATATCACCCCAGCCCTGCAGATAGATAGGTTGCTGTCACCAGACCCAGCATATCACCCCAGCCCTGCAGATAGATAGGTTACTGTCACCAGAACCAGCATATCACCCCAGCCCTGCAGATAGATAGGTTACTGTCACCAGAACCAGCATATCACCCCAGCCCTGCAGATAGATAGGTTACTGTCACCAGAACCAGCATTTCACCCCAGTCCTGCAGATAGATAGGTTACTGTCACCAGAACCAGCATATCACCCCAACCCTGCAGATAGATAGGTTACTGTCACCAGAACCAGCATATCACCCCAACCCTGCAGATAGATAGGTTACTGTCACCAGAACCAGCATATCACCCCAGTCCTGTAGATAGATAGGTTAGTGTCACCAGAACCAGCATATCACCCCAGTCCTGCAGATAGATAGATAGGTTACTGTCACCAGAACCAGCATATCACCCCAGTCCTGCAGATAGATAGGTTACTGTCACCAGAACCAGCATATCACCCCAACCCTGCAGATAGATAGGTTACTGTCACCAGACCCAGCATATCACCCCAGCCCTGCAGATAGATAGGTTACTGGCGTATAATAATCTACCTAATTGTACTGATGCACAGAATACAGGTGACATGTTACTTATGCTGCACAGCAAAAAAATTGGTCTTTTATAACCTTGTGGGGACACAGTGTAAAAAAATAAATGAATACAATGAATTGAAAAGTAATAAGAAATAATACTCCAATACGACGTCCACGTCACAGATTCTACAGCCACCCCCTACACCACAATATAAGAAAAAACTTACCATAATGGAGAGTAGAAACTATTTTAGAAAGATTTTTAGCAATTTGTGTTAGTAAATAAAAAAAAAGTGAAAAGTGAGAATCAGACACATTCGTCCTTATCTTTAGTTTATAATTTTCTGAATATAAAAAAGCATGTAAAAATATCAACAACATGAAGATAAATCCCCGTGTGTCACCAAAGAAAGAGGAAGAAATTAGTTGAATAACCCAAATGATAAAAATGTTACAGCCCTCAAAACCACACGTACGAGTAATTGTGGCTGCTCCTGGAGAAGGGAAAGCATTTGATGCTGGAGCGGTTATTGTCATCGTCGTTGTCCCCGAAGTACTTGGTGTCGTCTCCACCTTGCACTTCCCATCTCCTGTAGAAGTCACTATGACAGAATCTGGAAAATATCCCAACACCAATTATTCAGTTACAATAGAAGTAATAACAGGAATCACAGGAATGTCACAAATCATCTGGAAACTGAAATAAGACAAGAAGTTATTCCCAGATAAAGGAAACCTGTCACATGGGAAATGCAGAACATTGTGAGGGCAGAAAGTTCTAGAACAGAAGGAGCTGAGAAGACGGATATATAATATTGTGGAGGGAGATTCCGAATAATCTGTCACTTATCTAATGGAATCTCTGATCTATGCTAATCAGTCAAGGAGGCGGAGCTATCAGTGATTGACAGCTATATCTGTTTGAATAGTCAGATAGTTCAGCTGTTAATTCACTGATAGCTCCGCCTCCTTGACTTTTTAGCATAGAAAGATCAGAGTTTTCAATAGAGAAAAATAAATAAATGAAAAAAAGTAACTCAGTTATTGGAAACCCCCATCAATCACCCCATCTACAAAACTGTACCCATAAATAAGCCCAAACAGCGTACAGTACAGACCAAAGGTTTGGCGGCACCTTCTCATTCTGTGAGTTTTCTGTATTTCCATGACTATGACAATTGCAGACCACACTGAGGCATCAAAACTCAGACGTAACACATGTGGGATTATAGACTTACCAAACAGTGGGACACAACTGACAATCTGTCTTATATTCTTGATGTTTCAAAGTAGCCGCCTTTTGCTTTGATTCCTGCTTTGCACACTCAATCAGAGGTGGAGGGTGGCTACTGTGGGGCATATAATACTATCTGGAGGCCACTAAGGAGCATATAATACTGTGGGGCATATAATACTGTGTGGGGACAACTGTGGAGCATATAATACAGTATGGGGTCACTGTGGAGCATATAATACTGTGGGGCATATAATACTGTGGGGCATATAATACTGTGTGGGGACAACTGTGGAGCATATAATACTGTGGGGCATATAATACTATCTGGGGGCCACTAAGAAGCATATAATACTGTGGGGCATATAATACTGTGTGGGGACAACTGTGGAGCATATAATACTGTGGGGCATATAATACTGTGTGGGGACAACTGTGGAGCATATAATACTGTGGGGCATACAATACTGTGTAACCCCACACAGTATTATATTCCCCACAGTGACCCCACACAGTATTATATGCTCCACAGTGACCCCACACAGCATTGTATGCCCCACAGTATTATATGCTCCACAGTTGTCCCCACATAGTATTATATGCTCCACAGTGACCCCACACAGTATTATATGCTCCACAGTGACCCCCACACAGTATTATATGCCCCACAGTATTATATGCTCCACAGTGGTCCCCACACAGCATTGTATGCCCCACAGTATTATATGCTCCACAGTTGTCCCCACACAGTATTATATTCCCCACAGTATTATATGCTCCTTAGTGGCCTCCAGATAGTATTATATGCCCCACAGTAGCCACCCTCCACCTCTGATTGAGTGTGCAAAGCAGGAATCAAAGCAAAAGGTAGCTACTTTGAAGAATCAAGAATATAAAACAGATTGTCAGTTGTGTCCCACTGTTTGGTAAGTCTATAATCCCACATGTGTTACTTCTGAGTTTTGATGCCTTCAGTGTGATCTACAATTGTCATAGTCATGGAAATACAGAAAACTCACAGAATGAGAAGGTGCGGCCAAACTTTTGGTCTGTACTGTACGCTGTTTGGGCTTATTTATGGGTACAGTATTTCATATAGAGTGATTGATGGGGGTTTCCAATAACTGAGTTATTTTTATTCTTTTTTTTTTTTTTTTTTTTTTTTTTAAAGATTTGTGCAGTGGGTGTAAAACTGCTTGTATATAAAGGAGTTAATTTATTTACAACTAGAGGGAGGACCCGGCTTCGCACGGGTATATTACATTTTATGTTTGTGTAGTGGCCCCATAAGAATTGTCCAATTTTGCACTGGTGTATTTTGTGTGTGGTTTGTGTGTATGTCCATAAGCGTCATGTGATTATGTGTATCTCATTTTGAATGTCAGTGAAAAACCTGTGATCAGTTGTTATGGATACCTGGAGTAAAGCTGTATCTAATCCTTCCCCGTGTAGTACTGTGTTTAGATGCAAGTATCCAATCCTTGTTGGTGTGGTACTGTGTGCAGATGCACATATCTAATCCTCCCCATGTGGTATTGTGTGAAGAGGCGCGTATCTTATCCTCCAGTAAGTGAAACTGTGTGCAGATACGCGTATCTAATCCTCCCCATGTGGAACTGTGTGCTGAGACGCGTATCTAATTCTCTGGCATGTGGTACTGTGTGCAGATGCGCGTATCTAATCCTCCCCATGTGGAACTGTGTGCTGAGACGCGTATCTGATTCTCTGGCATGTGGTACTGTGTGCAGAGGCCTGTATCTAATCCTCCAAAGTGTGGTACTGTGTTCAGATGCACGTATCTAATCCTCCCCTGTGTGGTATTGTGTGAAGAGGCGCGTATCTAATCCTTCGGCGTGTAGAACTATGTGTAGACGCGCGTATCTAATCCTACTGCATGTGGTATTGTGTGCAGACGTGTGTATCTAATCCTATGGCGTGTACAACTGTGTGCAGATGCGCGTATCTAATCCTCTGGTGTGTGGAACTGTGTGTAGATGCGTGTATCTAATCCTACGGCATGTGGTACTCTGTGCAGACGCGTGTATCTAATCCTATGGCGTGTACAAATGTGTGCAGACTCGCGTATCTAATCCTCTGGAGTGTGGAACTGTGTGTAGACGCCTGTATCAAATCCTTCAGTGTGTGGAACTGTGTGCAGAAGTGCGTATTTAATCCTCTGGTGTGTGGGACTGTGTGCCGACCCGTGTATCTAATCCTCTGGCGTGTGATACTGTGTGCTGATCTGTGTATCTAATCCTCTGATGCGTGTATCTCAGTTTGGATATCAGTGTTGTATTGTGCATGTGGAGTGACCGTGTGTATTGCAGTTGGAATATGAGTGAAAGTCTTGCAGGTTTGTATTGGCTAAGGGGGGGGGGGGGCACTGTGTTTGGAATGCTGTATCTCAGCAACGGTATGTTCGAGCGAGTTGGAGTCTCGTCTTAAACCTTCCCGGATATCTGAAGTATCTCTGTACCAAATTTGGTGAAGATCGGTCCAGTCGTTTGGTTCGCATTAGAGAACAGACAGACAGACAAACAGACAAGAATTCATTTTTATAATATAGAGAGAGATATGCGCAGGCAAAATCAGCAGTTTACTGTTAAACCTGCAGTATGCAGGACTGTCTTCAGTAAAAACAAAGTACTGTCAGACAATATAGATTATTGGCAATGAAAGGGTTACAAAATCATACAACTGCAGAAGTCCCCCAAGAGAAGGCAGGGACAGTTTTTTTTACCGTCCCTTCCTTCCCGATCGCTGTGTGCATGTTGCGGCTGCTCTCTGACCCAGCGGTCATGTGATGTATTGGGGATCAGAGACTGCTAGATTTGCGGGGTCCTAGAAGACCCAGATCAGCTCAGCAGTCATGGGCCGGAGGCTGTAATCCTCCTGCAACTGGGGCTAAATGTACCCCCCTCCCCCCCAATTACAGGGGAAATCAGCCCCCAACACTAAAAATAAAAATAATGCTCAGATGTCCTCAAAGGTCTAATATAACCTTATGGGAACACAATGTAACATATAGGAATAAATAAATAGAAAAGTAAAAAAATAAAAAATAATAAAATAATACACTAATAACACATCCACATCTCAGAATCTAGACCCACCCCCCGACAAAACAATACAAAAAAATTACCATAATGGAGAGGAACAACTATTTTACAAAGTATTTAACACTTTCTGCTATTAAATAAAAAAAAGCAAAAATAAAATTCTGAATCAGTTTTCCTTTCTCTTTTATTTCCTGGATATAAAAAAGAATTACAAAACTTGCAAAAATATCAACAACATAATAATAACGTCCCGTGTGTCACTGAAAGAGGTAAAAGATAAGAATGTTACAGCCCTGAAAACTGCACAGACGATACAATGTGTCTGGTCATCAGGTTACCGTGAAACAAAACTTACTTCCAGCCGGTATCACAGCAGAAAGGTCAATCACGATCTGCACATTCCCATCTCCTGTAGGAGTCACAGTGGCAGGTACTGAAAGATATTCCAACACCAATTATTCAGTTACTATAGAAGTAATAACAGGAATCACAGGAATGTCACAAATCATCTGGAAACTGAAATAAGACAAGAAGTTATTCCCAGATAAAGGAAACCTGTCACATGGGAAATGCAGAACATTGTGAGGGCAGAAAGTTCTAGAACAGAAGGAGCTGAGAAGACGGATATATAATATTGTGGAGGGAGATTCCGAATAATCTGTCACTTATCTAATGGAATCTCTGATCTTTCTATGCTGATAAGTCAAGGAGGTGGAGCTATCATTATTAGATAGGGGAAGCTGTAAATCACTGATAGCTCCGCCTCCTTGACTTGTCAGCATACAGCAGAGATTTCAGCCCTGTAGATAGATAGGTTACTGTCACCAGAACCAGCATATCACTGAGCACTACAGCTGTATTCAGCCAATAGGATGACTATCGGGTGGGAATGGGTGACCGGTTTAGTTTACTAAAGACACAGTTTAATTTGCTTAAATCTTTTGTAAGAATATTATAAATATTTATAGAATCCCAAAATTGTAGAATGTGAGACCATGAGAGATACCTGAGGAGGAAGGACCTTTAAGGAGTTTGGGGAAACCTACAGAAAGAGGGCGTGGGGAGGAGGTGGTATGCGAGTATGAGACGCTGAAAGTGCGGTTGTTGAGTTATGAGGAGATCCAGGAGAGGGCCAAGTCTGTAATGCCAAGAGATGAGAGAGTGTCGAGTAAGAGGGAGGCAGAGGAGAGGTCAATGAGGAGGAGGAGGAGGAGGAGGAGGAGGAGGAGGACAGAGTAGTGACACTTGGCTTTGGCAGTTAGAAGGTCATCAGTAACTTTGGTTAGATGAATAAATGACAATACCTATATAAAACATGTGGAATCACACAAGGAAATATGGAGCCGTAGGAATTCTGTTTTATAGTTATGGATTATTGTGGGGTTTATTTCTCTTCCTATAACATCTATATACAAAATTACCAGCAAGAGTCTGGTTGAATAAATTATCTAATTGTAAGTGTAAGGATAGTATATGTGTTATGTATAGTAAGGATAGTATATGTGTTATGTATAGTAAGGATAGTATATGTGTTATGTATAGTAAGGATAGTATATGTGTTATGTATAGTAAGGATAGTATATGTGTTATGTATAGTAAGGATAGTCTATGTGTTATGTATAGTAAGAATAGTCTATGTGTTATGTATAGTAAGAATAGTATATGTGTTATGTATAGTAAGGATAGTATATGTGTTATGTATAGTAAGGATAGTATATGTGTTATGTATAGTAAGGATAGTATATGTGTTATGTATAGTAAGGATAGTCTATGTGTTATGTATAGTAAGGATAGTATATGTGTTATGTATAGTAAGAATAGTCTATGTGTTATGTATAGTAAGAATAGTCTATGTGTTATGTATAGTAAGGATAGCATATGTGTTATGTATAGTAAGGATAGTATATGTGTTATGTATAGTAAGGATAGTATATGTGTTATGTATAGTAAGGATAGTCTATGTGTTATGTATAGTAAGGATAGTATATGTGTTATGTATAGTAAGGATAGTATATGTGTTATGTATAGTAAGGATAGTATATGTGTTATGTATAGTAAGGATAGCATATGTGTTATGTATAGTAAGGATATCATGTGTTATGTATAGTAAGGATAGTATATGTGTTATGTATAGTAAGGATAGTATATGTGTTATGTATAGTAAGGATAGTATATGTGTTATGTATAGTAAGGATACCATATGTGTTATGTATAGTAAGGATAGTATATGTGTTATGTATAGTAAGGATAGTATATGTGTTATGTATAGTAAGGATAGTATATGTGTTATGTATAGTAAGGATAGTATATGTGTTATGTATAGTAAGGATAGTATATGTGTTATGTATAGTAAGGATAGTATATGTGTTATGTATAGTAAGGATAGTCTATGTGTTATGTATAGTAAGGATAGTATATGTGTTATGTATAGTAAGAATAGTCTATGTGTTATGTATAGTAAGAATAGTCTATGTGTTATGTATAGTAAGGATAGCATATGTGTTATGTATAGTAAGGATAGTATATGTGTTATGTATAGTAAGGATAGTATATGTGTTATGTATAGTAAGGATAGTCTATGTGTTATGTATAGTAAGGATAGTATATGTGTTATGTATAGTAAGGATAGTATATGTGTTATGTATAGTAAGGATAGTATATGTGTTATGTATAGTAAGGATAGCATATGTGTTATGTATAGTAAGGATATCATGTGTTATGTATAGTAAGGATAGTATATGTGTTATGTATAGTAAGGATAGTATATGTGTTATGTATAGTAAGGATAGTATATGTGTTATGTATAGTAAGGATACCATATGTGTTATGTATAGTAAGGATAGTATATGTGTTATGTATAGTAAGGATAGTATATGTGTTATGTATAGTAAGGATAGTATATGTGTTATGTATAGTAAGGATAGTATATGTGTTATGTATAGTAAGGATAGCATATGTGTTATGTATAGTAAGGATAGTCTATGTGTTATGTATAGTAAGGATAGTATATGTGTTATGTATAGTAAGGATAGTATATGTGTTATGTATAGTAAGGATAGTATATGTGTTATGTATAGTAAGGATAGTATATGTGTTATGTATAGTAAGGATAGTATATGTGTTATGTATAGTAAGGATAGTATATGTGTTATGTATAGTAAGGATAGTATATGTGTTATGTATAGTAAGGATACTATATGTGTTATGTATAGTAAGGATAGTATATGTGTTATGTATAGTAAGGATAGTCTATGTGTTATGTATAGTAAGGATAGTATATGTGTTATGTATAGTAAGGATAGTATATGTGTTATGTATAGTAAGGATAGTATATGTGTTATGTATAGTAAGGATAGTATATGTGTTATGTATAGTAAGGATAGTATATGTGTTATGTATAGTAAGGATAGTATATGTGTTATGTATAGTAAGGATTAGAGATGAGCGAACACTAAAATGTTCGAGGTTCGAAATTCGATTCGAACAGCCGCTCAATGTTCGTGTGTTCGAATGGGTTTCGAACCCCATTATAGTCTATGGGGAACAGATACTCGTTAAGGGGGAAACCCAAATCCGTGTCTGGAGGGTCACCAAGTCCACTATGACACCCCAGGAAATGATGCCAACACCTCTGGAATGACACTGGGACAGCAGGGGAAGCATGTCTGGGGGCATCTAACACACCAAAGACCCTCTATTACCCCAACATCACAGCCTAACAACTACACACTTTACACACTCAATACCACCTCTCTGACAGTAGGAAAACACCTTGAAACATGTGTATTTGGCACTTGCAGTGAGGAGAGCTTGTCACCAGCAGTGAATTTGGCCCTTGTAGTAAGTTGAGGTTGGCACCAACATTTGATTTGAAAATCAGGGTGGATTGAGCCTCTAACCAGCAGAGTTTGGGCAAATTCATGGTGGAGGGAGCCTCTAAACACCCCAGTTTGGGCAAATTCATGGTGGAGGGAGCCTCTAAAAACCCCAGTTTGGACCAATTCATGGTGGAGGGAGCCTCTAACCAGCCCAGTTTGGGCAAATTCATGGTGGAGGGAGCCTCTAAACAGCCCAGTTTGGGCAAATTCATGGTGGAGGGAGCCTCTAACCAGCCCAGTTTGGGCAAATTCATGGTGGAGGGAGCCTCTAAACAGCCCAGTTTGGGCAAATTCATGGTGGAGGAAGCATCTAAACAGCCCAGTTTGGACCAATTCATGGTGGAGGGAGCCTCTAAAAAACCCAGTTTGGACCAATTCATGGTGGAGGGAGCCTCTAAACAGCCCAGTTTGGGCAAATTCATGGTGGAGGGAGCCTCTAACCAGCCCAGTTTGGACCAATTAATGGTGGAGGGAGCCTCTAAACAGCCAAGTTTTGGGAAATTCATGGTGGAGGGAGCCTCTAAAAACCCCAGTTTGGACCAATTCATGGTGGAGGGAGCCTCTAAACAGCCCAGTTTGGGCAAATTCATGGTGGAGGGAGCCTCTAAAAAACCCAGTTTGGACCAATTCATGGTGGAGGGAGCCTCTAACCAGCCCAGTTTGGACCAATTAATGGTGGAGGGAGCCTCTAAACAGCCAAGTTTGGACCAATTCATGGTGGAGGGAGCCTCTAAAAAACCCAGTTTGGACCAATTCATGGTGGAGGGAGCCTCTAACCAGCCCAGTTTGGGCAAATTCATGGTGGAGGGAGCCTCTAAACAGCCCAGTTTGGGCAAATTCATGGTGGAGGGAGCCTCTAACCAGCCCAGTTTGGACCAATTAATGGTGGAGGGAGCCTCTAAACAGCCAAGTTTTGGGAAATTCATGGTGGAGGGAGCCTCTAACCAGCCCAGTTTGGACCAATTAATGGTGGAGGGAGCCTCTAAACAGCCAAGTTTTGGGAAATTCATGGTGGAGGGAGCCCCTAAAAACCCCAGTTTGGACCAATTCATGGTGGAGGGAGCCTCTAAACAGCCCAGTTTGGGCAAATTCATGGTGGAGGGAGCCTCTAACCAGCCCAGTTTGGACCAATTAATGGTGGAGGGAGCCCCTAAAAACCCCAGTTTGGACCAACTCATGGTGGAGGGAGCCTCTAACCAGCCCAGTTTGGACCAATTAATGGTGGAGGGAGCCTCTAAACAGCCAAGTTTTGGGAAATTCATGGTGGAGGGAGCCTCTAACCAGCCCAGTTTGGACCAATTCATGGTGGAGGGAGCCTCTAACCAGCCCAGTTTGGGCAAATTCATGGTGGAGGGAGCCTCTAAAAAACCCAGTTTGGACCAATTCATGGTGGAGGGAGCCTCTAACCAGCCCAGTTTGGGCAAATTCATGGTGGAGGGAGCCTCTAAACAGCCCAGTTTGGGCAAATTCATGGTGGAGGGAGCCTCTAAACAGCCCAGTTTGGACCAATTCATGGTGGAGGGAGCCTCTAAACAGCCCAGTTTGGACCAATTCATGGTGGAGGGAGCCTCTAAACAGCCAAGTTTTGGGAAATTCATGGTGGAGGGAGCCTCTAACCAGCCCAGTTTGGACCAATTCATGGTGGAGGGAGCCTCTAAAAAACCCAGTTTGGACCAATTCATGGTGGAGGGAGCCTCTAAACAGCCAAGTTTGGGCAAATTCATGGTGGAGGGAGCCTCTAACCAGCCCAGTTTGGACCAATTAATGGTGGAGGGAGCCTCTAAACAGCCAAGTTTTGGGAAATTCATGGTGGAGGGAGCCCCTAAAAACCCCAGTTTGGACCAATTCATGGTGGAGGGAGCCTCTAAACAGCCCAGTTTGGGCAAATTCATGGTGGAGGGAGCCTCTAAACAGCCAAGTTTTGGGAAATTCATGGTGGAGGGAGCCCCTAAAAACCCCAGTTTGGACCAATTCATGGTGGAGGGAGCCTCTAAACAGCCCAGTTTGGGCAAATTCATGGTGGAGGGAGCCTCTAACCAGCCCAGTTTGGACCAATTAATGGTGGAGGGAGCCTCTAAACAGCCAAGTTTTGGGAAATTCATGGTGGAGGGAGCCCCTAAAAACCCCAGTTTGGACCAATTCATGGTGGAGGGAGCCTCTAAACAGCCCAGTTTGGGCAAATTCATGGTGGAGGGAGCCTCTAACCAGCCCAGTTTGGACCAATTAATGGTGGAGGGAGCCTCTAAACAGCCAAGTTTTGGGAAATTCATGGTGGAGGGAGCCTCTAACCAGCCCAGTTTGGACCAATTCATGGTGGAGGGAGCCTCTAACCAGCCCAGTTTGGGCAAATTCATGGTGGAGGGAGCCTCTAAAAAACCCAGTTTGGACCAATTCATGGTGGAGGGAGCCTCTAACCAGCCCAGTTTGGGCAAATTCATGGTGGAGGGAGCCTCTAAACAGCCCAGTTTGGGCAAATTCATGGTGGAGGGAGCCTCTAAACAGCCCAGTTTGGACCAATTCATGGTGGAGGGAGCCTCTAAACAGCCCAGTTTGGACCAATTGATGGTGGAGGGAGCCTCTAAACAGCCAAGTTTTGGGAAATTCATGGTGGAGTGAGCCTCTAAACAGCCCAGTTTGGGCAAATTCATGGTGGAGGGAGCCTCTAACCAGCCCAGTTTGGACCAATTAATGGTGGAGGGAGCCTCTAAACAGCCAAGTTTTGGGAAATTCATGGTGGAGGGAGCCTCTAACCAGCCCAGTTTGGACCAATTCATGGTGGAGGGAGCCTCTAAAAAACCCAGTTTGGACCAATTCATGGTGGAGGGAGCCTCTAAACAGCCCAGTTTGGGCAAATTCATGGTGGAGGGAGCCTCTAACCAGCCCAGTTTGGACCAATTCATGGTGGAGGGAGCCTCTAAACAGCCAAGTTTTGGGAAATTCATGGTGGAGGGAGCCCCTAAAAACCCCAGTTTGGACCAATTCATGGTGGAGGGATCCTCTAAACAGCCCAGTTTGGGCAAATTCATGGTGGAGGGAGCCTCTAAACAGCCAAGTTTTGGGAAATTCATGGTGGAGGGAGCCCCTAAAAACCCCAGTTTGGACCAATTCATGGTGGAGGGAGCCTCTAAACAGCCCAGTTTGGGCAAATTCATGGTGGAGGGAGCCTCTAACCAGCCCAGTTTGGACCAATTAATGGTGGAGGGAGCCTCTAAACAGCCAAGTTTTGGGAAATTCATGGTGGAGGGAGCCCCTAAAAACCCCAGTTTGGACCAATTCATGGTGGAGGGAGCCTCTAACCAGCCCAGTTTGGGCAAATTCATGGTGGAGGGAGCCTCTAACCAGCCCAGTTTGGACCAATTAATGGTGGAGGGAGCCTCTAAACAGCCAAGTTTTGGGAAATTCATGGTGGAGGGAGCCTCTAACCAGCCCAGTTTGGACCAATTCATGGTGGAGGGAGCCTCTAACCAGCCCAGTTTGGGCAAATTCATGGTGGAGGGAGCCTCTAAAAAACCCAGTTTGGACCAATTCATGGTGGAGGGAGCCTCTAACCAGCCCAGTTTGGACCAATTAATGGTGGAGGGAGCCTCTAAACAGCCAAGTTTGGACCAATTCATGGTGGAGGGAGCCTCTAAAAAACCCAGTTTGGACCAATTCATGGTGGAGGGAGCCTCTAACCAGCCCAGTTTGGACCAATTAATGGTGGAGGGAGCCGCTAAACAGCCCAGTTTGGACCAATTCATGGTGGAGGGAGCCTCTAACCAGCAGAGTTGGTGGAAATCAGGGTGGAGGGAGCCTCTAACCAGCAGAGTTGGGGGAAATCAGGGTGGAGGGAGCCTAGTATTAGCAGAATTGTGCAACGCTTATGGTGGATGAGTATGAGGATGCGGAGGAATTGGAGAGGTTGAGTACAGACATGGAGTTTCATGTTGGGGTGCTTTACACAGGTGGGCACAAAAATGACGGCTCTACCCAGTGGTGGTTCATTTTTATCAAAGTGAGCCGGTCGGCACTCTCAGCTGACAGACGGGTGCGCTTGTCAGTGATGATGCCACCGGCTGCACTGAACACCCTCTCAGATAGGACGCTGGCGGCAGGACAGGACAGCACCTCCAAGGCATATAGGGCAAGTTCAAGCCACAGGTCCAACTTCGACACCCAATACGTGTAGGGCGCAGAGGGGTCGGAGAGGACAGGGCTGTGGTCGGAAAGGTATTCCCGCAACATGCGCCTATACTTCTCACGCCTGGTGACACTAGGACCCTCCGTGGCGGCACTTTGGCGAGGGGGTGCCATCAAGGTGTCCCAGACCTTAGACAGTGTGCCCCTCGTTTGTGTGGACCGGTGAGAACTTGGTTGCCTACTGGAGGAACTGCCCTCCCTGCCGCCAACGTCACATGCTGGAAACATCTCCATCATATTCTGCACCAATTGCCTGTGGCAAGCATTGATGCGATTGGCCCTCCCCTCTACCGGAATAAAAGACGAGATGTTGTTTTTATACCGGGGATTCAAGGATAGCAAAGATCCAGTACTGGTTGTCCTCCATGATTTTGACAATACGCTTGTCGGTTGTAAAGCACCCCAACATGAACTCAGCCATGTCTGCCACAGTGTTAGTTGGCATGACTCCTCTGGCCCCACCGGAAAGTTCAATCTCCATTTCCTCCTCATCCTCCATGTCTACCCATCCGCGCTGCAACAATGGGACGATTCGAAGTTGCCCGGAAGCCTCCTGTATCACCATCACATCATCGGACAACTCCTCCTCCTCCTCCTCCTCCTCCTCCTCCATTAAACGCAGTGAAGCGGACAGATGTGTGGACCTACTCTCCAGCTGTGACGGATCGGATGCTATCCCTGACTCCTCTGTGTGATCTGAGTTATCCCTGATGTCAATCAGGGATTCTCTCAGAACACACAAGAGCGGGATTGTAAGGCTCACCATCGCATCCTCAGAGCTCACCCTCCTTGTGGACTCCTCAAAGACCCGTAGGATGTCACAAAGGTCTCTCATCCATGGCCACTCATGGATGTGAAACTGAGGCAGCTGACTTTGTGGCACCCTAGGGTTTTGTAGCTGGTATTCCATCAAAGGTCTCTGCTGCTCAACCACTCTATTCAACATCTGAAACGTTGAGTTCCAGCGTGTGGGGACGTCGCACAAAAGCCGGTGTTGTGGCACATGCAGGCGTTGCTGGAGAGATTTTAAGCTAGCAGCGGCTACTGTCGACTTGCGAAAGTGGGCGCACATGCGCCGCACTTTCACCAGTAGCTCTGGAACATTGGGGTAGCTCTTTAGGAAACGTTGCACCACTAGGTTGAAGACGTGGGCCAGGCATGGAACATGTTGGAGTCTGGCAAGCTCCAGAGCTGCTACCAGGTTCCGGCCGTTATCACAAACGACCATGCCTGGGCCCAGGTGCAGCGGCTCAAACCATATTGCCGTCTCATCGAGGAGGGCATCCCTCACCTCGGAGGCAGTGTGCTGTCTGTCCCCCAAGCTGATCAGCTTCAGCACAGCCTGCTGACGTCTACCAACGCCAGTGCTGCAACGTTTCCAACTCGTAGCTGGGGTCAATCTAACAGCGGAGGAGGAGGCGGTGGCGGAGGAGGAGGCGGTGGCGGAGGAGGAGGCGGTAGAGGAGGAGGAGGAGGGGGGTGTTCTTCTCGTGTCCCTGCCAGGAATGTTAGGCGGGGAGACGAGGTACACCGGGCCAATTTGGGAAGCAGTCCCAGCCTCAACTACATTCACCCAGTGTGCTGTCAGTGAAATGTAGCATCCCTGTCCGCATGCACTTGTCCACGCGTCGGTGGTCAAGTGGACCTTTGTGCAAAGCGCGGAACTAAGGGCCCGCCTGATGTTGAGTGACACGTGCTGGTGCAAGGCGGGGACGGCACACCGGGAGAAGTAGTGACGGCTAGGGACGGCATAGCGAGGTGCCGCAGTTGCCATCAGGTCCAGGAAGGCGGGAGTTTCAACAAGCCGGAACGCCAACATCTCCTGGGCCAGCAGTTTAGCGATGTTGGCGTTCAAGGCTTGCGCGTGTGGGTGGTTAGCAGTGTATTTCTGCCGCCGCTCCAATGTCTGAGAGATGGTGGGTTGTTGTAAAGAAGCGCCTGATGGTGCCTTTGATGGTGCAGGAGAAGGAGATAAGACAGGAACAGGGGAGGATGAGGGAGAAGTCAACAAAGTGGCGGAGGCAGATGAAGTGGTGTCCTGGCTCGTCCTCTGGAGTGCATCGCCAGCACAGTCAGCAGTGGCAGTGGCAGAGGCAGTGGCAGTGGCAGTGGCGTGAACGGCAGGCGGCCTTTGTCCTGCCGTTGCTGCCTGCCACTGATTCCAGTGCTTGGATTCCAAATGACGGCGCATTGAAGTGGTGGACAGGTTGCTCTTCTCAGAGCCCCTAATCAATTTCGAGAGGCAAATTGTGCAGACAACACTATATCTGTCCTCGGCGCATTCCTTGAAAAAACTCCACACCTTCGAGAAACGTGCCCTCGAGGTGGGAGTTTTTCGGGGCTGGGTACGAACTGGAACATCTTGGGAGATTCCGGGTGTGGCCTGGCTTCGCCTAAGCTGCTGACCTCTGCCTCTGCCTCTAGCTACCCTTTTTGGTGCTGCACCTGCCTCAACATCCACACTACTTTCCCCGCTTGACATCCCCCCTGTCCAGGTCGGGTCAGTGTCCTCATCATCCACCACTTCCTCTTCCAACTCCTGTCTCATCTCCTCCTCCCGCACAATGCGCCGGTCAACTGGATGCCCTGACGGCAACTGCGTCACATCATCGTCGATGAGGGTGGGTTGCTGGTCATCCACCACCAAATCGAACGGAGATGGAGGAGACTCTAGTGTTTGAGCATCTGGACACAGATGCTCCTCTGTTTGGTTCGTGGAATCGTGACGTGGAGAGGCAGGTTGAGGGACAATGAAAGGAGCGGAGAACAGCTCTGGGGAGCAGGGACAGTTTGGGTTATTGTTCTGTAAAGCTTCGGAATTTTGGGAGGAAGGAAGACAAGACTGTTGGGTAATAGGAGGAGAGGAGGCAGAGTCTGACTGGCTGCTGGACAATGTGCTGTAAGCGTTCTAGATAGCCCTAGACTGTGTAAGGAAAGGGCTGTGGACTCATTGGCTAGATTATTAAAGATATTTGGTAAATATTGGTGACGTTTTGGTCTTAGTCCATAAAAAAGAGAGCACGTAGGCGGGTACTCACCTTCTACCACGGACGTTTTGGTGAGAGGAACAGTACCTGCAGATGGCAGACTCTTTGGAGCGTTTGATTCAGGAGAGGGTGGCCAGCCAGGGCCCTGGCTGGCTGCTCAGCATCCTGCAGCAATCCTGCGACTCCGGTGTCGGCGGCTCCTCTTCCAGGAGTTCGGGCAGACCGCAGCGGGTATCTCGCCCGCCGGCGCGGTTGAGCCCCAGCCCGCCACAGCGTGGAGGTGCCGGCGCTGCCAAGCAGCGTAAGGAGTCTCGGGCTCGCGGAGGACCGGCGGCTTCTGACTGCGTCGGGACAGGTGAGCAGTCCGGCGGGGTCGCGCAGCGGTCCAGTGGGGGTGCGGGGGGGTCCCTTGCTCCCGTGGCGGCCGGCTCGCATAGGCCCAACATGGCCGCCGCCACGAGGTCCTGTGCTGGGGCTGCTGCGGTCTCGGGGGGGGGGAGGAGCCTCTCCTCTCCTCTTCGATGACGTGCCTCGGGGCGGGTCTTCCCCCTCCAGAGCTGGTGGGACGGCCGGAAATGAAGGGGCGGAAGGGGCGGGGCCTAGCTCCGTGCTTGCCGGAGCTGAACAAGACTTAACCCCCGAAGGCCTGGTCTGCAGCGCGGCAGCGGCAGCTTTTCCTGGAGGCGGTGAGAAACCTCAGCCCCCTGCAGGGCTCTGCATTGGGGACCGAGTGCGTGCGGGTGCCTCGGGCATAGTGACGTCGGGGGGCGTGGCCTCGGGCATAGTGGTGTCGGGGGGCGTGGCCTCGGGCATAGTGACGTCGGGGGCGTGGCCTCGGGCATAGTGCCGTCGGGGGGCGTGGCTTCGGGTGTTGTCATGGGTACGGGCTCCGCTGATTTTGCGGCCGTGCGCATGGGTGGGTCGGCGCGTTCCGCCCCTTTGGGGGATTTTTCTTCGGGGGGTGGGGGGGCCAGAGGGGTCCGCCGGGTTGCTTCGGCTAGCGCTTCGCGTGGCGGCGTTCCGCGCGATACCAGGGTCAGGGAAGGGGGCCGCCGGTTTTCGCGTCATCATTCTAACGTGTCTCCTTTTTCTGAGTCCTCCTCATCAGAGGACGACAGGTACCGCCGTGGCAGTGGGCGTCACCTGGATTCTTCTGGAAGGCACGGCAGCAGGAGGAGCTATCGCAGTCGCACAAGCCATACTGGACGTCGCACCCCGAGCAGTCGTTCGTCCTCCAGGTCACGTCGGAGCTATAGCCGCTCAGACCGAAGGCTGCGGGACCGGTCGCGACATTCTTCATCACGCAGAGGGAGTCGTCGGGGATCTCCAGCCGAGGCTCGTCCGGAGAGGGCTACGTCTTCTGCATCCGGTCCTAGCCGTCAAGAATCACAGCCTCTACCGACCGCTCCAGTGCCGGCTGCTCCTCTTCCGGTCCCTACAGGGCCGCAACCCGGTGAGTACGCCCGTGCCTGGGCACCTCACACTGCACCTACACTAGCTCCCGGTCAGGACCTCTCTTCTTTCCTTAGGCAGTTACTTGCAGTCTCGGAGGGATCGCAAGCTAGACAGGACGTGGTTTCCGCTACTGCACCCGGGGGGGTTGCTCCCTCACCGGCCGTAGAGTTGGTTTCCAATTGCATGCTCCGAGACACCATGTTCTGTGGGGTTGCTCCGTTAGGGACTCATGTCCCGGCGGAGCTTAGAGACAAGATAGGGAAAGGGGAATTTATAGACATTTGGTCCTTGCTGTCGGCAGACCATATTGCCGTCGACAAGGAGCGAACTTTTGAGAAGGGTTCTGAGCGTAAGCAGAAAGTGGCCAAGACCTTCGGCAACTGGCTGCAGGCTTTCGCCACTATGGCTTACATTATTTGCCAGACTTCTCCGTCAAAGGGCCCGGAGCTCTTTGTTTACCTGGACACGGTGTATAGTGCGTATAAGTTGCACGGGGGTTCGGCCTGGTGGCGGTACGACGAGGAGTATCGTCGCCGCCTGGCGCTTACCCCCTCCGTCGGTTGGGCCTCTAAGGCCACCGACGTTTGGATACAGTTGATCCTTTCCCAGCGTCCCCAGCGGCCATTTCCCTCCGGTGCCGCCGGTGCGGGGCAGCAGCCCGCAGCGGCGGCACAGCGGCAGAGTGGCACGTGTTGGCTCTACAATGAGGGCCACTGCCGTTTCCACTCTGCCTGTCGATTCAAGCACGAGTGTTCAATCTGTGGTGGGTCGCACTCGGCTTTGCGCTGCTTCCGACGCAACAGGCAGGGCGGAAAGCTGGGTGCTGCCGGCAGCGCAGAGAACACCAGTGAACGTGCGGCTGCTGGAGCAGTGGCTCGCCCTCTACCCCAGGAGGCGGGAAGCAAGCCTGCTTCTTGAGGGTTTCTCTAGTGGTTTCTATATTCCCCATGCTTCTTCGGTTATGTTTCTTTCACCTAATCTGAAGTCGGTCAGGGAGAACAAGGAGATGGCTTGGGAGAAGGTAATGAAAGAGGTGATGTTGGGCCGGATGGCCGGTCCTTTTGCCGATCCCCCGTTGTCGAATTTGAGAGTTTCTCCGTTGGGTTTAGTGCCCAAAAAGGAGGCTGGCAAGTTTCGACTCATACATCACCTCTCTTACCCTCCCGGGTCGTCGGTTAATGACGGCATTTCGAAGGAGGATGCGGCGGTGTCGTACACCTCCTTCGACAGGGCCGTTTTTCTGGTTGGTAAGGCTGGTCGGGGTGCTCTGTTGGCAAAATCCGACATTGAGTCGGCGTTTCGTTTGCTGCCGGTGCACCCCGACTGTTTCCATTTGTTAGGCTGTAGGATTAGGGATAGTTTTTTCGTCGACATGTGCCTGCCTATGGGATGTTCCATTTCCTGCTACTATTTTGAGTTATTTAGCTCCTTCTTGGAGTGGTCTTTGCGCTATGAATCGGGCATCCCGTCGGTTTTGCACTATCTCGACGATTTCTTGTTTGTTGGTCCAGGGGATTCACCAGTTTGTGCTTATTTATTGGCTACCTTTCGGTCTCTGATGTCCCGGCTTGGGGTTCCCCTTTCGGCTGAGAAGACGGAGGGCCCATCTACACGGCTGTCGTTTCTCGGTATAGAGATCGATTCAGCCGAGATGGTTTTCAGGCTTCCGCCGGATAAGCTCGACCGTCTCCTCGGCATGGTCGGGGATTTCCTTTTGGCTAAAAAGGTCACGTTACACCAGATGCAGTGTCTCCTCGGCCTCTTGACATTCGCTTGCCGGGTTCTGCCCATGGGGCGCGCCTTTTGTCGCCGGCTGTCGCTGGCCACAAAGGGCGTGCTGCAGCCCGACCATTTTATTCGCATTACGCGTCCTTTAAAAGAGGATCTGCGTGTTTGGTGCGCTTTTCTCTCTCAGTTCAATGGTCGGGCGGTTTGTCAGCAGGCTGAGGTTGCCAATGCCGAGCTTTCTTTATTTACGGATGCGGCTGGTGGTGACGGTTTCGCGGCCGTTTTCGGGGATGAGTGGTGCAGGGGGTCTTGGCCACTACTGTGGTTCGAGACGGGCCTGGTTAAGAACTTGGCTTTATTGGAATTTTTCCCGATTGTGGCCGCGGTAGAGCTTTGGGGAGATAGGATGGCCAATCGTAGGATAGTGTTCTGGTGTGATAACCTTTCTGTAGTGCAGGTCATTAATAGTCAGTCTTCCTCCTCACCTCCGGTGCTGGCGCTGCTTCGGCATTTAGTTTTGCTTTGTTTACAGCGTAATATTTGGTTTAAAGCGCGCCATGTGCCTGGGGTGCGGAATGAGATTGCTGATGCCTTGTCTCGCTCACGTTTTCAGGTCTTCCGTGCCCTGCATCCGTCGGCGAGACCGGAGGGTTGGTTCTGCCCCGATTCCTTGTGGAGCCTGGTAGGGAACAACTGCTAGGGCTTATTCGAGATTCGGTATCTGCGACTACTTGGAGGAGTCACTACAGTGCTTGGGTCCTTTGGTTGTCTGTGTCTGGCGGTTCTGTACCCGCGGACGCTCCGAAGCTGCTAGATGTATCTTTGGAATTTTTAGTCAAGTTGAGAGATCAGGGGCTGTCTTACTGCGCTGTAGTTAAAAAATTGGCTGGGGTGGCGTTTATGCTCAAGCTTTTTGGTAGAGTTGATGTTACAAAGCATTTTGCTGTTAGACAAGTTTTGAAGGGTTGGCGGAAGGAGAAGCGTGGGGGGGATCGGCGCAGACCGGTTTCTTTTAGTTTGTTACGTCGTTTGTTCGGGGTTCTAGAGGTAGTGTGTCGGGATGGGTACGAAGTGGTGTTGTTGCGGGCCGCTTTCGCTTTAGCCTTTTTTGCGGCCCTCCGTATTGGGGAACTGGTCAGTCCCAGTAAGTCTAGGCCCGGGGGTTTGGGGGCGGGTGATGTTGTGGCTTCTGAAGCAGAGATTAGGATCTGTCTTCGTCGCTCGAAAACGGATGTTTTCGGGCGGGGAACATGGATCACGATTGGGCGCACGGGATCGGAGTTTTGCCCCGTGTTGTTGGTGAGTGATTACATGTCTCGGCGCCCCCAAGGGGAAGCCTTTTTGTTGCATGAGGCTGGTGCTCCGCTTACTCGTTTCCAGTTTTTGTCGGTTTTTCGTGCCTGTATAGTTGCTGTAGGGCTGGAGCCTCGGGACTTTGGCACCCATTCGTTCCGTATCGGTGCCGCTACAACGGCCGATGCTTGCGGTTTGGGCGACGAGGCTGTGAAGCGCTTGGGGCGCTGGAGGTCCGACTGCTTCCGGTCCTACATTCGGCCTGACCTGATGACTCCCTGAGCCTCGGCGTCCGCTGAGCGTGATGGGGTGCTGATTTGGGCCTTTCCGTCCCCTTTTTTGTGCATGCTATCCGTTTTTTCTCTTTCCTCTCTTTGCAGATAATGGCCCGGTAATGGTGTGGCTCATCGGCCACTCTTTTTTGTTTTGGGCGGAGAAGAGAGCTGCAGTTCGGCCTGGCGGTCTCCACTTTGGGCTGACTGGAGTTGATGTTCGTTGGCGGGGTCGACGGGGATTGCAGTGGAGGCAAGTGCTACCGGAGATAGTGGCTGCGGGTCGTGTGACAGCTGGTCCTGCGGTAGTTGTTGTGCACGCCGGAGGTAATGACTTAGGCCATGTAAAATTGGCCGAACTTATTACTATGATAAAAGAAGACCTCCGCCGCGTTTATGATTTTTTCGATCGCGTGGTCCTCGTCTGGTCGGAGGTCGTGCAACGCCTTTGCTGGAGAGGGGCGCGTGATGTTGCCGCAATTGATAGGGCGCGGCGGGTTTTGAACATTAGGGTCTCCAAGTTTGTTCGATCCTTGGGGGGGGTTGCTGTTCGGCATGTGGAGTTAGAGGGTAATAATGAGAGGCTGTTGATGAAGGACGGGGTGCACCTCGGTCCCATCGGGTCTGATATTTTCCTTTCAGGGTTACAAGATGGCTTGGAACGGGCTTTGGTTCTTTTGGGTGGGGGGGCCAACAGGCAGGTGTAGAGGGTGGGCGGTACACTGCCTGTTTGGGTGGCGGGGGGTCCATGCCCAAGTCTGAAGTGGTATTAGCCTACATGCTCGCTGGATCGCAGCGGAGCGTTCAGGAGAAGATGAGAAGGAAAACCGGAAGTGGGGCATGGACGGTTTACCCGTTTATTCGTTATTGGTTTTTTCTAAATAAAGCTGTGGCCTACCCCACTTATACCACACTTTAGTTTACTGTGGTTATTTACTTGCATATGCACATTTAGTAGGGATAGTCACCAAGGGGTAAAGTTATTCCTATAAAGGTATGGGTCCAATGAGTCTAGATAGCCCTAGACTGTGTAAGGAAAGGGCTGTGGACTCATTGGCTAGATTATTAAAGATATTTGGTAAATATTGGTGACGTTTTGGTCTTAGTCCATAAAAAAGAGAGCACGTAGGCGGGTACTCACCTTCTACCACGGACGTTTTGGTGAGAGGAACACCCGCCCACCCTGCCCTTCTGGTTTTGGTATCTGTGGACTGGTTTTTTCTCTTTGTTTGTTCGTTTTTTCTTTCTTTCAGATTCGTTGTCACAGCTGGCGGGGGGTCCATGCCCAAGTCTGAAGTGGTATTAGCCTACATGCTCGCTGGATCGCAGCGGAGCGTTCAGGAGAAGATGAGAAGGAAAACCGGAAGTGGGGCATGGACGGTTTACCCGTTTATTCGTTATTGGTTTTTTCTAAATAAAGCTGTGGCCTACCCCACTTATACCACACTTTAGTTTACTGTGGTTATTTACTTGCATATGCACATTTAGTAGGGATAGTCACCAAGGGGTAAAGTTATTCCTATAAAGGTATGGGTCCAATGAGTCTCTGACAGCCATTGCAAGACCTGTTCCTGGTTCTCGGGCCTACTAAGGTTTGTACCCTGCAGTTTAGTTAATGTGGCAAGCAACCCTGGCACTGTGGAGTGGCGCAATGCTTGCTGCCCCACAGGAGAAGGCACGGGACGCCCTGTGGCTTCACTGCTACCTTGCTCCCCAGAACCATTCCCCCGACCTCGCCCACGGCCTCGTCCACGTCCCTTTCCGGGAGCCTTGCGCATTTTGAATTCCTAGTTAGAAATTGGCACTGTATACCAGTAGTAAAAATTGTGGGTGCACGTAACCCCAATATATTCTTTGAATTACCAGTCAGAAACTGGCACTATATGGCAGTAGCAAGAAATGAGGGTATTTATAACCCCAATATATTCTTTGAATTCCCAGTCAGACAATGGCACTGTATACCAGTAGTAAAAATTGTGGGTGCACGTAACCCCAATATATTCTTTGAATTACCAGTCAGAAACTGGCACTATATGGCAGTAGCAAGAAATGAGGGTATTTGTATTCCCAATATATTCTTTGAATTACCAGTCAGAAACTGGCACTATATGGCAGTAGCAAAAATAGTGGGTGTATATAGCCCCAATTCTATTGCTAGGGGACTTGCAGGGTATTTCTGGGGTGAAGGTGGGGGGGCACACCGTTGGAACGGGTATCGGGGGTATATATCGGGTATACGGGAATACACTGACAGTGTATTCCATTCAGGATCCGCGGAAAGCTGGGTTGCGGCGATTGAGCCCGTCAGTGCCACGTTACACTGACAAGCTTCTCCCTGGAATTTAGCTCTTACAAGAGCTGTTGGTTGTCTTCTCCTTCCTATCCTAGCCTGTCCCTGCCTACCCAGAATCTAAGCCCTAGCTAGCTGGACGGAAACCTCCGTCCTCGGTGAATTGCAAGCTCAGAATGACGCGAACCTGGGCGGCGCTGTTCTTTTAAATTAGAGGTCACATGTTTTCGGCAGCCAATGGGTTTTGCCTACTTTTTTCAACGTCACCGGTGTCGTAGTTCCTGTCCCACCTACCCTGCGCTGTTATTGGAGCAAAAAAGGCGCCAGGGAAGGTGGGAGGGGAATCGAGTAATGGCGCACTTTACCACGTGGTGTTCGATTCGATTCGAACATGCCGAACAGCCTAATATCCGATCGAACATGAGTTCGATAGAACACTGTTTGCTCATCTCTAGTAAGGATAGTATATGTGTTATGTATAGTAAGGATAGTATATGTGTTATGTATAGTAAGGATAGTATATGTGTTATGTATAGTAAGGATATCATATGTGTTATGTATAGTAAGGATAGTCTATGTGTTATGTATAGTAAGGATAGTATATGTGTTATGTATAGTAAGGATAGTCTATGTGTTATGTATAGTAAGGATAGTATATGTGTTATGTATAGTAAGGATAGTATATGTGTTATGTATAGTAAGGATAGTATATGTGTTATGTATAGTAAGGATAGTATATGTGTTATGTATAGTAAGGATAGTATATGTGTTATGTATAGTAAGGATAGTATATGTGTTATGTATAGTAAGGATACCATATGTGTTATGTATAGTAAGGATACCATATGTGTTATGTATAGTAAGGATATCATATGTGTTATGTATAGTAAGGATAGTATATGTGTTATGTATAGTAAGGATATCATATGTGTTATGTATAGTAAGGATAGTCTATGTGTTATGTATAGTAAGGATAGTATATGTGTTATGTATAGTAAGGATAGTCTATGTGTTATGTATAGTAAGGATAGTATATGTGTTATGTATAGTAAGGATAGTATATGTGTTATGTATAGTAAGGATAGTATATGTGTTATGTATAGTAAGGATAGTATATGTGTTATGTATAGTAAGGATAGTATATGTGTTATGTATAGTAAGGATAGTATATGTGTTATGTATAGTAAGGATACCATATGTGTTATGTATAGTAAGGATACCATATGTGTTATGTATAGTAAGGATAGTATATGTGTTATGTATAGTAAGGATAGTATATGTGTTATGTATAGTAAGGATAGTATATGTGTTATGTATAGTAAGGATAGTATATGTGTTATGTATAGTAAGGATAGTATATGTGATATGTATAGTAAGGATAGTATATGTGTTATGTATAGTAAGGATAGTATATGTGTTATGTATAGTAAGGATAGTATATGTGTTATGTATAGTAAGGATAGTATATGTGTTATATATAGTGTAAGGATAGTATATGTGATATGTATAGTAAGGATAGTATATGTGTTATATATAGTGTAAGGATAGTATATGTGTTATGTATAGTAAGGATAGTATATGTGTTATGTATAGTAAGGATAGTCTATGTGTTATGTATAGTAAGGATAGTATATGTGTAATGTATAGTAAGGATAGTATATGTGTTATGTATAGTAAGGATACCATATGTGTTATGTATAGTAAGGATACCATATGTGTTATGTATAGTAAGGATAGTCTATGTGTTATGTATAGTAAGGATAGTCTATGTGTTATGTATAGTAAGGATAGTATATGTGTTATGTATAGTAAGGATAGTATATGTGTTATGTATAGTAAGGATAGTATATGTGTTATATAGTGTAAGGATAGTATATGTGTTATGTATAGTAAGGGTAGTCTATGTGTTATGTATAGTAAGGATAGTCTATGTGTTATGTATAGTAAGGATAGTCTATGTGTTATGTATAGTAAGGATAGTATATGTGTTATGTATAGTAAGGATAGTATATGTGTTATGTATAGTAAGGATAGTATATGTGTTATATAGTGTAAGGATAGTATATGTGTTATGTATAGTAAGGATAGTATATGTGTTATGTATAGTAAGGATAGTATATGTGTTATGTATAGTAAGGATAGTCTATGTGTTATGTATAGTAAGGATAGTATATGTGTTATGTATAGTAAGGATAGTCTATGTGTTATGTATAGTAAGGATAGTATATGTGTTATGTATAGTAAGGATAGTCTATGTGTTATGTATAGTAAGGATAGTCTATGTGTTATGTATAGTAAGGATAGTATATGTGTTATGTATAGTAAGGATAGTCTATGTGTTATGTATAGTAAGGATAGTCTATGTGTTATGTATAGTAAGGATAGTATATGTGTTATGTATAGTAAGGATAGTATATGTGTTATGTATAGTAAGGATACCATATGTGTTATGTATAGTAAGGATAGTTTATGTGTTATGTATAGTAAGGATAGTATATGTGTTATGTATAGTAAGGATAGTATATGTGTTATGTATAGTAAGGATAGTATATGTGTTATGTATAGTAAGGATAGTATATGTGTTATGTATAGTAAGGATAGTATATGTGTTATGTATAGTAAGGATAGTATATGTGTTATGTATAGTAAGGATAGTCTATGTGTTATGTATAGTAAGGATAGTCTATGTGTTATGTATAGTAAGGATAGTATATGTGTTATGTATAGTAAGGATAGTATATGTGTTATGTATAGTAAGGATAGTATATGTGTTATGTATAGTAAGGATATCATGTGTTATGTATAGTAAGGATAGTATATGTGTTATGTATAGTAAGGATACCATATGTGTTATGTATAGTAAGGATAGTATATGTGTTATGTATAGTAAGGATAGTATATGTGTTATGTATAGTAAGGATACCATATGTGTTATGTATAGTAAGGATAGTATATGTGTTATGTATAGTAAGGATAGTATATGTGTTATGTATAGTAAGGATAGTATATGTGTTATGTATAGTAAGGATAGTATATGTGTTATGTATAGTAAGGATAGTATATGTGTTATGTATAGTAAGGATAGTATATGTGTTATGTATAGTAAGGATAGTATATGTGTTATATAGTGTAAGGATAGTACAGTAAACCTGGCGTCTGCGTCAGAAGTGATTTCCGTAGATGGCGAGTGCCCTCCTGTGAGAATTGGGCGTTTGCTGTAGTAACCTGAGACTACTGATCTGGAGCTGTACAAGGTGATTTGTATCTGGAGGATTCGGCTGCTGAGGATGTTCCTCGCTCTTCTTTTCTGCTGAGCATCTCTGTTGTGTCCATCATCTGCTCCCTCACTTATACCCTGGGGACAATGTGCCTGGCTGAGATGAGTTTGTGTTTTGGCTGCCCTGTCCTTGGGTAGATGAGAGGAGATGTTCCTGGCTAGGTAGAATACTTCTCAGTATAGTTGGAGATGACCACGAGCCTCTGGTCGCTCTGACACCATAATGCACAGAAACATATAAACCTGATTCTACTGAAAACATTCCTAGAAATAGAAATTCTTACCTGTTACAATATCGCAGTGAACGCCGATCACCCATATAAGAAGACAGACAATGATAGATCTCTCCATGTCTGATGCTGCTCAGAGACTGGTGGCTGTGACTCCGATATGGTCAGATACAGATAATGTAATATCACAGAGTCGTCTGCACTATTACTGCTTGTACAAGTAATGCCGGTGTCAATATCATGTGCCTGGAGCTGGAAGGTTATATATACTCTAGGATAGCTGTCATATATCGCCACACCTCCGCCCTATAATATGTAAATAATGACACTATATGCTTAAAGGGAACCTGTCACATGGAAATACAGAACAATCTGCAGGCAGCGAGTTATAGAGCGGGAGGTGAGGACCAGATAGATATATAGGATTATGGGGGGATTCAGTATATTCTGTCATTTATCCACTGAAATCTCTGCTGTTCTCTGTTGCAGTCATGTATAGTTATAGAAGGGAGACTGTCACCAACTGATAGAAACATAGAAGACTGATGGCAGAAAAGACCCCGCGCTACATCTAGTCTGCCCTTATATTATTATCTTTTCAGATTCTGCCCCCATATTCTTCTTTCTCAGTCATGCCCCACTGTCCCTCCTTCCCACAAGGCTATACAGATTAAGTTCTTTATGCTTTTCTTGATATATTTTATGCTTCCGACCCTCCACCACTTTTGTCACCCACATTTGCACCCATTGCATTCTCTGTATATACAGATGTGGTCCCATTCGCCCTGTACACATTGGGATCACAGTCTCTCTTCCTATCGGCTTTTATTAAGTATTTTCAGTATTTTTGTAATTTTTCATGTCATCATCTATATTGCAAATAATCCTGAAATCTCGGAGTGTGCCACATGGCCAAGAACACAAGATATCAACAAATGCATGGACAAAACCCACAGCAATTCTCATTGCAAAACTAGGACCTGCCATCGGGGGGTTAATGTACGTCTTGTCGCCATGCTTGCAGAATGGGCAGCTACTGTATTCTTCAGCACCCTATTTGTCAGCATACGTGCCAGAAGAGGAACTCCCTCTCCTCTCACATATCATCACCCTTTACTATCCGCCATGCTCCAGATATATTCTGCCATCCTCTGTGACTTAGGTCTGCTTCACCTCTTCAGGTCACTACAGCTGCGGTGACATTTACTTTCAGAGTGACCGGCCAGTTATCTCACTTTCACCTGCTCTTGGACTGAGTCTTTGTTGGAGCCTTTTTCATATTCACCCCGGCCAAGGGTTGAGTGTTAAGAGAGAAGAAAAACAGGTCAAAATTAATTTTCAAAATAAATAAATAAATATATATATATATATATATATATATATATATATATATATATATAGTCCTAGGAGTCCTGACAGTGCCATACACTATGTATTATAGATATATAGTCCTAGGAGTCCTGACAGTGTCATACACTATGTATTATAGATATATATATAGTGCTAGGAGTCCTGACAGTGTCATACACTATGTATTATAGATATGTATAGTCCTAGGAGCCCTGGCAGTGTCATACACTATGTATTATAGATATATATATAGTGCTAGGAGCCCTGACAGTGTCATACACTATGTATTATAGATATGTATAGTCCTAGGAGCCCTGACAGTGTCATACACTATGTATTATAGATATATATAGTCCTAGGAGTCCTGACAGTGCCATACACTATGTATTATAGATATATAGTCCTAGGAGTCCTGACAGTGTCATACACTATGTATTATAGATATATATATAGTGCTAGGAGTCCTGACAGTGTCATACACTATGTATTATAGATATATAGTCCTAGGAGCCCTGACAGTGTCATACACTATGTATTATAGATAAGTTCCTATTTATGGTGTAGTTCATACAAAACTTGTTCAACCCAAAAAAATTCTTGGTCCGGAACCCAGAAGGAATTTTGAAAGGTTTCGCCCATCTCTAATCCTTAGTATAGGTTTCAATGTCATTCACATTGGATTGAGCCAAAAGCAGACGGCTCCATCCCCTGTGTAGTGGCCATGTCAGAAAACTGCAGTTCAGCTCGTACTCACTTTATACTTCATTATTTTGTATATAAATGGTGAGACTGAAAATGAAATAGAAAATGAGTGAAACAAACATGATTAAATAATTGATATTTCCCAATAACACATTCCTTATATAGAGTATCACGTCACATGAGAAATGCAAACAAATCTGTAGGCAGCATGTTATAGAGCAGACAGAGCTGAGCAGATTGAGCAATAGATTTATGATACAATATTCAATATAACTTGTGATATATCCATTGAAATCTCTGCACGTTCTCTGCTGAGAAGTCAAGGGGGCGGTCCTAACTGTGATTGACAGCTCCCTCTATTACTATGCGTACACAGTCACTGATAGCTCCGCCTTCTTGACTTATCAACATAGAAAGAGTAGAGATTTTATTGGATAAATGACAGGTTATACTGAATCTTTTCCCACAAATCTAGATAGCAATCTTCTCCCCTCCTGCTCTGTATCGTGTGACCTGCGCCTTGTACTACATTTTCTGTGACAGGATCCCTTTAAGCCTCCGCTGTCCTTGTACACATGCCATAGACAGTAGAGTTATCCAGCAGGATCTCATCCTCCAGGTCTAATAACATGATATACACACTGGCGTCTTCTGTGCAAACATTAATAATAACAAGGACTCGGCCGTATTACAGAATCTCCTTCTGGATTATTACACTGGTGTTTTGCATTTCAGTGTTTCCCAGCCAATTCTTCTCTTCCAGCAGGATGTAAAGAAGCAGAAGGTTTTTGTCTATCAATTGCATTATGGTGTTTTTGTAGCGGCCATGGATCCGCGGCCCTCTCACTCTGACCTACATATGGACAGGGCTGTCAGAGCCACTTCTTGAGTGTAGTAGTGTTGTGGAAATACTCTGGACTCACCCAGGAGCGTTGTCACCTGCATTTTACTGAGGTAACAGATGTTCAGTACAAGAGGATAAAGATAGCTGCTCACAGTAAGGAATAGACAGGATCAACCTCAGCCGTCCAACCTGATAGGAAGACATCAGCTCACTCAGCATCAGAACAGCAATCCTGTGCTGCACAAAGCAATGGCTCCGTCCTCTCAGGGTTTGCATTTGGCATCTATGGTTATCACTTCTCTGGCACACACCAGGTTCACTATGGTAGCCTTACAATACATAAGACACATCGCCTTACAATAGACAATAAGACACACAAAGCACAAGTAACTATACTAACTTGTCTTGCAGGCCAGTCTTGGGCAAGGACATAAGAAAGTTGTCCACCTCAGGCAATTTTGTGAAGATGGTGGTTTACACTACCGTACAGGGTTGGTGAAGCCGTCTCTCACCGCCAATTAGATTGGTTTCTCATCCATAGAAATCCTTGCTGGTAATTTGGGAATAAAGAGTCGTAAGAAAAAGTTGTATAGTGGCAAAAAGGGTCCATGTGACTCCATATCACTTTGTGTGCCCGCTCATGGTGCCCCTCTCTATATTTTACATAGGTCTCCTTTTGTAGGATAATTGTTCCATATTACTTGTATTATTGTGTCCATATGGTGCACTTCTCACTGTATGACATAGATCTTTTCTCTTATGGTATTCCTATGGCTCCACATTACTTGGTGACCAGTTCACTGTATTCTGTAGGTCTTCTCTCCTATGGAATACTTTTATACTTATTAGAGTTTGGGACATTGTATCACATTGTATAAAGAGAATCAGATCAAACAATTAAGTCAAAAATATTAGAGTTGGTCATTTATTTATCGAAGAAAATAATCCAATATCAAACATCTGTAAGTGGTATGTAAGTATGTGAACCTTTTTCTACAGTATTTAGGGAGACCCCCAGAAGTGACTTCATATAAACCCACCTTCTGCTGCTCCCCTACCTCCAACTATAATCTATAACAATCTGGAGTGTATGACTGGAAGTGTCTTGTACATTGCTGAACATGTCTGACTGGAGACCAATTGGGATTATGTGTTATATGCTAGAGCTATTCCATGTAACAGACGAGCTGTATTGTCCTCACCTTCTCTTCCCCTCACAAATTCTGCTTCCCTGTCGTCCGTACCAGCGGCACAATGTGGGGTATTTCTGCCCCTGTGTGCTGGTAGAACAGGCAGATTTTTAATTAGCCAATCAAAATGCGTGGCTGGCCCTATAAGAGGGCACAAGAACCTCCCCTCTGCGTGTTTTTTTCTGTCCTGTGTGGACAGAGGACAGGTGGGAGGACTTGTGTCCTCTTATTGGGCTCAATTGGGTTGCTTACCTTTTGAGCATAGTTCTTTTCTTTTCTTTTTTCAAACTTCAGTGCTTGATTGAAGTTTCTTGTCCTGTTAAGGGAAAATATTAGCCTGCGTCGGCTTCAACCCCCTCTCCCCCTCCCCCCCCTCTCCTTCCTCCCTCCCCTCCTCTCTTTTTGCCCTTTAAGCTTACCTGTCGGCTGCTGGAGGATCCTGACGCCGCGTTCCCCGATCTCCTCTCGTCAAACTGACAGCCTGGTGGACGCTGGAGGCTGCGGGCGCTTCGGATGCTGCGAGTAACCCGGAACTAAGTTTCCCGTGTAGGGTTCGCAGCGTCCGCATTTGCGTGCGCACACTTCCGGCTGTGACCGGAAGTATGCCGGCGCCATTGTTATTACTGGCGCCGGCGTTATTCTCCTCCGGCAGCGTTTTACTGTATTCTCGGCCAAGATTTGGCCTCAAGGAGATAGGGGTAGGTGCCCCTGTCGGGGCTTACTGGAGAGGGGGGAACTTTTTCTTCTATTACTTTGGGACGGAGCTTGTGATACTATAGCTCCTCCCATTTCCGGCCGGCCGGGTTAAAGGTCAGGCCGGCCGGTTATTGATTACCTTCTCTTTCACCAAAGGTGAAGGCTGTGTATGGGAGTTTGGTTGCTTCAAAGCTCCAGCTTTTCCTAAACCAAATATTGTTTTTTTGTCACCTTGCTTCCGGTCTTCTGGACCCGGTAAGATCTACCCTTATACTTGGAATGATGTATTGTTACAGGGTTGCATGGTCGTTTGTCTCTCTCTTAGGATATGTCATCCTCTACTACCCCTCCTGGGGATTACAGGAGGAAAGCTACTACTAAAAGAAAACATCTTTCTTGTTTTGACTGCGACATGCCGCTCCCTGATGGTAGGTAGCGGCTTAAAGGGTTATCCCCTCTGGGGTACTACTGGTCCTATAACCTGCCTATTATTTTTAGGCTACGAATGGGCCCATTGTCACGGTTGCAGAGGCCCTCCTCCTGAGGAGCCCTCTCCCAGAGATATGATAGCCTGGGTCAAGGAGATGGTGAGTTTGGGCATCGCTCGGGTAAATATAAATTCCCTTGCTTGTACTCTCCTTTATTGTTTTGCAGGATGATTCCCTTAAAGGCATTCAGTCTACCTTGTCTCAGCTCACCAAGAGACCATGCACTGAGCATCGTTCCTCGTCCCTTCCCCCCTTGGAACATCTACGGGTGGCAGAGGATGATTCCTCCGAGGACGACTCAGTAGTTTCCAGCAGACCTGTGTTCCACTATGAACAGACAGGCAGGCTGCTGAAGTCCATCCGGTCTACAGTGGGCCGAGATATTGACGGGGAAGCCTCCACGTCTGCCTCTGGGGGACATATTGCCTTCCATGCGGACGCCACGCTGACCGACCTCATGGGGCAGCAGTGGAAGCAGCCAGAAAAAGGACATTCACTTTCCAGGATCTTTAAGACCTTGTTCCCGATGGATTCGGCGCAATGGGATTCCTGGGGGCCTCCCCCGAAGGTGGATCTAGCCGTGGCGAAGTTGTCCCGTAGAACCCTGGTGCCTCTTGAAGATGGATCAAATCTTCAGGATCCTCTGGATCGTAGGGCTGACGCCACATTGAAGAAGGTTTACTCTGCCTCCTCTGCCCAAGCTTCAGTAGCCATAGCCTCTACCACTGTGGGCGATTTTCTACGTAACCGCCTAGCCGCCTTGGAGCGGGATATTGATTCCGGCGTGGACAGGGATGACATCTTGGCTTCCATGAAAAATATTCATAGGGCTGCAGATTTTTTGGCGGAGTCTTCCCGCCATCAGTTAAAAATTTCAGCCAAATCGATGGCGTTGTCTACTGCGGCCCGTAGACCCCTGTGGCTAAAACCTTGGCGTGCAGACTTCGCATCCAAAGCTGCTCTCTGCGCTCTCCCCTTTGAGCCAGGAAGAGTGTTTGGCCAAGGCTTGGATACCATCATGGAGGGATTAGCAGAAGGTAAGGGGAAGTCCTTACCTCAAGCATCCAGGGGCAGACGTGCCCCCCCTAGAGGCAGAGGTTCTGCCTCTAATTATAGACGCCCGGCTCAGCAAAGGCGTTCCAGATATCGTCCCAGGGGATCTGGACGAGGCGCTTCCAGGGAAGACACCAAGAGGAAGCCGGAGTTTTGACGCGGGGCAGCTCCCTGTGGCCCCCCTTCCTGTGGGAGGACGTCTTTCTGCTTTTTTCAGAGCATGGGTCACCCATATTCAAGATCCATGGGTGTTAAAAATTATACAGCACGGGTATCTCATCGATTTTCAGCTTCCACCTCCAGATCGGTTTGTTGCCACCAGAACTCTTCCACCTTCTCAACAGGCCAGTCTAGAGGCCTCGGTCGCCGAGTATGTTATCAAGGGCGCCCTAGAGAAGGTCCCAGCCTCAGACCTCGGTCGGGGAGTTTACTCCCCTGTTTTTCTGGTCCCCAAAGTCACCGGGGGCTGGAGAATGATAATAGACCTGAGGTACCTCAATCGGTTTATCAGGAAGAGGTCATTTCGTATGGAAACCGTGGATTCCGTGACTGCTTTTCTCCAGCCAGGAGATGTGATGGTTACCCTCGACCTGAAGGACGCCTACCTTCATGTCCCTATTGCTCACTCCCACAGGAAATTTCTCAGGATTGCCGTTTCTATGGCCGGCCACAGGGAGCACTTTCAATTTACAGCTCTGCCGTTCGGCATCACATCCGCCCCCCTGGTATTTACCAAGGTGATCGCTCCGGTCGCCGCGGCCCTCAGACTGCAGGGTCTCTTCATCGTTCCTTACCTAGACGACTGGCTACTGAAAGCTCAGTCTCTGGCTGCTCTCCTCCAGAAGCTCAACCTTGCCATCAGCTTCCTACTAGAATTAGGATGGATCATCAACTGGGAGAAGTCCGAAATCGTTCCATCCACACGGAGGAAATTCCTCGGGTTCATAGTGGATTCAGAAGCGATGCAGATCTTCCTCTCCAGCCCAAGGAAGGAAAGGATCTAGGCCAGTGCACGATTTCTATTGCACACCCGGCGGGTAATTATCCGCACCGCCATGAGAGTCCTTGGCCTAATGTCATCCTCGGCCAGAGCAGTCCCTTGGGCTTTATGGCATTTGCGTCCCCTGCAGATGGAAGTGTTGAGAACCTGGAACAGGTCTCCACGGGGACTGCACAAGAAGATCTGCCTTTCTCCTGCTACCCGTCTTTCCCTCAGATGGTGGATACACCTGAAAGACGGAAGGTCCACGGTCCCGACATTGTGGACCCTGTTGACAACAGATGCATCCCAGTGGGGATGGGGAGCCCATTGCCAGGACAAGACTGTACAAGGACGATGGAGATGTCCGGAGCTGGGGTCTTCCAATCTCAAGGAACTCAGAGCTGTGTACCTGGCCCTAGTACACTTTGCCCCAGAATTGAAAGGCAAGTCTGTCAAGATCAGGTCAGACAACATGACGGTGGTAGTCTACATAAACAAACAAGGGGGCACCAGGTCACCAACCTTGCTGAGAGAGACGAATCTCATATTCACCTGGGCGGAGAAGAATCTGGTCCAGTTATCCGCTGTTCACATAAAGGGCTCCCTGAACATAGTAGCGGATCATCTGAGTCGGGGTATTACCGTATCAGGAGAATGGTCTCTCAATCCAGACGTATTCCAACTGATCGTCCAGAGATGGGGTCTCCCGGAGGTCGATCTTATGGCTACCCGACACAATGCCAAGGTAGGGACCTTCTGCTCCCTATACCAGGAGGACAATCCCTTGGCAGTGGATGCCCTGTCCATCCCATGGAGGTTCAGGCTGTTTTACATATTCCCTCCAATTCCAATCATACCGAAGGTATTGATCAAAATAAGACAGGACCAAGCCTCGGGAATAGCCATAATCCCGTTCTGGCCAAAAAGGGCTTGGTTTGCTCAGCTCATACAAATGAGTCAGGGCATATATTGGAGGCTTCCCCCTCTCCCAGACCTGGTAACCCAAGGAGAGCTGAGATGCCAGGATCTGAGGAGACTCAACCTGACAGCCTGGAGGTTGACCAGTCCCTATTGAGGAATAGAGGACTGTCACAAGCCGTCTTGAAGACCCTATCCAGCGCCAGAGCGGATTCGACTAACAGGAATTACCGTCGAATTGGTAACATCTTTAATGCCTGGTGTCTGCAGCATCAAGTGGACTCCACTGATCCCCCGACGGAGGCGATCCTGGACTTCCTTCAAGACGGACTAGACAGAGGTCTTGCTGCGGCCACACTCAAAGTACACGTAGCGGCCCTGTCCGCCTATCTGGGGAGGCGTTTGTCTCAGGATCCTTTAGTGAGCACCTTTATTAAAGGAGCAACTAGGCTGAGACCGGTGGTAAACACCCCTGTCCACCAATGGGACCTTATTCTGGTCCTGAACGCTCTTTGTGACCAACCATTCGAACCTCTGGAGGAAGTCTCCCTTAAGTTACTGACCAGCAAAGTGGCGCTGCTCTTGGCAGTCACAACTGCCAAACGGGTTAGTGAACTACAGGCCTTATCTGCTGAAGAGCCATATACTATCTTTTTTTCGGACCATGTGCAGCTTAGGTTCCTCCCAGGGTTTCGTCCCAAGATACCATCTGCTGCAAATAGGAACCAAATAATTTCTCTTCCAGTATTTTGTCCTTCCCCTTCTTCGCCTGAAGAGGAAAGATGGCACAGGCTGGATGTGGTCAGATGCTTGCAAATCTACCTGCAGCGCACCCGCCCTTTTAGGCAAGCCGAAAACCTGTTAATCAGTTACACAGGGAAAAACAAGGGCGCCAAGGCTACAATATCCCGGTGGGTTTCTGAGACAATTAAGGTCGCTTACACCGCCCGGGGGCTGTCGGCTCCATCTTTTCTTCATGCCCATTCGACCAGGGCAGTGTCCACCTCTCGGGCCGAGAGGAGTGCGTTGTCTTTGGACCAAATTTGTGCAGCTGCCTCCTGGGCATCTGAGTCCACTTTCATTCGGCATTACCACCTGAAGGACCGGGTGGCAGATTCTACTGCCTTTGCCCAGTCCGTTTTAAGCTCGATCATGGAATAATCCCACCCATCTTGGGGCCTACTTGCTATATCCCCACATTGTGCCGCTGGTACGGACGACAGGGAACAAGTGATTATGAAGATAATCTTGTTTCCCTTAGTCCTAACAGCGGCACAAGATTTCCCACCCTGGGAATCATATCTTATGTATAAAACTGTATATAAATATTATGGAGGTACTTTTGTATTTACACTCAGAGGGGAGGTTCTTGTGCCCTCTTATAGGGCCAGCCACGCATTTTGATTGGCTAATTAAAAATCCGCCTGTCCTACCAGCACACAGGGGCAGAAATACCCCACATTGTGCCGCTGTTAGGACTAAGGGAAACAAGATTATCTTCATAATCACTAGTTGTCTCTCATTCACTAATATGGAAATGAGGAGTTGTGATCTATCGGATAGAAATGTGACCCATATTTATACATCCAGGACTGATTGTGCTACATTTTCCATGTGACAGATTTCCTTTCAGTCTTACAATGTCTGAGAAATAACTTCTTGTTTTTCTTCCGTTGTTCCAGAAGTTTGTGATATAATCGGTCGTATCATAAATCAATATTTTACAGCTCCTGCCAGAGCGGCCATTTTTAATAATGGAGCGTGTAATATTGTGAATGAATTGTTTGCAGGGAGTCCGGCCAGTAAAGATGGCATTTTTGTGAAAATTACAATTGAAGCAATAGACCCGATGAAGAAACCTTTCTTATTGGATGGAAAATCTCAACCTGAAACCACTGAAGATTCCATTTAATAAAGACCCGAATAATTAACTGATGTGTAATCTTCTATTGCTACATGAACATGAGATCTTCTCTTTATAGACATCTGTACAAGGTTCATATCTGTCACATTATTACATAACTAGCTATAGCCCGCGACTTTGTCCGCTGTCCCCTCCCCCTTGCGCGATCCACCTGCAGCGCGGCCTGTGGCACCCCATGGCCCTTTCCATGCATCCAGCGCGGTCACCTCCCACAGCGTCGTGGGCCAGGACCCCACGGCCCAGCTGCTGTACCTCTGGCCCTCCCCTTTCCCTCCACCTGCACCCCCGGCTCTCCCCTTACCCCTCACCTGCGTCCCCGGCCCCCTTTCCCCCTTTAGAGTTACAGTCACCTCCTACCTCTTCCCCCCAGCACCTCCCACCCGTGACCTTAGTCCCCCCCCCCCACTTGCCTTCTGCCCTCTGGTATGAAACCCAACCCCCCCCCCGGCCCCCTCTCTAACCCCTACCACCACCACCACCCCCAAACCAGCAACTCCCCCCCACCCCCGGCTCCTGCCGATCACTCATGCCCCACCACCCCTCTCACCCTTAAGCAAGCTGACTAAGATGGCATTTCCTCTGCCTGCGCTGCTATGTTTGTGTGCCGCGCCGGCACCCGGAGAAAGCTGACCTGTCCTGATGTCCTCTGCCGGTGCGTGGGCGCTGCGCTGCTCCTTCCCCGCTATATTCCTTCTTCGCGTCGGCAGCCGGACCAAGCTGCAGGGCCGGTGTCATGTTCCTATGGCAGCCGGGAGGCGTGTGCAGGGTCCCCGGGCTGTCGGTCTTTCGCTCCTACTGCAGCCTATGGCATGTAGCCTGCAGTAGAAGCGCCGGTTTTATGCTAAGCTATACCAGTGCTTCTATTGCAGGTTACGTAGCCTAGGCTGCAGTAGGAGCAAAAGACCGACAGGACGGGAACCCTGCGCAAGGCTCCCGGCTGGCATAGGAACATGAAGCCGGCTCCGGAGCTTGGTCCGGGTGCCGATGCGGAGAAGGAATATAGCAGAGAAGGAGCAGCGCCCACGCACTGGTAGAGGATCGTTGCATTCTCCGGCCACCCCGCTGGACTCACTTTGTGTATGGTGTGTAGTCCGCAACATCTGCCGGTCCTGTGTAGCCGGCTGGCATGCTGACAGTGTGTAGGCAAGCTGGGGTGGCAGCGAATCATTTCCATTCCTGTGGTTTGTGTCACTTTTCTGTAAAATATCTGGATATCAGTAAGTCCATTTTCTATTTATATAATTGTGGATTTCTGATTATTAATTCTCAATTTACATTGTAAGTTTGTTTCCTCCACATATAGTAAATTGGAAGGACAACGCAGAATACAGACAAATGTGAAGAACAAGTAAGGAACTGCTTCATCTTAAAGGGGTTGTCCAGGATAAACTAAGAATTAACACCTAAACTAACTCCCTACCGCCACCTAACTTCTAATTTACTTTCAATTAAAAAAATCTATAATTACTCGTAACCCTGGAGCAGTCATGTGACCGACCCAGGAACACTTTGTGATAATTCTGTGATGTTCCGTTTCACCGCTTCCAAAATGGAACTTCACTATTACTCCCCTCCATCCATACTTACCAGCCAACCTCCTGTATTCGGAAACGGCTCCTTCCCTCTTCATCTCTGCTAGTTTTGGGTGGAACACCTTAGCTAGGAGAGGGGGAGGGACAAGCAGTAGACGGGATAGCTTAGCTCAGGAGACTGAGGGAAGGTGGAAAGGGCAAGTAATGGGCGGGATAACTTAGCTAGTGAGACAAGGATAGGGGGAGGGGATAGTGGTGGACAAAGTAGCTTAGCTAGGGAGACAGGGAAGGGGGTCAAGTGAGAGGGAACTAGAGTGAACATATACAGGAAGCTGCACAGCACGAAGTTACACCATTGTAAACAAATGCAGAGGTTGCCAGCAGCTCCCAGAGACACCCAGACATCACTCCAAACACTGCTAAAGGTATGGGTGTACTTATTAACCCATTACTAGCACTAACAGATTTTTTTTTATTTTTTTTTAAAGATTTTCTGCCCGGTGAACCCCTTTAAAGTCTTATCCAGTAGGGGGATGTATAAAAGTATTACAACACTATTCCAATTTCCACAAGACAGACATGATTGTTGGTAAACTCCAGATTTTCTAGGTGCCATAATGTTTTGGTATGAAGCACTGATGGTCTCTCAGGTTACTGGCACGATGGTAAGCCATAATGGGAGGAATGGGAGAGTCAGGGCTAGAAACACGGAAGTGAGTGTTATAGAAGCAAATGGTGGTGAAGATTGTGAGGATGTGGAATCCTTGTAGGTGGAATTGCATAAGGATGTGACCACTACTAAAATACTTGACGTAATCTATAGAGCCGCCAACATAACGGAGGAGTTAGAGGGTAAGTTGTATAAGGAAATTGAGTGGGGGACACAGGCGGGTACCGGGGTCTACATGGGAAATTTTAACAGGATCAGGATACTGACTAATGTTATGGTTCTGCATCATCTGCAAATGGGTGGAAATTCCTTATTGGAGGACAATTTTATGGTCCAGTTTGTAGAAGATCCAAGTAGAGGAGATGCTCTTCTGGATGGGTCATCTCTAATAATGTGGGACTTGCTGGAAATGTCGCTGTTGGTGAAAATCTTGGTAATAGTGACCAGAATCTAAGAAGATTCCACCTAAATTATAAAAAGAGAAACAGAGATTGGGAAGGTAAAACCCTGCCCTCATCTGCACATAGACATATTCACAGAGAGGTCCTCAATTGTACCAAACATCTGATACCTCAGCTAGATGCTGGTGACAATGTATAAGCGGAACAGTTACAGCCATAACAAGGCGCTAAAACACTCAATAGCAAAAATATAACAAAACTTTATTCAGCACACAGAGATAAAAACATTTAATAACATAGAAGCCTTCCATGGGCGGGAGACATGAGTATAAAGCAAAGGTGCAGAGGTCTATCAGAATGCAGTATTAGTGTGTACAAGGTCCTAGGGGATGGGATGTGTTCATATCCACTAGACTATCCCTAGAAGACGGTCCCTGTAGTGTTAGATGTTGTGCTATGTACTCTATGAAACATAATGAGAATTATACATGTGATCAACATATAAAGTGTGACATGATGAGTCTTTATGCCAATGTTAACAACAACCAAGGTGGACATAGATGTTCTCCAGAATCCTACAGTAAATATATAAGATAAATGTATTAATTTAGGGAGCGTTCACACTACCGTCGGTGTCCGACATGTAGTGTCCGCTCCTAGTGTCCGCTCAAAATCTGTCACGGACACTAGGAGCGGACACTAGATGTGTCTGTGACACCTGTCATTCACTTGAATGGGCATCGGGTGTGTTCTTTTGCACTCCGTGCCCGTCCTTCCCTGTCCCTGCATGCAGGGTTCCTCTGTCCGCTTGAGAAGTCGGACATCTTCTCTTGCGGACAGGGAAGGACGGGCACGGAGTGCAAAAGAACACACCCGATGCCCATTCAAGTGAATGACAGGTGTCACGGACACATCTAGTGTCCGCTCCTAGTGTCCGTGACAGATTTTGAGCGGACACTAGGAGCGGACACTACATGTTGGACACCGACGGTAGTGTGAACGCCCCCTTAGTTAAATGCTGGTGACAACGCGTCTGTGTGAGTCCAGTGTATTTCCACAACACTACACAGCCCCGTCCATGTGTAGGTCAGATTGGGGAGGTCGGGCCGAGAGTGGTGGGACACTTATTTGTGTAGTCGGAAGGGGCTGTGAGTCCATGACACCTACAACTACATAAAATCTTCTTCTTCTTCTTCTGCTAAAAAAAGAACATTTGGTGTAAGAGCATTGAATGCAAAACCCGAATGCAGATAATGCAAGTCCTCTCCATGTCTGATGCTGCTCTGAGGCTGATGGCTGTTATCCCGAAGTGACCTGACAGCGATTCTGTAATACGGCCGAATCCTTGTTATTATTAATGTTTGCACAGAAGACGCCAGTGTGTATATCATGTTATTAGACCTGGAGGATGAGATCCTGCTGGATAACTCTACTGTCTATGGAATGTGTACAAGGACAGCGGAGGCTTAAAGGGAACCTGTCACAGAAAATGTAGTACAAGGCGCAGGTCACACGATACAGAGCAGGAGGGGAGAAGATTGCTATCTAGATTTGTGGGAATTTAGTAATCCTAGTAATTTAACAGCAATATGCATAGTGCATGTTAATATATACAGTCCTATGAAAAAGTTTGGGCACCCCTATTAATCTTAATCATTTTTAGTTCTAAATATTTTGGTGTTTATAACAGCCATTTCAGTTTGATATATCTAATAACTGATGGACACAGTAATATTTCAGGATTGAAATGAGGTTTATTGTACTAACAGAAAATGTGCAATATGCATTAAACCAAAATTTGACCGGTGCAAAAGTATGGGCACCTCAACAGAAAAGTGACATTAATATTTAGTAGATCCTCCTTTTACAAAGATAACAGCCTCTAGTCGCTTCATGTAGCTTTTAATCAGTTCCTGGATGAAGGTATTTTGGACCATTCCTCTTTACAAAACAATTCAAGATCAGTTAAGTTAGATGGTCGCCGAGCATGGACAGCCCGCTTCAAATCATCCCACAGATGTTCAATGATATTCAGGTCTGGGGACTGGGATGGCCATTCCAGAACATTGTAATTGTTCCTCTGCATGAATGCCTGAGTCGATTTGGAGCGGTGTTTTGGATCATTGTCTTGCTGAAATATCCATCCCCGGCGTAACTTCAACTTCGTCACTGATTCTTGAACATTATTCTCAAGAATCTGCTGATACTGAGTGGAATCCATGCGACTCTCAACTTTAACAAGATTCCCGATGCCGGCATTGGCCACACAGCCCCAAAGCATGATGGAACCTCCACCAAATTTTACAGTGGGTAGCAAGTGTTTTTCTTGGAATGCTGTTTCTTTTTGGACGCCATGCATAACGCCTTTTTGTATGACCAAACAACTCAATCTTTGTTTCATCAGTCCACAGGACCTTCATCCAAAATGAAGCTGGCTTGTCCAAATGTGCTTTTGCATACCTCAGGCGACTCTGTTTGTTGTGTGCTTCCAGAAACGGCTTCTTTCTCATCACTCTCCCATACAGCTTCTATTTGTGCAAAGTGCGCTGTATAGTTGACCGATGCACAGTGACACCATCTGCAGCAAGATGATGCTGCAGCTCTTTGGAGGTGTCTGTGGATTGTCCTTGACTGTTCTCACCATTCTTCTTCTCTGCCTTTCTGATATTTTTCTTGGCCTGCCACTTCTGGGCTTAACAAGAACTGTCCCTGTGGTCTTCCATTTCCTTACTATGTTCCTCACAGTGGAAACTGACAGGTTAAATCTCTGAGACAACTTTTTGTATCCTTCCCCTGAACAACTATGTTGAACAATCTTTGTTTTCAGATCATTTGAGAGTTGTTTTGAGTAGCCCATGATGCCACTCTTCAGAGGAGATTCAAATAGGAGATCAACTTGCAATTGGCCACCTTAAATACCTTTTCTTATGATTGGATACATCTGGCTATGAAGTTCAAAGCTCACTGAGGTTACAAAACCAATTTTGTGCTTCAGTAAGTCAGTAAAAAGTAGTTAGGGGAATTCAAATCAATAAAATGATAAGGGTGCCCATACTTTTGCACCGGTCAAATTTTGGTTTAATGCATATTGCACATTTTCTGTTAGTACAATAAACCTCATTTCAATCCTGAAATATTACTGTGTCCATCAGTTATTAGATATATCAAACTGAAATGGCTGTTGCAAACACCAAAATATTTAGAACTAAAAATGATTAAGATTAATAGGGGTGCCCAAACTTTTTCATAGGACTGTATATATATTTATTGTCTAATATAAATTAATGTAGTAATCTATTCAATTTTATTCATCTATTTTAGCAACCAATAGGTATGTTTAGATACCCGAATAGGATATGTTGGCAAGTTTTCTAATTTTTTAACAATCTTATAATTGATCCCACTTTAAATAGCTGTAATTAACACATATACAGGAGTTTGCATCAATAAGTGCTGTAAGGTGTATAGAGCCATTTTTAAATTGGTTAAACACTTAAGGTGTCTGGCGGCTTACCCGCAGACATTACAAGTCACGCTGAGCTAATCAGCTCTAGTCAAATAGCTCTTGTCAAAAAACCTATAGCGAATGCTGGAACAAAGATATTGTCTAGGCTTTCGGGGAATGTGACGCATGCGCAATGATTCTCTTTCCCGCTCTCGAAATCCCCGGCAGCAGAGGCTAAGCGCGCATGCGCATAGTACAGGGAAGCCGCGAGTGACGTGCGTAAGCACTTTCGCAGGCTTTTTCTTATATTTATATAGCGGTGGGACATATCAACACTATGTACAAGCAGTTGGAAACAAAGGAATAGAGGTAAGCCCTAAATCGGGTTACTATGACAGAGAGATACAATTTTGAAACATAGTCTTAATACCTAGGCGTAGTTATTTGGAGATGGATGCTTGTACTTTTATGGACTTATGATCATTGTTTACAATCAACACTCATGTAGTAAGTCAGGTGCATGACAGCACCATTTCAGTTTCATGTTTTGCAAACATCAATTTAACTGAGTAAATAATGTGAAAATACTGTGAATGTGCATTGTATGGAATAGAAAAAGAATAATGGTATATTTCTCTAACCCTCATATTATCAATGGAATAAGTTTGTATATACTTACAATATGAACCCATTTGATCAGGTGGAATATTTTTTTTATATATTTTTATATTTCTATGTGTTACTATATGATATTATCTGCACCATTTTTTGAGTGTAATTGTTGTCTCCTGTATATGTTTTCTTTTCTCTTTTTTAATAATAGATCTGATGAAGGGGTGGTACATGTGAGATACTAAGAAACCCCAAAACGCGTTATCTTTAATAAACCACTTTATTTTAAAAATACCAAGAAACAACTCTATATTTTTCACCGTGAGGAGCGCAAAGTAGGTCCTTCAATCTGAGGGTATATCCCCCAGTATCTTCTTTCATATTCCTTTTGACCGGAGTGTCAGACGACCGAAGACGCTGCCAAACTTAGACGGTGACTCAAAGTAACTCATTTTACGCCTACCTTTTAAACTAAAGGCGCCATAACAGGTATATACAACTATACTGGTCACGGAAAGAACTGTTAGCAGTACTTTCTACTCTAGCTCCTATTAGCGCGGCCTTTTTCTATTGTTGAACTTTTATCTCCTAGATTTGTGGGAAAAGATTCAGTATAACCTGTCATTTATCCAATATAATCTCTGCTCTTTCTATGCTGAGAAGTCAAGGAGGCGGAGCTATCAGTGACTGACACTTATCTCTGTACGCATAGTAATAGAGGGGAGGAGTCAGTCACTGATAGGACCGCCCCCTTGTTTCTCAGCAGAGAACGTGCAGAGATTGTATTAGATATATGAGAAGTTATACTGAATATTGTACTATAAATCTATTTCCCAATCTGCTCAGCTCCTTCCATTCTATAACATGCTGCCTACAGATTGTGTTGCATTTTCCATGTGACAGGTATCCTATATAGGGAATGTCTTATTAGTATTTTCAGGAATTATTTTTTTAATCAGTGTCACCATCAATATACAAAATAATCCGGTATAAAGTGAATAGGAGCTGAACTGCAGGTCAGTAAGAGGATTATCGTTATTTGCGACACGAATTTGTGGCTGTAAGCCAACTGGAAAAGTGGTGAAGAACTGACTTTACTATTCCAACAATGTGGCCCCAACAGTGTGCCATAGTGGAATGTGATGTGGCCCCGGCCGCAGGACACGTCTGCCGCAGTGGTGGTGGCTGTTTAGGAGATGTTTCAGTATCATCAGCAGTACAGTAAATGGAAGATGATGCTAAAGCAATATGTGCCTGTCCTGACGACCGGGCGGAACAAGCTGGAATATCTTCTGAGATGGAAAAGTTTCTATGACCCTGAGAACAACACTTTGGAGGTAGAAGAGAACCTGGAGGATTGTTGGTTATCCCTAAATGGGAGCAAATGTCACATCAACATTGTGTTGGCAGAGAAACAATTGACAGAATGTACAGAAAGGTTTGGGGCGTTCTATCAGAGCACCTGGCTTGTCCGTCAGCTGAAAAAGCTGGGGTAGCTTCTAAAACATTTGGGTTACGCTATCAATGTACTTACTGGCTAACTTGCCAACTGGAAATGAAGCATGTGGCCTGCCTACAAAGACAAGGAACACAGCAGCCCTGCTCACTTGGTGCCACTGCTAATTCGACTTTGCCAGATATGCTGGTGATGCCATTTCATGTGAATACAGAGAGATCTACTTCCGGTAGGTCTTTTGGATGTTGGAGCTGCATGTGGGATTGATCTATTGCAGCTGCCACCGCCCTATTCCTGTGTCTCCATGTCACGCTCAGGGTGCATTCACACGGAGGAATGTGGCACAGATTCTGACGCTAATCCACGTAGAATTTGCACGGAATCCACACAGAATCAGCGTCAGAATCCCTGCGCAAAAAAAAGCCTCCTCATAGAACTCTATGGGGAGGCTTTTTTGCGTGTGGATTCTGATGCCGTTACCGCACGGATTCACACCAGAATCCGCACCAATTTCCTCTGTGTGAATGGATCCTCAACCTGTTTCCAGGTCTTATCTTTAATAGAATCTGCATTGGATTCCATATCACCTTCCTCACTTTCTTGTGGATCCTCATGGAAATGGGACGGAGCTTCAATGTACATTATCTTATGTAATTGTAGCAGCGGCGTAACTAGTAATGGCTGGGCCCCAAGGCGAACATTTGACATGTGGAAAAAAAATGCAGCAATCCCTGCACAGTGGATACTCTGCGAAAAAAATATGCGCAGCAGACACGCTGCGATTTCCAATATTGAGCCTACGGAAACACTGGCAGGTTCCTTATAGGCAGGGTCAGACTGGCCCCGGCCCCGACTATACTGCTGCTCATTTTAATATAACATAGGCAGGGGCCTGATCTTGATGATCATGGGCTGGATCGGAATGGTTAGGGGCCCGATCAGGGCCCTGACATTTCAATTCGGCCCCTGCCCAGGTCAGAGGAGAATTAGGTGAGGCGCTGATTTTTTTTTTTTCCCTAAGAACCAGCGCAAGGAGAGCTGCCGCTCTCCTTGCGCTTGTTCAGCCATTTACGTGTCAGCGTAGGCGGCGTGATGACGTCGCCTACGCTGATACACAGATGTCCTGTGAAAGAAGAGGAAGCAGCAGTCGCGGTCGGTCGGTAAGTATAATAACTTTTTTTGTTTTATAATAGGCCGCTGCCTGCTGGAGTATCTACCAGCAGGCAGCGGCCTATTTACCAACCCGGACCTGCTCACTGCCGCCCCCCGCTTCCCCTTGTACTTTAGGCCGCGGCGGGCGGTAGTGAATAGGCCCGGACGAGGCCGCGATCCCACTGCCGCTAATATTATGCTCGGGGGACTTTTCAGACCCCCGAGTATAATAATCGGAGCCCCAGGGGAGGGGAGGGAACATAATAAGCACTGTTACTCACCTCTCCGGGATCCGGTGTTAATCCTAGCAGGCTTCGGGCCTAAATGGTAATGTGTCAGACTTCACGTGGTCTGGGATATTACCATATAGGCCTGAAGCCTGTTCTGGCAGTACTATATAGGCCCGAAGCCTGTGGTAGTAGTAATAGCCTGTTACTGCTAGCACAGGCTTTTGGCCTGTATGGTAACAGGCTGTTACTGCTACCACAGGCTTTGGGCCTATATGGTACTGCTAGCACAGGCTTCGGGCCTATATGGTAGTATCCCAGGCCACGTGACGTCTGACACATTACCATTTAGGCCCGAAGCCTGCTAGGAGTAACATCGGATCCCGGAGAGGTGAGTAACAGTGTTTATTATGTTCCCTCACCTCCCCTGGGGCTCCGATTATTATACCCGGGGTCTGAAAAGACCCCCGAGTATAATAATAGCTCATGGGTGTGCAACTGTGGGGCATAATAGAGCTTGAAAGGTCCACTGTGGCCCCTGTAACCTCTATTATGCCCCACAGCGGCCCCCCTGCAACCTCTATTATGCCCCACAGTCAATTGTGCCACTGTGGGGCATAATATAGGCTGCAGGGGCTGCTGTGAGATATATATATATATATATATATATATATGGTTGGATGTGTGGAGAAGTGAGGAGTCAAAGATGTCTGTGTTTCGAACTTTACAGAGTCAAGTCACAGCTGGAGGAAGTGGTCATGGCGGTCCAAAGGGAAGAGATGGGAAATGTGGGAAGTCTCCTGTGAGTATTACTGCACAAAATATCACATTGCATTGTATTTATTGTAATGTTGTAATTTATTGTAATGGTACTGCTAGCACCCCCAATCCCCCCGCTGTCTGAGGCGGACGATCGAAAGATGAACAACCCCCCCCCCCTGGACTGAATACGGGGGGGGCGTCTTTTGATCGTCCGCCCCAGGCAGCAGAGAGGCTAGGTTCACCAGCATAACAATACCCAAGTTTCAGAAACCGCTGAGGACTTATCTGCCTGACAATGCCTGAAAATGGCTGACACCTGGCAGACCTCATTATGTTAATGAGGTCTGCCACTGTCTGTGTGTAACCGCCATTTTGATAGTCCACCTCTCCGTCATTCTGGTCCCATGGTGGACCTGTATGACGGAGAGCTTGCCGCTGTTGTGAACCTAGCATAAGGCTATGGCTACACTATAACTTCCGTCATACAACCAAAGATGTGTCGCCCTGTGATTCTTTCACTCATGTTAGTGAATGGAGTCACATTGCAACCTGAGGGACCCAATGCGACTCCATTGACTAATGTGAAAGAGTCCCAAAGGGACACTGCGATCTTTGGTTGCATGAAGGAAGTAGTAGTGTAGCCATAGCTGTTTTGCACACTGTATTGTGCGTGAAAATGCACTTTAAACGTGTATAATGGCAAAAACTGGACGGGCGATATTACATATGGCAGTAGGGTGGGCCCCTGGAAATAATCCCACTGGTGGGCCCTAGGCACCCTAGTCCGACCCTGCTTATAGGTATAATAGAAGCAGAAACATCTGTGGACTCTTTGTGAAAAGCGCCACGGGGGAAACTGTGATGTGTATTTTTCCAATAACTGGGGGTGTTCACCAGTGAGATCAACCTCAGGGTATGAGAAGTGCTGGCACAGACTGCATGTAAAAAACACAAAAAAAGGGAAGATGAACAAAAAATTCAGAAACGCACAAAAATAAGCAGCTACGTTGCACAGGCTGCTGATGCTGCTTCTACAGTTACTGAGCCTATAGCTGATCAATGCAAGGAGAAAGCCGAGGTAACTGAGAGACCGAGCTCTTCTTCAGGTATTGAGAGTTGATGGCTGTTATCCCGAAGTGACCTGACAGCGATTCTGTAATACGGCCGAGTCCTTGTTATTATTAATGTTTGCACAGAAGACGCCAGTGTGTATATCATGTTATTAGACCTGGAGGATGAGATCCTGCTGGATAACTCTACTGTCTATGGAATGTGTACAAGGACAGCGGAGGCTTAAAGGGAACCTGTCACAGAAAATGTAGTACAAGGCGCAGGTCACACGATACAGAGCAGGAGGGAGAAGATTGCTATCTAGATTTGTGGGAAAAGATTCAGTATAACCTGTCATTTATCCAATAAAATCTCTTCTCTTTCTATGTTGATAAGTCAAGAAGGCGGTCCTAACACTGACTGTGTATGCATATATAAAAAACAAGAAAACTTGATAATCTTCAGTAGTTGATACACTGAAGATTATCAAGTTTTCTTGTTTTTTATATTTCCAACCCACTGGCTTACACGGTACAACAACTAACATTTTCCTTATGTGTATGCATAGTAATAGATGGGAGCTGTCAGTCACTGATAGGACCAGCTCAATCCAATGTGAATGACATTGAAACCTATACTAAGGATTAGAGATGGGCGAAACCTTTCAAAATTCCTTCTGGGTTCCGGACCAAGAATCAAATTGGGTTGAACAAGTTTCGTATGAACCACACCATAAATAGGAACCTATCTATAAAACATAGTGTATGACACTGTCAGGACTCCTAGGACTATATCTATATATAATACATAGGGTATGACACTGTCAGGACTCCTAGGACTATATATATCTATAATACATAGGGTATGACACTGTCAGGGCTCCTAGGACTATATATCTATAATAGATAGTGTATGGCACTGTCAGGGCTCCTAGGACTATAGAGCTATAATACATAGTGTATGGCACTGTCAGGGCTTCTAGGACTATATATATATCGATAATACATAGTGTATGACACTGTCAGGGCTCCTAGGTCTATATACCTATAAAACATAGTGTATGACACTGTCAGGGCTCCTAGGAACCTATCTATAATACATACTGCATAACACTGTCAGGGCTCCTAGGACTATATATCTATAATACATAGTGTATGACACTGTCAGGGCTCCTAGGACTATATATCTATAATACACAGTGTATGACACTGTCAGGGCTCCTAGGACTATATATATCTATAATACATAGTGTATGACACTGTCAGGGCTCCTAGGAACCTATCTATAATACATAGTGTATGACACTGTCAGGACTCCTAGGACTATATATATCTATAATACATAGTGTATGACACTGTCAGGGCTTCTAGGAACCTATCTATATAACTGAACTATGCTCCAGGATTTTGTTAAAATCCAAAACTTCTCGAAAATTAATTTTGACCTGTTTTTCTTCTCTCTAACACTCAACCCTTGGCCGGGGTGAATCTGAAATAGGCTCCAACAAAGACTCAGTCCAAGAGCAGGTGAAAGTGAGATAACTGGCCGGTCACTCTGAAAGTAAATGTCACCGCAGCTGTAGTGACCTGAAGAGGTGAAGCAGACCTAAGTCACAGAGGATGGCAGAATATATCTGGAGCATGGCGGATAGTAAAGATAGTAAAGGGTGATGATTTGTGAAAGGAGAGGGAGTTCCTCTTCTGGCACGTATGCTGACAAATAGGGTGCTGAAGAATACAGTAGCTGCCCATTCTGCAAGCATGGCGACAAGACGTACATTAACCCCCCGATGGCAGGTCCTAGTTTTGCAATGAGAATTGCTGTGGGTTTTGTCCATGCATTTGTTGATATCTTGTGTTCTTGGCCATGTGGCACACTCCGAGATTTCAGGATTATTTGCAATATAGATGATGACATGAAAAATTACAAAAATACTGAAAATACTTAATAAAAGCCAATAGGAAGAGAGACTGTGATCCCAATGTGTACAGGGCGAATGGGACCACATCTGTATATACAGAGAATGCAATGGGTGCAAATGTGGGTGACAAAAGTGGTGGAGGGTCGGAAGCATAAAATATAACATAGAAGCTTAACCCCTTCCAAACATCCGCTGTAATAGTTCGGCGCTGCCCTCAACCAGCTCGGCCTACTGAAAAATAAAAGTGTTATGCCTTTCAGAAGATGGCGATGCAAAAATAATTGATTTTTCCCCTAAATTGAATTCTATTCTGCACAAATAGCAACGCATTAAAAAATCATATAAATGAGGTATCGCCGTAACCGTACCGACCCGCAGAATAAAGGTCACATGTTACTTATACTGTACTCTGCACGCCGTAACCGTACCGACCCTCAGAATAAAGGTATCATGTTACTTATACTGTACAATGCACGCCGTAACCGTACCGACCCTCAGAATAAAGGTATCATGTTACTTATGCTGTACACTGCACGCTGTAACTGTACCGACCCTCAGAATAAAGGTCACATGTTACTTATACTGTACACTGCATGCCGTAACCGTACCGACCCGCAGAATAAAGGCCACATGTTACTTATACTGTACGCTGCACAGGAAACAAAATACATAGTAAAAAGCAATGGCAGAATTGATGTTTCCTTTTACATCCCACCCAGAAAGAGTTAATAAAATGTAGTCAATAAGTTACAGGACCCAAAATGGTGGCATTGAGAAGCTCATCTAATACCGCAAACACCGAGCCCTCATAGGGTCACATTGCCAGAAAATAAAAATCTAGCTTGTACAATGTGAAGACAAAAACCCCCAAAAGTCACCAAATCATTAGGACATAAGTGGCTGCGACTAGAAGGAAATGTATAAGCGGTGCGAGCGTTTTCAGGGGACCCCCCCCCCCATATTTAGAGCTTATGAGAGATAATACACCAGCGCTGACCCCCTAGAATGCCCCTCTTCCCCGTCCGTGTCATAGGAGCTAGTGGGAACATAGAATGGGATTTGGTGTGCCCAATTTACTCTGCACAGCGGACATGGTTCCTGAAACTGATCACAGCCAGATCTGACCTCTCCTTGGCGCGCCTTCCCTCCTGCGTCTCGCTGTGCGTCCATACATTAGTTTACACCCACAAGTGGGGTACTATGGTAGTCGGGAGAACTTGCATAACAAATTGTGGGGGGCATTTTCTCCTTTAACCCCTTGTGAATGTGCAAATTCTAGGGCAGAATTGTAGTTTTTTAATTTGCAGTTTAATTAACCCTTAGGCGACACATACCGTGATAGTACAGACAGCCCCCTGGCTCTAGAGGTAAGCTGTAACGTCAGGGGTTTCAACCCCTTAGATGTCACGGTCAAACATGACCACGGAATTTCAGGCGTTCTTCTTATGTAATGATCCCATTGTAACAGCGAGATGTGATGCAGATATGTAGTCAGACCAGTGGCCCTGGCTGCTAGAAGCCCACATACTTGGTTGATCAAGCCACGGATAGGAGGAAGTCAGCCATTTGGCTATTTTGATTGTGTTCACCGTTCACTGTATGGGATTTTTTCTTTCCCTTTTATTTTTAGACCCGCTAATATATTGCAGTGTATAGTGACATCCATTCCCTTCTATTACACACGGCCTATTATACAACCAGCAGCCACAGTGTATGGAGAGACCTTAGTTCCTTTATAGTCCTCAAAGGTGTCAAAAGTGTGAGAAGGAGCGTTATCGGGGGTCCTTCAAATGAGATGTGTTATATACCTATATACACCGCCCCTCCTGTATATACTTATATGCACAACCCCTACTGTATATACCTATATGCACAGCCCCTACTGTATATACCTATATGCACAGCCCCTACTGTATATACCTATATGCACAGCCCCTACTGTATATACCTATATACACAGCCCCTCCTGTATATACCTATATATACAGCCCCTCCTGTATATACCTATATGCACAGCCCCTACTGTATATACCTATATGCACAGCCCCTACTGTATATACCTATATGCACAGCCCCTACTGTATATACCTATATACACAGCCCCTCCTGTATATACCTATATACACAGCCCCTCCTGTATATACCTATATGCACAGCCCCTACTGTATATACCTATATGCACAGCCCCTCATGTATATACCTATATGCACAGCCCCTACTGTATATAACTACATGCACAGTCCCTACTGTATATACCTATATGCACAGCCCCTCCTGTATATACCTATATGCACAGCCCCTACTGTATATACCTATATGCACATCCCCTACTGTATATACCTATATGCACAGTCCCTCCTGTATATACCTATATGCACAGCCCCTCTTGTATATACCTATATGCACAGCCCCTACTGTATATACCTATATACACAGCCCCTCCTGTATAAATCTATATGCACAGCCCCTCCTGTATATACCTATATACACAGCCCCTCCTGTATAAATCTATATGCACAGCCCCTACTGTATATACCTATATGCACAGCCCCTCCTGTATATACCTATATGCACAGCCCCTACTGTATATAACTACATGCACATCCCCTACTGTATATACCTATATGCACATCCCCTACTGTATATACCTATATGCACAGCCCCTACTGTATATACCTATATGCATAGCCCCTACTGTATATACCTATATGCACAGCCCCCTACTGTATATACCTATATGCACAGCCCCTACTGTATATACCTATATGCACAGCCCCTCCTGTATATACCTATATGCACAGCCCCTACTGTATATACCTATATGCACAGCCCCTCCTGTATATACCTATATGCACATCCCCTACTGTATATACCTATATGCACATCCCCTACTGTATATACCTATATGCACAGCCCCTACTGTATATACCTATATGCATAGCCCCTACTGTATATACCTATATGCACATCCCCTACTGTATATACCTATATGCACATCCCCTACTGTATATACCTATATGCACAGCCCCTACTGTATATACCTATATGCATAGCCCCTACTGTATATACCTATATGCACAGCCCCCTACTGAATATACCTATATGCACAGCCCCTACTGTATATACCTATATGCACAGCCCCTCCTGTATATACCTATATGCACAGCCCCTACTGTATATACCTATATACACAGCCCCTCCTGTATAAATCTATATGCACAGCCCCTCCTGTATATACCTATATACACAGCCCCTCCTGTATAAATCTATATGCACAGCCCCTACTGTATATACCTATATGCACAGCCCCTACTGTATATACCTATATGCATAGCCCCTACTGTATATACCTATATGCACAGCCACTACTGTATATACCTATATGCACAGCCCCTACTGTATATACCTATATGCACAGCCCCTACTGTATATACCTATATGCACAGCCCCCTACTGTATATACCTATATGCACAGCCCCCTACTGTATATACCCATATGCACAGCCCCTCCTGTATATACCTATATGCACAGCCCCTACTGTATATACCTATATGCACAGCCCCTACTGTATATACCTATATGCACAGCCCCTACTGTATATACCTATATGCACAGCCCCTACTGTATATACCTATATGCATAGCCCCTACTGTATATACCTATATGCACAGCCCCCTACTGTATATACCTATATGCACAGCCCCCTACTGTATATACCTATATGCACAGCCCCTACTGTATATACCTATATGCACAGCCCCTACTGTATATACCTATATGCACAGCCCCTACTGTATATACCTATATACACAGCCCCTCCTGTATAAATCTATATGCACAGCCCCTACTGTATATACCTATATGCACAGCCCCTACTGTATATACCTATATGCACAGCCCCTACTGTATATACCTATATGCACAGCCCCTACTGTATATACCTATATGCACAGCCCCTACTGTATATACCTATATGCACAGCCCCTCCTTTATATACCTATATGCACAGCCCCTACTGTATATACCTATATGCACAGCCCCTACTGTATATACCTATATGCACAGCCCCTACTGTATATACCTATATGCACAGCCCCCTACTGTATATACCTATATGCACAGCCCCTACTGTATATACCTATATGCACAGCCCCTACTGTATATACCTATATGCACAGCCCCTACTGTATATACCTATATGCACAGCCCCTACTGTATATACCTATATGCACAGCCCCTACTGTATATACCTATATGCACAGCCCCTCATGTATATACCTATATGCACAGCCCCTACTGTATATAACTACATGCACAGTCCCTACTGTATATACCTATATGCACAGCCCCTCCTGTATATACCTATATGCACAGCCCCTACTGTATATACCTATATGCACAGCCCCTACTGTATATACCTATATGCACAGCCCCTCATGTATATACCTATATGCACAGCCCCTACTGTATATACCTATATGCACAGCCCCTACTGTATATACCTATATGCACAGCCCCTCCTTTATATACCTATATGCACAGCCCCTACTGTATATACCTATATGCACAGCCCCTACTGTATATACCTATATGCACAGCCCCTACTGTATATACCTATATGCACAGCCCCTACTGTATATACCTATATGCACAGCCCCTACTGTATATACCTATATGCACAGCCCCTCCTGTATATACCTATATGCACAGCCCCTACTGTATATACCTATATGCACAGCCCCTACTGTATATACCTATATGCACAGCCCCTCCTGTATATACCTATATGCACAGCCCCTACTGTATATACCTATATGCACAGCCCCTACTGTATATACCTATATGCACAGCCCCTACTGTATATACCTATATGCACAGCCCCTCCTGTATATATCTATATGCACAGCCCCTCCTGTATATACCTATATGCACAGTCCCTACTGTATATACCTATATGCACAGTCCCTACTGTATATACCTATATGCACAGCCCCTACTGTATATACCTATATGCACAGCCCCTCCTGTATATACCTATATGCACAGCCCCTACTGTATATACCTATATACACAGCCCCTCCTGTATAAATCTATATGCACAGCCCCTCTGTTCTATAACTCGCTGCCTGCAGATTGTTCTGTATTTCCATGTGACAGGTTCCCTTTAAGCATATAGTGTCATTATTTACATATTATAGGGCGGAGGTGTGGCGATATATGACAGCTATCCTAGAGTATATATAACCTTCCAGCTCCAGGCACATGATATTGACACCGGCATTACTTGTACAAGCAGTAATAGTGCAGACGACTCTGTGATATTACATTATCTGTATCTGACCATATCGGAGTCACAGCCACCAGTCTCTGAGCAGCATCAGACATGGAGAGATCTATCATTGTCTGTCTTCTTATATGGGTGATCGGCGTTCACTGCGCTTCTATACCAGGTAACGCTTTACTTTCTAGGAGGATTTTCAGTAGAATCAGGTTTATATGTTTCTGTGCATTATGGTGTCAGAGCGACCAGAGGCTCGTGGTCATCTCCAACTATACTGAGAAGTATTCTACCTAGCCAGGAACATCTCCTCTCATCTACCCAAGGACAGGGCAGCCAAAACACAAACTCATCTCAGCCAGGCACATTGTCCCCAGGGTATAAGTGAGGGAGCAGATGATGGACACAACAGAGATGCTCAGCAGAAAAGAAGAGCGAGGAACATCCTCAGCAGCCGAAACCTCCAGATACAAATCACCTTGTACAGCTCCAGATCAGTAGTCTCAGGTTACTACAGCAAACGCCCAATTCTCACAGGAGGGCACTCGCCATCTACGGAAATCACTTCTGACGCAGACGCCAGGTTTACTGTACTATCCTTACACTATATAACACATATACTATCCTTACTGTACATAACACATATACTATCCTTACTATACATAACACATATACTATCCTTACTATACATAACACATATACTATCCTTACTATACATAACACATATACTATCCTTACTATACATAACACATATACTATCCTTACTATACATACCACATATACTATCCTTACTATACATAACACATATACTATCCTTACTATACATAACACATATACTATCCTTACTATACATAACACATATGCTATCCTTACTATACATAACACATATGCTATCCTTACTATACATAACACATATGCTATCCTTACTATACATAACACATATGCTATCCTTACTATACATAACACATATGCTATCCTTACTATACATAACACATATACTATCCTTACTATATATAACACATATACTATCCTTACTACACATAACACATGGACTATCCTTACTATACATAACACATATACTATCCTTACTATACATAACACATATGGTATCCTTACTATACATAACACATACGCTATCCTTACTATACATAACACATATACTATCCTTACTATACATAACACATATGGTATCCTTACTATACATAACACATACGCTATCCTTACTATACATAACACATATACTATCCTTACTATACATAACACATATACTATCCTTACTATACATAACACATATACTATCCTTACTATACATAACACATAGACTATCCTTACTATACATAACACATACACTATCCTTACTATACATAACACATATGCTATCCTTACTATACATAACACATATGCTATCCTTACTATACATAACACATATACTATCCTTACTATACATAACACATATGGTATCCTTACTATACATAACACATACGCTATCCTTACTATACATAACACATATACTATCCTTACTATACATAACACATATACTATCCTTACTATACATAACACATATACTATCCTTACTATATATAACACATATACTATCCTTACTACACATAACACATGGACTATCCTTACTATACATAACACATACGCTATCCTTACTATACATAACACATATACTATCCTTACTATACATAACACATATACTATCCTTACTATACATAACACATATACTATCCTTACTATACATAACACATATGGTATCCTTACTATACATAACACATATACTATCCTTACTATACATAGCACATATACTATCCTTACTATACATAACACATATACTATCCTTACTATACATAACACATATACTATCCTTACTATACATAACACATATACTATCCTTACTATACATAACACATATACTATCCTTACTATACATAACACATATACTATCCTTACTATATATAACACATATACTATCCTTACTACACATAACACATGGACTATCCTTACTATACATAACACATACGCTATCCTTACTATACATAACACATATACTATCCTTACTATACATAACACATATACTATCCTTACTATACATAACACATATACTATCCTTACTATACATAACACATAGACTATCCTTACTATACATAACACATTTACTATCCTTACTAGAGATGAGCGAACACTAAAATGTTCGAGGTTCGAAATTCGATTCGAACAGCCGCTCACTGTTCGAGTGTTCGAATGGGTTTCGAACCCCATTATAGTCTATGGGGAACAGATACTCGTTAAGGGGGAAACCCAAATTCGTGTCTGGAGGGTCACCAAGTCCACTATGACACCCCAGGAAATGATACCAACACCCTGGAATGACACTGGGACAGCAGGGGAAGCATGTCTGGGGGCATAAAAGTCACTTTATTTCATGGAAATCCCTGTCAGTTTGCGATTTTCGCAAGCTAACTTTTCCCCATAGAAATGCATTGGCCAGTGCTGATTGGCCAGAGTACGGAACTCGACCAATCAGCGCTGGCTCTGCTGGAGGAGGCGGAGTCTAAGATCGCTCCACACCAGTCTCCATTCAGGTCCGACCTTAGACTCCACCTCCTCCGGCAGAGCCAGCGCTGATTGGCCGAAGGCTGGCCAATGCATTCCTATGCGAATGCAGAGACTTAGCAGTGCTGAGTCAGTTTTGCTCAACTACACATCTGATGCACACTCGGCACTGCTACATCAGATGTAGCAATCTGATGTAGCAGAGCCGAGGGTGCACTAGAACCCCTGTGCAAACTCAGTTCACGCTAATAGAATGCATTGGCCAGCGCTGATTGGCCAATGCATTCTATTAGCCCGATGAAGTAGAGCTGAATGTGTGTGCTAAGCACACACATTCAGCACTGCTTCATCAAGCCAATACAATGCATTAGCCAGTGCTGATTGGCCAGAGTACGGAATTCGGCCAATCAGCGCTGGCTCTGCTGGAGGAGGCGGAGTCTAAGGTCGGACCTGAATGGAGACTGGTGTGGAGCGATCTTAGACTCCGCCTCCTCCAGCAGAGCCAGCGCTGATTGGCCGAATTCCGTACTCTGGCCAATCAGCACTGGCTAATGCATTGTATTGGCGTGATGAAGCAGTGCTGAATGTGTGTGCTTAGCACACACATTCGGCTCTACTTCATCGGGCTAATAGAATGCATTGGCCAGCGCTGATTGGCCGAATTCCGTACTCTGGCCAATCAGTGCTGGCCAATGCATTCTATTAGCTTGATGAAGCAGAGTGTGCACAAGGGTTCAAGCGCACCCTCGGCTCTGATGTAGCAGAGCCGAGGCTGCACAAGGGTTCAAGCGCACCCTCGGCTCTGATGTAGGAGAGCCGAGGGTGCACTTGAACCCTTGTGCACCCTCAGCTCTGCTACATCAGAGCCGAGGGTGCGCTTGAACCCTTGTGCACACTCTGCTTCATCAAGCTAATAGAATGCATTGGCCAGCGCTGATTGGCCAATGCATTCTATTAGCCTGATGAAGTAGAGCTGAATGTGTGTGCTAAGCACACACATTCAGCTCTACTTCATCGGGCTAATAGAATGCATTGGCCAGCGCTGATTGGCCAGAGTACGGAACTCGACCAATCAGCGCTGGCTCTGCTGGAGGAGGCGGAGTCTAAGATCGCTCCACACCAGTCTCCATTCAGGTCCGACCTTAGACTCCGCCTCCTCCAGCAGAGCCAGCGCTGATTGGCCGAATTCCGTACTCTGGCCAATCAGCACTGGCTAATGCATTGTATTGGCGTGATGAAGCAGTGCTGAATGTGTGTGCTTAGCACACACATTCAGCTCTACTTCATCGGGCTAATAGAATGCATTGGCCAATCAGCGCTGGCCAATGCATTCTATTAGCGTGAACTGAGTTTGCACAGGGGTTCTAGTGCACCCTCGGCTCTGCTACATCAGATTGCTACATCTGATGTAGCAGTGCCGAGTGTGCATCAGATGTGTAGTTGAGCAAAACTGACTCAGCACTGCTAAGTCTCTGCATTCGCATAGGAATGCATTGGCCAGCCTTCGGGCAATCAGCGCTGGCTCTGCCGGAGGAGGCGGAGTCTAAGGTCGGACCTGAATGGAGACTGGTGTGGAGCGATCTTAGACTCCGCCTCCTCCAGCAGAGCCAGCGCTGATTGGTCGAGTTCCGTACTCTGGCCAATCAGCGCTGGCCAATGCATTCTATTAGCCCGATGAAGTAGAGCTGAATGTGTGTGCTTAGCACACACATTCAGCTCTACTTCATCAGGCTAATAGAATACATTGGCCAATCAGCGCTGGCCAATGCATTCTATTAGCTTGATGAAGCAGAGTGTGCACAAGGGTTCAAGCGCACCCTCGGCTCTGATGTAGCAGAGCTGAGGGTGCACAAGGGTTCAAGTGCACCCTCGGCTCTCCTACATCAGAGCCGAGGGTGCGCTTGAACCCTTGTGCAGCCTCGGCTCTGCTACATCAGAGCCGAGGGTGCGCTTGAACCCTTGTGCACACTCTGCTTCATCAAGCTAATAGAATGCATTGGCCAGCACTGATTGGCCAGAGTACGGAATTCGGCCAATCAGCGCTGGCCAATGCATCCCTATGGGAAAAAGTTTATCTCACAAAAATCACAATTACACACCCGATAGAGCCCCAAAAAGTTATTTTTAATAACATTTCCCCCTAAATAAAGGTTATCCCTAGCTATCCCTGCCTGTACAGCTATCCCTGTCTCATAGTCACAAAGTTCACATTCTCATATGACCCGGATTTGAAATCCACTATTCGTCTAAAATGGAGGTCACCTGATTTCGGCAGCCAATGACTTTTTCCAATTTTTTTCAATGCCCCCAGTGTCGTAGTTCCTGTCCCACCTCCCCTGCGCTGTTATTGGTGCAAAAAAGGCGCCAGGGAAGGTGGGAGGGGAATCGAATTTTGGCGCACTTTACCACGTGGTGTTCGATTCGATTCGAACATGGCGAACACCCTGATATCCGATCGAACATGTGTTCGATAGAACACTGTTCGCTCATCTCTAACCCTTACTATACATAACACATATACTATCCTTACTATACATAACACATATACTATCCTTACTATACATAACACATATACTATCCTTACTATACATATCACATATACTATCCTTACTATACATAACACATATACTATCCTTACTATACATAACACATATGCTATCCTCACTATACATAACACATATACTATCCTTACTATACATATCACATATACTATCCTCACTATACATAACACATATACTATCCTTACTATACATAACACATATACTATCCTTACTATACATAACACATATACTATCCTTACTATACATATCACATATACTATCCTTACTATACATAACACATATACTATCCTTACTATACATAACACATATGCTATCCTCACTATACATAACACATATACTATCCTTACTATACATATCACATATACTATCCTTACTATACATAACACATATACTATCCTTACTATACATAACACATAGACTATCCTTACTATACATAACACATATACTATCCTTACTATACATAACACATATGCTATCCTTACTATACATAACACATATACTATCCTTACTATACATAACACATATACTATCCTTACTATACATAACACATAGACTATCCTTACACTTACAATTAGATAATTTATTCAACCAGACTCTTGCTGGTAATTTTGTATATAGATGTTATAGGAAGAGAAATAAACCCCACAATAATCCATAACTATAAAACAGAATTCCTATGGCTCCATATTTCCTTGTGTGATTCCACATGTTGGGTCCATTTACTGTATCACGTAGATATTCTCTCTTACACAATCCCCATGTCTCCATATTATTTTGTGTGCCTCTCCTTGTTGCCCTAGTCCCTGTGTTATGTAGACATTCTCTCTTACAGAATCCATATACCTCCATACTAGTCTGTGTGGCTCCACATGGTGCTCTACTCACTGTATTACATAGATATTCTCTCTTACACAAACCACACGCTTCCATATTACTGTATGTGCATTACAAGGTTTTCAGTCATTGTATTACATAGGTATTGTCATTTATTCATCTAACCAAAGTCACTAATGACCTTCTCACTGCCAAAGCCAAGTGTCTCCTCCTCCTTCCCCTCCTCCTCCCCCCTCCTCCTCCTCCCCCTCCTCCTCCTCCTCCTCCCCCTCCTCCTCCTCCTCCTCCCCCTCCTCCTCCTCCTCCCCCTCCTCCTCCTCCTCCCCCTCCTCTTCCTCCCTCTCTCCCTCCCGTTCATCCCTTGGTATCTCAGACCTGGCCCTTTCCTGGATCTCCTCATACCTCACCAACCGCACATACCACATACCAGCTTCTCCCCACGCCCTCTTTCTGTAGGTTTCCCACAAACTCCTTAAAGGTCCTTCCTCCACAGTTATCTCTCATGGTCTCACTTTCTATAATTTTGGCATTCTATAAATATTTTTAACATTCTTATAAAAAAAAAAGTAAGCAAATTACACCCTTTCCCACCCAATAGTCAACCTATTGACTGAATACAGCTGAAGTGCTCAGTGATATGCTGGTTCTGGTGACAGTAACCTATCTATCTGCAGGGCTGGGGTGATATGCTGGTTCTGGTGACAGTAACCTATCTATCTGCAGGGCTGGGGTGATATGCTGGTTCTGGTGACAGTAACCTATCTATCTGCAGGGCTGGGGTGATATGCTGGTTCTGGTGACAGTAACCTATCTATCTGCAGGGCTGGGGGGATATGCTGGTTCTGGTGACAGTAACCTATCTATCTGCAGGGCTGGGGTGATATTCTGGTTCTGGTGACAGTAACCTATCTATCTACAGGACTGGGGTGATATGCTGGTTCTGGTGACAGTAACCTATCTATCTGCAGGGCTGGGGGGATATGCTGGTTCTGGTGACAGTAACCTATCTATCTGCAGGGCTGGGGTGATATTCTGGTTCTGGTGACAGTAACCTATCTATCTACAGGACTGGGGTGATATGCTGGTTCTGGTGACAGTAACCTATCTATCTGCAGGGCTGAGGTGATATGCTGGTTCTGGTGACAGTAAACTATCTATCTGCAGGGCTGAGGTGATATGCTGGTTCTGGTGACAGTAACCTATCTATCTGCAGGGCTTGGGGGATATGCTGGTTCTGGTGATAGTAACCTATCTATCTGCAGGGCTGGGGTGATATGCTGGTTCTGGTGACAGTAACCTATCTATCTGCAGGGCTGGGGTGATATGCTGGTACTGGTGACAGTAACCTATCTATCTGCAGGGCTGGGGTGATATGCTGGTTCTGGTGACAGTAACCTATCTATCTGCAGGGCTGGGGGGATATGCTGGTTCTGGTGACAGTAACCTATCTATCTGCAGGGCTGGGGTGATATTCTGGTTCTGGTGACAGTAACCTATCTATCTACAGGACTGGGGTGATATGCTGGTTCTGGTGACAGTAACCTATCTATCTGCAGGGCTGAGGTGATATGCTGGTTCTGGTGACAGTAAACTATCTATCTGCAGGGCTGAGGTGATATGCTGGTTCTGGTGACAGTAACCTATCTATCTGCAGGGCTTGGGGGATATGCTGGTTCTGGTGATAGTAACCTATCTATCTGCAGGGCTGGGGTGATATGCTGGTTCTGGTGACAGTAACCTATCTATCTGCAGGGCTGGGGTGATATGCTGGGTCTGGTGACACTAACCTATCTATCTGCAGGGCTGGGGTGATATTCTGGTTCTGGTGACAGTAACCTATCTATCTGCAGGACTGGGGTGATATGCTGGTTCTGGTGACAGTAACCTATCTATCTGTAGGACTAGGGTGATATGCTGGTTCTGGTGACAGTAACCTATCTATCTGTAGGGCTTGGGTGATATGCTGGTTCTGGTGACAGTAACCTATCTATCTGCAGGGCTGGGGTGATATGCTGGGTCTGGTGACAGTAACCTATCTATCTGCAGGGCTGCGGTGATATGCTGGTTCTGGTGACAGTAACCTATCTATCTGCAGGGCTGGGGTGATATGCTGGGTCTGGTGACAGTAACCTATCTATCTGCAGGGCTGCGGTGATATGCTGGGTCTGGTGACAGTAACCTATCTATCTGCAGGGCTGGGGTGATATGCTGGTTCTGGGGACACTAACCTATCTATCTGCAGGGCTGGGGTGATATGCTGGTTCTGGTGACAGTAACCTATCTATCTGCAGGGCTGGGGTGATATGCTGGAGTTCGGTGACAGAATTTGCCCACTCTCACCTGACTGTAATCTTTTTGATTGAAAACACATAAGTCTAACTTCACCTTCATATTTATCAAGCACCACTTTATAATTTTTGGAAAAAGATTCCGTATAATCTGTCATTTCTCTATTGAAAACTCTGATCTTTCTATGCTAAAAAGTCAAGGAGGCGGAGCTACAGTGAATTAACAGCTGAACTATCTGACTATGCAAACAGATATAGCTGTCAATCACTGATAGCGCCACCTCCTTGACTGATTAGCATAGATCAGAGATTCCATTAGATAAGTGACAGATTATTCGGAATCTTCCTCCACAATATTATATATCCGTCTTCTCAGCTCCTTCTGTTCTAGAACTTTCTGCTTTCACAATGTTCTGCATTTCCCATGTGACAGGTTTCCTTATTTCAGTTTCCAGATGATTTGTGACATTCCTGTGATTCCTGTTATTACTTCTATTGTAACTGAATAATTGGTGTTGGAATATCTTTCAGTACCTGCCATTGTGACTCCTACAGGAGACGGGAATGTGAAGATCGTGATTGACCTTTCTGCTGTGGTACCGGCTGATGGTAAGGTTTTGTAACACGGTAACTGTAAGGATTGGAGTCAGGGTCAAGCAGTGCAAAGTGACACAGCTGGAAAGCAACACTGTGCAGCTAAGGACAAAAGGGGTCGCAGGCCCTGCGGCTATGACTATGCTGTAATATCTGAGATGAGGCAGACCAATGCGCTTCCTAATTGAAGTGCGCCTACCACAACTCCTACACTACTGTCCAGGCGGCTAGGATGAGGGAAGCGGAGGCCCTGAAAGTCCTAGGGACTGGAGTCACGGGGTCACACCTAAACAGAAAGCACAGTGTAAATGCAATGCAAAACAAAAGGCTAAACAACATGGAACTAGGGAGGACCACAAGTCCCAGCAAGACACAGAAGAGAAGGCGAGGTCAGACGAGCAAGAGGTCAAGCCAGGAGATATTAAAAGGTACCGAATCAAAAGACAAGGGATAGTCAAAAATACAAGCCGGGTATATAACCAAGGAACAGATAGAATACAAACAGACAGGGAATCAGACTGAGCAGGGGACCAGGAAACACAAAGTGAATGGCTGGCAAGGATCCATGCCTGGGTGGGGATTAAATAGCAGCAGAGAACACACCTGATGGCTAATGACATGGAGACTGAAGGCAAGGAAAAGATTAACCCTTAATGACCTAAGCACACCCAATAGAACTCCTAACACGTCTCCCAGGGAGACGCCGCGCAGCAAGGAGACCGCGGCGACTCCGTATCCTGACAGTAACCTGATGACCGGACACATTGTATCGTCCGTGCAGTTTTCAGGGCTGTAACATTCTTATCTTTTACCTTTTTCAGTGACACACGGGACGTTATTATTATGTTGTTGATCTTTTTGTAAGTTTTTTAATTCCTTTTTATATCCGGGAAATAAAAGAGAAAGGAAAACTGATTCAGATTTTTATTTTTAACTTTTTGTTTTTCATTTAATAGCAGAAAGTGCTAAATACTTTATAAGCCTGAGGCCCCACATTGCAGAAACGCAGCTTTTTTTTTGTTGCAGATTTTGATGCGTATTTTTCAGCCAATGCCAGGAGCGGATTTAGCAGAAGTTAGAAGTGTCAGTACTTTTTATATTTCTCCCATTCCTTTTATAGACATTCTTGGCTCTGACTCAAAAAATCAAAACAAAATCTGCAACACAAAAAAAGTTGTGTTTCCTCAACGTGGGGCCACAAGCTAAAATAGTTGTTCCTCTCCATTATGGTAATTTTTTTGTATTGTTTTGTCGGGGGATGGGTCTAGAATCCGTTATGTGAACGTCGTATTGGCGTATTATGGTTTGTTTGTTTGTTTTTACTTTTCTATCTATTTATTTATTCCTATATGTTACATTGTGTTCCCATAAGGTTATAATAGACCTTTGAGGACATCTGACCAATGCTTTTATTTTTAGTGTTGGGGGCTGATTTCCCCTGTAATTGGGGGGGAGGGGGTACATTTAGCCCCAGTTGCAGGAGGATTACAGCCTCCGGCCCATGACTGCTGAGCTGATCTGGGTCTTCTAGGACCCCGCAACTCTAGCAGTCTCTGATCCCCAATACATCACATGACCGCTGGGTCAGAGGGCAGCCATATGCAACATGCACACAGCGATCGGGAAGGAAGGGACGGTAAAAAAACTGTCCCTGCTTTCTTTTGGAGAGCTTCTGTAGCTGTCTGATTTTGTAACCCTTTCATTGCCAATAAACTATATTGTCTGACAGTACTTTGGAGACAATCCTGTGAGTGAAAAATATTTTTTTAAAGACCTTTCAGGTCAAGAGTTAACATTATCTCATTAAATCCATACTGCAGGTTTAACAGTAAACTGATGATTTTGTCTGCGCTAATTTTGAATAAATTAACTCCATTATATACAAGCTATTGTTCACCCTTCGTACATCCCTGCGCAAATCATAAAACAAAAATAAAACTCAGTTATTGGAAACCCCCATCAATCACCCCATATACAAAACTGCCCCCATAAATAAGCCCAAACAGCATGTGTGAAGTGTCTCAACCCCAGTGGCGTAACTACCGCAGAGGCAGCGGAGGGGGCCGCTACAGGGCCCGGGCCATTAGGGGGCCCGGTGACAGCCACTACCGCTGCATTTTTTTGTTTTTTTTAATAAGCCATTACGGGCCCTATTTACTTGCCGATTCTGGCTGGGCCGGGATTGGTAAGTGACACCGCGGGCCCCACAGATACTATCATTATACTCGGGGGTCTTTGCAGACCCCCGAGTATAATGATCGGCGGACCGGGAGAGGTAAGAAACATAACAAACACTGGTACTTACCTCTGCACGGCCAGGCCTCCTTCCTAGTTGTCTGACGTCTCTGACATCACATGAACCCGGCCTGCTTTCCGGGTCATGTGACGTCCAACGTCATAGAAGAAGGGCGGCAGCGGAGAAGACAGCGTAGGAGCCGGGGGACAGGTAATAAACAGTAATTTTTTATGTTTTTATTTCCTCAGGTCTCCGATTATTATACTCTGGGGTCTGAAAAGATATATAGAGTATAATAATTGTTTATGGGTGTCCACAGTGGGACATAATACTGTATGCAGGGGCCACTATGGGACATAATACTGTATGCAGGGGCCACTATGGGACATAATACTGTGTGCAGGGGCCACTATGGGGCATAATACTGTGTGCAGGGGTCACTATGGGACATAATACTGTATGCAGGGGCCACTATGGGGCATAATACTGTGTGCAGGGGCCACTATGGGACATAATACTGTGTGCAGGGGCCACTATGGGACATAATACTGTGTGCAGGGGTCACTATGGGACATAATACTGTGTGCAGGGGCCACTATGGGACATAATACTGTGTGCAGGGGCCACTATGGGGCATAATACTGTGTGCAGGGGCCACTATGGGACATAATACTGTGTGCAGGGGCCACTATGGGACATAATACTGTGTGCAGGGGTCACTATGGGACATAATACTGTGTGCAGGGGCCACTATGGGACATAATACTGTGTGCAGGGGCCACTATGGGGCATAATACTGTGTGCTGGGGCCACTATGGGACATAATACTGTGTGCAGGGGCCACTATGGGACATAATACTGTGTGCAGGGGCCACTATGGGACATAATACTGTGTGCAGGGGCCACTATGGGACATAATACTGTGTGCAGGGGCCACTATGGGGCATAATACTGTGTGCTGGGGCCACTATGGGGCATAATACTGTGTGCAGGGGCCACTATGGGACGTAATACTGTGTGCAGGGGCCACTATGGGGCATAATACTGTGTGCAGGGGCCAGTAAGGGACATAATACTGTGTGCAGGGGCCACTATGGGACATAATACTGTGTGCAGGGGCCACTATGGGACATAATACTGTGTGCAGGGGCCACTATGGGACATAATACTGTGTGCAGGGGCCACTATGGGGCATAATACTGTGTGCAGGGGCCACTATGGGACATAATACTGTGTGCAGGGGCCACTATGGGGCATAATACTGTGTGCAGGGGTCACTATGGGACATAATACTGTGTGCAGGGGCCACTATGGGACATAATACTGTGTGCAGGGGCCACTATGGGGCATAATACTGTGTGCTGGGGCCACTATGGGACATAATACTGTGTGCAGGGGCCACTATGGGACATAATACTGTGTGCAGGGGCCACTATGGGACATAATACTGTGTGCAGGGGCCACTATGGGACATAATACTGTGTGCAGGGGCCACTATGGGGCATAATACTGTGTGCTGGGGCCACTATGGGGCATAATACTGTGTGCAGGGGCCACTATGGGACATAATACTGTGTGCAGGGGCCACTATGGGGCATAATACTGTGTGCAGGGGCCAGTAAGGGACATAATACTGTGTGCAGGGGCCACTATGGGACATAATACTGTGTGCAGGGGCCACTATGGGACATAATACTGTGTGCAGGGGCCACTATGGGACATAATACTGTGTGCAGGGGCCACTATGGGACATAATACTGTGTGCAGGGGTCACTATGGGACATAATACTGTGTGCAGGGGTCACTATGGGACATAATACTGTGTGCAGGGGCCACTATGGGGCATAATACTGTGTGCAGGGGCCACTATGGGACATAATACTGTGTGCAGGGGCCACTATGGGGCATAATACTGTGTGCAGGGGCCACTATGGGACATAATACTGTGTGCAGGGGCCACTATGGGGCATAATACTGTGTGCAGGGGCCACTATGGGGATAATACTGTGTGCAGGGGCCACTATGGGGATAATACTGTGAGCAGGGGTCACTATGGGACATAATACTGTGTGCAGGGGCCACTATGGGACATAATACTGTGTGCAGGGGACACTATGGGGATAATACTGTGTGCAGGGGCCACTATGGGGATAATACTGTGAGCAGGGGCCACTATGGGGCATAATACTGTGTGCAGGGGCCACTATGGGACATAATACTGTGTGCAGGGGACACTATGGGGGATAATACTGTGTGCAGGGGCCACTATAGGGCATAATACTGTGTGCAGGGGTCACTATGGGACATAATACTGTGTGCAGGGGCAACTATGGGGCATAATACTGTGTGCAGGGGCCACTATGGGGTATAATACTGTGTGCAGGGGCCACTATGGGGCATAATACTGTGTGCAGGGGACACTATGGGGGATAATACTGTGTGCAAGGGCCACTATAGGGCATAATACTGTGTGCAGGGGTCACTATGGGACATAATACTGTGTGCAGGGGCAACTATGGGGCATAATACTGTGTGCAGGGGCCACTATGGGGCATAATACTGTGTGCAGGGGCCGCTATGGGGATAATACTGTGTGCAGGGGCCACTATGGGGCATAATACTGTGTGCAGGGGCCGCTATGGGGATAATACTGTGTGCAGGGGCCACTATGGGGCATAATACTGTGTGCAGGGGACACTATGGGGGATAATACTGTGTGCAGGGGTCACTATAGGGCATAATACTGTGTGCAGGGGCCACTATAGGGCATAATACTGTGTGCAGGGGCCACTATGGGGGATAATACTTTGTGCAGGGGCCACTATGGGACATAATACTGTGTGCAGGGGCCACTATGGGGGATAATACTTTGTGCAGGGGCCACTATGGGACATAATACTGTGTGCAGGGGCAACTATGGGACATAATACTGTGTGCAGGGGTCACTATGGGACATAATACTGTGTGCAGGGGTCACTGTGGGACATAATACTGTGTGCAGGGGCCACTATGGGGGATAATAGAGTGCGGAGGAGGGGGTCGAGGTCTTCAGCTTCAGTGTCGGTTGGGGGGGGGGGGGGCATGTCAAAAGTTCGCCACGGGGCCCTGCCATTCCTGGTTACGCAACTGTTCAACCCCATAAGTCAGTATTGGCGAACATATGGCCCAAGTGCCCAAGGCGTCACTCAGAGTCCTCTTTGTTGTCACGGGTGCAGTCACCTCAATCAGAGGTGGAGGGGGGATACTGTGAAGCATATAATACTGTCTGTAAAAACACCATTTGATTCAGATCTAGCTGTCAATCACTGATAGCTCCACCTCCTTGACTGATTAGCATAGATCAGAGATTCCATTAGATAAGTGACAGATTATCCGGAATCTCCCTCCACAATATTATATATCCGTCTTCTCAGCTCCTTCTGTTCTAGAACTTTCTGCCCTCACAATGTTCTGCATTTCCCATGTGACAGGTTTCCTTTATCCGGGAATAACTTCTTGTCTTATTTCAGTTCAGCCAGAAGGTTTATGAAACTCCTCTGATAATTCTATTGTAACTGAACAATTGTTGTTGGAATATTTTTCAGCTGCTGTCACTTTGACTTCGAAAGATGGGAAGTGCAAGGCGGAGATGACACCAAATACCCCGGGGAATCCAATGACGATGACATTTACCGCTGCAGAACAGCCCAATCTCCCTTCTCCAGGAGCAGCCACAATTACTCGTACGTGCGGTTTTGAGGGCTGTAACATTTTTATCATTTGGGTTATTCAACTAATTTCTTCCTCTTTCTTTGGTGACACACGGGGATTTATTTTCATGTTGTTGATATTTTTACATGTTTTTTTATATTCAGAAAAATATAAACCTTATCCCTACAGTGAATACTTGATAGTGATGGTTACGGGACCTAAGGAGTTTAATCACCCTTAGTGTGGTCAGGGAATCTGAGCGTCTCCTTGGCTTATGGGACAGATGGAAGCTGCAATCTCAATACTGACACCAGTGCTTGTGGCCCCCTAAGGCTCCTGGGCCCCGGTGTACTGCAGCCTCTGCATCCCCTCCAGTTACACCCATAGATAGGTTAGGGTTATCTAAATCAAGGAGTGCTTTTCCCGTCTTAATCTGTCTCTCCATTGCTGAAATATGCCTGGTTTTATGTCGATATGCAAATGAGTTTTTTGCTCCAAAGATATTGCCATTTAACTCTTTGGAGCAATGCCAGCGAACTTGTTGCTTAAAGAGTTCATTTGCATGTTAAAAAATGGCAGTTTTTGGGCAACAGAGTCTCCTATTCAGAAGGGAAAAACACCATTTAATTCAGGTGACCCTAACCTATCTATCTGCAGGGCTGGGGTGATATACTGGATCTGGTGACAGTAACCTATCTATCTGCAGGGCTGGGGTGATATGCTGGTTCTGGTGACAGTAACCTATCTATCTGCAGGGCTGGGGTGATATGCTGGTTCTGGTGACAGTAACCTATCTATCTGCAGGGCTGGGGTGATATGCTGGTTCTGGTGACAGTAACCTATTTATCTGCAGGACTGGGGTGATATACTGGATCTGGTGACAGTAACCTATCTATCTGCAGGGCTGGGGTGATATGCTGGTTCTGGTGATAGTAACCTATCTATCTGCAGGACTGGGGGATATGTTGGTTCTGGTGATAGTAACCTATCTATCTACAGGGCTGGGGTGATATGCTGGGTCTGGTGACAGTAACCTATCTATCTGCAGGGCTGGGGTGATATGCTGGTTCTGGTGACAGTAACCTATCTATCTGCAGGGCTGGGGTGATATGCTGGTTCTGGTGATAGTAACCTATCTATCTGCAGGGCTGGGGTGATATGCTGGTTCTGGTGAATGTAACCTATCTATCTGTAGGGCTGCGGTGATATGCTGGTTCTGGTGATAGTAACCTATCTATCTGCAGGGCTGTGATGATATGCTGGTTCTGGTGACAGTAACCTATCTATCGGCAGGGCTGGGGTGATATGCTGGTTCTGGTGATAGTAACCTATCTATCTGCAGGACTAGGGTGATATACTGGTTCTGGTGACAGTAACCTATCTATCTGCAGGGCTGGGGTGATATGCTGGTTCTGGTGATAGTAACCTATCTATCTGCAGGGCTGGGGTGATATGCTGGTTCTGGTGACAGTAACCTATCTATCTGCAGGGCTGGGGTGATATGCTGGTTCTGGTGACAGTAACCTATCTATCTGCAGGGCTGGGGTGATATGCTGGGTCTGGTGACAGTAACCTATCTATCTGCAGGGCTGGGGTGATATACTGGTTCTGGTGACACTAACCTATCTATCTGCAGGGCTGGGGTGATATACTGGTTCTGGTGACAGTAACCTATCTATCTGCAGGGCTGGGGTGATATGCTGGTTCTGGTGACAGTAACCTATCTATCTGCAGGGCTGGGGTGATATGCTGGTTCTGGTGATAGTAACCTATCTATCTGCAGGACTGGGGTGATATGCTGGGGTCTGGTGACAGTAACCTATCTATCTGCAGGGCTGGGGTGATATGCTGGTTCTGGTGACAGTAACCTATCTATCTGTAGGGCTGGGGTGATATGCTGGGTCTGGTGACAGTAACCTATCTATCTGCAGGACTGGGGTGATATGCTGGTTCTGGTGATAGTAACCTATCTATCTGTAGGGCTGGGGTGATATGCTGGGTCTGGTGACAGTAACCTATCTATCTGCAGGACTGGGGTGATATGCTGGTTCTGGTGATAGTAACCTATCTATCTGCAGGACTGGGGTGATATGCTGGGGTCTGGTGACAGTAACCTATCTATCTGCAGGGCTGGGGTGATATGCTGGTTCTGGTGACAGTAACCTATCTATCTGCAGGGCTGGGGTGATATGCTGGGTCTGGTGACAGTAACCTATCTATCTGCAGGGCTGCGGTGATATGCTGGTTCTGGTGACAGTAACCTATCTATCTGTAGGGCTGGGGTGATATGCTGGTACTGGTGACAGTAACCTATCTATCTGTAGGGCTGGGGTGATATGCTGGTACTGGTGACAGTAACCTATCTATCTGTAGGGCTGGGGTGATATGCTGGTTCTGGTGACAGTAACCTATCTATCTGCAGGGCTGGGGTGATATGCTGGTTCTGGTGACAGTAACCTATCTATCTGCAGGGCTGGGGTGATATGCTGGGTCTGGTGACAGTAACCTATCTATCTGCAGGGCTGGGGTGATATGCTGGGTCTGGTGACAGACTTCAGTTAAATAAAACACCTAAGTCTTCTCCGCTCCTTGTGTTCTAGAACTTTCTGCCCTCACAATGTTCTGCATTTCCCATGTGACAGGTTTCCTTATTTCAGTTTCCAGATGATTTGTGACATTCCTGTGATTCCTGTTATTACTTCTATTGTAACTGAATAATTGGTGTTGGAATGTTTTTCAGTATCTACCATACTGACTGCTTTGGAGAATGGGGTTTGTAAGAGAGTGTTTGAAATTCCTACTGGGTTTGTCCTTCAAGATGGTAAGTTTTATAACATAGGAGCCTGATCATCACATTAACCATTTCAGTACTGGCTATTTTTTCTGCTTCAGCACCGGACACATATTACCCTATATGCGGTTTTGGGGTCTGTAACATATTTATCATTTGCGTTGTACAAAATATTTCTGCTTCTTCTTACAAAGTGCTACTAAAAAAAACTTTATTAAATAATTTTTCCTCTCCGTTGTTGTAATTTATTTTGTATTGTGTTGTCAGGGGTGGGGTGAGAACCTGTGATGTGGGCGTGGCATTGGCGTATTATTTTATTTATTTTTAATTATATTACATATATATTTACTTTACTAGATATTTATTTATGTTTTTTTTTTTTTTTACTTTGTGTTCCCATAAGGTCATGCTAATAATATTATAAATGTGAAAGTTTGTATGTTTGTGTTTCTGTTCCTTAATCATGCAACAATGGCTGAACGGATTTGAATTAAATTTGGCACATAGATAGACTGTAACCTCGATTAACACATCAGCTACTTTTTATCCTGATAAATGACATGGCTTCACTACTGTTATGAATTTATGTTCACATACTATATTACACTGCTCTTATCTCAGCTTCTGAGAAAGCCAGGGCTGTTATCTCTCTGCGTAACACACGCTAACCCTCAGTCTTCATGCACTTGCATATTATCTGATCTGCTCCAGGCAGTGCTGACACACTGACATGGCCAAACACCTTTAATCCAAGTTGGCAGTTTGCCAATTTTCAACATGCCTGGAAAAAGAAAATCTAATTTGTTGCAAACAACAAGAGTTATGAAAGAGCCAGAAGTCACAGAGGTCTCCTAAATCAGAGCTGAGGGGGATCATCAACGCCAACAACACACTCATTATGTGGCGTCCCAGTGAGATGCTGAGATGCCAGAACAATCACGGGCACAGCGTGAGGAACGAGTTCAGCAGCAGGCCAGCTTGAGAGCTGCCGAAATGCGGGGGCATGTGGATCATCAACACCAACAACACGCTTATTATGTGGTGTCCCAGAGAGCTGCTGAGATGCCGGAACAATCACAGGCATGGTGTGAGGAACAAGGTCAGCAGCAGAACAGCTTGAGAGCTGCCAAAATGCAGGAGCAGGCAAACCATTGATGGCAGCAATTTCCAGAATATAGGGGGATCATCTATGCCAACAACCCGCAGACTAAGTCACAGGAAAAGGCTAGTAATAGATATTTGGGGACATCCGATCACTCTTTTTTCTTTTTGGTGTTGGGGGCTGATTTCCTCTGTAATTGGGGCTGGTACATTTAGCCCCAGTTGCAGGAGGTTTACAGCCTCCGGCCCATGACTGCAGAGCTGTTCTGGTCTTCTCGGACCCAGCAGTTCCAGCAGTCTATGATCCTGGTGGATCACATGCCCACTGGGTCAGAGAAGAACCACATCATGGCGGCGCCCATAGCTGTGTACACAGAGACAGGAAGGCAATAAATAATAATAAACCTTCCCTGCTTTCTCTAGAGGAGATTCTGCAGTTGCACAATGTTACAGAGCTTGAGGCAGAGGCCCCATGGGACAGAAACTTCGCAATTTGTGCCAGGGGAAAAATTGCGATGTTATATAGTACAGACAAAGTGTATGTGATTCTAGCAAATCCCATGCTGACTTTGTGGTAAAAACCTCTGTGCAGACATGCCTCAATTTCCAAAACCAGCACGATTTTGCAAATCGCAGCATGTCAATTATACCCACAGAAATGCCGGCGGTTTTTCTATAGGTATAATTGTAACAGAAAAGTCTGCAGAAGAGGGCCAACAGGGTGGCTCAGTGGTTAGCACTGCAGCCTTGCAGCACTGGAGTCTTGGGTTCAAATTCCACCACGAACAGCATCTGCAATGAGTTTGTATGTTCTCCCCATGTTTGCGTGGATTTCCTCCTATTCTACAAAAAAATATACTGATAGAAAAAAAAATGTACATTGCTATCTCTCTCTCCCCATATGGGGCTCAAAGTCTACATTTAAAAAAAAAAGAAAACTGCAAACATTCTGTTTAACCGCTTCCCGACCGGCCCCTGCAGATCAACGTCAGCGCGGCTTGGGCTCTGTGCCGCGCCGACGTTAATTAACGGCCCCTTTTAAAATGGGGATCGGGTCTCCCCGAAGGTCGGGAGCTCCGTGGACCAATAGCTGCTGGGGTGCACGGAGACATGATCAGGACCTGATAGATTCAGGTCCCGATCATGTAGTGGCCATGTCAGGAAAAGTTTGTTGGAGTAACAAACTTTCCCTGACATGCGATGCCGCCCGCAGGTTAGATGATCCTGGGGGCGGCATCGGAAGCAAGTGTTAGCTATTAGGGAGCATTCACACGGAGTAACGCCGGCCGTAATTTGTGCTTATTTTTACTGGCTTAGAAATGCGAGGGTCCCGTTTACGCTGCGTTTATGGAGCGTTTACGTGAGCAAAAAACACAGCGTATACGCTCATAGTAAAAAAATGCCGCGTAAACTCGACCCTCGCATTTATACGCCAGTAAAAATAAGCACAAATTACGGCCGGCGTTACTCTGTGTGAATGCTCCCTTAGAGATGAGCGAACAGTAAAATATTCGATGTTCGTTATTCGTTTCGAATAGCCGCTCAATATTGGACTATTGGAAGGAATATGGAACCCCATTATAGTCTATGGGAGAAAATGCTTCATTTCAGGGGATCCCACCATTCAACTCAGGAGAGTCACCAAGTCCACTATGACACCTCAGCAAATGATGCCAACACCTCTGCAATGCAACTGGGACAGCAGGGGAAGCATGTCTGGGGGCATCTAACACACCAAAGACCCTCTATTACCCCAACATCACAGCCTAACAACTACACACTATACACATTCCAAAAAACCTCTATCAAAGTGGGAAAATACCTGGAACCCCAATTTAAGCTTAACAAACATTAACAAGCACCCCTTTATATCATGCTGCCCATGACAACCACAGATGGAATAGACAATGGGAAATCCTTCAGTCCCCCCCTGACCTGTCATTGTGGATGTGTGTGATGTGGTGAGACCTTCCAAAATTCACTTTTCTAGCCCTTAACATGAGCCCTTCCAAACAAAGTTACAGGACCTTATGCTGAGCTCCCAGCAGAGATTGAGGCCCGTCAGGTGACTTCAGCCTCTACCTGCAGAGTTTTAGGCCCTTTAACTTAGTTCAGCCTTCACCAGCAGAGATTTGTTGGTTCTTTGGGTGAGTGGAGCCTTTAAAAAGCAGTGTTTTTGGCCCTTGGAGTGAGTGGAGCCTTTAAACTACAGTGCTTTTGGCCCTTGGCATGAGTAGCGCCTTTAGAAAGCAGTGTTTTTGGCCCTTGGAGTGACTAGAGCCTTGCACCAGCAGTGTTTTTGGCCCTTGGAGTGAGTGGAGCCTTTAAACTACAGTGCTTTTGGCCCTTGGCATGAGTAGAGCCTTTAGAAAGCAGTGTTTTTGGCCCTTGGAGTGACTAGAGCCTTGCACCAGCAGTGTTTTTGGCCTTTGGAGTGAGTGGAGCCTTTAAACTACAGTGCTTTTGGCCCTTGGCATGAGTAGAGCCTTTAGAAAGCAGTGTTTTTGGCCCTTGGAGTGACTAGAGCCTCGCACCAGCAGTGTTTTTGGGCCTTGGAGTGAGTGGAGCTTTTAAACTACAGTGCTTTGGGCCCTTGGCATGAGTAGAGCCTTTAGAAAGCAGTGTTTTTGGCCCTTGGCATGAGTAGAACCTTTAGAAAGCAGTGTTTTTGGCCCTTGGAGTGAGTAGAGCCTTGCACCAGCAGTGTTTCTGGCCCTTGGACTGAGTAGAGCCTTGCAACAGCAGGGTTTTTGGCCCTTGGAGTGAGTGGAGCCTTTAAACTACAGTGCTTTTGGCCCTTGGCATGAGTAGAGCCTTTATAAAGCAGTGTTTTTGGCCCTTGGAGTGACTAGAGCCTTTAGAAAGCAGTGTTTTTGGTCCTTGGAGTGAGTGGAGCCTTTAAACTACAGTGCTTTTGGCCCTTGGCATGAGTAGCGCCTTTAGAAAGCAGTGTTTTTGGCCCTTGGAGTGACTAGAGCCTTGCACCAGCAGTGTTTTTGGTCCTTGGATGAGTGGAGCCTTGCAACAGCAGGGTTTTTGGCCCTTGGATGAGTGGAGCCTTGCAACAGCAGGGTTTTTGGCCCTTGGCGGGAGTAGACACTCTAACCAGCAGAGTTGGGGGGAATCAGGGTGGATTGACACTCTATCCAGCAGAGTTGGGGGTATAAGGATGGATTGTTCCTAGTAGGATCGGAATTGTGTAGCGCTGATGGAGGAGGAGTATGAGGAGGAGGAGGAATTGGAGAGGGTGAGCACACACATGCAACTTCATGTCGGGGTGCTTGACACCGGTGGACATGAAAATAATGGGTGTGGTACATTGAGTTCCAGCGTGTGGGGACGTCGCACATCAGCCGGTGTTCTGGCAGATGGAGGCGTTGTTGGAGGCCTTGGAGGCTAGCAGCGGCTACTGTGGATTTGCGAAAGTGGGCGCACAAGCGCCGCACTTTAACCAGGTTTCCTGGCTGCTGGTCTGGACTGCAGCGCCAGCACTGGCAAGAGTGGGAGAGGCAGTGGCGGCAAGACCGGACATTGATAGTACAGTGTTTGCTCTTTGCCACTGAGCCCAGTGCTTGCCCTCCAAATGACGGTGCATGGCAGTGGTTGTGAGGTTGCTCTTTTCAGAACCCCTACTCAGTTTTGAGTTGCAGAGTGTGCAAACGGCACTATATTTGTCCGTAGCACAGACATTAAAAAATTCCACACCACCGAAGACCATGGCTTCGATGGGGGAGTTTTTCTAGGCTGGCTAAAAGAGGGAACATTTTGGGCCCTGCTGGCTGTGGCCTGGCTTCAGTGAAGCAGCTGTCCTCTGCCTCTCTACATGCCTCTGCCTCTAGCCACCCTCTTTGGTGCTGCACTTCCCTCCACATCTCCACTGCTCTCCCCGCTTGACATGCGCCATGTCCAGGTCGGGTCAGTGGCCTCATCGTCCACCACCTCCTCTTCCAAATCCTCCAACGGCTCCTCCTCCTCCTCTTGCGCAACGACGGCGGCAACAGGCTGCCCTGATGGCAACTGTGTCTCATCATCGTCGTCACTGAGGGCCGATTGCTGGTCAACAGAAACAACAGGAGATAATGGATGCTCCAGTGTTTGTGCATCAGGGAAGTCATCTATTACCTCTGGTGATTCAGGATGTGATAGGACAGAGAGAGGGACAGTGAATGGAGCCGAAAATAGTTCCTGGGAGGCGGGAAAGGTAGGATTAGGTTGCTGGGAAGATTGGGTATGTTGTGAGGAAGGAGGAGCAGACTGTTAAGTAGGAGGAGGAGTTGAGGTAGAGGCTGACTGGCTGGTGGAGAATGTGCTGGAAGCATTGTCCTCCAGCCATTGTAACACCTCTTCCTGGTGCTCGGGCTTACTTAGGTTTGTACCCTGCAGCCTACTCAATGTGGTCATCAAGCCAGGGACTGTGGAGAAGCATAATGCTTGCTGCCGAGCTGTAGGCGCAGTAGACGCTGTTGGTTGAGTGCAACCTTGCTGAACATCTGCATTTCCACGCCCCTGTCCTCGTCCTCTTCCCCGTCCTCTTGCGCTAGCTTTGCGCATTTTGGATGGTCTATACACCACAAAGAAAAGCTGTTTTCCAGCTCTATATCAACTTGGAAATGCAGTGAATTGCTGCAATTTTTCAGGCACCCCAAAAATGCAAGATTTTTATCAGGTATATGAACTTGGAAATGCAGTGGATTATTTCAATTTTTAAGGCCCCCCAAAAATGCAAGGTTTTTATCAGGTATATGAGCTTGGAAATGAAGTGAATTGCTGCAAATTTTTCAGGCACCCCAAAAATGCAAGGTTGTTATCAGGTATATGAACTTGGAAATGCAGTGAATTGCTTCAATTTTTCAGTCCTCCCAAAAAATGCAAGGTTTTTATCAGGTATATGAACTTAGAAATGCAGTGAATTGCTGCAAATTTTTTAGGCACCCCAAAAATGCAAGGTTTTTATCAGGTATATGAACTTGGAAATGCAGTGAATTGCTGCAATTTTTCAGGCACCCCAAAAATGCAAGATTTTTATCAGGTATATGAACTTCGAAATGCAGTGGATTGCTTCAATTTTTCAGGCACCCCAAAAATGCAAGATTTTTATCAGGTATATGAACTTCGAAATGCAGTGGATTGCTTCAATTTTTCAGGCACCCCAAAAATGCAAGATTTTTATCAGGTATATGAGCTTGGAAATGCAGTGAATTGCTGCAATTTTTCAGGCACCCCAAAAATGCAAGGTTTTTATCAGGTCTATGAACTTGGAAATGCAGTAGATCGCTTCAATTTTTCAGGCACCAAAAAAATCCAAGGTTTTTATCAGGTATATGAACTTGGAAATGCAGTGAATTGCTGCAATTTTTCAGGCACTCCAAAAATGCAAGGTTTTTATCAGGTCTATGAACTTGGAAATGTAGTAGATTGCTTCAATTTTTCAGGCACCCCAAAAATCCAAGGTTTTTATCAGGTATATGAACTTGGAAATGCAGTGAATTGCTTCAATTTTTCAGGCCCCCCCAAAATGCCAAGTTTTTATCAGGTATATGAACTTGGAAATGCAGTGAATTGCTTCAATTTTTCAGGCCCCAAAAAATTCAAGGTTTTTATCAGGTATATGAACTTGGAAATGCGGTGGATTGCTGCTATTTTACAATTAACAGCAAAATGCAAGGTTTTTATCACCTATATGAACTTAGAATTGCAGTGGATTGCTTCAATTTTTCAGGCACTCCAAAAATGCAAGATTTTTATCAGGTATATGAACTTGGAAATGCAGTGGATTGCTTAAATTTTTCAAGCACCCCCAAAATGCAAGGTTTTTATCAGGTATATGAACTTAGAAATGCAGTGAATTGCTCCAATTTTTCAGGCACCCTGAGGTACTTTTAGGCTTGGTCTTGAAGAGGTTAAAGCACTGCGGGAAGAACCGTGATGTGTTCACACCACAGTATTTCCCATGATACTTTATTGCTGGGGAATTTTCCTATCTCACTGTTTCAGCTTTTTTTTTTCAAATGCAGATTGTGAGCCCCACATAGGGCTCACAATGTACATTTTTTCCCTATCAGTATATCTTTTTGGAATATGGGATGGAAATCCATGCAAACACAGGGAGAACATACAAACTCCTTGCAGATGGTTTTTTGCCCTTGGCGGGATTTGAACACCAGGTCCCAGTGCTGCAAGGCTGCAGTGCTAACCACTGAGCCACCATGTGGCCCCTCACTGTTTCAGCTTTGCCTGCAGTCTCTTCTTCTCACTTCCTATATTTCTCCACACCCTGACTTTCCCAACTTTTTGAACGGGCCTGAGAAGGATCGAAATACTAATTCAGATCAGATAATATGCAGATACTTGCAAAGAACAGACTCACTGTTATCTGTGTGTTTACATAGAGCGTTAATAGACTCGGCTTTATCAGCAAACTGCAATTAGCTGAACTGATTATCCTGTCGGCAGAGCAGTAAATGACTTCACTTTACCTATTTCACAGGTCCATGGTTTTAGCAACGCTGTGTGATCAATAGGAGGAATAAGTTCACATAGCAGGCAAACAAAGCAGAATTTCTAAAGCAATATATTTAGGAAAGTCTTCAATTTACATGAACTACCAGTATAGATAGGATCCTTGAGGTGGGACAACCCCTCTAAAACTGCAAGGACCATTCCTCAGGAGGGTAATAATGGTCGTGAATTGCCTCGATTTGTACACAATTTGTCTGCCTTTGAATTGGCGCCGTCCAAACTCTTTACAGATGATTTTTCAATCTTTTCCCACGAGCATCAACAACTCTTTCTTGAAAGATTCTCATATAAGCCCTTTATATGTGCTATGAGTGGATATATGCACTGATGACAAAATTCAGCTCCTTCTGTTCTAGAACTTTCTGCCCTCACAATGTTCTGCATTTCCCATGTGACAGGTTTCCTTTAAATCTAAAATATCTGGGAATAACTTCTTGTTTTATTTCAGGTTATGCAGCAATGGGGTGCCTGGTGAAAAAGTTTATACCAGACAATTTCTTCTTTGAATATCCTTGCCCGAATAACGCCAAATGAAGTTATAAAACAGATATTTCTGGGAGGAATATTGCAGCCTGGAGAAACCTCCGATGATCACATCAAGCAAGAAATCAAATAATGAATGATTCTGCCATTTGCTATTGTTACATGAGCCTGAGATTAGAGCTAGAAGTGAATAGAGAGAGATAGGACAGGTCACATAGACAGCGCTGCCGCTTACACACAGCTAACCCTTTCCATGCCAATAATCTATATTGTCTGACAATACCTGCAATAAACCAATTTCCTCTCTATACACTGTCTTGGAACATAATTTTTATTTTTATTTTTTACTGAAGGTAATCCTGTTAGTGAAAAATGTCATTCTAAGGACAATTTTTGTTTAGCTAGTTCTCTTTACGCCCATGGGCACATATATAATTCTAGATATGTATCACACATAGGGCCACAGCCCAGATAGAGGGACCCAGAGGATAGTAGTGGTGATAGCTGTAACACTGCCCCAATCTGCCCAGCTCACCTCGGCCGGACACCGACATGGGGCCAGCTGTGCTACTGGATGGTGGTGGTAGTAGTTACCTTTGGGCACATCCAGTTGGAAAGGGGTCCTGAGGGTCTGAGCCGGTGTGATGGTGTTCAGAAGGGCCCTGATATTATTGCAGCAATGACTTAGGAGGTTGTGGTACAGTTGAAACAGGATGAACTTTACTCAGTAACTGTATACCTTGCAGCTTCCCAATGGGGTAATAGTTCCCCACTGTGTAGTATACCTAGCCTTGGCCTTAAGGGGTGCCCAGATATAATGGGGCTCCAGTGCTGTACTCCACTCCAACAACTCTCTGAAAATAAGTCACCTCCTAGTGGGGCTGTAATTCTAGGTCATCCTTACAGGGGAAAGGTTACTTTATAGAGGCCAGTCCCATATTACACATCCTGGCATTCAGGACTCCTTCTTTCCTCCTGGAACTGTGTCCGAATACTAGACAGCAGAATACCCTGTCTCAGCGCTGTCTCAATAAGAGTCTTGGGCTAATGGGCTGATCCTTCACCATCAGGGGCTTAATAGAAGCTGTAGGGTCTCAGCGTGTCTGTGTTCTCTGATACAATTACAACTACACACTACTGAATTACAACTGAGGCATCAATGGTTCCTTGAAGACAAAAGTCTCCTAGACTCCACCTATTCAGGTCAGGGCTGTACCAAGTGTGTGTGTGTGTGTGTGTGGGGAACTATATAGTTGGAAAACCAAATAGGGAAATACAATGGGGAAGCTGTAAAAACAATACATACATTTAACATGAAATATATAGACGGGATATATATAGACATCCAGAGGCACAAAGACAATTAAAGCAGGAGCACTCTGGGATGCTGCAGTAGTAGTACAGTAGTAGTAATGGCCGTGGTACTAGTAGTAATGCATCCTTCACTAATATAAAGAATTAATCACTGTTGGTTTAGGATTTTATTTTTTTAATAATTAAACTATATGAGTGAAAAAAACAAACAAGCAGGCGACAGATAAAAAGAGGAGGAAACACTCATGCAAGTAATATTACTAGTACTAACAATAGAAATGTGGATGGCAAGAGCAACACTACTTCTGGTTTTGGTGATACCGCTAGTAGCCGCAGGGTTGTTGAACTTCCTGAGGATGTTGATGAAGTTTTTGATTATTTCGCTGGCTCATTTCGTCCTTTTCTTAAGACAGCCGGGAACCTTATAAAGGCTCCCAGTTTGTTATAGAATTATAGCTATTGAGGCCGATCTATGACGAGCCTCAAAGCTATATAGCGAATCACCCATAGACTACAATATAGGTAAATTGCAGTTATGGGACTTACAATAAAATGATTGCAGGTTCATGTTTAAAAAAAAACCAGAAAAAAACATGGAGACCTGTAATAAAGTGAGCGCCACAGTTTATGGTGGACTAGAGGGCAGTGAGAGCATTTGCTGAAAGGCCTTGGAGAAGAGTGTTACAATAGTCTAAGCAGGAGATAATGAGGGCATGGACTAGTATTTTTGCAGTTTCAGGGTTAAAGAGCGGATTCGATGGATGTTCTTGACTTGGAGGCGGCACGAGGTGTTGAGGGTTGGATGCGTAGCTTGAAGGATAGGTTGGTGTCAATGGTTATTCCAAGGCAGCAGACCTGTGGGACAGGGGTAAGTGTGACGCCATTAACTTTGATAGATGGGTCCGGTAGGGGGTGCTGTGCGAGGTGGGGCAAAGATGATGAATTCTGTTTTCTCCATGTTGAGTTGGAGAAAGTGAGAGGAGAGAAAGGAGCCTACAGCCACTAGACACTCTAGAACTGTGTATTATAGAGCAGTAATGTCTGGTCCAGAGAGATATAATTGAGTGTCATCAGCATAGCAATGGGAATGAAACTCATGAGATTCTGTGCGCTGACCAAGGCCGAGGGTTTAGATTGAGAACAGGAGGGGTCCTAGGACGGAGCCTTGGGGGACACCTACAGAAAGTATTTGGTTAGAAATCTTAATTTCTACAATTATTTTCATGCAATTCTTTTATAGCGGCAAAGTTGTGAAACCTGAATGAATTGTCTAGTCTCAGAATAGTAAATTATGGAAGTATGATTGCCATAGTCATCAAAATTACGGAGATTCATTGCATTTCCCTTTAACCATCTATTGTACAAGAACAACACAACCCCATAAACCTGGCCAGAAGGGCTCCTGTGTATTCTGCTAATGATTTAATGCTGAAACGTTGTCGTGTTCCTTCCCAGTGTAAGATGTGGTTGAGAGAAATACACAGTAACATACACAACATGTTCTCGGATGTCCCAGAGTCAATAACCAGAGGTGATGGTACCAGCTCAGTCCGCCCGCAGTATTATGTCACACTGCCAGGCAATTTGTTACCAGTAAGTACACAGTGTAAGGAGGAGAACACTTAGGCCTTCCAGGAGTCATTAAAACATCTTTGCAATTCATGGACAAACAAAGTTGGCTTATAGATGCAAAATCAACTGAAGAATTGCTGTGAAGTGATGTATTAGTACACCATGAACATGGCTTAGGAGCCAAGGCGGCACCATCAGGAGAGGAGGTTGTTACACACGGGTCACATCCTGCAAAACATAGTGTGTGGCCTTTGAACCCCTTAGATGCCACCATCAATATTGGTGGTGGCATCTAAGAGGTCTCTTTGTATCCCTCCTCCCCCTTATTGGCATCCACATGATGTGAATGCAGGATGTTAATGTGTGAAAGTTGTAAATATGTGAATCACAAAAACATTGTTATCCTTAAAACTAAATGCAATATAACTATTTATGTTTCAAATTGAATATGATATTATGTGACAAGATGATGGTGGCAATATCTGGATATAGCTATATTATGCCTTTTTGTGCCCTCCTGGCATCTTGTAATCTATTGTCTTTGGAGATAGTTGTCCTCCCCCAACTGACTTGAGCAGTCTCCATTGGGTTGGGAACAATGGGCATCTCTAAGTGGAAAAACCAGTTAGGCTGTTGTGGAGCATGAACAGATAACATTCGATTAACCCAAAGCCCCCACACATCTAGAGGCTGGGAGTGGATGGAGGTCATAGCTAAATCAAAGCTGTATACTAGGTTATATGTATATACTGTAATGGGATTGTGAAGATTGAGGCTGCATAGACATTCCTAAGGGTTATGGACTTTTGACAGTGTACCAGACATCATGACAAGATGGCCTCTATACTGTGCTCAGGTGTAGGCCTAAACATGTGGACACAAGGAGATTATACAGGGTTTCCCATGAGAGCATGGGAGGACTTGGCACACCCACAGGAACTACATCACAGAATCACATGACAATAAGTCACTCCCACAGGAAATGACATCGGAAAAGCCACACGGCAAGAAGCTACATCACTTCCTGGAGGTAGTGCCCTGGAGCTGATGTCACAGGAGGCGGATACCTCGATCAACCAATCAGAGCTTGCTGTTTGTTTACTTCCTGTATGTGGCTATAAACACCTTGATACATAATAAAGCTCTCTTTGGGCACTGCTCAGACTAAGAAAGAGATTCTTATACCGACTCTCCTTGTGTGGTGTGGGATTTCATGGAGAGCTCTTAGTCTTTGAATTTGGCCAGCAATGGTCACTCACAAGTTAGCTGCTGAACAGGGGACCACAAAATGACCTTGTTTCTGACAAATGCAGTGCCATGTGACTTACTGACAGTCCCCACGTCACCATCGTAAGTAAACCTATGACACTCTTCTGGGGTTAAATGTTCGATAATTCCTGTTTAGTAATAACATGTTGACGGACCACAAACCTTCCAAAAATTTCCATTTTCCCCAGCCATGTACATGTAGGACTCTCAGTAGTCAGGTGACTATGGACTAACTGATCCTGGAGGTTTCTACCTAAATGTGGCAAATGGTCTCTGTGACAGCAGTCAATTCGGTTCGGGGTCCAACTTAAGAATGCCCCAATTTGTATCCAGAATACCCATCCCTTGTAGGGTCATCGAATGTCCCTATAATCCGTCGCTCCTGATCCTCTGATTTAGAGTCGTTAAGTTTTATTTTTTTAGTTGGCTACTTCTCGCTGATATTTGATATTTTGCGTCACCGTCCTACAGAGAAACCTGAAGCTCTTAATAGTCCTAAAAAACAACTTTACTCACGATATGATGAAGCCATATTTAGTAAGTTGCTTTATTTCTGTCTCCCCCTGTTATAAATGAGAACTTTTCTACTTTCCAAGCAGGAGAACTGGTTTCTGATTTCTCCAAACCACATCCTAGTAACATCCATCCAACCTGCTGTTGACTTATACTCACTATCCGGTTTGGTCGCTTTCCTTGCTAAAGATGATGCAAGCGGAGCTGAGAGAGTGTTGCTAATATTTGGAGACAATCTCTGAAAATCTCAGATGTATCAATGTCGGGAGGACGATACATGTTAAGTGTATAGTGTAAGGTCTACTGGTGTTATATATAAGATCTCCTAGGATAAGTCACAGTATGGATACTACAGAACACAAGACCACTGTATGATGAGATAGGTGTGAGGAAGATCCTGTGATTTATATGTGTAGGTTATAGATGAGATTTGCTTATCTCTATGAGCCAATAATAGCAGTAATGTCATTCCCATCTCTATTCTCTATACGCTCTACTGTGTGCAGAGGCGGCTGCATTTCTTACATGTGACTATGCAGATAAATAGATTGGTGGGAAAAGATTCTGAATAACTTAGGGCTCATTCACACTACGTATACAGCAGCTTATTCTGAATGTAAAACACGTTCAGAATAAGCGGCGTATAAAGCAGTTCCCATTCATTTCTATGGGAGCCGGCATACGAGCGCTCCGCATAGAAATGAATGGGCTGCTTCTTTCACTGCGAGCAGTCCCATTGAAGTGAATGGGAAGTGCTGGCGTGTACAGCTCGGCATGAGCAATTCATCTGAGTATGAAAGCAGCTTCTAAAATACCATAGCAAAGCAACAAACATGTGGTGGAAGGTTCTGGTATCTCTAGAGACCCACAAAACCCAAAGTGTAGGATCTTCCAGAGACCTGCAGTTGTGTATAAAACTACTATGTAATCACCCCTAGCAGAAATGGCCGCAGTGCGCCCAGACATCCATGAAGACTAATGCTGAAGCAGTCTTATTTACTGAAAAGAGCCGGGATGGGATGCGATGCCGTCAGCTGGGAAAAACCGGGGTGGCGCCCAGGAGAGCCAACCACGCCCGCAGCACCCACGCGCCGGGCCCGACCCCCGCGCCACGGGGGGCGGCCGTCCTGGTCCTGGACACCGAAGAGGAGGAGGGGGATGCGGCCTCAGAGTCCCCCTCCGGGCGGCTGCGGCCCGCGCGCGGATTCCTCCCGCGCTCTGGGTGAACCACGGGAGAGCTGGCCCGGGTACCTGAAGCCGGAGGGTCCCTCCTGGGGCTCCGAGATGGGCGCCGCCCGCCCCCTATCAGGAGAATAGCGCTCCGGCGGCCGTGACCGCCGAGCACGCGACGTGACCGGGGGAGACGAGTCCCGGCCAGGGGGCAGCCGAACCTCCGCAACCAGTTGATTGAGGGCCCGGTCGCCATGAACTGCTGCCGCTGCCTGCAGCAGGGCCCTCAGAGCAGCTAAATCCGCCATCGCAATCCAGGTACATCCACTTCACGCTGTGATGACTCACGACTGAGCCCCACTGCCAACACCCCCACCTAAAATAACCTCCGACTCCACCCACTATTTTCCCGCTATTGACCATTAGAGTTAACCCTTCCGTTTCCTAATCCTCCCCCCTGTCATGCCGTCCCCAGTCCCAAGGGCCTAGGGCCTTTCCTTTAAGCATATACTGTCATTATTTACACATCATAAAGGCGGAGGTGTGGCGGTATATGACAGTTATCCAATAGAATATAACCCTACAGGTTTGGTCACATGATATTGACACCCTCTCTTTTTGTGCAAACACTAATAAAAAAGCAGACGCCTCGCACTGTCACATTACAATAGCTCTAGCGGATCGGAGTCACAGCCACCAGTCTCTGAGCAGCATCAGACATGGAGAGATCTATCATTGTCTGTCTTCTTATATGGGTGATCGGCGTTCACTGCCAACCTATAACAAGTAAGAATTTCATTTTTTTTGTACAGTTTTCAGTAGAATCAGGTTTATATGTTTCTGTGCATTATGGTGTCAGAGCGACCAGAGGCTCGTGGTCATCTCCAACTATACTGAGAAGTATTCTACCTAGCCAGGAACATCTCCTCTCATCTACCCAAGGACAGGGCAGCCAAAACACAAACTCATCTCAGCCAGGCACATTGTCCCCAGGGTATAAGTGAGGGAGCAGATGATGGACACAACAGAGATGCTCAGCAGAAAAGAAGAGCGAGGAACATCCTGAGCAGCCGAATCCTCCAGATACAAATCACCTTGTACAGCTCCAGATCAGTAGTCTCAGGTTACTACAGCAAACGCCCAATTCTCACAGGAGGGCACTCGCCATCTACGGAAATCACTTCTGAGGCAGACGCCAGGTTTACTGTACTATACTTACACTATATATAATACATAGACTATCCTTACTATACATAACACATATACTATCCTTACTATACATAACACATATACTATCCTTACTATACATAACACATATGCTATCCTTACACTATGTAACACATATACTATCCTTACAAATCAAATCAAATCAAAAAAATGCTTTATTGGCACGTCCGAATAGGTATTTGGCATTGCCAAAGCTAGTAAAGTGGGGGGGGGGGGGGGGGGGGGGGAAGTTGGGTTGGGTGGGTGGTGGGTATGGGGGGGGGTTTGGGTTATAACAGTCCATGGAGTCTCATCTTCCTCTTCGTTGGTGACTGCTATATGGGGGGGGTTAGAGGTGGGGTGGGGCAGGGCGGTTGGTTTGGGGTATAACAGTCCGTGAAGTCTCATCTTCCTCTTCGTTGGTGGCTGCTATATGGGGAGGTGGGGGTGGGGGTGGGTGGGGCGGGTGTTTTGGGATAAATATAACAGTCCATGGAGTCTCATCTTCCTCTTGTTTGGTGACAGCTGGACACGTATTGGGCAGCGATCTCCACAGTGGCCTCTTCTTCTCCCAGTAGGATGTAGAGTTTCCTCTTCTCGTCTGCAGATATGAAGTCTGGGATGTGGGCAGAGAGTCTTTGGTAGTAGACGGCCCTCATAGCTGAGTATTTGGTGCAGTGTAGCAGGAAGTGGGTCTCGTCTTCTAGGGCCCTCTGGTCACAGTGCTGGCACAGTCTCTTCTCCCGTGGCTTGTACGTCTGCCTGTATCACCCCGTCTCTATCTCTAGGTTGTGGGCGCTCAGTCTGTACCGGCTCAGGGTCTGTCTGTGCTTGGGGTGGCGTATTCTCTCCAGGTAGGTGGCCATGGTGTAGTCCCTTTGTAGGGATTGGTACACGGTGAGTTTCTTGGAGTTATTTATTTCATTTCTCCATTCTTCAATGTACCGCTCTCTGTTTGCCTCTGTGGTCGCCTTTATTTCGGCCTTGGTTATCATCTGTTGGTGTTTTTGGTTTGGTGGTTGGCTGCTGTTTGGTTGTTGAATGTCTGGTTTGCTCAGGTGGCTTAGCCATGCTTGGTGGTGGTAGGAGTCAGGCTTGCTCCCCTGGATGTGTGCCTGGAAAGCTAGCGCCCTCTTCTGTATGGTGAGCCATAGGGGGAGTCTGCCTAGCTCTGCCCTGCAGGCTATGTTGGTGGTGTTGCGATGGACATGGAGCAGGTATTTGCAGAACTCCAGGTGGAAGTTCTCTGTTGGGCTGGAATCCCACCTTGACTGGTCTGGGTAGGTGGCTGGGCCCCAAACCTCGCTGCCATAGAGAAGGATTGGGGAGATGACAGCGTCAAATATCTTCAGCCAGACCCTCACCGGTGGTTTGAGGTGGTACAGTTGTCTTCTGATGGCGTAGAAGGTTCTGCAGGCTTTTGCTTTCAGGGTTTCTATTGCTGCTTTGAAGCTTCCTGATTGGCTGAGCTCCAGCCCCAGGTAGGTGTAGCTGTTGGTTTTCTCCAGTGTGGAGCCGTTCAGTGTGAATTGTGGGGTGGTGGAGGCTTTATTGTGGCCCTTCTTCTGAAATACCATGATTTTGGTCTTCTTCTGGTTGATGGGTAGGGCCCATGTGGTGCTGAATTTTTCCAGCACTGACAGGCTTTCTTGGAGGTCTTTCTCGGTGGGGGCCAGGAGTAGGAGGTCATCGGCATACAGCAGGAACTTCACCTCTCGATTGTTCAGGGTGAGGCCTGGGGTTGGTGAGGCCTCCAGGGCTGTAGCCAGTTCATTGATATAGATGTTGAAGAGCGTTGGGCTCAGGCTACAGCCTTGTCTGACCCCTCGGGCCTGTTGGAAGTATGCTGTCCTTTTCCCATTCACCTTCACACTGCACTGGTTTCCGGTGTAGGAGCTCTTGATGACGTCGTACGTTCTTCCTCCTATTCCACTCTCTAGGAGTTTTAGAAGTAGGCCTGGGTGCCATACTGAATCAAACGCCTTCTTAAAGTCCACGAAGCAGGCGAATATCTTGCCTCTTCTGGTGTTGTGGACGTGCGTCTTGATGAGGCTGTGCAGGGTGTAGATATGGTCTGTGGTGCGGTGGTTTGGCATGAACCCTGCTTGGCTCTTGCTGAGGACCCCGTGTTGTGTGAGGAAGGTGAGGATTCTGTTATTGATGATGCTGTTGAACAGTTTCCCCAGCGTGCTGCTGACGCAGATCCCTCTGTAGTTGTTGGGGTCATATTGGTCCCCATTCTTGTAAATGGGGGTTATGAGCCCTTTGTTCCAGTCTTCGGGGAAGTGTCCAGAATTGAGCACGAGGGTGAATAGCTTTGCCAGTGCCGCGTGTATTGCTGGAGGGCTGTATTTGATCATCTCTGGTAGGATGCCATCAGGGCCACTGGCCTTTTTGCCTTTCAGCAGGACAATTCTTTCCTGTATATCTTTTATGGTGATTGGTGAGTCCAGAGGGTTCTGGAAGTCTTTGATGACTTTCTCCATGTCCCTCAGTTTGGTGATTATCTGTTGCTGTTCTGGAGTTAGTTCTTCTTCCGGGATGTTTTTGTAGAGACCTCTGAAGTAGTTGAGCCAGATATTGCCATTTTGGATGTGGAGAGAGTTTTTCTTGGGCTTTGTGCCCATGTGGTGCCAGGTCTCCCAGAATGAGCTGTCCTGGAGGGAGTCCTCTAGTTGCTCGATTTTGTGGGAGAGGTATCTCTGTTTCTTCTCTCTGAGGGTGCCCTTGTATTGCTTGCATAGATTGCTGTAGGCTTCCCTCACCTCCTTGTTGTTGGGGTCCCTGTGTTTTTGGTTGGAGGCTGTTCTTAGGGTATGGCGTAGTGCTTTGCAGTCGCTGTCGAACCATTTGTGGGACTGTTTGTTGGTTTGTCTTATTGGTTTGGTTCGTTTCAGGCCTGCTAGTTCTGCTGTGGTCTGTAGGATGTACTTGAGATCCTTCACAGCTCTGGTGACTCCCTGTTGGTCTGGCTGATAGGTGTTTGTATGGAAGTTTGTGAGCAGTGTCTTGATTTCGGGTCGGTTGGTTGGGTTGGTATATTCTATGGCCTGGTGGTTGGCCCATTTGAAATGTCTTGGTAGGTTGTAGAGGCCGGACTGTTGGGGCTCATGTATGGGTGTTTTGTTCCTGGTTCTCATGTATAGTAGGATCTGGTTGTGGTCTGATAGATGGGAGTCAGGTGCGATTGTGAAGTCTTCAATGTCTGACAGGTCTGCGTCTGTAATGGCATAGTCCACCACGCTGTTGCCCACCTGAGAGTTTAGTGTGAAGCGTCCTCTGGGATCGCCTGTGGTACGTCCGTTTATTATGTACAGTCCTAGGCTTCGGCACATGTTCAGCAGTTGTCTCCCACTCTTGTTGACAATTCTGTCTTGGCTGTTTCTTCTTGTCTGTGTGGGTTCTGGGTGGTGGATCTCACTACTGTGCATATGTGGGTTGTCGTCAGGGGGCAGGTAGTCTATCTCTGTGCCTGTCCTTGCATTCAGGTCTCCGCATATTAGTACTCTGCCTTTGGGTTGGAAGTGGACAGCTTCCCTTTGTAGGACCTCGTAAGTGTCGGGGTGGTGGTAGGGGGACCCTGGTGGGGGCATATATACTGCACAGAGATAGATGTCCTGCTGGCCGCTGAGGATGGAGCTGCTTATTTTTATCCATATGTGATTAGTTCCACGTTTGGTAGCTTTTACGTGTTCTTTGAGCTCCTCCTTGTACCATATTAGTATGCCTCCTGAGTGGCGGCCATGTTTGGTTGTCTTGTTTTTCTGGGCGGGCACTGAGAATTCCTTGTAGCCCATGGGTGTTAGGGACTCGTCATCTGCCCGGGTCCATGTCTCTAGGAGGATTTGAATGTCTATGTTTTTTAGTCTGTCTATGAAGTCTGGATCTTTTGATTTAGATCCAAAGGCTGAGGCGTTCAGCCCTTGTATGTTCCAACTACTGATAGTTAGTGATTTCATCTTCGGTATGTAAACCTTGTAATGAGCTGTCCTGCAGAGGACGGGCTGGGTTCTTGGTTGGTTGCAGTTTGGCCAGGTATTGGTTTATGTGCATTGCTGTTGTGGCCATTGTAGTGACCGCATGCTCTATTCTCTTTATTGTCTCTATGTCGGTGCTCTGGGTTGCTCTGGTTGGCTTTTTCTTGATAGGTGGCATCTTTGGGGGGTTCTGTCTTGGATATTGGCGGTTGTCGGGTATTATTTCCATGGTTCTTTGTCTTGTTTGGTGTCTAGGCCCGGGGGCTCTGTTGAGCACTAAGTCTTTGAATTCCTTCGCTAGGAGGCTGACGCCATGTTTATTGAGGTGTTTGTCATCATATAGGTGACGCTTATCTATGGAGGGGTGTTGTGCCAGGGTGATGCCTGGTGTTTGTCTGATTCTGGTCGCCAGCTCTTTGTTGATCCCCATGATGGTAGCTTCAGAGATGTCTTCTCATGAGAGCAGAGATGACAGGATGATACTACTGTCTGGGAACTGTTGCTTTGCTTTCTCTGCTAGTTGGACCAGTTGGCCCGCTGTCTGTTGGGGCTGGTCAGAGAGATCTTCTGTGCCTGTGTGTATGACAATGTGTTTCGGGGTAGTGAAGAAAGGCTTGCAAATGACAATGTTGGCTTTTTCAATGGTTGGGCTGTGGATTTTCTTGACTCTTTGCCGTGGGAAGAGCTTTCTTGTATTAATGTACTTGCCATTGGAGTCTATGATCAGGACTATATCTGGGTTTGAGGTTTTTGTTATAGTTTTCGTTGTTTGGGTTCTCTCTGGCTCTATGTCTGGGGTGATGGGCAGTTCTGGACTTTCTTGTGATGTGTGAGGCATTTCTGGCTTATTGATACCTTGATCAGAGACTGTTGTGTTTTCCTCCCCCTCTTCCTTAGATCTTATCTCTTGTGCCTGTAGTTTCAGGCCTGATAACTCTTCCTTTAGATCTGTGATTTCTTGTAGGCATTGCGTCATTTTATCCCACAGCTTGACATTCTCTTGCTGGCAGGCTGCTATCTCTTTTCTCAGATTTGTGTTTTCCTGGATAAGTTTGTGAGTGGCTTTTGTGTCGCCATTTGTGCTGGACAGTTCGTTGACATTACAGTTTCTATTATAATTGTGTTTATAGATAGTAAAATCTCTCTCCAGCCGGGATACAATCTCTGTGAGGGACTCTACTGAGAGGTGTGAGGAGTCAGGGGAGGGCTTGCTGGCTTGTGTACTGGCAGTGTTGGGGGATGTCACGGGTAATTCACCTGAGTCCGTGGGTGATCCTGTGTCTGTACCCCTTTTTAGTTGTGCCTGATTCTTGATTTCTGGGAATTTTTCTATACATAACACATATACTATCCTTACTATACATAACTAGAGATGAGCGAACAGTGTTCTATCGAATCAGTGTTCGCTATGTTCGAATCGAATCGAACACCGCGTGGTAAAGTGCGCCAAAATTCGATTCCCCTCCCACCTTCCCTGGCGCCTTTTTTGCACCAATAACAGCGCAGGGGAGGTGGGACAGGAACTACGACACCGGGGGCATTGAAAAAAATTGGAAAAAGTCATTGGCTGCCGAAATCAGGTGACCTCCATTTTAGACGAATAGTGGATTTCAAATCCGGGTCATATGAGAATGTGAACTTTGTGACTATGAGACAGGGATAGCTGTACAGGCAGGGATAGCTAGGGATAACCTTTATTTAGGGGGGAATGTTATTAAAAATAACTTTTTGGGGCTCTATCGGGTGTGTAATTGTGATTTTTGTGAGATAAACTTTTTCCCATAGGGATGCATTGGCCAGCGCTGATTGGCCGAATTCCGTACTCTGGCCAATCAGTGCTGGCCAATGCATTCTATTAGCTTGATGAAGCAGAGTGTGCACAAGGGTTCAAGCGCACCCTCGGCTCTGATGTAGCAGAGCCGAGGCTGCACAAGGGTTCAAGCGCACCCTCGGCTCTGATGTAGGAGAGCACACACATTCAGCTCTACTTCATCGGGCTAATAGAATGCATTGGCCAGCGCTGATTGGCCAGAGTACGGAACTCGACCAATCAGCGCTGGCTCTGCTGGAGGAGGCGGAGTCTAAGATCGCTCCACACCAGTCTCCATTCAGGTCCGACCTTAGACTCCGCCTCCTCCGGCAGAGCCAGCGCTGATTGGCCGAAGGCTGGCCAATGCATTCCTATGCGAATGCAGAGACTTAGCAGTGCTGAGTCAGTTTTGCTCAACTACACATCTGATGCACACTCGGCACTGCTACATCAGATGTAGCAATCTGATGTAGCAGAGCCGAGGGTGCACTAGAACCCCTGTGCAAACTCAGTTCACGCTAATAGAATGCATTGGCCAGCGCTGATTGGCCAATGCATTCTATTAGCCCGATGAAGTAGAGCTGAATGTGTGTGCTAAGCACACACATTCAGCACTGCTTCATCACGCCAATACAATGCATTAGCCAGTGCTGATTGGCCGAATTCCGTACTCTGGCCAATCAGCGCTGGCTCTGCTGGAGGAGGCGGAGTCTAAGGTCGGACCTGAATGGAGACTGGTGTGGAGCGATCTTAGACTCCGCCTCCTCCAGCAGAGCCAGCGCTGATTGGCCGAATTCCGTACTCTGGCCAATCAGCACTGGCTAATGCATTGTATTGGCGTGATGAAGCAGTGCTGAATGTGTGTGCTTAGCACACACATTCAGCTCTACTTCATCGGGCTAATAGAATGCATTGGCCAGCGCTGATTGGCCGAATTCCGTACTCTGGCCAATCAGCACTGGCTAATGCATTGTATTGGCGTGATGAAGCAGTGCTGAATGTGTGTGCTTAGCACACACATTCAGCTCTACTTCATCGGGCTAATAGAATGCATTGGCCAGCGCTGATTGGCCGAATTCCGTACTCTGGCCAATCAGCACTGGCTAATGCATTGTATTGGCGTGATGAAGCAGTGCTGAATGTGTGTGCTTAGCACACACATTCAGCTCTACTTCATCGGGCTAATAGAATGCATTGGCCAGCGCTGATTGGCCAGAGTACGGAATTCGGCCAATCAGCGCTGGCTCTGCTGGAGGAGGCGGAGTCTAAGATCGCTCCACACCAGTCTCCATTCAGGTCCGACCTTAGACTCCGCCTCCTCCAGCAGAGCCAGCGCTGATTGGCCGAATTCCGTACTCTGGCCAATCAGCACTGGCTAATGCATTGTATTGGCGTGATGAAGCAGTGCTGAATGTGTGTGCTTAGCACACACATTCAGCTCTACTTCATCGGGCTAATAGAATGCATTGGCCAGCGCTGATTGGCCGAATTCCGTACTCTGGCCAATCAGCACTGGCTAATGCATTGTATTGGTGTGATGAAGCAGTGCTGAATGTGTATGCTTAGCACACACATTCAGCTCTACTTCATCGGGCTAATAGAATGCATTGGCCAGCGCTGATTGGCCGAATTCCGTACTCTGGCCAATCAGCACTGGCTAATGCATTGTATTGGCGTGATGAAGCAGTGCTGAATGTGTGTGCTTAGCACACACATTCAGCTCTACTTCATCGGGCTAATAGAATGCATTGGCCAGCGCTGATTGGCCAGAGTACGGATTTCGGCCAATCAGCGCTGGCTCTGCTGGAGGAGGCGGAGTCTAAGATCGCTCCACACCAGTCTCCATTCAGGTCCGACCTTAGACTCCGCCTCCTCCAGCAGAGCCAGCGCTGATTGGCCGAATTCCGTACTCTGGCCAATCAGCACTGGCTAATGCATTGTATTGGCGTGATGAAGCAGTGCTGAATGTGTGTGCTTAGCACACACATTCAGCTCTACTTCATCGGGCTAATAGAATGCATTGGCCAGCGCTGATTGGCCGAATTCCGTACTCTGGCCAATCAGCACTGGCTAATGCATTGTATTGGCGTGATGAAGCAGTGCTGAATGTGTGTGCTTAGCACACACATTCAGCTCTACTTCATCGGGCTAATAGAATGCATTGGCCAGCGCTGATTGGCCGAATTCCGTACTCTGGCCAATCAGCACTGGCTAATGCATTGTATTGGTGTGATGAAGCAGTGCTGAATGTGTATGCTTAGCACACACATTCAGCTCTACTTCATCGGGCTAATAGAATGCATTGGCCAGCGCTGATTGGCCGAATTCCGTACTCTGGCCAATCAGCACTGGCTAATGCATTGTATTGGTGTGATGAAGCAGTGCTGAATGTGTGTGCTTAGCACACACATTCAGCTCTACTTCATCGGGCTAATAGAATGCATTGGCCAATCAGCGCTGGCCAATGCATTCTATTAGCGTGAACTGAGTTTGCACAGGGGTTCTAGTGCACCCTCGGCTCTGCTACATCAGATTGCTACATCTGATGTAGCAGTGCCGAGTGTGCATCAGATGTGTAGTTGAGCAAAACTGACTCAGCACTGCTAAGTCTCTGCATTCGCATAGGAATGCATTGGCCAGCCTTCGGCCAATCAGCGCTGGCTCTGCCGGAGGAGGCGGAGTCTAAGGTCGGACCTGAATGGAGACTGGTGTGGAGCGATCTTAGACTCCGCCTCCTCCAGCAGAGCCAGCGCTGATTGGTCGAGTTCCGTACTCTGGCCAATCAGCACTGGCCAATGCATTTCTATGGGGAAAAGTTAGCTTGCGAAAATCGCAAACTGACAGGGATTTCCATGAAATAAAGTGACTTTTATGCCCCCAGACATGTTTCCCCTGCTGTCCCAGTGTCATTCCAGGGTGTTGGTATCATTTCCTGGGGTGTCATAGTGGACTTGGTGACCCTCCAGACACGAATTTGGGTTTCCCCCTTAACGAGTTTATGTTCCCCATAGACTATAATGGGGTTCGAAACCCATTCGAACACTCGAACAGTGAGCGGCTGTTCGAATCGAATTTCGAACCTCGAACATTTTAGTGTTCGCTCATCTCTATACATAACACATAGACTATCCTTACTATACATAACACATATACTATCCTTACTATACATAACACATATACTATCCTCACTATACATAACACATATGATATCCTTACTATACATAACACATATGCTATCCTTACTATACATAACACATATACTATCCTTACTATACATAACACATATACTATCCTTACTATACATAACATATATACTATCCTTACTATACATAACACATATGCTATCCTTACTATACATAACACATATACTATCCTTACTATACATAACACATATACTATCCTTACTATACATAACACATATACTATCCTTACTATACATAACACATATACTATCCTTACTATACATAACACATATACTATCCTCACTATACATAACACATATACTATCCTTACTATACATAACACATATACTATCCTTACTATACATAACACATATACTATCCTTACTATACATAACACATATACTATCCTTACTATACATAACACATATGCTATCCTTACTATACATAACACATATGCTATCCTTACAATACATAACACATATGATATCCTTACTATACATAACACATATGCTATCCTTACTATACATAACACATATACTATCCTTACTATACATAACACATATACTATCCTTACTATACATAACACATATACTATCCTTACTATACATAACACATATGCTATCCTTACTATACATAACACATATACTATCCTTACTATACATAACACATATACTATCCTTACTATACATAACACATATACTATCCTTACTATACATAACACATATACTATCCTTACTATACATAACACATATACTATCCTCACTATACATAACACATATACTATCCTTACTATACATAACACATATACTATCCTTACTATACATAACACATATACTATCCTTACTATACATAACACATATACTATCCTTACTATACATAACACATATGCTATCCTTACTATACATAACACATATACTATCCTTACTATACATAACACATAGACTATCCTTACACTATATATAACACATATACTATCCTTACTATACATAACACATATACTATCCTTACTATATATAACACATATACTATCCTTACTATACATAACACATATACTATCCTTACTATATATAACACATATACTATCCTTACTATACATAACACATAGACTATCCTTACTATACATAACACATAGACTATCCTTACTATACATAACACATAGACTATCCTTACTATACATAACACATAGACTATCCTTACTACACATAACACATATACTATCCTTACTATACATAACACATATACTATCCTTACTATATATAACACATATACTATCCTTACTATACATAACACATATACTATCCTTACTATACATAACACATATACTATCCTTACTATACATAACACATATACTATCCTTACTATACATAACACATATACTATCCTTACTATACATAGAACATACGCTATCCTTACTATACATAACACATATACTATCCTTACTATACATAACACATATACTATCCTTACTATACATAACACATATACTATCCTTACTATACATAACACATATGCTATCCTTACTATACATAACACATATACTATCCTTACTATACATAACACATAGACTATCCTTACACTATATATAACACATATACTATCCTTACTATACATAACACATATACTATCCTTACTATATATAACACATATACTATCCTTACTACACATAACACATATACTATCCTTACTATACATAACACATATACTATCCTTACTATATATAACACATATACTATCCTTACTATACATAACACATATACTATCCTTACTATACATAACACATATACTATCCTTACTATACATAACACATATACTATCCTTACTATACATAACACATATACTATCCTTACTATACATAAAACATACGCTATCCTTACTATACATAACACATATACTATCCTTACTATACATAACACATATACTATCCTTACTATACATAACACATATACTATCCTTACTATACATAACACATATGCTATCCTTACTATACATAACACATAAACTATCCTTACTATACATAACACATATACTATCCTTACTATACATAACTAGAGATGAGCGAACACTAAAATGTTCGAGGTTCGAAATTCGATTCGAACAGCCGCTCAATGTTCGTGTGTTCAAACGGGTTTCGAACCCCATTATAGTCTATGGGGAACAGATACTCGTTAAGGGGGAAACCCAAATCCGTGTCTGGAGGGTCACCAAGTCCACTATGACACCCCAGGAAATGATGCCAACACCTCTGGAATGACACTGGGACAGCAGGGGAAGCATGTCTGGGGGCATCTAACACACCAAAGACCCTCTATTACCCCAACATCACAGCCTAACAACTACACACTTTACACACTCAATACCACCTCTCTGACAGTAGGAAAACACCTTGAAACATGTGTATTTGGCACTTGCAGTGAGGAGAGCTTGTCACCAGCAGTGAATTTGGCCCTTGTAGTAAGTTGAGGTTGGCACCAACATTTGTTTTGAAAATCAGGGTGGATTGAGCCTCTAACCAGCAGAGTTTGGGCAAATTCATGGTGGAGGGAGCCTCTAAAAACCCCAGTTTGGACCAATTCATGGTGGAGGGAGCCTCTAACCAGCCCAGTTTGGGCAAATTCATGGTGGAGGGAGCCTCTAAACAGCCCAGTTTGGGCAAATTCATGGTGGAGGGAGCCTCTAAAAAACCCAGTTTGGACCAATTCATGGTGGAGGGAGCCTCTAACCAGCCCAGTTTGGACCAATTAATGGTGGAGGGAGCCTCTAAACAGCCAAGTTTGGACCAATTCATGGTGGAGGGAGCCTCTAAAAACCCCAGTTTGGACCAATTCATGGTGGAGGGAGCCTCTAACCAGCCCAGTTTGGGCAAATTCATGGTGGAGGGAGCCTCTAAACAGCCCAGTTTGGGCAAATTCATGGTGGAGGGAGCCTCTAACCAGCCCAGTTTGGACCAATTAATGGTGGAGGGAGCCTCTAACCAGCCCAGTTTGGACCAATTAATGGTGGAGGGAGCCTCTAACCAGCCCAGTTTGGACCAATTAATGGTGGAGGGAGCCTCTAACCACCCCAGTTTGGACCAATTCATGGTGGAGGGAGCCTCTAACCAGCCCAGTTTGGACCAATTCATGGTGGAGGGAGCCTCTAAAAAACCCAGTTTGGACCAATTCATGGTGGAGGGAGCCTCTAAACAGCCCAGTTTGGGCAAATTCATGGTGGAGGGAGCCTCTAAAAAACCCAGTTTGGACCAATTCATGGTGGAGGGAGCCTCTAACCAGCCCAGTTTGGATCAATTAATGGTGGAGGGAGCCTCTAAACAGCCAAGTTTGGACCAATTCATGGTGGAGGGAGCCTCTAAAAACCCCAGTTTGGACCAATTCATGGTGGAGGGAGCCTCTAACCAGCCCAGTTTGGACCAATTAATGGTGGAGGGAGCCTCTAACCAGCCCAGTTTGGACCAATTAATGGTGGAGGGAGCCTCTAACCACCCCAGTTTGGACCAATTCATGGTGGAGGGAGCCTCTAAACAGCCAAGTTTGGACCAATTCATGGTGAAGGGAGCCTCTAAAAACCCGTTTGGACCAATTCATGGTGGAGGGAGCCTCTAACCAGCCCAGTTTGGGCAAATTCATGGTGGAGGGAGCCTCTAAACAGCCCAGTTTGGGCAAATTCATGGTGGAGGGAGCCTCTAACCAGCCCAGTTTGGACCAATTAATGGTGGAGGGAGCCTCTAACCAGCCCAGTTTGGACCAATTAATGGTGGAGGGAGCCTCTAACCACCCCAGTTTGGACCAATTCATGGTGGAGGGAGCCTCTAAACAGCCGAGTTTGGACCAATTCATGGTGGAGGGAGCCTCTAAAAACCCCAGTTTGGACCAATTCATGGTGGAGGGAGCCTCTAAACAGCCAAGTTTGGACCAATTCATGGTGGAGGGAGCCTCTAAAAACCCCAGTTTGGACCAATTCATGGTGGAGGGAGCCTCTAACCAGCCCAGTTTGGACCAATTAATGGTGGAGGGAGCCTCTAAACAGCCAAGTTTTGGGAAATTCATGGTGGAGGGAGCCTCTAACCAGCCCAGTTTGGACCAATTCACGGTGGAGGGAGCCTCTAAACAGCCCAGTTTGGGCAAATTCATGGTGGAGGGAGCCTCTAAAAAACCCAGTTTGGACCAATTCATGGTGGAGGGAGCCTCTAACCAGCCCAGTTTGGACCAATTAATGGTGGATGGAGCCTCTAACCAGCCCAGTTTGGACCAATTAATGGTGGAGGGAGCCTCTAACCACCCCAGTTTGGACCAATTCATGGTGGAGGGAGCCTCTAAACAGCCAAGTTTGGACCAATTCATGGTGGAGGGAGCCTCTAAAAACCCCAGTTTGGACCAATTCATGGTGGAGGGAGCCTCTAACCAGCCCAGTTTGGGCAAATTCATGGTGGAGGGAGCCTCTAAACAGCCCAGTTTGGGCAAATTCATGGTGGAGGGAGCCTCTAAAAAACCCAGTTTGGACCAATTCATGGTGGAGGGAGCCTCTAAACAGCCAAGTTTGGACCAATTCATGGTGAAGGGAGCCTCTAAAATCCCGTTTGGACCAATTCATGGTGGAGGGAGCCTCTAACCAGCCCAGTTTGGGCAAATTCATGGTGGAGGGAGCCTCTAAACAGCCCAGTTTGGGCAAATTCATGGTGGAGGGAGCCTCTAACCAGCCCAGTTTGGACCAATTAATGGTGGAGGGAGCCTCTAACCAGCCCAGTTTGGACCAATTAATGGTGGAGGGAGCCTCTAACCACCCCAGTTTGGACCAATTCATGGTGGAGGGAGCCTCTAAACAGCCAAGTTTGGACCAATTCATGGTGGAGGGAGCCTCTAAAAACCCCAGTTTGGACCAATTCATGGTGGAGGGAGCCTCTAACCAGCCCAGTTTGGACCAATTAATGGTGGAGGGAGCCTCTAAACAGCCAAGTTTTGGGAAATTCATGGTGGAGGGAGCCTCTAACCAGCCCAGTTTGGACCAATTCATGGTGGAGGGAGCCTCTAAACAGCCCAGTTTGGGCAAATTCATGGTGGAGGGAGCCTCTAAAAAACCCAGTTTGGACCAATTCATGGTGGAGGGAGCCTCTAACCAGCCCAGTTTGGACCAAATAATGGTGGAGGGAGCCTCTAACCAGCCCAGTTTGGACCAATTAATGGTGGAGGGAGCCTCTAACCACCCCAGTTTGGACCAATTCATGGTGGAGGGAGCCTCTAAACAGCCAAGTTTGGACCAATTCATGGTGGAGGGAGCCTCTAAAAACCCCAGTTTGGACCAATTCATGGTGGAGGGAGCCTCTAACCAGCCCAGTTTGGGCAAATTCATGGTGGAGGGAGCCTCTAAACAGCCCAGTTTGGGCAAATTCATGGTGGAGGGAGCCTCTAAAAAACCCAGTTTGGACCAATTCATGGTGGAGGGAGCCTCTAACCAGCCCAGTTTGGACCAATTAATGGTGGAGGGAGCCTCTAAACAGCCAAGTTTGGACCAATTCATGGTGGAGGGAGCCTCTAAAAACCCCAGTTTGGACCAATTCATGGTGGAGGGAGCCTCTAACCAGCCCAGTTTGGGCAAATTCATGGTGGAGGGAGCCTCTAAACAGCCCAGTTTGGGCAAATTCATGGTGGAGGGAGCCTCTAACCAGCCCAGTTTGGACCAATTAATGGTGGAGGGAGCCTCTAACCAGCCCAGTTTGGACCAATTAATGGTGGAGGGAGCCTCTAACCAGCCCAGTTTGGACCAATTAATGGTGGAGGGAGCCTCTAACCAGCCCAGTTTGGACCAATTAATGGTGGAGGGAGCCTCTAACCAGCCCAGTTTGGACCAATTAATGGTGGAGGGAGCCTCTAACCACCCCAGTTTGGACCAATTAATGGTGGAGGGAGCCTCTAACCAGCCCAGTTTGGGCAAATTCATGGTGGAGGGAGCCTCTAACCAGCCCAGTTTGGACCAATTAATGGTGGAGGGAGCCTCTAACCAGCCCAGTTTGGACCAATTCATGGTGGAGGGAGCCTCTAAACAGCCCAGTTTGGGCAAATTCATGGTGGAAGGAGCCTCTAACCAGCAGAGTTGTGGGAAAGCAGGGTGGAGGGAGCCTCTAACCAGCAGAGTTGGTGGAAATCAGGGTGGAGGGAGCCTCTAACCAGCAGAGTTGGGGGAAATCATGTTGGAGGGAGCCTAGTATTAGCAGAATTGTGCAACGCTTATGGTGGATGAGTATGAGGATGCGGAGGAATTGGAGAGGTTGAGTACAGACATGGAGTTTCATGTTGGGGTGCTTTACACAGGTGGGCACAAAAATGAAGGCTCTATCCAGTGGTGGTTCATTTTTATCAAAGTGAGCCGGTCGGCACTCTCAGCTGATAGACGGGTGCGCTTGTCAGTGATGATGCCACCGGCTGCACTGAACACCCTCTCAGATAGGACGCTGGCGGCAGGACAGGACAGCACCTCCAAGGCATATAGGGCAAGTTCAAGCCACAGGTCCAACTTCGACACCCAATACGTGTAGGGCGCAGAGGGGTCGGAGAGGACAGGGCTGTGGTCGGAAAGGTATTCCCGCAACATGCGCCTATACTTCTCACGCCTGGTGACACTAGGACCCTCCGTGGCGGCACTTTGGCGAGGGGGTGCCATCAAGGTGTCCCAGACCTTAGACAGTGTGCCCCTCGTTTGTGTGGACCGGTGAGAACTTGGTTGCCTACTGGAGGAACTGCCCTCCCTGCCGCCAACGTCACATGCTGGAAACATCTCCATCATATTCTGCACCAATTGCCTGTGGCAAGCATTGATGCGATTGGCCCTCCCCTCTACCGGAATAAAAGACGAGATGTTGTTTTTATACTGGGGGTCAAGGATAGCAAAGATCCAGTACTGGTTGTCCTCCATGATTTTGACAATACGCTTGTCGGTTGTAAAGCACCCCAACATGAACTCAGCCATGTCTGCCACAGTGTTAGTTGGCATGACTCCTCTGGCCCCACCGGAAAGTTCAATCTCCATTTCCTCCTCATCCTCCATGTCTACCCATCCGCGCTGCAACAATGGGACGATTCGAAGTTGCCCGGAAGCCTCCTGTATCACCATCACATCATCGGACAACTCTTCTTCCTCCTCCTCCTCCTCCTCCATTAAACGCAGTGAAGCGGACAGATGTGTGGACCTACTCTCCAGCTGTGACGGATCGGATGCTATCCCTAACTCCTCTGTGTGATCTGAGTTATCCCTGATGTCAATCAGGGATTCTCTCAGAACACACAAGAGCGGGATTGTAAGGCTCACCATCGCATCCTCAGAGCTCACCCTCCTTGTGGACTCCTCAAAGACCCGTAGGATGTCACAAAGGTCTCTCAACCATGGCCACTCATGGATGTGAAACTGAGGCAGCTGACTTTGTGGCACCCTAGGGTTTTGTAGCTGGTATTCCATCAAAGGTCTCTGCTGCTCAACCACTCTATTCAACATCTGAAACGTTGAGTTCCAGCGTGTGGGGACGTCGCACAAAAGCCGGTGTTGTGGCACATGCAGGCGTTGCTGGAGAGATTTTAAGCTAGCAGCGGCTACTGTCGACTTGCGAAAGTGGGCGCACATGCGCCGCACTTTCACCAGTAGCTCTGGAACATTGGGGTAGCTCTTTAGGAAACGTTGCACCACTAGGTTGAAGACGTGGGCCAGGCATGGAACATGTTGGAGTCCGGCAAGCTCCAGAGCTGCTACCAGGTTCCGGCCGTTATCACAAACGACCATGCCTGGGCCCAGGTGCAGCGGCTCAAACCATATTGCCGTCTCATCGAGGAGGGCATCCCTCACCTCGGAGGCAGTGTGCTGTCTGTCCCCCAAGCTGATCAGCTTCAGCACAGCCTGCTGACGTCTACCAACGCCAGTGCTGCAACGTTTCCAACTCGTAGCTGGGGTCAATCTAACAGCGGAGGAGGAGGCGGTGGCGGAGGAGGAGGCGGTGGCGGAGGAGGAGGCGGTAGAGGAGGAGGAGGAGGGGGGTGTTCTTCTCGTGTCCCTGCCAGGAATGTTAGGCGGGGAGACGAGGTACACCGGGCCAGTTTGGGAAGCAGTCCCAGCCTCAACTACATTCACCCAGTGTGCCGTCAGTGAAATGTAGCGTCCCTGTCCGCATGCACTTGTCCACGCGTCGGTGGTCAAGTGGACCTTTGTGCAAAGCGCGGAACTAAGGGCCCGCCTGATGTTGAGTGACACGTGCTGGTGCAAGGCGGGGACGGCACACCGGGAGAAGTAGTGACGGCTAGGGACGGCATAGCGAGGTGCCGCAGTTGCCATCAGGTCCAGGAAGGCGGGAGTTTCAACAAGCCGGAACGCCAACATCTCCTGGGCCAGCAGTTTAGCGATGTTGGCGTTCAAGGCTTGCGCGTGTGGGTGGTTAGCAGTGTATTTCTGCCGCCGCTCCAATGTCTGAGAGATGGTGGGTTGTTGTAAAGAAACGCCTGATGGTGCCTTTGATGGTGCAGGAGAAGGAGATAAGACAGGACCAGGGGAGGATGAGGTAGAAGTCAACAAAGTGGCGGAGGCAGATGAAGTGGTGTCCTGGCTCGTCCTCTGGAGTGCATCGCCAGCACAGTCAGCAGTGGCAGTGGCAGAGGCAGAGGCAGTGGCAGTGGCAGTGGCGTGAACGGCAGGCGGCCTTTGTCCTGCCGTTGCTGCCTGCCACTGATTCCAGTGCTTGGATTCCAAATGACGGCGCATTGAAGTGGTGGACAGGTTGCTCTTCTCAGAGCCCCTAATCAATTTCGAGAGGCAAATTGTGCAGACAACACTATATCTGTCCTCGGCGCATTCCTTGAAAAAACTCCACACCTTCGAGAAACGTGCCCTCGAGGTGGGAGTTTTTCGGGGCTGGGTACGAACTGGAACATCTTGGGAGATTCCGGGTGTGGCCTGGCTTCGCCTAAGCTGCTGACCTCTGCCTCTGCCTCTAGCTACCCTTTTTGGTGCTGCACCTGCCTCAACATCCACACTACTTTCCCCGCTTGACATCCCCCCTGTCCAGGTCGGGTCAGTGTCCTCATCATCCACCACTTCCTCTTCCAACTCCTGTCTCATCTCCTCCTCCCGCACAATGCGCCGGTCAACTGGATGCCCTGACGGCAACTGCGTCACATCATCGTCGATGAGGGTGGGTTGCTGGTCATCCACCACCAAATCGAACGGAGATGGAGGAGACTCTAGTGTTTGAGCATCTGGACACAGATGCTCCTCTGTTAGGTTCATGGAATCGTGACGTGGAGAGGCAGGTTGAGGGACAATGAAAGGAGCGGAGAACAGCTCTGGGGAGCAGGGACAGTTTGGGTTATTGTTCTGTAAAGCTTCGGAATTTTGGGAGGAAGGAAGACAAGACTGTTGGGTAATAGGAGGAGAGGAGGCAGAGTCTGACTGGCTGCTGGACAATGTGCTGTAAGCGTTCTCTGACAGCCATTGCAAGACCTGTTCCTGGTTCTCGGGCCTACTAAGGTTTGTACCCTGCAGTTTAGTTAATGTGGCAAGCAACCCTGGCACTGTGGAGTGGCGCAATGCTTGCTGCCCCACAGGAGTAGGCACGGGACGCCCTGTGGCTTCACTGCTACCTTGCTCCCCAGAACCAATCCCCAGACCTCGCCCACGGCCTCGTCCACGTCCCTTTCCGGGAGCCTTGCGCATTTTGAATTCCTAGTTAGAAATTGGCACTGTATACCAGTAGTAAAAATTGTGGGTGCACGTAACCCCAATATATTCTTTGAATTCCCAGTCAGAAACTGGCACTATATGGCAGTAGCAAGAAATGAGGGTATTTGTATTCCCAATATACTCTTTGAATTCCCAGTCAGACAATGGCACTGTATACCAGTAGTAAAAATTGTGGGTGCACGTAACCCCAATATATTCTTTGAATTACCAGTCAGAAACTGGCACTATATGGCAGTAGCAAGAAATGAGGGTATTTATAACCCCAATATATTCTTTGAATTCCCAGTCAGACAATGGCACTGTATACCAGTAGTAAAAATTGTGGGTGCACGTAACCCCAATATATTCTTTGAATTCCCAGTCAGAAACTGGCACTATATGGCAGTAGCAAGAAATGAGGGTATTTGTATTCCCAATATACTCTTTGAATTCCCAGTCAGACAATGGCACTGTATACCAGTAGTAAAAATTGTGGGTGCACGTAACCCCAATATATTCTTTGAATTACCAGTCAGAAACTGGCACTATATGGCAGTAGCAAGAAATGAGGGTATTTATAACCCCAATATATTCTTTGAATTCCCAGTCAGACAATGGCACTGTATACCAGTAGTAAAAATTGTGGGTGCACGTAACCCCAATATATTCTTTGAATTCCCAGTCAGAAACTGGCACTATATGGCAGTAGCAAGAAATGAGGGTATTTGTATTCCCAATATACTCTTTGAATTCCCAGTCAGACAATGGCACTGTATACCAGTAGTAAAAATTGTGGGTGCACGTAACCCCAATATATTCTTTGAATTCCCAGTCACAAACTGGCACTATATGGCAGTAGCAAGAAATGAGGGTATTTGTATTCCCAATATACTCTTTGAATTCCCAGTCAAACAATGGCACTGTATACCAGTAGTAAAAATTGTGGGTGCACGTAACCCCAATATATTCTTTGAATTACCAGTCAGAAACTGGCACTATATGGCAGTAGCAAGAAATGAGGGTATTTATAACCCCAATATATTCTTTGAATTCCCAGTCAGACAATGGCACTGTATACCAGTAGTAAAAATTGTGGGTGCACGTAACCCCAATATATTCTTTGAATTACCAGTCAGAAACTGGCACTATATGGCAGTAGCAAGAAATGAGGGTATTTATAACCCCAATATATTCTTTGAATTCCCAGTCAGACAATGGCACTGTATACCAGTAGTAAAAATTGTGGGTGCACGTAACCCCAATATATTCTTTGAATTACCAGTCAGACACTGGCACTATATGGCAGTAGCAAGAAATGAGGGTATTTGTATTCCCAATATATTCTTTGAATTCCCAGTCAGACAATGGCACTGTATACCAGTAGTAAAAATTGTGGGTGTATATAGCCCCAATTCTATTGCTAGGGGACTTGCAGGGTATTTCTGGGGTGAAGGTGGGGGGGCACACCGTTGGAACGGGTATCGGGGTATATATCGGGTATACGGGAATACACTGACAGTGTATTCCATTCAGGATCCTGGGAAAGCTGGGTTGCGGCGATTGAGCCCGTCAGTGCCACGTTACACTGACAAGCTTCTCCCTGGAATTTAGCTCTTACAAGAGCTGTTGGTTGTCTTCTCCTTCCTATCCTAGCCTGTCCCTGCCTACCCAGAATCTAAGCCCTAGCTAGCTGGACGGAAACCTCCATCCTCGGTGAATTGCAAGCTCAGAATGACGCGAACCTGGGCGGCGCTGTTCTTTTAAATTAGAGGTCACATGTTTTCGGCAGCCAATGGGTTTTGCCTACTTTTTTCAACGTCACCGGTGTCGTAGTTCCTGTCCCACCTACCCTGCGCTGTTATTGGAGCAAAAAAGGCGCCAGGGAAGGTGGGAGGGGAATCGAGTAATGGCGCACTTTACCACGCGGTGTTCGATTCGATTCGAACATGCCGAACAGCCTAATATCCGATCGAACATGAGTTCGATAGAACACTGTTCGCTCATCTCTATACATAACACATATGCTATCCTTACTATACATAACACATAAACTATCCTTACTATACATGTCACGGGATGGTTAGAGTCTATACTATAGGCAATGTGTAATATATATTTCATGTGGAATGTATTCTCTAACCTGTTATATACATCAGTGTGTAGTTGGCTGATTAGGGTCTAGTGTGTTAGCACATTGTATGCAAATACCTCTAACTAGTGAGGACCAGTGAGGACAATGGGTGGAGATAATCTGATCAGTGTCTCCAAGAAGATGTTGGATGGTGCATTGTCCATAGTAGACAGGGAGTCTGCTCTCCTTGGTATAGGTGAGGGGGGAAGGATCTGTGACTCAGCCCTTCCCACCCACAGATATAGGTGTAACAGTCTTAGTATATAGTTGTAGCTGGAGTTAGTATGTGTTAGCCGGCCTGTGCACAGCTCTGCAGAGAGCCAGGATTTAGTTACAGGACCAAGGAACCAAAGCTATCATTGGATTGTGACTTCTGTGGACTTATTGTTATTACGGTTGATGTGACCGCCGCCGGCTACTAACTTTGTGGATTACAATAAATTGCTGTTGTCTCCCGACCTCTTGCGTCCGTGTTGATTCAAAAGACCATCCGGAGGAAGACGTATACCTTTGCTCCGTGACAATACATAACACATATGCTATCCTTACTATACATAACACATATGCTATCCTTACTATACATAACACATATACTATCCTTACTATACATAACACATAGACTATCCTTACTATACATAACACATATACTATCCTTACTATACATAACACATATACTATCCTTACTATACATAAAACATATACTATCCTTACTATACATAACACATATACTATCCTTACTATACATAACACATATACTATCCTTACTATACATAACACATAGACTATCCTTACTATACATAACACATATACTATCCTTACTATACATAACACATATACTATCCTCACTATACATAACACATATACTATCCTTACTATACATAACACATATGCTATCCTTACTATACATAACACATATACTATCCTTACTATACATAACACATAGACTATCCTTACTATACATAGAACATACGCTATCCTTACTATACATAACACATATACTATCCTTACTATACATAGAACATACGCTATCCTTACTATACATAACACATACGCTATCCTTACTATACATAACACATATGATATCCTTACTATACATAACACATATACTATCCTTACTATACATAGCACATATACTATCCTTACACTATATAACACATATACTATCCTTACTATACATAACACAAATGCTATCCTTACTATACATAACACATATACTATCCTTACTACACATAACACATATACTATCCTTACTATACATACTATACATAACACATATACTATCCTTACTATATATAACACATATACTATCCTTACTATACATAACACATATACTATCCTTACTATACATACTATACATAACACATATGATATCCTTACTATACATAGCACATATACTATCCTTACTATACATAGCACATATGCTATCCTTACTATACATAACACATATGATATCCTTACTATACATAACACATATACTATCCTTACTATACATAACACATATACTATCCTTACTATACATAACACATATACTATCCTTACTATACATAACACATATACTATCCTTACTATATATAACACATATACTATCCTTACTACACATAACACATATACTATCCTTACTATATATAACACATATACTATCCTTACTACACATAACACATATACTATCCTTACTATACATAACACATATACTATCCTTACTATACATAACACATATACTATCCTTACTATACATAACACATATGCTATCCTTACTATACATAACACATATGCTATCCTTACTATACATAAAACATATACTATCCTTACTATACATAGAACATACGCTATCCTTACTATACATAACACATATACTATCCTTACTATACATAGAACATACGCTATCCTTACTATACATAACACATACGCTATCCTTACTATACATAACACATACGCTATCCTTACTATACATAACACATATACTATCCTTACTATACATAACACATATACTATCCTTACTATACATAACACATATACTATCCTTACTATACATAACACATATACTATCCTTACTATACATAACACATACGATATCCTTACTATACATAACACATACGCTATCCTTACTATACATAACACATATGATATCCTTACTATACATAACACATATACTATCCTTACTATACATAACACATATACTATCCTTACTATACATAACACATATACTATCCTTACTATACATAACACATATACTATCCTTACTATACATAACACATACGATATCCTTACTATACATAACACATATGATATCCTTACTATACATAACACATATACTATCCTTACTATACATAACACATATACTATCCTTACTATACATAACACATATACTATCCTTACTATACATAACACATATGCTATCCTTACAAATCAAATCAAATCAAATCAAAAAATGCTTTATTGGCACGTCCGAATAGGTATTTGGCATTGCCAAAGCTAGTAAAGTGGGTGGGTGGGGGGGGGAGTTGGGTTGGGTGGGTGGTGGGTATGGGGGGGGGGTTCGGTTATAACAGTCCATGGAGTCTCATCTTCCTCTTCGTTGGTGACTGCTATATGGGGAGGTGGGGGTGGGGGTGGGTGGGGCGGGTGTTTTGGGATAAATATAACAGTCCATGGAGTCTCATCTTCCTCTTGTTTGGTGACAGCTGGACACGTATTGGGCAGCGATCTCCACAGTGGCCTCTTCTTCTCCCAGTAGGATGTAGAGTTTCCTCTTCTCGTCTGCAGATATGAAGTCTGGGATGTGGGCAGAGAGTCTTTGGTAGTAGACGGCCCTCATAGCTGAGTATTTGGTGCAGTGTAGCAGGAAGTGGGTCTGGTCTTCTAGGGCCCCCTGGTCACAGTGCTGGCACAGTCTCTTCTCCCGTGGCTTGTACGTCTGCCTGTATCGCCCCGTCTCTATCTCTAGGTTGTGGGCGCTCAGTCTGTATCGGCTCAGGGTCTGTCTGAGCTTGGGGTGGCGTATTCTCTCCAGGTAGGTGGCCATGGTGTAGTCCCTTTGTAGGGATTGGTACACGGTGAGTTTCTTTGAGTTATTTATTTAGTTTCTCCATTCTTCAATGTACCGCTCTATGTTTGCCTCTGTGGTCGCCTTTATTTCGGCCTTGGTTATCATCTGTTGGAGTTTTTGGTTTGGTGGTTGGCTGCTGTTTGGTTGTTGAATGTCTGGTTTGCTCAGGTGGCTTAGCCATGCTTGGTGGTGGTAGGAGTCAGGCTTGCTCCCCTGGATGTGTGCCTGGAAAGCTAGCGCCCTCTTCTGTATGGTGAGCCATAGGGGGAGTCTGCCTAGCTCTGCCCTGCAGGCTATGTTGGTGGTGTTGCGATGGACATGTAGCAGGTATTTGCAGAACTCCAGGTGGAAGTTCTCTGTTGGGCTGGAATCCCACCTTGACTGGTCTGGGTAGGTGGCTGGGCCCCAAACCTCACTGCCATAGAGAAGGATCGGGGAGATGACAGCGTCAAATATCTTCATCCAGACCCTCACCGGTGGTTTGAGGTGGTACAGTTGTCTTCTGATGGCGTAGAAGGTTCTGCAGGCTTTTGCTTTCAGGGTTTCTATTGCTGCTTTGAAGCTTCCTGATTGGCTGAGCTCCAGCCCCAGGTAGGTGTAGCTGTTGGTTTTCTCCAGTGTGGAGCCGTTCAGTGTGAATTGTGAGGTGGTGGAGGCTTTATTGTGGCCCTTCTTCTGGAATACCATGATTTTGGTCTTCTTCTGGTTGATGGGTAGGGCCCATGTGGTGCTGAATTTTTCCAGCACTGACAGGCTTTCTTGGAGGTCTTTCTCGGTGGGGGCCAGGAGTAGGAGGTCATCGGCGTATAGCAGGAACTTCACCTCTCGATTGTTCAGGGTGAGGCCTGGGGTTGTTGAGGCCTCCAGGGCTGTAGCCAGTTCATTGATATAGATGTTGAAGAGCGTTGGGCTCAGGCTACAGCCTTGTCTGACCCCTCGGGCCTGTTGGAAGTATGCGGTCCTTTTCCCATTCACCTTCACACTGCACTGGTTTCCGGTGTAGGAGCTCTTGATGACGTCGTACGTTCTTCCTCCTATTCCACTCTCTAGGAGTTTTAGAAGTAGGCCTGGGTGCCATACTGAATCAAACGCCTTCTTAAAGTCCACGAAGCAGGCGAATATCTTGCCTCTTCTGGTGTTGTGGACGTGTGTCTTGATGAGGCTGTGCAGGGTGTAGATATGGTCTGTGGTGCGGTGGTTTGGCATGAACCCTGCTTGGCTCTTGCTGAGGACCCCGTGTTGTGTGAGGAAGGTGAGGATTCTGTTATTGATGATGCTGTTGAACAGTTTCCCTAGCGTGCTGCTGACGCAGATCCCTCTGTAGTTGTTGGGGTCATATTGGTCCCCATTCTTGTAGATGGGGGTTATGAGCCCTTTGTTCCAGTCTTCGGGGAAGTGTCCAGCATTGAGCACGAGGGTGAATAGCTTTGCCAGTGCCGCTTGTATTGCTGGAGGGCTGTATTTGATCATCTCTGGTAGGATGCCGTCAGGGCCACTGGCCTTTTTGCCTTTCAGCACGGCAATTCTTTCCTGTATATCTTTTATGGTGATTGGCGAGTCCAGAGGGTTCTGGAAGTCTTTGATGACTTTCTCCATGTCCCTCAGTTTGGTGATTATCTGTTGCTGTTCTGGAGTTAGTTCTTCTTCTGGGATGTTTTTGTAGAGACCTCTGAAGTAGTTGAGCCAGATATTGCCATTTTGGATGTGGAGAGAGTTTTTCTTGGGCTTTGTGCCCATGTGGTGCCAGGTCTCCCAGAATGAGCTGTCCTGGAGGGAGTCCTCTAGTTGCTCAATTTTGTGGGAGAGGTATCTCTGTTTCTTCTCTCTGAGGGTGCCCTTGTATTGCTTGCATAGATTGCTGTAGGCTTCCCTCACCTCCTTGTTGTTGGGGTCCCTGTGTTTTTGGTTGGAGGCTGTTCTTAGGGTATGGCGTAGTGCTCTGCAGTCGCTGTCGAACCATTTGTGGGACTGTTTGTTGGTTTGTCTTATGGGTTTGGTTCGTTTCAGGCCTGCTAGTTCTGCTGTGGTCTGTAGGATGTACTTGAGATCCTTCACAGCTCTGGTGACTCCCTGTTGGTCTGGCTGATAGTTGTTTGTATGGAAGTTTGTGAGCAGTGTCTTGATTTCGGGTCGGTTGGTTGCGTTGCTATATTCTATGGCCTGGTGGTTGGCCCATTTGAAATGTCTTGGTAGGTTGTAGAGGCCGGACTGTTGGGGCTCATGTATGGGTGTTTTGTTCCTGGTTCTCATGTATAGTAGGATCTGGTTGTGGTCTGATAGATGGGAGTCAGGTGCGATTGTGAAGTCTTCAATGTCTGACAGGTCTGCGTCTGTAATGGCATAGTCCACCACGCTGTTGCCCACTTGAGAGTTTAGTGTGAAGCGTCCTCTGGGATCGCCTGTGGTACGTCCGTTTATTATGTACAGTCCTAGGCTTCGGCACATGTTCAGCAGTTGTCTCCCACTCTTGTTGACAATTCTGTCTTGGCTGTTTCTTCTTGTCTGTGTGGGTTCTGGGTGGTGGATCTCACTACCGTGCGTATGTGGGTTGTCGTCAGGGGGCAGGTAGTCTAACTCTGTGCCTGTCCTTGCATTCAGGTCTCCGCATATTAGTACTCTGCCTTTGGGTTGGAAGTGGACAGCTTCCCTTTGTAGGACCTCGTAAGTGTCGGGGTCGTGGTAGGGGGACCCTGGTGGGGGCATATATACTGCACAGAGATAGATGTCCTGCTGGCCGCTGAGGATGGAGCTGCTTATTTTTATCCATATGTGATTGGTTCCACGTTTGGTAGCTTTTACGTGTTCTTTGAGCTCCACCTTGTACCATATTAGTATGCCTCCTGAGTGGCGGCCATGTTTGGTGGTCTTATTTTTCTGGGCGGGCACTGAGAATTCCTTGTAGCCCATGGGTGTTAGGGACTCGTCATCTGCCCGGGTCCATGTCTCTAGGAGGATTTGAATGTCTATGTTTTTTAGTCTGTCTATGAAGTCTGGATCTTTTGATTTAGATCCAAAGGCTGAGGCGTTCAGCCCTTGTATGTTCCAACTACTGATAGTTAGTGATTTCATCTTCGGTGTGTAAACCTTGTAATGAGCTGTCCTGCAGAGGACGGGCTGGGTTCTTGGTTGGTTGCAGTGTGGCCAGGTATTGGTTTATGTGCATTGCTGTTGTGGCCATTGTAGTGACCGCATGCTCTATTCTCTTTATTGTCTCTATGTCGGTGCTCTGGGTTGCTCTGGTTGGCTTTTTCTTGATAGGTGGCATCTTTGGGGGGTTCTGTCTTGGATATTGGCGGTTGTCGGGTATTATTTCCATGGTTCTTTGTCTTGTTTGTTGTCTAGGCCCTGGGTCTCTGTTGAGCACTAAGTCTTTGAATTCCTTCGCTAGGAGGCTGACGCCATGTTTATTGAGGTGTTTGTCATCATATAGGTGACGCTTATCTATGGAGGGGTGTTGTGCCAGGGTGATGCCTGGTGTTTGTCTGATTCTGGTCGCCAGCTCTTTGTTGATCCCCATGATGGTAGCTTCAGAGATGTCTTCTCGTGAGAGCAGAGATGACAGGATGATACTACTGTCTGGGAACTGTTGCTTTGCTTTCTCTGCTAGTTGGACCAGTTGGCCCGCTGTCTGTTGGGGCTGGTCAGTGAGATCTTCTGTGCCTGTGTGTATGACAATGTGTTTCGGGGTAGTGAAGAAAGGCTTGCAAATGACGGTATTGGCTTTTTCAATGGTTGGGCTGTGGATTTTCTTGACTCTTTGCCGTGGGAAGAGCTTTCTTGTATTAATGTACTTGCCATTGGAGTCTATGATCAGGACTATATCTGGGTTTGAGGTTTTTGTTATAGTTTTCGTTGTTTGGGTTCTCTCTGGCTCTATGTCTGGGGTGATGGGCAGTTCTGGACTTTCTTGTGATGTGTGAGGCATTTCTGGCTTATTGATACCTTGATCAGAGACTGTTGTGTTTTCCTCCCCCTCTTCCTTAGATCTTATCTCTTGTGCCTGTAGTTTCAGGCCTGATAACTCTTCCTTTAGATCTGTGATTTCTTGTAGGCATTGCGTCATTTTATCCCACAGCTTGACATTCTCTTGCTGGCAGGCTGCTATCTCTTTTCTCAGATTTGTGTTTTCCTGGATAAGTTTGTGAGTGGCTTTTGTGTCGCCATTTGTGCTGGACAGTTCGTTGACATTACAGTTTCTATTATAATTGTGTTTATAGATAGTAAAATCTCTCTCCAGCCGGGATACAATCTCTGTGAGGGACTCTACTGAGAGGTGTGAGGAGTCAGGGGAGGGCTTGCTGGCTTGTGTACTGGCAGTGTTGGGGGATGTCACGGGTAATTCACCTGAGTCCGTGGGTGATCCTGTGTCTGTACCCCTTTTTAGTTGTGCCTGATTCTTGATTTCTGGGAATTTTTCTATACATAACACATATACTATCCTTACTATACATAACTAGAGATGAGCGAACAGTGTTCTATCGAATCAGTGTTCGCTATGTTCGAATCGAATCGAACACCGCGTGGTAAAGTGCGCCAAAATTCGATTCCCCTCCCACCTTCCCTGGCGCCTTTTTTGCACCAATAACAGCGCAGGGGAGGTGGGACAGGAACTACGACACCGGGGGCATTGAAAAAAATTGGAAAAAGTCATTGGCTGCCGAAATCAGGTGACCTCCATTTTAGACGAATAGTGGATTTCAAATCCGGGTCATATGAGAATGTGAACTTTGTGACTATGAGACAGGGATAGCTGTACAGGCAGGGATAGCTAGGGATAACCTTTATTTAGGGGGGAATGTTATTAAAAATAACTTTTTGGGGCTCTATCGGGTGTGTAATTGTGATTTTTGTGAGATAAACTTTTTCCCATAGGGATGCATTGGCCAGCGCTGATTGGCCGAATTCCGTACTCTGGCCAATCAGTGCTGGCCAATGCATTCTATTAGCTTGATGAAGCAGAGTGTGCACAAGGGTTCAAGCGCACCCTCGGCTCTGATGTAGCAGAGCCGAGGCTGCACAAGGGTTCAAGCGCACCCTCGGCTCTGATGTAGGAGAGCACACACATTCAGCTCTACTTCATCGGGCTAATAGAATGCATTGGCCAGCGCTGATTGGCCAGAGTACGGAACTCGACCAATCAGCGCTGGCTCTGCTGGAGGAGGCGGAGTCTAAGATCGCTCCACACCAGTCTCCATTCAGGTCCGACCTTAGACTCCGCCTCCTCCGGCAGAGCCAGCGCTGATTGGCCGAAGGCTGGCCAATGCATTCCTATGCGAATGCAGAGACTTAGCAGTGCTGAGTCAGTTTTGCTCAACTACACATCTGATGCACACTCGGCACTGCTACATCAGATGTAGCAATCTGATGTAGCAGAGCCGAGGGTGCACTAGAACCCCTGTGCAAACTCAGTTCACGCTAATAGAATGCATTGGCCAGCGCTGATTGGCCAATGCATTCTATTAGCCCGATGAAGTAGAGCTGAATGTGTGTGCTAAGCACACACATTCAGCACTGCTTCATCACGCCAATACAATGCATTAGCCAGTGCTGATTGGCCAGAGTACGGAATTCGGCCAATCAGCGCTGGCTCTGCTGGAGGAGGCGGAGTCTAAGGTCGGACCTGAATGGAGACTGGTGTGGAGCGATCTTAGACTCCGCCTCCTCCAGCAGAGCCAGCGCTGATTGGTCGAGTTCCGTACTCTGGCCAATCAGCGCTGGCCAATGCATTCTATTAGCCCGATGAAGTAGAGCTGAATGTGTGTGCTTAGCACACACATTCAGCTCTACTTCATCAGGCTAATAGAATACATTGGCCAATCAGCGCTGGCCAATGCATTCTATTAGCTTGATGAAGCAGAGTGTGCACAAGGGTTCAAGCGCACCCTCGGCTCTCCTACATCAGAGCCGAGGGTGCGCTTGAACCCTTGTGCAGCCTCGGCTCTGCTACATCAGAGCCGAGGGTGCGCTTGAACCCTTGTGCACACTCTGCTTCATCAAGCTAATAGAATGCATTGGCCAGCACTGATTGGCCAGAGTACGGAATTCGGCCAATCAGCGCTGGCCAATGCATTCTATTAGCCCGATGAAGTAGAGCTGAATGTGTGTGCTAAGCACACACATTCAGCACTGCTTCATCACGCCAATACAATGCATTAGCCAGTGCTGATTGGCCAGAGTACGGAATTCGGCCAATCAGCGCTGGCCAATGCATTCTATTAGCCCGATGAAGTAGAGCTGAATGTGTGTGCTAAGCACACACATTCAGCACTGCTTCATCACGCCAATACAATGCATTAGCCAGTGCTGATTGGCCGAATTCCGTACTCTGGCCAATCAGCGCTGGCTCTGCTGGAGGAGGCGGAGTCTAAGGTCGGACCTGAATGGAGACTGGTGTGGAGCGATCTTAGACTCCGCCTCCTCCAGCAGAGCCAGCGCTGATTGGCCGAATTCCGTACTCTGGCCAATCAGCACTGGCTAATGCATTGTATTGGCGTGATGAAGCAGTGCTGAATGTGTGTGCTTAGCACACACATTCAGCTCTACTTCATCGGGCTAATAGAATGCATTGGCCAGCGCTGATTGGCCGAATTCCGTACTCTGGCCAATCAGCACTGGCTAATGCATTGTATTGGCGTGATGAAGCAGTGTTGAATGTGTGTGCTTAGCATTCCAGGGTGTTGGTATCATTTCCTGGGGTGTCATAGTGGACTTGGTGACCCTCCAGACACGAATTTGGGTTTCCCCCTTAACGAGTTTATGTTCCCCATAGACTATAATGGGGTTCGAAACCCATTCGAACACTCGAACAGTGAGCGGCTGTTCGAATCGAATTTCGAACCTCGAACATTTTAGTGTTCGCTCATCTCTATACATAACACATATACTATCCTTACTATACATAACACATATACTATCCTTACTATACATAACACATAGACTATCCTTACACTATATATAACACATATACTATCCTTACTATACATAACACATATACTATCCTTACTATACATAACACATATACTATCCTTACTATACAAAACACATATACTATCCTTACTATACATAACACATATACTATCCTTACTATACATAACACATATGCTATCCTTACTATACATAACACATATACTATCCTTACTATACATAACACATAGACTATCCTTACACTATATATAACACATATACTATCCTTACTATACATAACACATATACTATCCTTACTATACATAACACATATGATATCCTTACTATACATAACACATATGCTATCCTTACTATACATAACACATATACTATCCTTACTATGCATAACACATATACTATCCTTACTATACATAACACATATACTATCCTTACTATACATAACACATATACTATCCTTACTATACATAACACATATACTATCCTTACTATATATAACACATATACTATCCTTACTATACATAACACATATACTATCCTTACTATACATAACACATATACTATCCTTACTATACATAACACATATGCTATCCTTACTATACATAACACATATACTATCCTTACTATACATAACACATATGCTATCCTTACTATACATAACACATATACTATCCTTACTATACATAACACATATACTATCCTTACTATACATAACACATATACTATCCTTACTATACATAACACATATACTATCCTTACTATACATAACACATATACTATCCTTACTATACATAACACATATACTATCCTTACTATACATAACACATAAACTATCCTTACTATACATGTCACGGGATGGTTAGAGTCTATACTATAGGCAATGTGTAATATATATTTCATGTGGAATGTATTCTCTAACCTGTTATATAGATCAATGTGTAGTTGGCTGATTAGGGTCTAGTGTGTTAGCACATTGTATGCAAATACCTCTAACTAGTGAGGACCAGTGAGGACAATGGGTGGAGATAATCTGATCAGTGTCTCCAAGAAGATGTTGGACGGTGCATTGTCCATAGTAGACAGGGAGTCTGCTCTCCTTGGTATAGGTGAGGGGGGAAGGATCTGTGACTCAGCCCTTCCCACCCACAGATATAGGTGTAACAGTCTTAGTATATAGTTGTAGCTGGAGTTAGTATGTGTTAGCCGGCCTGTGCACAGCTCTGCAGAGAGCCAGGATTTAGTTACAGGACCAAGGAGCCAAAGCTATCATTGGATTGTGACTTCTGTGGACTTATTGTTATTACGGTTGATGTGACCGCCGCCGGCTACTAACTTTGTGGATTACAATAAATTGCTGTTGTCTCCCGACCTCTTGCGTCCGTGTTGATTCAAAAGACCATCCGGAGGAAGACGTATACCTTTGCTCCGTGACAATACATAACACATATGCTATCCTTACTATACATAACACATATGCTATCCTTACTATACATAACACATATGCTATCCTTACTATACATAAAACATATACTATCCTTACTATACATAACACATAGACTATCCTTACTATACATAACACATATACTATCCTTACTATACATAACACATATACTATCCTCACTATACATAACACATATACTATCCTTACTATACATAACACATATACTATCCTCACTATACATAACACATATACTATCCTTACTATACATAACACATATACTATCCTTACTATACATAACACATATACTATCCTTACTATACATAACACATATACTATCCTTACTAATCAAATCAAATCAAAAAATGCTTTATTGGCACGTCCGAATAGGTATTTGGCATTGCCAAAGCTAGTAAAGTGTGTGTGTGTGTGTGGGGGGGGAGTTGGGTTGGGTGGGTGGTGGGTATGGGGGGGGGGGGTTTGGGTTATAACAGTCCATGGAGTCTCATCTTCCTCTTCGTTGGTGACTGCTATATGGGGGGGGTTGGAGGTGGGGTGGGGCAGGGCGGTTTGTTTGGGGTATAACAGTCCGTGGAGTCTCGTCTTCCTCTTCGTTGGTGGCTGCTATATGGGGAGGTGGGGGTGGGTGGGGCGGGTGTTTTGGGATAAATATAACAGTCCATGGAGTCTCATCTTCCTCTGGTTTGGTGACAGCTGGTCACGTATTGGGCAGCGATCTCCACAGTGGCCTCTTCTTCTCCCAGTAGGATGTAGAGTTTCCTCTTCTCGTCTGCAGATATGAAGTCTGGGATGTGGGCAGAGAGTCTTTGGTAGTAGACGGCCCTCACAGCTGAGTATTTGGTGCAGTGTAGCAGGAAGTGGGTCTCGTCTTCTAGGACCCCCTGGTCACAGTGCTGGCACAGTCTCTTCTCCCGTGGCTTGTACGTCTGTCTGTATCGCCCCGTCTCTATCTCTAGGTTGTGGGCGCTCAGTCTGTACCGGCTCAGGGTCTGTCTGTGCTTGGGGTGGCGTATTCTCTCCAGGTAGGTGGCCATGGTGTAGTCCCTTTGTAGGGATTGGTACACGGTGAGTTTCTTGGAGTTATTTATTTCATTTCTCCATTCTTCAATGTACCGCTCTCTGTTTGCCTCTGTGGTCGCCTTTATTTCGGCCTTGGTTATCATCTGTTGGTGTTTTTGGTTTGGTGGTTGGCTGCTGTTTGGTTGGTGAATGTCTGGTTTGCTCAGGTGGCTTAGCCATGCTTGGTGGTGGTAGGAGTCGGGCTTGCTCACCTGGATGTGTGCCTGGAAAGCTAGCGCCCTCTTCTGTATGGTGAGCCATAGGGGGAGTCTGCCTAGCTCTGCCCTGCAGGCTATGTTGGTGGTGTTGCGATGGACATGGAGCAGGTATTTGCAGAACTCCAGGTGGAAGTTCTCTGTTGGGCTGGAATCCCACTTTGACTGGTCTGGGTAGGTGGCTGGGCCCCAAACTTCACTGCCATAGAGAAGGATCGGGGTGATGACTGCGTCAAATATCTTCAGCCAGACCCTCACCGGTGGTTTGAGGTGGTACAGTTGTCTTCTGATGGCGTAGAAGGTTCTGCAGGCTTTTGCTTTCAGGGTTTCTATTGCTGCTTTGAAGCTTCCTGATTGGCTGAGCTCCAGCCCCAGGTAGGTGTAGTTGTTGGTTTTCTCCAGTGTGGAGCCGTTCAGTGTGAATTGTGGGGTGGTGGAGGCTTTATTGTGGCCCTTCTTCTGAAATACCATGATTTTGGTCTTCTTCTGGTTGATATACATAGCACATATGCTATCCTTACTATACATAACACATATACTATCCTTACTATACATAACACATATACTATCCTTACTATACATAACACATATACTATCCTTACTATACATAACACATATACTATCCTTACTATATATAACACATATACTATCCTTACTACACATAACACATATACTATCCTTACTATATATAACACATATACTATCCTTACTATACATAACACATATACTATCCTTACTATACATAACACATATACTATCCTTACTATACATAACACATAGACTATCCTTACTATACATAACACATAGACTATCCTTACTATACATAACACATATACTATCCTTACTATACATAGCACATATGCTATCCTTACTATACATAACACATATACTATCCTTACTATACATAACACATATACTATCCTTACTATACATAACACATATACTATCCTTACTATACATAACACATAGACTATCCTTACTATACATAACACATATACTATCCTTACTATACATAACACATATACTATCCTTACTATACATAGCACATATGCTATCCTTACTATACATAACACATATACTATCCTTACTATACATAGCACATATGCTATCCTTACTATACATAACACATATACTATCCTTACTATACATAACACATATACTATCCTTACTATACATAACACATATACTATCCTTACTATATATAACACATATACTATCCTTACTACACATAACACATATACTATCCTTACTATATATAACACATATACTATCCTTACTATACATAACACATATACTATCCTTACTATACATAACACATATACTATCCTTACTATACATAACACATATACTATCCTTACTATACATAACACATATACTATCCTTACTATACATAACACATATACTATCCTTACTATACATAACACATAGACTATCCTTACTATACATAACACATATACTATCCTTACTATACATAACACATATACTATCCTTACTATACATAACACATATGCTATCCTTACTATACATAAAACATATACTATCCTTACTATACATAACACATAGACTATCCTTACTATACATAGAACATACGCTATCCTTACTATACATAACACATATACTATCCTTACTATACATAACACATATGCTATCCTTACTATACATAAAACATATACTATCCTTACTATACATAACACATAGACTATCCTTACTATACATAGAACATACGCTATCCTTACTATACATAACACATACGCTATCCTTACTATACATAGAACATACGCTATCCTTACTATACATAACACATACGCTATCCTTACTATACATAACACATATGATATCCTTACTATACATAACACATATGCTATCCTTACTATACATAACACATATGCTATCCTTACTATACATAAAACATATACTATCCTTACTATACATAACACATAGACTATCCTTACTATACATAGAACATACGCTATCCTTACTATACATAACACATACGCTATCCTTACTATACATAACACATACGCTATCCTTACTATACATAACACATATACTATCCTTACTATACATAACACATATACTATCCTTACTATACATAACACATACGCTATCCTTACTATACATAACACATATGATATCCTTACTATACATAACACATATACTATCCTTACTATACATAACACATATACTATCCTTACTATACATAACACATATACTATCCTTACTATACATAACACATATACTATCCTTACTATACATAACACATACGATATCCTTACTATACATAACACATATACTATCCTTACTATACATAACACATATGATATCCTTACTATACATAACACATATACTATCCTTACTATACATAACACATATACTATCCTTACTATATATAACACATATACTATCCTTACTACACATAACACATATACTATCCTTACTATATATAACACATATACTATCCTTACTATACATAACACATATACTATCCTTACTATACATAACACATATACTATCCTTACTATACATAACACATATGATATCCTTACTATACATAACACATAGACTATCCTTACTATACATAACACATATACTATCCTTACTATACATAACACATATACTATCCTTACTATACATAACACATACGATATCCTTACTATACATAACACATATGATATCCTTACTATACATAACACATATACTATCCTTACTATACATAACACATATACTATCCTTACTATACATAACACATATGCTATCCTTACAAATCAAATCAAATCAAATCAAATCAAATCAAAAAATGCTTTATTGGCACGTCCGAATAGGTATTTGGCATTGCCAAAGCTAGTAAAGTGGGTGGGTGGGGGGGGGAGTTGGGTTGGGTGGGTGGTGGGTATGGGGGGGGGGGTTCGGTTATAACAGTCCATGGAGTCTCATCTTCCTCTTCGTTGGTGACTGCTATATGGGGAGGTGGGGGTGGGGGTGGGTGGGGCGGGTGTTTTGGGATAAATATAACAGTCCATGGAGTCTCATCTTCCTCTTGTTTGGTGACAGCTGGACACGTATTGGGCAGCGATCTTCACAGTGGCCTCTTCTTCTCCCAGTAGGATGTAGAGTTTCCTCTTCTCGTCTGCAGATATGAAGTCTGGGATGTGGGCAGAGAGTCTTTGGTAGTAGACGGCCCTCATAGCTGAGTATTTGGTGCAGTGTAGCAGGAAGTGGGTCTGGTCTTCTAGGGCCCCCTGGTCACAGTGCTGGCACAGTCTCTTCTCCCGTGGCTTGTACGTCTGCCTGTATCGCCCCGTCTCTATCTCTAGGTTGTGGGCGCTCAGTCTGTATCGGCTCAGGGTCTGTCTGAGCTTGGGGTGGCGTATTCTCTCCAGGTAGGTGGCCATGGTGTAGTCCCTTTGTAGGGATTGGTACACGGTGAGTTTCTTGGAGTTATTTATTTAGTTTCTCCATTCTTCAATGTACCGCTCTCTGTTTGCCTCTGTGGTCGCCTTTATTTCGGCCTTGGTTATCATCTGTTGGAGTTTTTGGTTTGGTGGTTGGCTGCTGTTTGGTTGTTGAATGTCTGGTTTGCTCAGGTGGCTTAGCCATGCTTGGTGGTGGTAGGAGTCAGGCTTGCTCCCCTGGATGTGTGCCTGGAAAGCTAGCGCCCTCTTCTGTATGGTGAGCCATAGGGGGAGTCTGCCTAGCTCTGCCCTGCAGGCTATGTTGGTGGTGTTGCGATGGACATGTAGCAGGTATTTGCAGAACTCCAGGTGGAAGTTCTCTGTTGGGCTGGAATCCCACCTTGACTGGTCTGGGTAGGTGGCTGGGCCCCAAACCTCACTGCCATAGAGAAGGATCGGGGAGATGACAGCGTCAAATATCTTCATCCAGACCCTCACCGGTGGTTTGAGGTGGTACAGTTGTCTTCTGATGGCGTAGAAGGTTCTGCAGGCTTTTGCTTTCAGGGTTTCTATTGCTGCTTTGAAGCTTCCTGATTGGCTGAGCTCCAGCCCCAGGTAGGTGTAGCTGTTGGTTTTCTCCAGTGTGGAGCCGTTCAGTGTGAATTGTGAGGTAGTGGAGGCTTTATTGTGGCCCTTCTTCTGGAATACCATGATTTTGGTCTTCTTCTGGTTGATGGGTAGGGCCCATGTGGTGCTGAATTTTTCCAGCACTGACAGGCTTTCTTGGAGGTCTTTCTCGGTGGGGGCCAGGAGTAGGAGGTCATCGGCGTATAGCAGGAACTTCACCTCTCGATTGTTCAGGGTGAGGCCTGGGGTTGGTGAGGCCTCCAGGGCTGTAGCCAGTTCATTGATATAGATGTTGAAGAGCGTTGGGCTCAGGCTACAGCCTTGTCTGACCCCTCGGGCCTGTTGGAAGTATGCGGTCCTTTTCCCATTCACCTTCACACTGCACTGGTTTCCGGTGTAGGAGCTCTTGATGACGTCGTACGTTCTTCCTCCTATTCCACTCTCTAGGAGTTTTAGAAGTAGGCCTGGGTGCCATACTGAATCAAACGCCTTCTTAAAGTCCACGAAGCAGGCGAATATCTTGCCTCTTCTGGTGTTGTGGACGTGCGTCTTGATGAGGCTGTGCAGGGTGTAGATATGGTCTGTGGTGCGGTGGTTTGGCATGAACCCTGCTTGGCTCTTGCTGAGGACCCCGTGTTGTGTGAGGAAGGTGAGGATTCTGTTATTGATGATACTGTTGAACAGTTTCCCTAGCGTGCTGCTGACGCAGATCCCTCTGTAGTTGTTGGGGTCATATTGGTCCCCATTCTTGTAGATGGGGGTTATGAGCCCTTTGTTCCAGTCTTCGGGGAAGTGTCCAGCATTGAGCACGAGGGTGAATAGCTTTGCCAGTGCCGCTTGTATTGCTGGAGGGCTGTATTTGATCATCTCTGGTAGGATGCCGTCAGGGCCACTGGCCTTTTTGCCTTTCAGCACGGCAATTCTTTCCTGTATATCTTTTATGGTGATTGGCGAGTCCAGAGGGTTCTGGAAGTCTTTGATGACTTTCTCCATGTCCCTCAGTTTGGTGATTATCTGTTGCTGTTCTGGAGTTAGTTCTTCTTCTGGGATGTTTTTGTAGAGACCTCTGAAGTAGTTGAGCCAGATATTGCCATTTTGGATGTGGAGAGAGTTTTTCTTGGGCTTTGTGCCCATGTGGTGCCAGGTCTCCCAGAATGAGCTGTCCTGGAGGGAGTCCTCTAGTTGCTCGATTTTGTGGGAGAGGTATCTCTGTTTCTTCTCTCTGAGGGTGCCCTTGTATTGCTTGCATAGATTGCTGTAGGCTTCCCTCACCTCCTTGTTGTTGGGGTCCCTGTGTTTTTGGTTGGAGGCTGTTCTTAGGGTATGGCGTAGTGCTTTGCAGTCGCTGTCGAACCATTTGTGGGACTGTTTGTTGGTTTATCTTATTGGTTTGGTTCGTTTCAGGCCTGCTAGTTCTGCTGTGGTCTGTAGGATGTACTTGAGATCCTTCACAGCTCCGGTGACTCCCTGTTGGTCTGGCTGATAGGTGTTTGTATGGAAGTTTGTGAGCAGTGTCTTGATTTCGGGTCGGTTGGTTGCGTTGGTATATTCTATGGCCTGGTGGTTGGCCCATTTGAAATGTCTTGGTAGGTTGTAGAGGCCGGACTGTTGGGGCTCATGTATGGGTGTTTTGTTCCTGGTTCTCATGTATAGTAGGATCTGGTTGTGGTCTGATAGATGGGAGTCAGGTGCGATTGTGAAGTCTTCAATGTCTGACAGGTCTGCATCTGTAATGGCATAGTCCACCACGCTGTTGCCCACTTGAGAGTTTAGTGTGAAGCGTCCTCTGGGATCGCCTGTGGTACGTCCGTTTATTATGTACAGTCCTAGGCTTCGGCACATGTTCAGCAGTTGTCTCCCACTCTTGTTGACAATTCTGTCTTGGCTGTTTCTTCTTGTCTGTGTGGGTTCTGGGTGGTGGATCTCACTACCGTGCGTATGTGGGTTGTCGTCAGGAGGCAGGTAGTCTATCTCTGTGCCTGTCCTTGCATTCAGGTCTCCGCATATTAGTACTCTGCCTTTGGGTTGGAAGTGGACAGCTTCCCTTTGTAGGACCTCGTAAGTGTCGGGGTCGTGGTAGGGGGACCCTGGTGGGGGCATATATACTGCACAGAGATAGATGTCCTGCTGGCCGCTGAGGATGGAGCTGCTTATTTTTATCCATATGTGATTAGTTCCACGTTTGGTAGCTTTTACGTGTTCTTTGAGCTCCTCCTTGTACCATATTAGTATGCCTCCTGAGTGGCGGCCATGTTTGGTGGTCTTATTTTTCTGGGCGGGCACTGAGAATTCCTTGTAGCCCATGGGTGTTAGGGACTCGTCATCTGCCCGGGTCCATGTCTCTAGGAGGATTTGAATGTCTATGTTTTTTAGTCTGTCTATGAAGTCTGGATCTTTTGATTTAGATCCAAAGGCTGAGGCGTTCAGCCCTTGTATGTTCCAACTACTGATAGTTAGTGATTTCATCTTCGGTGTGTAAACCTTGTAATGAGCTGTCCTGCAGAGGACGGGCTGGGTTCTTGGTTGGTTGCAGTGTGGCCAGGTATTGGTTTATGTGCATTGCTGTTGTGGCCATTGTAGTAACCGCATGCTCTATTCTCTTTATTGTCTCTATGTCGGTGCTCTGGGTTGCTCTGGTTGGCTTTTTCTTGATAGGTGGCATCTTTGGGGGGTTCTGTCTTGGATATTGGCGGTTGTCGGGTATTATTTCCATGGTTCTTTGTCTTGTTTGTTGTCTAGGCCCGGGGGCTCTGTTGAGCACTAAGTCTTTGAATTCCTTCGCTAGGAGGCTGACGCCATGTTTATTGAGGTGTTTGTCATCATATAGGTGACGCTTATCTATGGAGGGGTGTTGTGCCAGGGTGATGCCTGATGTTTGTCTGATTCTGGTCGCCAGCTCTTTGTTGATCCCCATGATGGTAGCTTCAGAGATGTCTTCTCGTGGGAGCAGAGATGACAGGATGATACTACTGTCTGGGAACTGTTGCTTTGCTTTCTCTGCTAGTTGGACCAGTTGGCCCGCTGTCTGTTGGGGCTGGTCAGTGAGATCTTCTGTGCCTGTGTGTATGACAATGTGTTTCGGGGTAGTGAAGAAAGGCTTGCAAATGACGGTATTGGCTTTTTCAATGGTTGGGCTGTGGATTTTCTTGACTCTTTGCCGTGGGAAGAGCTTTCTTGTATTAATGTACTTGCCATTGGAGTCTATGATCAGGACTATATCTGGGTTTGAGGTTTTTGTTATAGTTTTCGTTGTTTGGGTTCTCTCTGGCTCTATGTCTGGGGTGATGGGCAGTTCTGGACTTTCTTGTGATGTGTGAGGCATTTCTGGCTTATTGATACCTTGATCAGAGACTGTTGTGTTTTCCTCCCCCTCTTCCTTAGATCTTATCTCTTGTGCCTGTAGTTTCAGGCCTGATAACTCTTCCTTTAGTTCTGTGATTTCTTGTAGGCATTGCGTCATTTTATCCCACAGCTTGACATTCTCTTGCTGGCAGGCTGCTATCTCTTTTCTCAGATTTGTGTTTTCCTGGATAAGTTTGTGAGTGGCTTTTGTGTCGCCATTTGTGTTGGACAGTTCGTTGACATTACAGTTTCTGTTATAATTGTGTTTATAGATAGTAAAATCTCTCTCCAGCCGGGATACAATCTCTGTGAGGGACTCTACTGAGAGGTGTGAGGAGTCAGGGGAGGGCTTGCTGGCTTGTGTACTGGCAGTGTTGGGGGATGTCACGGGTAATTCACCTGAGTCCGTGGGTGATCCTGTGTCTGTGCCCCTTTTTAGTTGTGCCTGATTCTTGATTTCTGGGAATTTTTCTATATATTGGTGAAGCCTATCTTCTCTTCCTTGAATCATTAAAGTCCCATTATTAAAAATGGTTGTTGTGAGAATCACTTCGCCGGCCCCTTGTGGGTTTTTTATTCTGATTGTTATTTTGCCTGTATCCGCCTCTTCTGTTGTTGTACTCTTGTAGCAGTCACATATTGCATGCTGCCAGGCTCTTATATAATCGGTGTGCATAATGAGGTTAGTCATTCTTTGGTTTGATGTGTAATCAGCAAACAGGGTCTCAGCATGGGCTTTGAGGAGATCTTTCTTTGCATTTTTCTTTTCATTGGCACTCATGTTATCAGGGTATGTAATCTGTAGAGTGGCCTGCCCCCCGCTGTGTACAGAGACAGTGCTCTTAGCATTACAGTCAATGTCTTCTGTTGGCTCCATTGCTTCTTTCACACCTTCTGGGATGCCTGACCCCCTGCTGTGCTGGGACCTTGTCCTAGGTTCTATGGAGCTCATACTAGGTTCATCTAAGAATTCCATATTATAATCTCCCAGGTTCCCAAAATCTGAGAGTGTCCCCGATTTCCTTATTTCTGAGGGATAATCTACTTGCTTATGGGATTAGCCAAGTGATGGCCCTACCTTCTGTGATGTGGGATCCTGGGGTCAGATGTGATGTTCCTGTTGCATTCAGCCAGTCTGAGGTCTGTAGGAATCTTCTCTTGTATTTTAAAATCCTTTTTCTGTTCTTATTTCATTTTTCTCTTGGGATGTTTTTAGTCTCGCTTAGTTATGTCTTCCATGGAGCCGATATTTCCTGGTTTTCGTCTTGCAGGTAGCTTAATTACAAGGTTTTACTTTGATGAAAGTCAGGAGCTCATGTTGGGAGATGCTTACACTCCAGTAGTCAGTAGCTCACTATACATAACACATAAACTATCCTTACTATACATAACACATAGACTATCCTTACTATACATAACACATATGATATCCTTACTATACATAACACATATACTATCCTTACTATACATAACACATATGCTATCCTTACTATACATAACACATAGACTATCCTTACTATACATAACACATATACTATCCTTACTATACATAACACATATACTATCCTTACTATACATAACACATATACTATCCTTACTATACATAACACATAGACTATCCTTACTATACATAACACATAGACTATCCTTACTATACATAACACATAGACTATCCTTACTATACATAACACATAGACTATCCTTACTATACATAACACATATACTATCCTTACTATACATAACACATATACTATCCTTACTATACATAACACATAGACTGTCCTTACTATACATAACACATATACTATCCTTACTATACATAACACATAGACTATCCTTACTATACATAACACATATACTATCCTTACTATACATAACACATAGACTATCCTTACTATACATAACACATATACTATCCTTACTATACATAACACATATACTATCCTTACTATACATAACACATATACTATCCTTACTATACATAACACATATACTATCCTTACTATACATAACACATAGACTATCCTTACTATACATAACACATATACTATCCTTACTATACATAACACATAGACTGTCCTTACTATACATAACACATATACTATCCTTACTATACATAACACATAGACTATCCTTACTATACATAACACATATACTATCCTTACTATACATAACACATAGACTATCCTTACTATACATAACACATATACTATCCTTACTATACATAACACATAGACTATCCTTACTATACATAACACATATACTATCCTTACTATACATAACACATATACTATCCTTACTATACATAACACATATACTATCCTTACTATACATAACACATATACTATCCTTACTATACATAACACATAGACTGTCCTTACTATACATAACACATATACTATCCTTACTATACATAACACATAGACTATCCTTACTATACATAACACATATACTATCCTTACTATACATAACACATATACTATCCTTACTATACATAACACATATACTATCCTTACTATACATAACACATAGACTATCCTTACTATACATAACACATAGACTATCCTTACTATACATAACACATATACTATCCTTACTATACATAACACATATACTATCCTTACTATACATAACACATATACTATCCTTACTATACATAACACATAGACTATCCTTACTATACATAACACATAGACTATCCTTACTATACATAACACATATGATATCCTTACTATACATAACACATATGCTATCCTTACTATACATAACACATATACTATCCTTACTATACATAACACATATACTATCCTTACTATACATAACACATAGACTATCCTTACTATACATAACACATAGACTATCCTTACTATACATAACACATATACTATCCTTACTATACATAACACATAGACTATCCTTACTATACATAACACATATACTATCCTTACTATACATAACACATATACTATCCTTACTATACATAACACATATACTATCCTTACTATATATAACACATATACTATCCTTACTATACATAACACATATACTATCCTTACTATACATAACACATATGATATCCTTACTATACATAACACATAGACTATCCTTACTATACATAACACATATGCTATCCTTACTATACATAACACATATGCTATCCTTACTATACATAACACATAGACTATCCTTACTATACATAACACATATGCTATCCTTACTATACATAACACATATACTATCCTTACTATACATAACACATATGCTATCCTTACTATACATAACACATATGCTATCCTTACTATACATAACACATATACTATCCTTACTATACATAACACATATGCTATCCTTACTATACATAACACATATACTATCCTTACTATACATAACACATAGACTATCCTTACTATACATAACACATATGATATCCTTACTATACATAACACATAGACTATCCTTACTATACATAACACATATGCTATCCTTACTATACATAACACATATACTATCCTTACTATACATAACACATATACTATCCTTACTATACATAACACATATGCTATCCTTACTATACATAACACATAGACTATCTTTACTATACATAACACATATACTATCCTTACTATACATAACACATATACTATCCTTACTATACATAACACATAGACTATCCTTACTATACATAACACATATACTATCCTTACTATACATAACACATATACTATCCTTACTATACATAACACATATACTATCCTTACTATACATAGAACATACGCTATCCTTACTATACATAACACATATACTATCCTTACTATACATAACACATATACTATCCTTACTATACATAACACATATACTATCCTTACTATACATAACACATATACTATCCTTACTATACATAACACATATGCTATCCTTACTATACATAACACATAGACTATCTTTACTATACATAACACATATACTATCCTTACTATACATAACACATATACTATCCTTACTATACATAACACATATGATATCCTTACTATACATAACACATAGACTATCCTTACTATACATAACACATATACTATCCTTACTATACATAACACATATACTATCCTTACTATACATAACACATATACTATCCTTACTATACATAGAACATACGCTATCCTTACTATACATAACACATATACTATCCTTACTATACATAACACATATACTATCCTTACTATACATAACACATATACTATCCTTACTATACATAACACATATACTATCCTTACTATACATAACACATATGCTATCCTTACTATACATAACACATAGACTATCTTTACTATACATAACACATATACTATCCTTACTATACATAACACATATACTATCCTTACTATACATAACACATATGATATCCTTACTATACATAACACATAGACTATCTTTACTATACATAACACATATACTATCCTTACTATACATAACACATATGATATCCTTACTATACATAACACATAGACTATCTTTACTATACATAACACATATACTATCCTTACTATACATAACACATATGATATCCTTACTATACATAACACATAGACTATCCTTACTATACATAACACATATGCTATCCTTACTATACATAACACATAGACTATCCTTACTATACATAACACATATACTATCCTTACTATACATAACACATATGATATCCTTACTATACATAACACATAGACTATCCTTACTATACATAACACATATGCTATCCTTACTATACATAACACATAGACTATCCTTACTATACATAACACATATACTATCCTTACTATACATAACACATATGCTATCCTTACTATACATAACACATAGACTATCCTTACTATACATAACACATATACTATCCTTACTATACATAACACATAGACTATCCTTACTATACATAACACATAGACTATCCTTACTATACATAGAACATACGCTATCCTTACTATACATAACACATATACTATCCTTACTATACATAACACATATACTATCCTTACTATACATAACACATATGATATCCTTACTATACATAACACATAGACTATCCTTACTATACATAACACATAGACTATCCTTACTATACATAACACATATACTATCCTTACTATACATAACACATATACTATCCTTACTATATATAACTAGAGATGAGCGAACACTAAAATGTTCGAGGTTCGAAATTCGAATCGAACAGCCGCTCACTGTTCGTGTGTTCGAACGGGTTTCGAACCCCATTATAGTCTATGGGGAACATATACTCGTTAAGGGGGAAACCCAAATCCGTGTCTGGAGGGTCACCAAGTCCACTATGACACCACAGGAAATGATGCCAACACCTCTGGAATGACACTGGGACAGCAGGGGAAGCATGTCTGGGGGCATCTAACACACCAAAGACCCTCTATTACCCCAACATCACAGCCTAACAACTACACACTTTACACACTCAATACCACCTCTCTGACAGTAGGAAAACACCTTGAAACATGTGTATTTGGCACTTGCAGTGAGGAGAGCTTGTCACCAGCAGTGAATTTGGCCCTTTGTAGTAAGTTGAGGTTGGCACCAACATTTGTTTTGAAAATCAGGGTGGATTGAGCCTCTAACCAGCAGAGTTTGGGCAAATTCATGGTGGAGGGAGCCTCTAAACACCCCAGTTTGGGCAAATTCATGGTGGAGGGAGCCTCTAAACAGCCCAGTTTGGACCAATTCATGGTGGAGGGAGCCTCTAACCAGCCCAGTTTGGGCAAATTCATGGTGGAGGGAGCCTCTAAAAAACCCAGTTTGGACCAATTCATGGTGGAGGGAGCCTCTAACCAGCCCAGTTTGGGCAAATTCATGGTGGAGGGAGCATCTAAACAGCCCAGTTTGGACCAATTCATGGTGGAGGGAGCCTCTAAAAAACCCAGTTTGGACCAATTCATGGTGGAGGGAGCCTCTAAACAGCCCAGTTTGGGCAAATTCATGGTGGAGGGAGCCTCTAACCAGCCCAGTTTGGACCAATTAATGGTGGAGGGAGCCTCTAAACAGCCAAGTTTTGGGAAATTCATGGTGGAGGGAGCCCCTAAAAACCCCAGTTTGGACCAATTCATGGTGGAGGGAGCCTCTAAACAGCCCAGTTTGGGCAAATTCATGGTGGAGGGAGCCTCTAACCAGCCCAGTTTGGACCAATTAATGGTGGAGGGAGCCTCTAAACAGCCCAGTTTGGACCAATTCATGGTGGAGAGAGCCTCTAACCAGCAGAGTTTGGGCAAATTCATGGTGGAGGGAGCCTCTAAAAACCCCCGTTTGGACCAATTCATGGTGGAGGGAGCCTCTAAACAGCCCAGTTTGGGCAAATTCATGGTGGAGGGAGCCTCTAACCAGCCCAGTTTGGACCAATTCATGGTGGAGGGAGCCTCTAACCACCCCAGTTTGGACCAATTCATGGTGGAGGGAGCCTCTAAAAACCCCAGTTTGGACCAATTCATGGTGGAGGGAGCCTCTAAAAACCCCAGTTTGGACCAATTCATGGTGGAGGGAGCCTCTAAACAGCCCAGTTTGGACCAATTCATGGTGGAGGGAGCCTCTAAAAACCCCAGTTTGGACCAATTCATGGTGGAGGGAGCCTCTAAAAACCCCAGTTTGGACCAATTCATGGTGGAGGGAGCCTCTAAAAACCCCAGTTTGGGCAAATTCATGGTGGAGGGAGCCTCTAAAAACCCCCGTTTGGACCAATTCATGGTGGAGGGAGCCTCTAAACAGCCCAGTTTGGGCAAATTCATGGTAGAGGGAGCCTCTAACCAGCAGAGTTTGGGCAAATTCATGGTGGAGGGAGCCTCTAAAAACCCCAGTTTGGGCAAATTCATGGTGGAGGGAGCCTCTAAAAACCCCAGTTTGGGCAAATTCATGGTGGAGGGAGCCTCTAAAAACCCCCGTTTGGACCAATTCATGGTGGAGGGAGCCTCTAAACAGCCCAGTTTGGGCAAATTCATGGTAGAGGGAGCCTCTAACCAGCAGAGTTTGGGCAAATTCATGGTGGAGGGAGCCTCTAAACAGCCCAGTTTGGGCAAATTCATGGTGGAGGGAGCCTCTAAAAACCCCAGTTTGGACCAATTCATGGTGGAGGGAGCCTCTAAAAACCCCAGTTTGGACCAATTCATGGTGGAGGGAGCCTCTAAAAACCCCAGTTTGGACCAATTCATGGTGGAGGGAGCCTCTAAACAGCCCAGTTTGGACCAATTCATGGTGGAGGGAGCCTCTAAACAGCCCAGTTTGGACCAATTCATGGTGGAGAGAGCCTCTAACCAGCAGAGTTTGGGCAAATTCATGGTGGAGGGAGCCTCTAAAAACCCCAGTTTGGACCAATTCATGGTGGAGGGAGCCTCTAAAAACCCCAGTTTGGACCAATTCATGGTGGAGGGAGCCTCTAAAAAACCCAGTTTGGACCAATTCATGGTGGAGGGAGCCTCTAAACAGCCCAGTTTGGACCAATTCATGGTGGAGGGAGCCTCTAAACAACCCAGTTTGGGCAAATTCATGGTGGAGGGAGCCTCTAACCAGCCCAGTTTGGGCAAATTCATGGTGGAGGGAGCCTCTAAAAACCCCCGTTTGGACCAATTCATGGTGGAGGGAGCCTCTAAACAGCCCAGTTTGGGCAAATTCATGGTGGAGGGAGCCTCTAACCAGCCCAGTTTGGACCAATTCATGGTGGAGGGAGCCTCTAAAAACCCCAGTTTGGACCAATTCATGGTGGAGGGAGCCTCTAAAAACCCCAGTTTGGACCAATTCATGGTGGAGGGAGCCTCTAAAAACCCCAGTTTGGACCAATTCATGGTGGAGGGAGCCTCTAAACAGCCCAGTTTGGACCAATTCATGGTGGAGGGAGCCTCTAAAAACCCCAGTTTGGGCAAATTCATGGTGGAGGGAGCCTCTAAAAACCCTAGTTTGGGCAAATTCATGGTGGAGGGAGCCTCTAAAAACCCCAGTTTGGGCAAATTCATGGTGGAGGGAGCCTCTAAAAACCCCCGTTTGGACCAATTCATGGTGGAGGGAGCCTCTAAACAGCCCAGTTTGGGCAAATTCATGGTAGAGGGAGCCTCTAACCAGCAGAGTTTGGGCAAATTCATGGTGGAGGGAGCCTCTAAAAACCCCAGTTTGGGCAAATTCATGGTGGAGGGAGCCTCTAAAAACCCCAGTTTGGACCAATTCATGGTGGAGGGAGCCTCTAAAAACCCCAGTTTGGACCAATTCATGGTGGAGGGAGCCTCTAAACAGCCCAGTTTGGACCAATTCATGGTGGAGGGAGCCTCTAAACAGCCCAGTTTGGACCAATTCATGGTGGAGAGAGCCTCTAACCAGCAGAGTTTGGGCAAATTCATGGTGGAGGGAGCCTCTAAAAACCCCAGTTTGGGCAAATTCATGGTGGAGGGAGCCTCTAAAAACCCCAGTTTGGACCAATTCATGGTGGAGGGAGCCTCTAAAAAACCCAGTTTGGACCAATTCATGGTGGAGGGAGCCTCTAAACAGCCCAGTTTGGACCAATTCATGGTGGAGGGAGCCTCTAAACAGCCCAGTTTGGGCAAATTCATGGTGGAGGGAGCCTCTAACCAGCCCAGTTTGGGCAAATTCATGGTGGAGGGAGCCTCTAAAAACCCCCGTTTGGACCAATTCATGGTGGAGGGAGCCTCTAAACAGCCCAGTTTGGGCAAATTCATGGTGGAGGGAGCCTCTAACCAGCCCAGTTTGGACCAATTCATGGTGGAGGGAGCCTCTAAAAACCCCAGTTTGGACCAATTCATGGTGGAGGGAGCCTCTAAAAACCCCAGTTTGGACCAATTCATGGTGGAGGGAGCCTCTAAAAACCCCAGTTTGGACCAATTCATGGTGGAGGGAGCCTCTAAACAGCCCAGTTTGGACCAATTCATGGTGGAGGGAGCCTCTAAAAACCCCAGTTTGGACCAATTCATGGTGGAGGGAGCCTCTAAAAACCCCAGTTTGGACCAATTCATGGTGGAGGGAGCCTCTAAAAACCCCAGTTTGGACCAATTCATGGTGGAGGGAGCCTCTAAAAACCCCAGTTTGGACCAATTCATGGTGGAGGGAGCCTCTAAAAAACCCAGTTTGGACCAATTCATGGTGGAGGGAGCCTCTATCCAGCCCAGTTTGGACCAATTCATGGTGGAGGGAGCCTCTAAAATCCCCAGTTTGGACCAATTCATGGTGGAGGGAGCCTCTAAAACACCCAATTTGGACCAATTCATGGTGGAGGGAGCCTCTAACCAGTCCAGTTTGGACCAATTCATGGTGGAGGGAGCCTCTAACCAGCCCAGTTTGGGCAAATTCATGGTGGAGGGAGCCTCTAAACAGCCCAGTTTTGGCAAATTCATGGTGGAGGGAGCCTCTAAAAACCCCAGTTTGGACCAATTCATGGTGGAGGGAGCCTCTAACCAGCCCAGTTTGGGCAAATTCATGGTGGAGGGAGCCTCTAACCAGCAGAGTTGTGGGAAAGCAGGGTGGAGGGAGCCTCTAACCAGCAGAGTTGGTGGAAATCAGGGTGGAGGGAGCCTCTAACCAGCAGAGTTGGGGGAAATCATGTTGGAGGGAGCCTAGTATTAGCAGAATTGTGCAATGCTTATGGTGGATGAGTATGAGGATGCGGAGGAATTGGAGAGGTTGAGTACAGACATGGAGTTTCATGTTGGGGTGCTTTACACAGGTGGGCACAAAAATGAAGGCTCTATCCAGTGGTGGTTCATTTTTATCAAAGTGAGCCGGTCGGCACTCTCAGCTGACAGACGGGTGCGCTTGTCAGTGATGATGCCACCGGCTGCACTGAACACCCTCTCAGATAGGACGCTGGCGGCAGGACAGGACAGCACCTCCAAGGCATATAGGGCAAGTTCAAGCCACAGGTCCAACTTCGACACCCAATACGTGTAGGGCGCAGAGGGGTCGGAAAGGACAGGGCTGTGGTCGGAAAGGTATTCCCGCAACATGCGCCTATACTTCTCACGCCTGGTGACACTAGGACCCTCTGTGGCGGCACTTTGGCGAGGGGGTGCCATCAAGGTGTCCCAGACCTTAGACAGTATGCCCCTCGTTTGTGTGGACCGGTGAGAACTTGGTCGCCTACTGGAGGAACTGTCCTCCCTGCCGCCAACGTCACATGCTGGAAACATCTCCATCATATTCTGCACCAATTGCCTGTGGCAAGCATTGATGCGATTGGCCCTCCCCTCTACCGGAATAAAAGACGAGATGTTGTTTTTATACCGGGGGTCAAGGATAGCAAAGATCCAGTACTGGTTGTCCTCCATGATTTTGACAATACGCTTGTCGGTTGTAAAGCACCCCAACATGAACTCAGCCATGTCTGCCACAGTGTTAGTTGGCATGACTCCTCTGGCCCCACCGGAAAGTTCAATCTCCATTTCCTCCTCATCCTCCATGTCTACCCATCCGCGCTGCAACAATGGGACGATTCGAAGTTGCCCGGAAGCCTCCTGTATCACCATCACATCATTGGACAACTCTTCTTCCTCCTCCTCCTCCTCCTCCTCCTCCATTAAACGCGATGAAGCGGACAGATGTGTGGACCTACTCTCCAGCTGTGACGGATCGGATATCTATCCCTGACTCCTCTGTGTGATCTGAGTTATCCCTGATGTCAATCAGGGATTCTCTCAGAACACACAAGAGCGGGATTGTAAGGCTCACCATCGCATCCTCAGAGCTCACCCTCCTTGTGGACTCCTCAAACACCCGTAGGATGTCACAAAGGTCTCTCATCCATGGCCACTCATGGATGAGAAACTGAGGCAGCTGACTTTGTGGCACCCTAGGGTATTCCATCAAAGGTCTCTGCTGCTCAACCACTCTATTCAACATCTGAAACGTTGAGTTCCAGCGTGTGGGGACGTCGCACAAAAGCCGGTGTTGTGGCACATGCAGGCGTTGCTGGAGAGATTTTAAGCTAGCAGCGGCTACTGTCGACTTGCGAAAGTGGGCGCACATGCGCCGCACTTTCACCAGTAGCTCTGGAACATTGGGGTAGCTCTTTAGGAAACGTTGCACCACTAGGTTGAAGACGTGGGCCAGGCATGGAACATGTTGGAGTCCGGCAAGCTCCAGAGCTGCTACCAGGTTCCGGCCGTTATCACAAACGACCATGCCTGGGCCCAGGTGCAGCGGCTCAAACCATATTGCCGTCTCATTGAGGAGGGCATCCCTCACCTCGGAGGCAGTGTGCTGTCTGTCCCCCAAGCTGATCAGCTTCAGCACAGCCTGCTGACGTCTACCAACGCCAGTGCTGCAACGTTTCCAACTCGTAGCTGGGGTCAATCTAACAGCGGAGGAGGAGGCGGTGGCGGAGGAGGAGGCGGTGGCGGAGGAGGAGGCGGTAGAGGAGGAGGAGGAGGGGGGTGTTCTTCTCGTGTCCCTGCCAGGAATGTTAGGCGGGGAGACGAGGTACACCGGGCCAGTTTGGGAAGCAGTCCCAGCCTCAACTACATTCACCCAGTGTGCCGTCAGTGAAATGTAGCGTCCCTGTCCGCATGCACTTGTCCACGCGTCGGTGGTCAAGTGGACCTTTGTGCAAAGCGCGGAACTAAGGGCCCGCCTGATGTTGAGTGACACGTGCTGGTGCAAGGCGGGGACGGCACACCGGGAGAAGTAGTGACGGCTAGGGACGGCATAGCGAGGTGCCGCAGTTGCCATCAGGTCCAGGAAGGCGGGAGTTTCAACAAGCCGGAACGCCAACATCTCCTGGGCCAGCAGTTTAGCGATGTTGGCGTTCAAGGCTTGCGCGTGTGGGTGGTTAGCAGTGTATTTCTGCCGCCGCTCCAATGTCTGAGAGATGGTGGGTTGTTGTAAAGAAGCACCTGATGGTGCCTTTGATGGTGCAGGAGAAGGAGATAAGACAGGAACAGGGGAGGATGAGGGAGAAGTCAACAAAGTGGCGGAGGCAGATGAAGTGGTGTCCTGGCTCGTCCTCTGGAGTGCATCGCCAGCACAGTCAGCAGTGGCAGTGGCAGAGGCAGAGGCAGTGGCAGAGGCAGTGGCAGTGGCGTGAACGGCAGGCGGCCTTTGTCCTGCCGTTGCTGCCTGCCACTGATTCCAGTGCTTGGATTCCAAATGACGGCGCATTGAAGTGGTGGACAGGTTGCTCTTCTCAGAGCCCCTAATCAATTTCGAGAGGCAAATTGTGCAGACAACACTATATCTGTCCTCGGCGCATTCCTTGAAAAAACTCCACACCTTCGAGAAACATGCCCTCGAGGTGGGAGTTTTTCGGGGCTGGGTACAAACTGGAACATCTTGGGAGATTCCGGGTGTGGCCTGGCTTCGCCTAAGCTGCTGACCTCTGCCTCTGCCTCTAGCTACCCTTTTTGGTGCTGCACTTGCCTCAACATCCACACTACTTTCCCCGCTTGACATCCCCCCTGTCCAGGTCAGGTCAGTGTCCTCATCATCCACCACTTCCTCTTCCAACTCCTGTCTCATCTCCTCCTCCCGCACAATGCGCCGGTCAACTGGATGCCCTGACGGCAACTGCGTCACATCATCGTCGATGAGGGTGGGTTGCTGGTCATCCACCACCAAATCGAACGGAGATGGAGGAGACTCTAGTGTTTGAGCATCTGGACACAGATGCTCCTCTGTTAGGTTCGTGGAATCGTGACGTGGAGAGGCAGGTTGAGGGACAATGAAAGGAGCGGAGAACAGCTCTGGGGAGCAGGAACAGTTGGGGTTATTGTTCTGTGAAGCTTGGGAATTTTGGGAGGAAGGAGGACAAGACTGTTGGGTAATAGGAGGATAGGAGGCAGAGTCTGACTGGCTGCTGGACAATGTGCTGTAAGCGTTCTCTGACAGCCATTGCAAGACCTGTTCCTGGTTCTCGGGCCTACTAAGGTTTGTACCCTGCAGTTTAGTTAATGTGGCAAGCAACCCTGGCACTGTGGAGTGGCGCAATGCTTGCTGCCCCACAGGAGTAGGCACGGGACGCCCTGTGGCTTCACTGCTACCTTGCTCCCCAGAACCATTCCCCCGACCTCGCCCACGGCCTCGTCCACGTCCCTTTCCGGGAGCCTTGCGCATTTTGAATTCCCAGTTAGAAATTGGCACTATATACCAGTAGCAAAAATTGTGGGTGCACGTAACCCCAATATATTCTTTGAATTCCCAGTCAGACAATGGCACTGTATACCAGTAGCAAGAAATGAGGGTATTTATAACCCCAATATATTCTTTGAATTCCCAGTCAGACAATGGCACTATATGGCAGTAGTAAAAATTGTGGGTGCACGTAACCCCAATATATTCTTTGAATTCCCAGTCAGACAATGGCACTATATGGCAGTAGCAAAAATAGTGGGTGTATATAGCCCCAATTCTATTGCTAGGGGACTTGCAGGGTATTTCTGGGGTGAAGGTGGGGGGGCACACCGTTGGAACGGGTATCGGGGGTATATATCGGGTATACGGGAATACACTGACAGTGTATTCCATTCAGGATCCTGGGAAAGCTGGGTTGCGGCGATTGAGCCCGTCAGTGCCACGTTACACTGACAAGCTTCTCCCTGGAATTTAGCTCTTATAAGAGCTGTTGTGGTTGTCTTCTCCTTCCTATCCTAGCCTGTCCCTGCCTACCCAGAATCTAAGCCCTAGCTAGCTGGACGGAAACCTCCGTCCTCGGTGAATTGCAAGCTCAGAATGACGCGAACCTGGGCGGCGCTGTTCTTTTAAATTAGAGGTCACATGTTTTCGGCAGCCAATGGGTTTTGCCTACTTTTCTCAACGTCACCGGTGTCGTAGTTCCTGTCCCACCTACCCTGCGCTGTTATTGGAGCAAAAAAGGCGCCAGGGAAGGTGGGAGGGGAATCGAGTAATGGCGCACTTTACCACGCGGTGTTCGATTCGATTCGAACATGCCGAACAGCCTAATATCCGATCGAACATGAGTTCGATAGAACACTGTTCGCTCATCTCTATTACTAAGCCTTCCATGTATATTTATCTCATCAGATACTTTCTATTCCCATCATACATGTAGGTAGAACATATACATTATAATGGTGACTTATAGTTTATCCGATCTCTTGGGTGTTGTATATATTATTTCCAGAAGGGACTTTTTATGTCCCAATCAAGGTCACACCCAAGGACTCCTAAATTGTTCTATTCTAAAGGGTTGTAAGGTAAGCAGGGACCGGTGCCAAGCTCAGGCAGGGGAACGTTGTGTCACATAAGGAAAAGACAGAAGCGACGTTCACTAAGCACGATGTAGGTCTGCATGCTACCTGCAGCTCTGCTCCTCCTGGTCTCCGCCGCCTCGGCCCTTCCAGGTAATGTCTTCTGTATATTACATAAGATTATTTGCTTCTTATTCGTCTTCTGGGATAAGATTTTGCTCTGCAGCCGATTAACCAATTGCAAAAGTTCAGGATAACTGCACCATCTGTATATGCATCAAAGGCAAGAGTAGTATATAAAAGTTACCGATACTGAAATATCCCTATGATGTGTAACATATACTGATATTACATAGCTGCTCATAGTGAGAGTTACCAGTTGGGTATAAAGATATCCGTGTATATCCTATAGGACTGGTGTAACCAGAACATGGGTGAGTGATTCCAGTTATACCCCTAGGATAAGTATTAAGTAAGGAACACATTGGGCTGATACTGTAACATAAAACCTAGTAAACCCAAGAAACACCTCCAAGCCCAGTCCTAAGTAACTGAAGCCCTGACCAGAAACTGACCCTGTTATAGACCCTAAAGAACCTTTCCCTATATCAAATATGGTCCCGCACAATGTGATCCTGATATCCAGGCTTCACTTAAAGCAGGGGTAGGGAACCTTTGGCTCTCCAGCTGCTGTGAAACTACAACTCCCATCATGCTCCATTCACTTCCATGGGAGTTCCCAGAACAGCAGAGCTAGTATGCATGCTGGGAGTTGTAGTTTTGCAACACCTGGAGTGCCATACGTTCCCTACCCCTGACTTAAAGGGTATAAAGCTTATAGGGGGGATACCAAAGTACAGTCACAGAATAGAAGGGCAGGAATAAAGTATATGGACTGTATTATACAAACATAGACCACCCACATGTGCTAGTGATCCTAGCAGCCAGCAATACGCAGTCATAATATGGCCGTCTTAAAAAACACACATAGTCACGTCTCTGAGGAAGCTGACAGGGCGCAGCGTGATACACGTAGTAAGATGAATGGGAAATCAACCATAATAACAAGGTAAGGTCTGCGGACTACAGGAACTGCTTACAGTCTGTGTCAGGCTAGAGCTTACTGTCTGCTACGCTGCATTGAAGGAACGTTTACTTATAACTCAGATCAGGGCCAAAGTCAACACTGGAAGGGGTTAATGGCACTCGCCGGATTATTACTAATCCTCACTCGCAAGTTATGTCATTAGATTTACAGCAAAGGCTCACTTAGACACAGATGAATAGTAGTGATGAGATACGAGATTATACGCTCGAATGCCGGCCGGGACGGGATAGGAGATATATACGGTGCAGAGCGAAACTTCCATGTAGGTGTGGAGAAAAGGCCGCACAGTGCGAATACCGTCAGAAACAGAAGGGTTAATGAAGTGAATGAAGAAAAGAGAGATGTAAATCCCATCAATATTTGGTGTCACCTTTGCCCTTTGGAGGCGGAGTCCTGGGAGTGATGATCCGGCCCCCGCAGATATAGCCCTGATCTCAACATCAAGTGATGGAAGGCAAAGGGCAAAGGTCACACCAGTTATTGATGAGATTTACATTTCTCTTTTCTTCATTCACTTTATTTTAATGTATAAAAAACAAAAAAAACTTTGCAAGTCTTCAGTAGGTGATACCTTTTTTAATGGCTAACTCATAATGATGACAGAATATGACGTTTCGAAGCTTTCCTCTGAGCTTCTTCTTCAGATATAACTAAAAAACACTCTGTAGAGGCTGCATATTTATAACTGGACACAGGGGTAGGATTACAGGAGGGAGGGGGGAAGAGGCTTATTACTATATACTTATAACAACAAACAATCAATTGCCAGATCCCCCAGTTCTTATCTTAATGGCTGTCTTAATGATGTGTATAAAAAGACATAAACCCACGCGAGATGTTCATCCCATTGTCCAACGTCTGGAATAGGGTCATGGCCTTGTACTCATAAATCAGTCGCTGTTTCCTTGATTTAAAGTTCCCTTTTAAGATCAAGATTTTCATGTCATTGATGATGCTGTGGTGTTCCTGGCAAAAATGATTTGGCACGGGAAGATCAGTTCTCTGTTGTTTGATTGTATGGCGATGTGAATTAATTCTCATTCTGAGTTTCTGACCAGTCTCTCCAACATACAGATTTTCAGTGGAACATTTGGTGCAAATGATCAAATACACTACATTAGGTGTGTTACAGGTGAACGTACCTGGGATTTTATATTCCCTGTTAGAGTTTGGGATCTCTATCCTGTCAGTGGTCAGTATGTGGGGGCAGGTTTTGCACCTCTTCTGTCCACATGGGAATGTTCCTTTGTTAGTTGGAGGTGGTAAAGGAACATTCCCATGTGGACAGAAGAGGTGCAAAACCTGCCCGCACATACTGACCACTGACAGGATAGAGATCCCAAACTCTAACAGGGAATATAAAATCCCAGGTACGTTCACCTGTAACACACATAATGTGGTGTATTTGATCATTTGCACCAAATGTTCCACTGAAAATCTGTATGTTGGAGAGACTGGTCAGAAACTCAGAATGAGAATTAATTCACATCGCCATACAATCAAACAACAGAGAACTGATCTTCCCGTGCCAAATCATTTTTGCCAGGAACACCACAGCATCATCAATGACATGAAAATCTTGATCTTAAAAGGGAACTTTAAATCAAGGAAACAGCGACTGATTTATGAGTACAAAGCCATGACCCTATTCCAGACGTTGGACAATGGGATGAACATCTCACGTGGGTTTATGTCTTTTTATACACATCATTAAGACAGCCATTAAGATAAGAACTGGGGGATCTGGCAATTGATTGTTTGTTGTTATAAGTATATAGTAATAAGCCTCTTCCCCCCCTCCCTCCTGTAATTCTAGCCCTGTGTCCAGTTATAAATATGCAGCCTCTACAGAGTGTTTTTTAGTTATATCTGAAGAAGAAGCTCAGAGGAAAGCTTCGAAACGTCATATTCTGTCATCATTATGAGTTAGCCATTAAAAAAGGTATCACCTACTGAAGACTTGCAAAGTTTTTTTTGTTTTTTATATTTTATAACCACTGGCTAACACGGTACCAAAACAAACATTTTTATTTTAATGGACAAATGTAACTATTAACCCTTCTATTTCTGAAAGTATTTTTACTTTGCAGCATTTTTCCATGTCCGCACCGTACGGTGGATGTCTCACTATATCGGCACTCCCTCGCAGACTGCTCCCTATTGCCCTGACACTCACTGCTCCTCTCTCTGCACTATTCCATACAGCGCCCTCTCTCACACAGACTGCTCCCCATGCACTCTCATAGACTGCTCCCTATGCTGTCTCTCATAGACTACTCGCTCCTATAGACTGCCCCTACGCCCACTCTCATAGATTGCTCCCCATGCTGTGTCTCAGACTCCTCCCTCCTATAGACTCCTCCCTCCTATAGACTCCTCCCTCCTATAGACTCCTCCCAACGCTCCTCTTGCTTACAACCTTATTCTCGTGACCGTTCATAGATTGCACCCTAATATCTCCCCTCTATTTAACATACTGCCCCTGATTTCTCCATCATTCACACAAAACAGGCTCCAAATCTCTTTATTTTCCCAAATTGCCCCCTTTACCCCTTCTCATAGACTGCCTATGCCCCCTAACGATGGACCATTGCCCCTCTTCTGACAGCCTGCTCCCCATGCCTCCTCTATAGACTGCTTCATCCCCTCTCTCTCACATATTGCACATAGCTTCCTCACACCAACTGGTATCCATACCACCTCACTCCCATAGACTATAGGTTTCGGGGAAGACAAGGGTTGGGTATTTTGGATTTCATACCTCATCCCTTTGTTCCCAGGAAGATAAGCTGAGGCTGCTGTCAGAGATGTTCTGCAGCAGCCTTCTCCCCTCTCCCCATTTCAGATATATACACACATGGACGAGCATGCATGTGTATGGGTGGGGTGAGAGATAATTGTTGGGTACACATCACTGATGTCCTATTATTAGGATGGGCCATCAGTATTAGATCGGTCAGAGTCTGATTCCTGGCACCTCTGCTGATCAGATGCTGTATAGCAGCTGTGCAGGTTTTGTAGCTTGGTTCCCTTAAATAGAACATAAGAGGGACATAACAAATGTTAGAACCTATAATATATCATGGATACATAATAACCAGACCATCATATATCCTCTGTATATTCTCTCTCTTTTCCAGGCAGTCACTCTCATTTTTTCTACACGACTGTCACCTACAATTTATCATTTGACTTTCCTTCCTACTACACCACCAGGACACTCGATGACATCCCGCTCTTCTGGTTTGACAGCGACAACAGAGTGGTAGAGCGGAGAGTGCCCTGGTTTAAGGCCGCCAATAGGTCTCTACTGGAGCTCAGTTTAATTGAATACAGATTTTATGGAACAATGCAAAGCATTCTAACCAGGACCATCAATTATCTAAACTACAGAGAGGGTGAGTACCATGTACAGTCATGTCGGGACGTGCAGGAATACAGTGGAAAAACTCTTCGTCCAGTACAGATCCAGGATACGTTACCCGGGCGTATTAGCCATATTAAGCCTGGGGCAAATCAGTGAGCAGAACCGGGGCAGAAAGACAAAGTCCCAAATTCTGCAAATTACTCTATGTGACCCTAACCGGACTCAGGAAGAACTGACATGTAGGGTTGAGCCGATCTTGAGAGTTCAGGATCGATTTTAAATTCCGATTTCCAATCATTTTCCAGCCGATCCCGAAATTTTATCGATCGCCGATCGGGATCTGATCTGTCCCAATCCCGATCGCTCAACCCTAATTGTATAGTACGGTTGAGCCAATCTTGAGATTCAAAAATCCGATTTCCGATCATTTTCTAGCCGATCCCAATCATGCTTATGAAATTAGCTTGATCACTGATCGGCATCTGATCCTTCCCGATCCCGATCGCTCAACCCTACTGACATGGTTCTGCATTAAATATTGTTTGGATTGGGCTCCATCTAATGTATTGGCCAATCAATGGCGACATCCAAATCTAGCACTGAGACAACCCATAACTGTGCACAAGGGATCCTGTAAAAAGAAACGGGTTATTCAATAGTTATAAAAGCAGCTCTGTCCATTCTCCGCCACTCTGCCACTAACTCACCATTGTGTATTGTTCACACTTGTTTTTCCTGTTTCAAGGTTACCACGTTCTGCAGAATATGGACGGATGTACTCTGTTTCCCAATGGCTCGGTTGAAGTGATTATGACATTTCATTACAATGGGAGACCTTTGATGTCTCTTGACTGGAAGACCGGAAAATGGGAGGCAGGACTTCCAGAGTATAAAGACTTGATCGAATATTTGCATGGAAATTCAACTATTAGTGAAGAAGATATGAATAATGTAATAAATGATTGTATACCGCATATAACAGAACTGCTGACATTGGGGGAGTGCACGCTGGATAGGAAAGGTAGGGTGGTATTGTAGGTGATATCATTTGTAAATTAGACTCTCTTACTACTTTACTTATTGTCATGTATTGTATCTCCTGTGATATCACCAAAGGTTCAGCTTTCAAACTAAGCTGGCCGAGACATCATGGTGGGGTTGGCTTCAAAGCCCTCCCACAATAGTTGACATCTTCAGGGTGGATTGTCATCACGTTGTTAACTCTACAGCTTTATCATTGGGTGCTGATGGTTTGCAGCTGGGGGTCTATAATTATGGCCTCCAGATCTGCCCGGTTTGGAAATCTATTAAGCCATGTATGGAAACCTACTAGGCCATGTATGGAAACCTATTAGGCCATGTATGGAAATCTATTAGGCCATGTATGGAAACCTATTAGGCCATGTATGGAAATCTATTAGGCCATGTATGGAAACCTATTAGGCCATGTATGGAAATCTATTAGACCATGTATGGAAAACTATTAGGCCATGTATGGAAATCTATTAGACCATGTATGGAAAACTATTAGGCCATGTATGCAGCGCCGTACCTCCCATGAGGCGACCTGAAGTGAGTCCAGCAGCCTCCCCGCATGCTCAGGCAGAGAGCAGGTCATCTCCGTGCCTGCTCTCTGCCTGCGAATGGCAACGGCTCTAAGCCCTGCCCCCTCCACTAGGCCACGCCCCCTCCGCTCGGTCACGCCCCCTCCTACCGGGGGGGGGGGGGGCGGCTTTCTTGTAGTTCGCCTCGGGCGGTGAAAGGGGAAGGTTCACCCCTGCATGTATGGGAACCTATTAGGCCATGTATGGAAACCTATTAGGCCATGTATGGAAACCTATTAGGCCATGTATGGAAACCTATTAGGCCATGTATGGAAACCTATTAGGCCATGTATGGAAACCTATTAGGCCATGTATGGAAACCTATTAGGACATGTATAGAAGTCAGACTGTCTGTCAATACATTTTGACAGGCAGTCAACAAGCGCTAGGCCTATAGTGCAGTGTATGTAAGCAGGAATGTTTGCTCAAATCCCCTCTATAAAGTAATAAATATAATAAAATAAAATTCTAAAGTGTGTTTAGAAATTTGAAAAATAACAATATATATAATATTAGAATTTATATAACATTATTTTTTTTTTTCATGAACTCTTAATTTTTTTTATAAAACACTAAAAGAAAATTCTTTATTATTGGGGGAAAAACTCCAAAACAAATAAACCTGTTATCAACAGAATTGTAAAAATCCAAACAATAATTTATTTATTCCATTAAAAAAAATAAACACAATTCCAGAATTGCTTAAATTCCACCTCTCAAAATCTGAATGAAAAGTGATCATAAAGGCTCATCAATCCCAAGGTTGTCTCAATGAAAACCACAGGCAGTCCTGAAAAAAAAAATCTCTGCAGAGAAAAAAAAATCTGGGTTTTTGAACATGCATGTAAATGTAAATATTTGACTGCGTGTTTTTTACATTCTGTATTAGAAATCTCAATTCCTAATGTTCCTGTTCCTTAGTCTTCTTATTTGTTATACATGGTCCCTATTGCCCTCTATCACTAACTTCTAACACAAGTGGAGGCTACAACATTCTAGGATTTCAGTATAGATACGGAAAATTGAAAATTGTTCACCAAAATTTTCAAAAATCTAGTTATCCGAAAATCTTGATTTATCGGTAGGTAAAACATAGGATCATACTCATGGAGTTAACCTTTGTCTTTCCTTCTAACTGAAGGTCCAGTTGTGAAAATAACACAGAAACCTACTGACAGTGGTGGGGTCAGACTCTACTGCCAGGCGTACGGACATTACCCTAAGGACATCTCCATCATGTGGTACAAGAATGGACAACCCATATCGGAGGAGGCGATGGAAAGGCTGACCCTGCCACTCCCGGACTTGACGTATCTAACGTCTTTGTCTTTCAACGTTTCGTCTGTGGAGGATGACGTTTATACCTGCAAGGTCAACCATGATGGGCTGCCGGTGAATTTTACACAGGATTGGGGTAAGTGGAATGATTTGGTCTTACACATCAACATTCGAACATGAGCTTAAAATTACAATTCTTATTACCTGGTGCTCAATCTACAGAACGGAAACCAACAAAAAACAAAAAAAAAGTACTAAAAATTGGCCCTACAAAGAAATCATGTCATAGTTTTTTAGGCAAAATCCAGAAATCCAGTTCAGAAAGATCGAAGGCCAGAGAAGTCGAGCAATCCATGAAAATCACTAATTAAGTTAGCGCATTAAAACCATTGATTAAATGATCTAATTATTTTCTCAATTACTAAAATTTTCAGCTTTCAGTTCCTAATCCACAGAGTTGGCTTTCTCCTCCCATTTTAGGCTGACACATTCAACAAGCTCCTCCTACTGGCTACAACAATGTATTTAAATGGTCTCTTAAATTTAGTTACAAACTTTGGATAACTCAATTGGACAAGTGAATATAAGAAACTTTGTAACATATCTTAGCAGAAAAAAAATGCTTCTTTCTCCACTTCTTTGGCTCTTTTCATGCTCTCACTCCCAAACTGACATTCACTCTGAAGTCTCTGCTTAAAGGGGTTTTCAAGGCTGAATAATTGATAACTTATTCTTAAGTTAGGTCCAACACCGTGACCTCCAGTGTTCAGTTGTTTCCAGAGACTGCAGCATTCGGTTTGGGAATGAGGTGTTTGATTCGAGTGGAAAGTATCTTTGCCCAGATTTTGACATCTTGGTTGAGAAGCGAGATAGGCCTGTAGCTCCCGCACAAAGTGGCATCTTTGCCTTCCTTGTGAAGGAGGGTGACATGCGCTTCTTGCGCTTGTCTTGGAAGTTTAGCACCTGTGAAGAGGGAGTTTAAGGAGAGAGAAAGATGTGACATAAGCTCATTTTGGAAAATTTTATAATATTGAAGTGGGAAACCATCAGGTCCTGGGCTCTTACCTAGTGGGAAACTAAGTAAAGTGTCTCTAAGTTCTTGTATGGAGAGGGTAGGTGGCTTGAAGAGAGAAAGTCATCCCTCCTGCCTAGCGTTGCGTTTGCATCCGAGGACATACTGTTATCATCAAGATTGTATAAATCAGTATAAAAGGACAAAAAATCTTTTGCTATTTCGGGCGTTGTAGTGTATAGTGCGCCATGTTTGTCCTTGATAGAGTTTATGAAGCATTTACTCTTTCTCTTCCGGAGTAATGAGGTCATCAGCTTTCCCCCCTTATCTGGGCGTACAACCTATGTTGGTAATGAAGATATTGCGGGAATTGATAATATCTTTTAGTTTCTCTCTTAGATGGAGAAGATCATCTCTGAACGGTCTTTGCCTACTAGTTTTCCTAATTCTTTCAATAGCGGCAATGGCAGCTAGTATTTTGTCTAGTGCAGCTTGAGAGTCTTTTTTAATTTTGGAAGCCAAAGAGATAAACATCCCCCTAATAACTGATGGATCTGCTTCCCAGGTAATGGTAGGACAGGTGTCTGCGTTCAGGGAAAAGTAGGTGTTGAGGTGGTCTTTAATTTTTGAGACTATTTCAGGATTGTCTAAAAGTGCTTCGTTCAACCTCCAGCACCAGTCTTTTTTGGGTAGTTGATCCATAGTTAAAGGGATTCTACCATTAAACTACCTTTTTTTCTAATGAACACGTCGGAATAGCCTTAAGAAAGGCTATTCGTCTCCTACCTTTAGACGTGGTCTCCGCCGCGCCATTCCGTAGAAATACCGGTTTTAACCGGTATGCAAATGAGGTCTCCGCAGCAATGAGGGCGGGCCCCAGCGCTGAAAGGCCAATGAGCGCGTCGCCATTGCTGCCCAAGAGCTCTTTCCTGCGCCGCCTCCTTGTTCTGCAGCAACTCCGCCTCTTCTGGCTTCTCTTGCTCTTGTAGTTCTATAGAGGAGCAGAGAAAGGCCACCCCAAAATGGCTGCCAGCCGGCTCCTGTATTGAACTGCAAGAGCAGCTAAGCAAAAATTGCTGCCGGCCGGCGGCCATTTTTGGGTAGACACTCTTGCTGTTCAATACAGGAGCCGGCCGGCGGCCATTTTTGGGTAGCCGCTCTTGCAGTTCAATACAGGAGCCGGCCGGCGGCCATTTTTGGGTAGCCGTTCTTGCAGTTCAATACAGGAGTCGGCCATTTTTGGGTAGGCGCTCTTACGGTTCAATACAGGAGCCGGCTGGCAGCCATTTTGGGGTGGCCTCTCTCTGCTCCTCTATAGAACTACAAGAGCAAGAGAAGCCAGAAGAGGCGGAGTTGCTGCAGAACAAGGAGGCGGCGCAGGAAAGAGCTCTTGGGCAGCAATGGGGATGCGCTCATCGGCCTTTCAGCGCTGGGGCCCGCCCTCATTGCTGCGGAGAGCTCATTTGCATACCGATTAAAACCGGTATTTCTACGGAACGGCGCGGCAGAGACCACGTCTAAAGGTAGGAGATGAATAGCCTTTCTTAAGGCTATTCCGACGTGGTAATTAGAAAAAAAAGTTGTTTAATGGTAGAATCCCTTTAAGGATAACCAGACTGGGGCATGGTCTGAGATGGATATGTTTTCGATACGTGTCTTGGTGGTAGAGGGAATAAGGGAAGAGGATATAAAAAAAATAGTCGAGTCTTTGGTACGATTGTCTGGGGTTGGAGAAAAAGGAGTAATCTTTTGTGGAGGGGTGCAAGGATCTCCAAATATCTACTAGTCTGAGATCATGTAAGGATTGTATCAGTTTGTCAAGTGCTTTTTGAGAAATGGCAGATGTGCCTGAAGAGGAATCGAGATTTGGATTGAGAGCAACGTTCAGGTCGCCAACTTTCCTCCACAAACAGCATATACAGTCCTATGAAAAAGTTTGGGCACCCCTATTAATCTTAATCATTTTTAGTTCTAAATATTTTGGTGTTTGCAGCAGCCATTTCAGTTTGATATATCTAATAACTGATGGACACAGTAATATTTCAGGATTGAAATGAGGTTTATTGTACTAACAGAAAATGTGCAATATGCATTACACCAAAATGTGACCGGTGCAAAAGTATGGGCACCTCAACAGAAAAGTGACATTAATATTTAGTACATCCTCCTTTTGCAAAGATAACAGCCTCTAGTCGCTTCCTGTAGCTTTTAATCAGTTCCTGGATCCTGGATAAAGGTATTTTGGACCATTCCTCTTTACAAAACAATTCAAGTTCAGTTAAGTTTGATGGTCGCCGAGCACGGACAGCCCGCTCTCATATGATCTGAAAACAAAGATTGTTCAACATAGTTGTTCAGGGGAAGGATACAAAACGTTGTCTCAGAGATTTAACCTGTCAGTTTCCACTGTGAGGAACATAGTAAGGAAATGGAAGAGCACAGGGACAGTTCTTGTTAAGCCCAGAAGTGGCAGGCCAAGAAAAATATCAGAAAGGCAGAGAAGAAAAATGGTGAGAACAGTCAAGGACAATCCACAGACCACCTCCAAAGAGCTGCAGCATCATCTTGCTGCAGATGGTGTCACTGTGCATCGGTCAACAATACAGCGCACTTTGCACAAGGAGAAGCTGTATGGGAGAGTGATGAGAAAGAAGCCGTTTCTGCAAACACGCCACAAACAGTCGCCTGAGGTATGCAAAAGCACATTTGGAAAAGCCAGCTTAATTTTGGAAGAAGGTCCTGTGGACTGATGAAACAAAGATTGAGTTGTTTGGTCATACAAAAAAGCATTATGCATCGTGTCCAAAAAAACAGCATGCCAAGAAAAACACATGCTACCCACTGTAAAATTTGGTGGAGGTTCCATCATGCTTTGGGGCTGTGTGGCCAATGCCGGCACCGGGAATCTTGTTAAAGTTGAGGGTCGCATGGATTCCACTAAGTATCAGCAGATTCTTGAGAATAATGTTCAAGAATCAGTGACGAAGTTGAAGTTACGCCGGGGATGGATATTTCAGCAAGACAATGATCCAAAACACCGCTCCAAATCCTCAGGCATTCATGCAGAGGAACAATTACAATGTTCTGGAATGGCCATCCCAGTCCCCAGACCTGAATATCATTGAACATCTGTGGGATGATTTGAAGCGGGTTGTCCATGCTCGGCGACATCGAACTTAACTGAACTTGAATTGTTTTGTAAAGAGGAATGGTCCAAAATCCCTTCATCCAGGATCCAGGAACTGATTAAAAGCTACAGGAAGCGACTAGAGGCTGTTATCTTTGCAAAAGGAGGATCTACTAAATATTAATGTCACTTTTCTGTTGAGGTGCCCATACTTTTGCACCGGTCAAATTTTGGTTTAATGCATATTGCACATTTTCTGTTAGTACAATAAACCTCATTTCAATCCTGAAATATTACTGTGTCCATCAGTTATTAGATATATCAAACTGAAATGGCTGTTATAAACACCAAAATATTTAGAACTAAAAATGATTAAGATTAATAGGGGTGCCCAAACTTTTTCATAGGACTGTATTTTGCAGCTTTAGACGTTGGTTAGATTCCCATAATCTCCATATGAGGAACTTCTTGTCAAATCCATAACTTTTACCGTATCTTCACAGATATATGTTTAATACAGTATGATTTTTCTCTTTGATCTACTCCCAACCTCCCCTAGGCGTGTACAATCGGACTCTCCCCTTTATATACCCCATCCCCCTCCCTTCCCTTCCCCTTTTTTTATGAAGAATTTCTAATAAAAATATTATTAACAAAAAAAACAAAAACATTCTACTTTCTCTTTGCAGGTATTTCCCTAAGCAGTTCTCCTACCAGGCCATCTATTGGGGGAGTGATCGCTATCTGCCTGGCCGTCATCCTCATCATAGTTATTATAGTGTTTGGTTCTGTGTCCTTTGCAAAAAGCAGAAGTCAATGATATCAATGTCCAAGTAAATGAGACTGATGGAGAAGTAGAGAGATTGTCATGACATCATTGAACACTATTAAAATGAAGGTCACCAAACAGCAAATGGTCCCTGGGTGCCTTTAAGAAAGCCTGGAGGGATGAAATGTGGTCCAGAACGCTGCAGTACAATGCCCTTTAGTTCTTGTGACAATGTTGTCTCCTCTCTGTGCATGTAGCAATCAACCTATATATGTATATATTGTATTTACATGTCAGCGCAGTGTATAGCTAGGGTTGGAGTTTATATCCTCTGCTCCTGACAGTGTCATACACTATGTTTTATAGATAGGTTCCTAGGAGCCCTGACAGTGCCATACACTATGTTTTATAGATAGGATCCCAGGAGCCCTGACATTGACATACACTATGTTTTATAGATAGGATCCTAGGAGCCCTGACAGTGTCATACACTATGTTTTATAGATAGGTTCCTAGGAGCTCTGACAGTGTCATACACTATGTATTATAGATAGGATCCTAGGAGCCCTGACAGTGTCATACACTATGTATTATAGATAGGTTCCTAGGAGTCCTGACAGTGTCATACACTATGCTTTATAGATAGGTTCCAAGGAGCCCTGACAGTGTCATGCACTATGTATTATAGATATATAGTCCTAGGAGCCCTGACAGTGTCCAATACTATGTTTTAAGCCAATATAAGCTCCTGAACCCAAAACACAACAAATTTTGAGAGGTTCGTCCACTTCTAGTTTTAACCTGTACAGATAAATGATGCATCTTAGATTGTAAAGTTCATGTTATTCTATGGTGTTTCTAAGAGATTATTTGTATATTATTGATTGGCTTTTACTTACTCTATAAAGCTACATTTACAATATCTGTGTGGTGTTTTCAGCATTTATGCCTAGAAATATTCCGGACATGTACAATGTATGCTAAAAGTATCCAAAGGCTCCTGTATGACTGGGCAGAATAAGTGGTAAAACATATACATTATACAGTACTTTACATGAATGTCAGCTCTAATGCAAATCCACCTGCACCTGAGACTGTGTGTATGACGGTGGTAAGTGCAATGGTTGTGTTCACATTGTAACTGTGCAATGCAAAGTAATGCAAACCAAGTGATGCAAAGTGCAATAGCGGACACTGATCCATTTGCAATAAAAAGTTGCCTAGAGTTTTGTGAATAGGATGTAAGCCGAAAGAATATCTATTTAGACTTGGACAATACACTCCGGTGTAGATTTTTTCTATCTATATAGCAAAAGGTATTTGACCTCAAACCAATGACATTTCTTAAAATACAGCCTGAACCTGCCGATGGGCAAGAAAGATGCAGGGAATTGGTTTCCTTGACTTGACTTTTATATGGAATAACTATTACTGTGTATGCTCTAATACAGTCTGCCATGGATATGTAGTAACAAAAGATGGATGTGGCTCACCCAGTCAGATAAAATCGGTCTTGGCAATCCATGGGCTCCTGAGGGCTAACAATAACAGCACAGGGACAGTCCTTTGGACTCCAGGACTGGCAAATATAGAAATCATAGTTCATTGTCCAGCACTAGGGTTGAGCCGATCTTGAAATTTCAGGATCGTTTTTAAAATTTGATTTTTGATCATTTACCAGCCGATCGCAATCATGAAATTTGCTCGATCACCGATCGGAATCCGATCTTTCCCGGTCCATTTCACCATATGTATTTTAATTTACATGTGCAATACGGTTGAAAAAAGACATATGTCCATCAAGTTCAATCCATGGATGGGAAAGGACACCCAAGTGGATCCCGCGAACGGAAACCCAAATACAGATGTGAACCTAGCATAAGCCATGTTCAATGGAATAAGAGTCAAGTTTTATTTGTCTCTTACAGTTCTGAACAAACATCTCATTTCTCTATTATATATATTTTTTCCCAGATCGATACGGACCTGCAGGTAAACAGATATTACATGGCAAACCATCTCCTGCCACTATAGGGCGACACACGATTGCCTTAAACTTTTTGAAAATGAAACCTCAAGCTTCCTCATAATACTGATAACAGGACAATGATAGACAAAGATATTCTACAGAGCTCGTGTTTAAAGGGGTTTTCTAGAACATGAAAAATAAAGTGAAAATATAAAGAAAAGGGCATAATAACAAAAAGTTACTTCTCTCTCTGATCAGGAGAGATCCAGGACTACACCTTCTATGGTCTGGAACTTTTCAGAAACTCAGTCAAGGTGTACTTAGAGAAAATAATCTGACCACAATAAGGACATCATGGCTGGTGATCAGGAGGACACTACTTGTATGAAAAGATAACCTGACCACAATAAGGACATCATGGCTGGTTATCAGGCAGGGACACTACATGTATGAGAAGATAACCTGTCCACAATAAGGACATCATGGCTGGTTATCAGGAGGACACTACATGTATGAGAAGATAACCTGACCACAATAAGGACATCATGGCTGGTTATCAGGAGAGGACACTACATGTATGAGAAGATAACCCGACCACAATAAGGACATCATGGCTGGTTATCAGGAGAGGACACTACATGTATGAGAAGATAACCCGACCACAATAAGGACATCATGGCTGGTTATCAGGAGAGGACACTACATGTATGAGAAGATAACCCGACCACAATAAGGACATCATGGCTGGTTATCAGGAGGACACTACATGTATGAGAAGATAACCCGACCACAATAAGGACATCATGGCTGGTTATCAGGAGGACACTACATGTATGAGAAGATAACCTGACCACAATAAGGACATCATGGCTGGTTATCAGGAGGACACTACATGTATGAGAAGATAACCCGACCACAATAAGGACATCATGGCTGGTTATAAGGAGGACACTACATGTATGAGAAGATAACCTGACCACAATAAGGATATCATGGCTGGTTATCAGGAGGACACTACATGTATGAGAAGATAACCCGACCACAATAAGGACATCATGGCTGGTTATCAGGAGGACACTACATGTATGAGAAGATAACCCGACCACAATAAGGACATCATGGCTGGTTATCAGGAGGACACTACATGTATGAGAAGATAACCCGACCACAATAAGGACATCATGGCTGGTTATCAGGAGGACACTACATGTATGAGAAGATAACCCGACCACAATAAGGACATCATGGCTGGTTATCAGGAGGACACTACATGTATGAGAAGATAACCCGACCACAATAAGGACATCATGGCTGGTTATCAGGAGGACACTACATGTATGAGAAGATAACCCGACCACAATAAGGACATCATGGCTGGTTATCAGGAGAGGACACTACATGTATGAGAAGATAACCCGACCACAATAAGGACATCATGGCTGGTTATCAGGAGGACACTACATGTATGAGAAGATAACCCGACCACAATAAGGACATCATGGCTGGTTATCAGGAGGACACTACATGTATGAGAAGATAACCTGACCACAATAAGGACATCATGGCTGGTTATCAGGAGGACACTACATGTATGAGAAGATAACCTGACCACAATAAGGACATCATGGCTGGTTATCAGGAGAGGACACTACATGTATGAGAAGATAACCCGACCACAATAAGGACATCATGGCTGGTTATCAGGCAGGGACACTACATGTATGAGAAGATAACCTGTCCACAATAAGGACATCATGGCTGGTTATCAGGAGAGGACACTACATGTATGAGAAGATAACCCAACCACAATAAGGACATCATGGCTGGTTATCAGGAGGGGACACTACATGTATGAGAAGATAACCCAACCACAATAAGGACATCATGGCTGGTTATCAGGAGGACACTACATGTATGAGAAGATAACCCGACCACAATAAGGACATCATGGTTGGTTATCAGGAGGACACTACATGTATGAGAAGATAACCTGACCACAATAAGGACTTTTTTTTATCCAGATAAATGTAGAACAAAAATATTTTGGACAATGCACATTCCTTTAATAATACTGATGAATTGTTCCACATCAACCTCATCTTTTTATGACAATTTTAGCAAAAATGTGATTAAGTTATTGTCTGTAATTTTTGTTTATTTCACATGGTTATTTTCTCCCAATTGCAGTTAATTTGATCCCTGCTCTCAATAATATCTCTTCCAGGACTGCCAGATTTACAAGTGGGAGAACTGGTTCTTGTCATGATATTTCCAAACCGCAACATAGAAAATCCATCCAACCTCCTATATCCTGATACCGGTCCTGTATCTGGTTTGGTCACATTCTTCCTGATTATGGGAACTTGGAGCTTAAATGAGAGTCGCCTGCAGGGGGCACTCTGAAATAGTTATTTATATTCAGTGATAACATCTTTAGACTTCATTGTGTTTCAGTAACAGAAGGATAATAGCTGGAACGTGCATAATGTATGGTATTCTGTATTGTATGATAAGAACTGCTAGGATGCATGTCCGGGTGTTGGACTTAGAAGTTACAACTGGGTTGGAATTTTGTATCTTTGATAACATTGAATGACTTGGAACAATTTGGAAGCAGAAAATGTTACTGTAGATGTGTTACACTAATGGTCTTCAGCTGCCTGGCTGGTGCAAGGGGTCTTTGGCTACCTCCCATGGGTTTGATGGCAATGCCCTTCTACTGCCCATATACTGAGAACCAAGTTGCCATTTTGCACCCAAGATGGTGCATCTAGATTTCTCCAGGCTTCAATGCTCAGCCCCTTCTCAGTCTGATTCCCCTGCTGGGTATACCCATATGTGAGCCAAAATCCAGCTTTTCAACTTTACAGGGCTCCTCATCTCTCAGACTTCCATGCTTGTTGGGTCAACAGAAACTATAGGACCAACACCCTCTTCAGGGTGTAGGACAGGAATTAAGGGACCATCACCCTCTCCGGGGTGTAGAAGAGTGACTGTAGGGCCATCACCCTCACCGGGGTATAGGAGAGCGACTGTAGGACCATCACCCTCTCCAGGGTGTAGGAGCGTGACTGTAGGGCCATCACGCTCTCTGGGGTGTAGCAGCGTGACTGTAGGGCCATCAACCTCTCCAGGGTGTAGGAGAGCGACTGTAGGACCATCACCCTCTCCGGGGTATAGGAGAGCGACTGTAGGGCCATCACCCTCTCTGGGGTATAGGAGCGTGACTGTAGGGCCATCACCCTCTCCAGGGTGTAGGAGCCTGACTGTAGGGCCATCACCCTCTATGGGATGTAGGAGAGTGACTGTAGGGCCATCACCCTCTATGGGATATAGGAGAGTGACTGTAGGGCCATCACCCTCTCCAGGGTATAGGAGAGCGACTGTAGGGCCATCACCCTCTCTGGGGTATAGGAGAGTGACTGTAGGGCCATCACCCTCTCCAGGGTATAGGAGAGCGACTGTAGGGCCATCACCCTCTCTGGGGTATAGGAGAGCCACTGTAGGGCCATCACTCTCTCTGGGGTATAGGAGAGCGACTGTAGGGCCATCATCCTCTCCAGGGTGTAGGAGAGTGACTGTAGGGCCATCACCCTCTCCAGGGTATAGGAGAGCGACTGTAGGGCCATCACCCTCTATGGGATGTAGGAGAGCGACTGTGGGGCCATCACCCTCTCCAGGGTATAAGAGAGCGACTGTGGGGCCATCACCCTCTCCAGGGTATAACAGAGCGACTTTAGGGCCATCACTCTCTCTGGGGTATAGAAGAGCGACTGTAGGGCCATCACCCTCTCCAGGGTGTAGGAGTGTGACTGTAGGGCCATCACCCTCTCTGGGGTATAGGAGAGCGACTGTAGGGCCATCACCCTCTCTGGGGTATAGGAGAGTGACTGTAGGGCCATCACCCTCTCTGGGGTATAGGAGAGCGACTGTAGGGCCATCACCCTCTCTGGGGTATAGGAGAGCGACTGTAGGGCCATCATCCTCTCCAGGGTGTAGGAGTGTGACTGTAGGGCCATCACCCTCTCCAGGGTATAGGAGAGCGACTGTAGGGCCATCACCCTCTCCAGGGTATAGGAGAGCGACTGTAGGGCCATCACCCTCTATGGGGTATAGGAGAGCGACTGTAGGGCCATCATCCTCTCCAGGGTGTAGGAGTGTGACTGTAGGGCCATCACCCTCTCCAGGGTATAAGAGAGCGACTGTGGGGCCATCACCCTCTTCAGGGTATAACAGAGCGACTTTAGGGCCATCATTCTCTCTGGGGTATAGAAGAGCGACTGTAGGGCCATCACCCTCTCCAGGGTGTAGGAGTGTGACTGTAGGGCCATCACCCTCTCTGGGGTATAGGAGAGCGACTGTAGGGCCATCACCCTCTCCGGGGTATAACAGAGTGACTGTAGGGCCATCACCCTCTCCAGGGTGTAGGAGTGTGACTGTAGGGCCATCACCCTCTCCAGGGTATAGGAGAGCGACTGTAGGACCATCACCCTCTCCAGGGTATAACAGAGTGACTGTAGGGCCATCACCCTCTCCAGGGTATAACAGAGCGACTGTAGGGCCATCACCCTCTCCAGGGTATAACAGAGCGACTGTGGGGCCATCACCCTCTCCAGGGTATAGGAGAGCGACTGTAGGGCCATCACCCTCTCTGGGGTATAGGAGAGTGACTGTAGGGCCATCACCCTCTCCAGGGTATAGGAGAGCGACTGTAGGGCCATCACCCTCTCTGGGGTATAGGAGAGCCACTGTAGGGCCATCACTCTCTCTGGGGTATAGGAGAGCGACTGTAGGGCCATCATCCTCTCCAGGGTGTAGGAGAGTGACTGTAGGGCCATCACCCTCTCCAGGGTATAGGAGAGCGACTGTAGGGCCATCACCCTCTATGGGATGTAGGAGAGCGACTGTGGGGCCATCACCCTCTCCAGGGTATAAGAGAGCGACTGTGGGGCCATCACCCTCTCCAGGGTATAACAGAGCGACTTTAGGGCCATCACTCTCTCTGGGGTATAGAAGAGCGACTGTAGGGCCATCACCCTCTCCAGGGTGTAGGAGTGTGACTGTAGGGCCATCACCCTCTCTGGGGTATAGGAGAGCGACTGTAGGGCCATCACCCTCTCTGGGGTATAGGAGAGTGACTGTAGGGCCATCACCCTCTCTGGGGTATAGGAGAGCGACTGTAGGGCCATCACCCTCTCTGGGGTATAGGAGAGCGACTGTAGGGCCATCATCCTCTCCAGGGTGTAGGAGTGTGACTGTAGGGCCATCACCCTCTCCAGGGTATAGGAGAGCGACTGTAGGGCCATCACCCTCTCCAGGGTATAGGAGAGCGACTGTAGGGCCATCACCCTCTATGGGATGTAGGAGAGCGACTGTAGGGCCATCACCCTCTCCAGGGTATAAGAGAGCGACTGTGGGGCCATCACCCTCTTCAGGGTATAACAGAGCGACTTTAGGGCCATCACTCTCTCTGGGGTATAGAAGAGCGACTGTAGGGCCATCACCCTCTCCAGGGTATAGGAGAGCGACTGTAGGGCCATCACCCTCTATGGGATGTAGGAGAGCGACTGTGGGGCCATCACCCTCTCCAGGGTATAAGAGAGCGACTGTGGGGCCATCACCCTCTCCAGGGTATAACAGAGCGACTTTAGGGCCATCACTCTCTCTGGGGTATAGAAGAGCGACTGTAGGGCCATCACCCTCTCCAGGGTGTAGGAGTGTGACTGTAGGGCCATCACCCTCTCTGTGGTATAGGAGAGCGACTGTAGGGCCATCACCCTCTCTGGGGTATAGGAGAGCGACTGTAGGGCCATCATCCTCTCCAGGGTGTAGGAGTGTGACTGTAGGGCCATCACCCTCTCCAGGGTATAGGAGAGCGACTGTAGGGCCATCACCCTCTCCAGGGTATAGGAGAGCGACTGTAGGGCCATCACCCTCTATGGGATGTAGGAGAGCGACTGTAGGGCCATCACCCTCTCCAGGGTATAAGAGAGCGACTGTGGGGCCATCACCCTCTTCAGGGTATAACAGAGCGACTTTAGGGCCATCACTCTCTCTGGGGTATAGAAGAGCGACTGTAGGGCCATCACCCTCTCCAGGGTGTAGGAGTGTGACTGTAGGGCCATCACCCTCTCTGGGGTATAGGAGAGCGACTGTAGGGCCATCACCCTCTCCGGGGTATAACAGAGTGACTGTAGGGCCATCACCCTCTCCAGGGTGTAGGAGTGTGACTGTAGGGCCATCACCCTCTGCAGGGTATAGGAGAGCGACTGTAGGACCATCACCCTCTCCAGGGTATAACAGAGTGACTGTAGGGCCATCACCCTCTCCAGGGTATAACAGAGCGACTGTAGGGCCATCACCCTCTCCAGGGTATAACAGAGCGACTGTGGGGCCATCACCCTCTCCAGGGTATAACAGAGCGACTGTGGGGCCATCACTCTCTCCGGGGTGTAGGAGAGCGACTGTAGGGCCATCACCCTCTCTGGGGTATAACAGAGTGACTGTAGGGCCATCACCCTCTCCAGGGTATAACAGAGTGACTGTAGGGCCATCACCCTCTCCAGGGTATAACAGAGCGACTGTGGGGCCATCACTCTCTCCGGGGTGTAGGAGAGCGACTGTAGGGCCATCACCCTCTCTGGGGTATAGGAGAGCGACTGTAGGGCCATCACCCTCTCCGGGGTATAACAGAGTGACTGTAGGGCCATCACCCTCTCCAGGGTATAACAGAGCGACTGTGGGGCCATCACTCTCTCCGGGGTGTAGGAGAGCGACTGTAGGGCCATCACCCTCTCTGGGGTATAGGAGAGCGACTGCAGGACCATCACCCTCTCCAGGGTATAACAGAGTGACTGTAGGGCCATCACCCTCTCCAGGGTATAACAGAGCGACTGTGGGGCCATCACCCTCTCCAGGGTATAACAGAGTGACTGTAGGGCCATCACCCTCTCCAGGGTATAACAGAGCGACTGTAGGGCCATCACCCTCTCCAGGGTATAACAGAGCGACTGTGGGGCCATCACTCTCTCCGGGGTGTAGGAGAGCGACTGTAGGGCCATCACCCTCTCTGGGTATAGGAGAGCGACTGTGGGGCCATCACCCTCTCCATGGTGTAGGAGAGCGACTGTAGGGCCATCACCCTCTCTGGGTATAGGAGAGCGACTGTGGGGCCATCACCCTCTCCATGGTGTAGGAGAGCGACTGTAGGGCCATCACCCTCTCCGGGGTATAACAGAGTGACTGTAGGGCCATCACCCTCTCCAGGGTGTAGGAGTGTGACTGTAGGGCCATCACCCTCTGCAGGGTATAGGAGAGCGACTGTAGGACCATCACCCTCTCCAGGGTATAACAGAGTGACTGTAGGGCCATCACCCTCTCCAGGGTATAACAGAGCGACTGTAGGGCCATCACCCTCTCCAGGGTATAACAGAGCGACTGTGGGGCCATCACCCTCTCCAGGGTATAACAGAGCGACTGTGGGGCCATCACTCTCTCCGGGGTGTAGGAGAGCGACTGTAGGGCCATCACCCTCTCTGGGTGTAGGAGAGCGACTGTGGGGCCATCACCCTCTCCATGGTGTAGGAGAGCGACTGTAGGGCCATGACCTCTGCAGTTACTCATAAACAGCTCTTTTCTTTTGATCCTCCATATTCCACCCCATCGTCAGGGCCATGGACAGATATCAGAGGGTGCAATAGTAAAATAAAAAGAGGCCAGAAAATAAAAAGTTATTAGAAACCTCAGTTAGTCTTTAACTCCTTCACGCCATTCTACAATTTTCATTTTTTATTCTCCACAATTCAAAACCCCTGACTTTTTTATTTTTCCAATCACAGAGCCATTTGGCTTAATTTTTGCCGGACAAATCCTATTTCATGATGGCAACTTTTAATCCTCGGCAAGATGTATGTCCTGGGAAGTTCAGAATGGGGTGGAATTAGAGAGTCTGCATTTGCGCAACTTTCTTACGGGTTCCATTATTACGGCATTTAAGGCCGGGGCCCCATGTGGTGTAAATCGCAGCGTTTTACAGTCCCTGCAAAGTAAGTTCTAGCGAATCCCGTCCACACATTGCAGAAAAATATGTCCAGCAGAAATTTTGTTACTCAGTAATGGCGGGGGCTATTGAAAAAATTCCAACTGTGCTGGAATCAGTTTAGCATCGTCTATTAACAGATGGCAAGTACTAGACTTCTTGGAGGCGGTGAAAGGTCTTCTTTAAGACAACTGCATTATGTTTCAACACAAGTAACTTTATGGAGCATGGAATGAGCACGAGGCGTTTCACACGAAACCGGATTATCCGATCCTGTCAGAATTAGGGATATTATTTTCTTATTTAGTAAGGAGCTTTCACCTGTCTACTGTAGACACGCCTTGGAGTTCAGGCATCGCTTTATGAGGCGTGTAAGCTATGCTGGTCGGACAGGACATCTGGCTGCAAAAACCAAGTAAAGAACAAGATATTGCCAAGTTCTCACAATGCAAAAAAGTATATCTTACTCTGAAACACAGCGGCATCTCAGAGAAAGTATATACAGTATTGTGTAAAAGTTTTAGGCAGGTGGGGAACAATGAAGCAAAATGCAAATGCTTTAAGAAATAGAAGGGTTAATAGATATTATTGTCAATGAAGTGAATGAGGAAAAGAGAAATGTAAATCCCATCAATATTTGGTGTGACCTTTGCCCTTTGGAGGAGGAGGAGTCCTGGAAGTGAGGATACGGCCCCCACAATTATAGCCCTGATCTAATCATTGTCCAGTCTGTCTGGGTTGACATGAAGAGACAGACGGATTGGAGACTGTGCAGATTTGAATTTTGTTGCATTTTCGTTCCGGTATAGCTGATCAGGCGTCCGGGTATAGCGGTGACCCTGATCAGTTTATATAAGACACGTGCATATAATGCCAAAGATGGCCGCGATCCCTGCGCATGCGCACTTGGTTCCCCCAGCTGGACTCCTGACTCCTCCCACCCATTCCGGACTCTTCTGGCCGTACTATTGAATATCCGCACTGCGCCTTCCTGACTTCTCCACCTGAACTACTTCCACTTCTTCTGCAGGTGAATGTGACATCGCCCGACTGACTGGGAGGTTATTAAACTATTGGACACCTCCTTTACTTTCCTGTATGTCTGACGACTTCTACATAGTAGTTACATAAGTTTTATGGTAATTATATCTGCACATGTTCCTATTGCAATACGTTGCTGTAAGCATGCATAGACATATCTGCTCCGACCTGGATTCCCAGCTCCTGCAAGTTGACAACTGAACCACAAACTTTCACAGTGATACGAAGATACTACATTTCTCCTGATGTGACAAAGAAGAGTTCTAATGATATTTGTATATATCCTGTACATTGTTGTTTATTATGAAGAGTGTATATACTGTATATACTGTACATTTATTATTCATGGTTATAATATAACTTTTTTCCTAGATGAAGGCCACTTCTAGGCCGTCCCTCTACCCTCTATACCAATTGTATACCTGTAGGTGAATAGAACCACATTTTCACTGCAACAAACTTACTCCTATGGAGTCTTTGTATTAGTTTCACTTTCAAGCTCACTACCCCTCCCTGTAAGCAGTTCAGTCAGCAAATGAAATGTCACAGCGCAACCTCCTTGCTGCTTGAAGCCGCTCATACTGATCTCAGATGTGGGAGTGATTTATTATCTGGTCAGATATTCAGTGCTGCACAGACTGATGTAGAAATCTGATACAACACAGACCCCAGGAAGGGGGTTTGCACACAGGCAGTGCATGCGTCCTATGGAGAACGGAGAGGTCCGCAGAGAGTAAGAGCAGGAACTGGAATCCTGGGAAATGTAGTTATTTACAGAATCACTGCATGTAAATAACAGGGACACAAGGAGCAGCAAGTAAAATAAAACCAAGCAAAGGCTGCACAAGGAGACCGTGAGGAATTTGCACTGCTCGGGATGAATTTGCAGATAATGTTTTGCCCACAAGGTTTTAACCCTTTCACAATCTTCTCCCACTATTGCCTGTCACACTCTCTTTTTTGTGAATGAAGTGAATGAATTAAAGAGAAATGTAAATCCCATCAATATTTGGTGTGACCTTTGCCCTTTGGAGGAGGAGGAGTCCTGGAAGTGATGATCCGACCCCCACAGATATAGCCCTGATTTGTTTGTTGCATGGGGCCTTAGCCTAGAGAGGATCTTTCGCGTCCTCTGGTCTGGCGGTATTGCAGGTATAAGCCCCGGTGCTGGAGATATCTGGACTCATTGAGGTTCTCTTTAAGGAATTTGCTGCTTTGTTGTTTATGGCTAAGGAATAACCCCACAAAAATAAGTGAGGGGGGCAGGGAAGTGATGGCAAACGTACGTGAACGCAGACCCTGGCCACAATCCCACATCAATGGTTGCCTATGACAAGATAATGTCACCTCCGTATCCTTCCTTATCTCACAAGACGCTGCATTTCCTTCCATTGCCAACTTTCCTTTTCTATAACATATAATTAGTGAACAGCTTTTTCTGACAATTCCGGTTTCTGTGATCTTGTACAAGTTGTGGAGATTTTATTATTCTCATAGGGAACACACCCAGGAACTCCCAAACTGCTGCATTAGATGGGTGGTAAGAATATGAGCTGTGCCCGACTCTGCCAGTCCTACATTGTAGCACCGAAGATAAAGACCATAGGGAAGATCCCAAAGATGTCGGATTGTGCGCTCCCCCGAGTTCTGCTGCTCCTCTTATCTGCTCCTTGTGTCTTGTCAGGTAATGTCTTGTCTACGTATGTTGGAGAAGTTATAGAGATACTTGTACTTGGAATATGTTACTATTTGTTACTATTTGTTACTATTTGTTACTATAAGATGTGATTTAGGACTGGACGAGATCTTAAAGGGAGTCTTAAGCCAGCAACAGTAAGACAGGTCAGGCTCACCCAAATGTGACACCGTTCCCCATGAAAATTCATGTCTCCATAACTAGGATATAAATTATCTCCCAATATGCAAATGAACATTCTGGAGCACCGAGGGCGATCTTGTACCAAACTGCTACACCCCGCACCGCTCTAGTACGCCAGTATGGACGTGAGAACACAAGGCGAGATTTCGGTATAGCTCCCTGATCCTGTCACTCAAAGAAGGGAGGGCCAAGGATTACTAAAGTATGAGGTGTAGCATCGGACTCGCCCTCTGGGCTCTAGACTTTGCATATTCGGCTATAAATGTATCTCTGCGCAAATTTCCATTCTGGTGAGCCCGAGCGATCTAATTGTGTTGCTGGTTTATTACGCTGCACACTGGTGACTGACTCCCCTTAAAGGGTAAAGTTATGGCCAATACGAAGGATAGGCCTTTAATATTACATTGGATGGGGGGTCCAAATCTCAGGCCCCCTCTAGGGTTCAGCGATCGGGATCGGAAAAGATCGGATTCCGAGAAAATTTCACGATCGGGATCGCTGGCTGGAAAATGATTGGAAATCGGATTTTGAAATTTTAAGATCGGCTCAACCCTAGAAGTGACTTTTCCCATAGAGAAGCATTGACTAGGGTTGAGCGATCGGGATCAGAAAAGATCAGATCCCAATCGGCGATCGCGATCCGCATCAACTGGAAAATGATCGGAAATTGGATGTTAAAATCGATCCTGAAATCTCAAGATTGGCTCAACCCCAGCCCCCTCTGATCCGCTGCTTGTCTTAGTATCTCTTAGTCTAGGTTCACACTTGCACTTGGGTTTCCATTCTTCGGGTTCACTTAGAGATCCAAACAATGGAAACCTTAACAAGCCCTTACCCGTGTAACCTCACGGACCCCACTATAATGGGAAACCCACAGACTATAATGGGGCCACATGGTTTCTGCCCGAAATTTTTTTTCCAGCGGAATGGGAAATGGAATCCCCCAACAAAAAGTGAGTGCCAGTGTGAACCCAGCCTGAGTGGCTTTAGCTTCACCTAAGCCCCTTTTTATGGGCTGTGTGAGTACAGACGAGCACAGCGCCCCCTTCTAACAGATGGCCACCAATATTATTTTCTGGCTGAAAAGCCGCAGTAAGGCCGAGGTTACACAATGCAGATACACGCTACATTTTTTTGCAGAATGTCTTGTGGTTTTTGAGCCAATGCCCAGATTGGGATAAGTGTCAGGTTGGCTTACAAGTAGAGGACTGTGCAAATGTTTTAGGCATGTGTGGGAAAGCGCTGCATAGTACAAATACTATCAGAACTAGAAGACTTAGGCTGAGTTCACACTGAGGTTTTTGGTCAGGATTTTGAGACGGATGGACAATCTTATGAATATACAAATAATTCCGCGCCACAATGTGATATCCGCCTGACTATATCCTCTGTATATTCTCTCTCGCACAGGCGGCCACTCTCATTATTTCTACACGACTCTAACCTACAACTTACCGTTCGATTTTCCTCCGTATTATACTGCCAGGACACTCGATGACATCCCGCTCTTCTGGTATGACAGCGATAACGGGGTGGTAGAGCGCAGAGTGTCCTGGTTTAAGGGCGCCAATTCATCTCTATGGGACGACAGTGTTACTGAATCCAAGTTTCACAATGAAATGCGACAAATATTAAATAACATCATGTACTATCTAAACGTCACAGAGGGTAAGTAACAGGTGTAATCCTATGGGAGGGGCAAATGGGGCAAAAAACATTCTAATAGATCTGCACTAGTGGAAATGACAATATTGATGATCATTATTATAGTATATGGGGGCATTATACTGTGGGGGGCTATATGAGGGCATTATACTATGTGTGGGGGCTATATGGAGGCATTATACTGTGTGGGGGGCTATATGGGGGCATTATACTGTGTGGGGGCATTATACTGTGTGGGGGCATTATACTGTGTGGGGGGCTATATGGGGGCATTATACTATGTGTGGGGGCATTATACTGTGTGGGGGCATTATACTATGTGTGGGGGCTATATGGGGGCATTATACTATGTGTGGGGGCTATATGGGGGCATTATACTGTGTGGGGCATTATACTATGTGTGGGGGCTATATGGGGGCATTATACTATGTGAGGGGGCTATATGGGGGCATTATACTATGTGTGGGGGCTATATGGGGGCATTATACTGTGTGGGGGGGCTATATGGGGCATTATACTATGCGTGGGGGCTATATGGAGGCATTATACTGTGTGGGGGCTATATGGAGGCATTATACTGTGTGGGGGGCTATATGGGGCATTATACTATGCGTGGAGGCTATATGGAGGCATTATACTGTGTGGGGGTTATATGGAGGCATTATACTGTGTGGGGGCTATATGGAGGCATTATACTGTGTGGGGGTTATATGGAGGCATTATACTGTGTGGGGGCTATATGGAGGCATTATACTATGCGTGAGGGCTATATGGGGGCATTATACTGTGTGGGGCATTATACTATGTGTGGGGGCTATATGGGGGCATTATACTATGTGAGGGGGCTATATGGGGGCATTATACTATGTGTGGGGGCTATATGGGGGCATTATACTGTGTGGGGGGCTATATGGGGCATTATACTATGCGTGGGGGCTATATGGAGGCATTATACTGTGTGGGGGGCTATATGGGGCATTATACTATGCGTGGAGGCTATATGGAGGCATTATACTGTGTGGGGGTTATATGGAGGCATTATACTGTGTGGGGGGCTATATGGGGCATTATACTATGCGTGGAGGCTATATGGAGGCATTATACTGTGTGGAGGTTATATGGAGGCATTATACTGTGTGGGGGCTATATGGAGGCATTATACTATGCGTGAGGGCTATATGGGGGCATTATTCTATGCGTGGGGGCTATATGTGGCATTATACTGTCTGTGAGTCTCAAATGGATATTATACCGTGTATGAAAGGGAACATTATACTATTTGAAGGGCATTATAATGTTAAGGCGCCACCTCTGGAGCGTATTATACTGTGTAGGAGAGCTTTGGAGACAATATACTGTGTTGGGGCAATAAGGAGCACATTATACTGTGTGGCGGAGCTAAGAGAGCATTATACTGGTTGTGAGGAGCTCTCTAACACCCTGTGAGCTACCTCACTGTATATGTCAATCCTAAAACTGAGTTCCCTGACTAGTGGAAGATTAAGCAAACAGAGAAGAGTTCCTTGGTCCTTGCAGTGGTTGTAGCCTAAAAAATATCCTACTGCTTAATAAGTATCGGTCATATAGAACACGACCTTAGAATAAGCCACAACCTGGTACAACTCCTTTAGGGTCTGATCCCAAACACATCTCTTTGTGGTCAGTAACTTGTCCTCTTGTAACGTTTCTGTTTCTCCCTGTGTAAGGATCCCACGTTCTCCAGACTATAGAAGGATGTGTTGTATATGAGAACGGATCAGTGGAAAACCTACTAAGTTATCATTATAATGGAGAACCTCTGATGTTTCTCGACTGGGAAAACAGACAATGGACGGCGTCATTGCCGAAGTACGAAGACCTGGTCTACGATTTATATGGGAATACAAATATGTCTGAAGACGAAAAGGATGTCATAGTAAATGAATGTAGTCCGCACATACAAGAACTGCTGACACTGGGGAACTGCACGTTGGGTAGGAAAGGTAAGTCATTACTGGATGATGATGATGATGATGATGATGTTGTTTTCCAGTCTTCCTATGTGTAATCCATGTGCCCCATTTCTCTCTAACACAAACCTCTTGACATACAATATGTTGAGTGGAAAACTAAAAATTATTAAACAAAAACTGTTAAACCTAAAAACTTGATTTCACAATACATCTCCTGTATCAAACCGGTTCTGATTCATGCGGATTATCCCTTGTTCTTCCTTCTTACAGAGGCTCCAGTTGTGATAATGAAACTTATTCCTACTGACAGTGGTGGAGTCAGACTCTACTGCCGGGCGTATGGACATTACCCCAAGGACATCTCCATTATGTGGTACAAGAATGGACAACCCATATCGGAGGAGGCGATGGAAAGGCTGACCCTGCCACTCCTGGACATGACGTATCTAACTTCACTATCTTTGATTGTCACATCTGCGGATTATGATGTTTATACCTGTAAGGTCAACCATGAGAGCATGTCCGAGAGATTCACCCAAGATTTCAGTAAGTGGAATGATCTGGTGTTACATATAAGAATGAAAGCCTGGTCTTAAAGTTATCATTTCTATTACCCGGTAACCAATTTACAGAACGGAAACTGACAATGGCAAATAAGGTCATTGGTAATTGGGCAAAGTCCATAAAAGTTCATAAGAGTTGAGGGCCAGCGAAATTATGGAGTAAGGCTATGTTCACATCTGCATCGGAGACTCCATTTCATATTCCACCAAAAATCAGTGGAGGGATCCCTGCATGGTGGAAAGAGTCCTGCATGGTGGAGAGTCCTGCATGGTGGAGAGCCTTACATGGTGGAGAGTCCTACATGGTGGAGAGTCCTGCATGGTGGAGAGCCTTGCATGATGGAGAGTCCTGCATGGTGGAGAGTCCTGCATGGTGGAGAGCCCTACATGGTGGAGAGCCTTGCATGGTTGAGAGTCCTACATGGTGGAGAGTCCTGCATGGTGGAGAGCCCTACATGGTGGAGAGCCTTGCATGGTTGAAAGTCCTACATGGTGGAGAGCCTTGCATGATGGAGAGTCCTGCATGGTGGAGAGCCCTACATGGTGGAGAGCCTTGCATGGTGGAGAGTCCTGCATGATGGAGAGTCTTGCATGGTGGAGAGTCCTACATGATGGAGAGTCCTACATGGTGGAGAGTCCTACATGGTGGAGAGCCTTGCATGGTGGAGAGTCCTGCATGGTGGAGAGTCCTGCATGGTGGAGAGTCCTGCATGGTGGAGGGTCCTGCATGGTGGAGAGTCCTGCATGGTGGAGGGTCCTGCATGGTGGAGGGTCCTGCATGGTGGAGAGTCCTGCATGGTGGATTTTTTCCTCCTTCAGTTTCAGTTAAAAAATAATGGACACCTGAAGAACCTCATTATAGTCAATGGGGTCTGAAGGGCACCATGTGTAACCGGTGTTTTAGCGATCCACCTCTCCATTGTTCTGGTCCCTCAACATACCAAAACAATGGAGCTAGCGTGAACGTAGCAATAGTGATAGAAAAACATAAGGGTTACAATGGGTAAATTAGTCCTCAAATCGTAACATTATCTGTTATATACGGGGGTGACGTACCATAGTCACTGGGTTCTTTTTCCATTCCCTTTAAAGCCATACATCAGTAAAGACTGTTATTGTACCCCACACAGCCCGTGTCAGTGCCATCCTGCACAGACACACAGCTCTTCCTACATCTACTTTCTCAGTACTCATGTTCCTATAGATGTAGCTATAGGGTGAGTAGCGGTAATAGCGGCTATCAGACCCTGGACTCCAAGGGGGCCCCATAGGTCCTTCTAGAAGATGAAATTGCCCTATTCGAAATAGGGCAATTTAGGTAGGGAGCGGGGCCCCATCCCGAATGTTGCACTGGAGCCCTGGAGCTCGGGGTTATATCTCTGCATGATCCTACTGCCCCTGGTCCCTCAGTGATAAGTGTATATGTCGCAGCACAGATTGGGGGACGTAACAAATTGACGTTTCTGTGTTTTGTCTTTGCAGGAATTTTCGACCATTCAGAAAGTCTGAGCAGCTCGCCTTCTCATGTATCTATTGGGGCAGTGATCGCCATCTGCCTGGCCGCTGTCCTCGTCTCTGTTCTTGTGGTGTTCGGTTCACTAGTCTTTGTAAAGAGTAGAAGACAATGACATTAATATCCAGATAAATGGAGGGAGATGGAAACATGTAGCAACGTCCAACAGATGGGGTTACATAGAACTTAATAGCAGATCCATTTTTTTCCAGCCAGTAGTTGTCGGGTGCCTATAAAGTAGTGTGACTGGATCTAATATGGTCCAGAAACCTCTAGAACCTTCCTCCTACAAGCAACCTACACATTATATTACTGCCAAGGACGTCTGCCAAGATGGCCAACCCTTGTATCTGCTTCGGGATTGAAACAAGTTTCTTGCAAAAGATTAAAGATAGTAGTTTGGGGTTATAGTGCAGGATCTACAAAAGATTCCCCCTCTGGGATCTCCTTAGAGAGTCCTTACACGGACCTGCTATAACCTGGACAGATACATGATGCAATTCTGATAGTAAAGTTCAGTTTCTTCTACCTTGTTTTTTTAAGAGTTTATTTCTGTAATTTCTTGATTTTATCTTCGACTCTTCCCACAAAGATATTATCAGCAGTCACTCGCTGCATTAGCATCAATTCATGTCAATGTTAGATGAAGCGCAATCTGCAGGAATGTTATTGTATGTTGTATTCTGCAGGGGATGTCCCTGTAATCCCTGTGTCATCGGATATGGGGCCCCCTGCTGGAGCTATTTCTTATTGTATCTGTGGACAACATCACAATTACATAAAATGCTACAACATGTGCACATACAATAAGAAGATAAATACTGGAAGTATGGGAGAAGTGCAGATTTATTTATTATTTTTTATTTTATTTTTTGCATTTTTTCTTATTTTGCAGCATTTGGCCCCTATTTTAAAAGCCAACACTAATAAAGACAATAACAATACAGACAAAACTACAAAAAACATGATATTGACCGCGGCGGTGTCCTCACTGCTTACCAAGCCCAGTGCTGTGCATTGCCTAGTGGCTGTGTTTGGTATTGCAGGTCACCTCTATTGATTTTAGTAAGAAGGCGCGCCCACTATTACACCTTTAACTACACTTGTATAATCCAAAAATATACAATCTAATACTGCAACCGATCCATATAGTCCTAGGCGCCCTGGATGTCCAAAAGAGGGTAAAACCCACAAGGAATAACATACAATATAAGGAATCTGGCTACATCTCGCACTACATGTCTGAATACCTTAATGGGTCGTGTCTCAGGGATGGGTGAGTTGGGATAACCTCATTAGAAACAGTGATGACTCTAACTGGTCTTTCTAGATATCGAATACTTATCAAATACTTAAAGGAGTCTTCCAAGCTAAACATATTGATTTTCTATCCTAAGGTCAGGTCATCAATATCAGATCGTGGCTCCCGCACCAATCATCTGATACACAGAGAATGGAGTAGAAAGCAGATCAGTCTCCATTGTCTTGTAAAGGGGATAATGCTAGGATTACATTAGCTCCTTGGTCTCCATTGTTCACACCCAAACTGCTTACACCGGTGACTATAATGGGATCTGCCGGGGGCCGCCATTTTAAAATTGAAAGTGGCTCCTCCATGCAAGACTTTTCTCTCCCCGGTAATTTCTGAGATGGAGTCTCTAACACATATATGAACCCAGCCTTAGCTGCAGTAACTCTGTTCAGCCACTACATAGAGAACAGCACTGTCTGCTTCCTGCTCTATTCTCTGCACATCAGCAGCAGATTGGTGAGGGTGCCGAGTGTGGGATCCTTACAGATCTGATATAGATGACTTACAGATAGGTCATCGATATCTTTAGCCTGGAAAACCCCATGAAGGCAGCACAGCGACATCTTAATACTTATGCAAGAGGTCCATTAGGGAGATTATAGTGAAGCGGGAGCGGCAGCGCGTCCAACAAAACATTTACTTAGCTCATCTGAATAAACATTTTGTTATGGATGACATCGGCCCACCAAAGATGTAGCAAAGAAGTCTACCATGACCATAGCCATTTTACTAATACCTTTACTTTGGCCTTCCTATTGGGTGACTGATAGAATATTCATGGTGGAGGTCTTCTTCTTCTTCTTCTCCTTCTTCTTCTTCTTCTTCTTCTTCTTCTTCTTCTTCTTCTTCTTCTTCTCTCTTCTCTCTTCTTCTCTCTTCTCTCCTCTTCTCTCTTCTTCTTCTTCTTCTTCTTCTTCTTCTTCTCTCTTCTTCTCTCTTCTTCTTCTTCTCGCTTCTTCTTCTTCTCTCTTCTTCTTCTTCTTCTTCTTCTTCTCCTTCTCCTTCTTCTTCTTCTTCCCTCTCATCTCCACGTGACAGGGCTAAGATGCTATGCTGAAGTCTCACCTGGTCCCGTGTTCTCGCCTTCATGCCGCCATATTGGTGCAGTTTGGAGTAATGGAACCGCCCTCGTTGCTCCAGACTGCTCATTTGCATATTGTGAAATAAGTGAACATCTCAGCAGTGGAGGCTCACACTATATTTTTGCAGGACATTCAGGCGAGGCTGACCTATCTATTGGCACAGCTGGTTTAATACACTGCACAGATTCCTTTGAAGTTTCCCTATTCTATCGCCAGGTATTTAGTACAAGGATTTGCATAACAAACCGGTTTATCAGATCCTTTGGGAATTACCAATAATAGTTTTAATTGAAGAAGGGACTTTTCCTTGTCAGATGGCGGCACACCTTCACACTCCTGAGTTGGCTAATAAATAGTGAGAGTCTGAGCTGTGCCAGTCTGCAGAGAAGAGGAAGGCGAAGGAGCCTGCACCAAGATGGCCTGCTGTATACTAGCCCAAGTCTCACTCCTTGTATTATCTGCTCACTGTACATTGGCAGGTAATGTTACTGTATATTCTGTGTCCTACATGGTGGAACCGTGCACTCATGTTTCTCTAACCTTGTTTTGATACTGGCTTCATCTCTAAAGTGAAACTATTGCTATGATATCTGTAAGGTATGACGTCATAGACTAGTATCTGATCTTAGAGATTGTGGCCGGTGTGTAGATGTTTGTTTGTGTATACAAGAGAGGATGCAAGAATGGAAGATAGTGTTCAGTGATATAAAACTGCTAAAGATGTTTTCTAGATGGTGGATGCCCAATGATGAGGAACAGCACTTAGCTGGAGCCGAGCAATGAGACTCGCCAGGGTCATGTCTCCAATGCAAGGGCTCAGTTTTCCTCAAAAAGGGTTCTTAAGTCTCCAAAATCAGCAAAATGTCGATATTTTCAACTTGACCAAAGGCTCCTAGGCTGGATCGTAGCGATGAGGTCCATCCAAAAATTACCCTCACAGTCCATAAGACCACAAAGTGAGCAGGACTATGGCCCATCTCCTGATGGTAGAGCAGCGCTAGGACTGACTTTCCCTTTCCCTAACTCAGGATATAGAAGACTCCCGTTCTCCTCCACCCTAGAATGTACAAAGTTGAAAGCTGTACCATCTTCTCATCCGAACCAAGTGCTAGGTCTCACTTAAAGCCATATAGTACTTTAATAGTAGAAGTAACAAGTGTGTACAACCAGTTTCCCCCCTTTGGTGCTCCCACTGGGATGCTAGACGTTCCAACCATCAAGAAATGAGACATGGAAGACAATATTGTAAATTTTAAGTCATGCAAGCTTAACCTAAAGATATATGTATATAGACTGTTTCCAGGATTTAGAGCAATGAGCTCAATAGTACAGTCCTTCATGAATATTACTTCTAAAAATAGATAATATACATAAAATATAGACATAGAGATGAACCAAGCAAGCTCGAGGTGTAGGAAGTAGACAGCACCAAGGGCTAAGGTAGACTCTATGGTGTTCAATAGTAACTAGTACACACAGCAATAAGTTGTCCTCTTATGGGGTAACTGTGCCATATTGGTCCCGTGCCTTCCCTCCTCCACAGCCCAGTGCCAAGTGGAATGTCCTCACTGACGGCAGGGGTCATAAATGATGGTGGAGGAGACATCAGACATCTGGAAAACATAGATATGGTTAAAAGTGGTATCACACATTGGTGCATGCAAAAAACCTCCCAGAACATTGAGACGGCCAGGAGACGTAACTATGGAAGCCTAATGGAGCCCCTTATAGCCAATGGGGACTGTAGGTCGCCATTGGTGTCTGTCATATAATGGATTTAGCCCTGCCATTAGTAACAGTACAGATGTGAATGATGCCTATACGGTCATCCCATTAATTCTTGAGTCACAAGCATAGCAGCTGTAAACTATATCATGTATGTGATTTTAGTACCACCATGTTCTATGCTCTATCGTACGCAGGCATCCACAGCCATTACTTCTTCATGACTGCAGTCAATGATTTGACATCTGATGTCTCTTCTTACGTAATGACAAGGACACTGGATGACATCATTCTCTTGCGATATGACAGTGACCATGAAGTGGTTGAGCGCAGAGTTCCCTGGTATAAGAGTCCATATGCAACTTTATTGGATGCAAGCATTACATTTTTTATGAACCAGTTAGATATGCAAAGCCTTCTACGCAATATCTCAAGTTACACAAATGACCCAGAAGGTAAGGACTGTCCATAGAAATACAGCATTGTGTCAGTATCAAAGGTGTTTTAGGCTTCTATAAAATGTATTATACTGCAATATTTTGTACAATTGGACCTGAATGGACACATGATACATTTAAGTGGTTGTGAGGGGATAGAAGACACCTTATCGGGCGCTCCCTGCACTGCATCAACTGTCTTACTGTATAAATGAAGGTCCCAGGGGCCCCGATTAATAACTTTGTAGAGGACATCGAGGGTTGGAAGCAGCTGGACATTAGGACATTACATTATACTGTGAGACCTGAGGACATTATACTGTGGGACCAGAGGACATTATACTGTGGGACCAGAGGACATTATACTGTGGGACCTGAGGACATTATACTGTGGGACCAGAGGACATTATACTGTGGGACCAGAGGACATTATACTGTGGGACCAGAGGACATTATACTGTGGGACCAGAGGACATTATACTGTGTGGAACCAGAGGACATTATACTGTGGGACCAGAGGACATTATACTGTGGGACCAGAGGACATTATACTGTGGGACATGAGGACATTATACTGTGGGACATGAGGACATTATACTGTGGGACATGAGGACATTATACTGTGTGGGACATGAGGACATTATACTGTGGGACATGAGGACATTATACTGTGTGAGACCAGAGGACATTATACTGTGGGACCAGAGGACATTATACTGTGGGACATGAGGACATTATACTGTGGGACCAGAGGACATTATACTGTGGGACCAGAGGACATTATACTGTGGGACCAGAGGACATTATACTGTGGGACCTGAGGACATTATACTGTGGGACATGAGAACATTATACTGTGGGACCAGAGGACATTATACTGTGGGACATGAGGACATCATACTGAGGGACATGAGGACATTATACTGTGGGACCAGAGGACATTATACTGTGGGACCAGATGACATTATACTGTGGGACCTGAGGACATTATACTGTGGGACCTGAGGACATTATACTGTGGGACCTGAGGACATTATACTGTGGGACCTGAGGACATTATACTGTGGAACCTGAGGACATTATACTGTGGGACCTGAGGACATTATACTGTGGGACCAGAGGACATTATACTGTGGGACCTGAGGACATTATACTGTGGGACCTGAGGACATTATACTGTGTGGGACCAGAGGGCATTATACTGTGGGACCTGAGGACATTATACTGTGGGACCTGAGGACATTATACTGTGGGACCTGAGGACATTATACTGTGGGACCTGAGGACATTATACTATGGGACCTGAGGACATTATACTGTGGGACCTGAGGACATTATACTGTGGGACCTGAGGACATTATACTGTGAGACCCGAGGACATTATACTGTGGGACCAGAGGACATTATACTGTGGGACCTGAGGACATTATACTATGGGACCTGAGGACATTATACTGTGGGACATGAGGACATTATACTGTGGGACCTGAGGACATTATACTGTGAGACCCGAGGACATTATACTGTGTGGAACCAGAGAACATTATACTGTGGGACCAGAGGACATTATACTGTGTGGAACCAGAGGACATTATACTGTGGGACCAGAGGACATTATACTGTGTGGAACCAGAGGACATTATACTGTGGGACATGAGGACATTATACTGTGGGACATGAGGACATTATACTGTGGGACCAGAGGACATTATACTGTGGGACATGAGGACATTATACTGTGGGACATGAGGACATTATACTGTGTGGGACATGAGGACATTATACTGTGGGACATGAGGACATTATACTGTGTGAGACCAGAGGACATTATACTGTGGGACCAGAGGACATTATACTGTGGGACCAGAGGACATTATACTGTGGGACATGAGGACATTATACTGTGGGACCAGAGGACATTCTACTGTGGGACATGAGGACATTATACTGTTTGGGACCCGAGGACATTATACTGTTCAGGACCAGAGGACATTATACTGTGGGACCAGAGGACATTATACTGTGGGACATGAGGACATTATGCTGTGGGACCAGAGGACATTATACTGTGGGACATGAGGACATTATACTGTGGGACATGAGGAAATTATACTGTGTGGGACATGAGGACATTATACTGTGGGACATGAGGACATTATACTGTGTGAGACCAGAGGACATTATACTGTGGGACCAGAGGACATTATACTGTGGGACCAGAGGACATTATACTGTGTGGAACCAGAGGACATTATACTGTGGGACCAGAGGACATTATACTGTGGGACATGAGGACATTATACTGTGGGACCAGAGGACATTATACTGTGGGACATGAGGACATTATACTGTGGGACCTGAGGACATTATACTGTGAGACCAGAGGACATTATACTGTGTGGAACCAGAGGACATTATACTGTGGGACCAGAGGACATTATACTGTGTGGAACCAGAGGACATTATACTGTGGGACATGAGGACATTATACTGTGGGACATGAGGACATTATACTGTGGGACCAGAGGACATTATACTGTGGGACATGAGGACATTATACTGTGGGACATGAGGACATTATACTGTGTGGGACATGAGGACATTATACTGTGGGACATGAGGACATTATACTGTGTGAGACCAGAGGACATTATACTGTGGGACCAGAGGACATTATACTGTGGGACCAGAGGACATTATACTGTGGGACATGAGGACATTATACTGTGGGACCAGAGGACATTCTACTGTGGGACATGAGGACATTATACTGTTTGGGACCCGAGGACATTATACTGTTCAGGACCAGAGGACATTATACTGTGGGACCAGAGGACATTATACTGTGGGACATGAGGACATTATGCTGTGGGACCAGAGGACATTATACTGTGGGACATGAGGACATTATACTGTGGGACATGAGGACATTATACTGTGTGGGACATGAGGACATTATACTGTGGGATATGAGGACATTATACTGTGTGAGACCAGAGGACATTATACTGTGGGACCAGAGGACATTATACTGTGGGACCAGAGGACATTATACTGTGTGGAACCAGAGGACATTATACTGTGGGACCAGAGGACATTATACTGTGGGACATGAGGACATTATACTGTGGGACCAGAGGACATTATACTGTGGGACCTGAGGACATTATACTGTGGGACCTGAGGACATTATACTGTGAGACCCGAGGACATTATACTGTGGGACCAGAGGACATTATACTGTGGGACCTGAGGACATTATACTATGGGACCTGAGGACATTATACTGTGGGACATGAGGACATTATACTGTGGGACCTGAGGACATTATACTGTGAGACCCGAGGACATTATACTGTGTGGAACCAGAGAACATTATACTGTGGGACCAGAGGACATTATACTGTGTGGAACCAGAGGACATTATACTGTGGGACCAGAGGACATTATACTGTGTGGAACCAGAGGACATTATACTGTGGGACATGAGGACATTATACTGTGGGACATGAGGACATTATACTGTGGGACCAGAGGACATTATACTGTGGGACATGAGGACATTATACTGTGGGACATGAGGACATTATACTGTGTGGGACATGAGGACATTATACTGTGGGACATGAGGACATTATACTGTGTGAGACCAGAGGACATTATACTGTGGGACCAGAGGACATTATACTGTGGGACCAGAGGACATTATACTGTGGGACATGAGGACATTATACTGTGGGACCAGAGGACATTCTACTGTGGGACATGAGGACATTATACTGTTTGGGACCCGAGGACATTATACTGTTCAGGACCAGAGGACATTATACTGTGGGACCAGAGGACATTATACTGTGGGACATGAGGACATTATGCTGTGGGACCAGAGGACATTATACTGTGGGACATGAGGACATTATACTGTGGGACATGAGGACATTATACTGTGTGGGACATGAGGACATTATACTGTGGGACATGAGGACATTATACTGTGTGAGACCAGAGGACATTATACTGTGGGACCAGAGGACATTATACTGTGGGACCAGAGGACATTATACTGTGTGGAACCAGAGGACATTATACTGTGGGACCAGAGGACATTATACTGTGTGGAACCAGAGGACATTATACTGTGGGACCAGAGGACATTATACTGTGGGACATGAGGACATTATACTGTGGGACCAGAGGACATTATACTGTGGGACATGAGGACATTATACTGTGTGGGACATCAGGACATTATACTGTGGGACATGAGGACATTATACTGTTTGGGACCCGAGGACATTATACTGTTCAGGACCAGAGGACATTATACTGTGGGACCAGAGGACATTATACTGTGGGACCAGAGGACATTATACTGTGGGACCAGAGGACATTATACTGTTTTGGACCAGAGGACATTATACTGTGTGGGACTTGGTGACATTATACTTTGTAACTGACACTAACTTGACACTGTATATGGTGTGGGGATACTTAGGAGACAAGATAGCATATAGGGTCACTACAGAGCACAATATACTTGTGGAGGGCACTAAGAGGGTATTAAGCATAAAATCCTGCATATGTTCTAGGCTTCACTCAATCCCCGCCAGATCACTGAGGCCGTAGTAGTCTCGTGTCCATGTACTGTATGTTATCACTGCAGGATGGACCAGTAGGGACCAGCACACAACTATCTTCCAATATCCGGCCATTTCACTACCACAGTGCAGAGCCTTAATGTACAGGACTATTCCATTCCAGGACCTTGAAAAAGATGAGGAATTAATGTAGAAAGTATATTATAACAATGCATTATACAATGAATAGATCAGACATGAGTCCTTTCTGTAATAACCGGATGAATCTTCCACATGTTCCTCCTGATTCCAGGATACCACGTTCTGCAGAGATTGGAGGGCTGTACGCTCTACGATAACGGCACGGTCCAGGGTTCATTCGGTTATCGATTCGATGGCAAACCCTTTATGTATTTCGATTTGGAGTCTGAAACCTGGACAGCCGAGACCCTGGTCGCTGAGGAGCTTGCAAAAATGTTTAATTCTAATCTAACTCTTCTAAAACAAAACCCGTATTTGTTGGTGAATACATGTATACCACATATTAGAAAGCTACTGTCAATGGGAAACTGCACATTTAATAGGAAAGGTAAGGCTCACATAGGTTAGGGCAGTTCCAATGGTCCATCCAATAACGTTACTGTATTTTAGGGCTTTAGTTTTTGATTCAGTAAAGAGCTTGTTGGGTCCATCGGTGAAGGAAGACGTAGGCCAGGGCCACACATTGCAAAGAGACTGCTTCAGTCTGTCAGATATGGACTGGATAATTCATTGAATGACCACTAAGCTGGGACTTGGACTTCTAACACCATAGTCATCGATGATGGTAGGAGTCCTTGCCTTTTCCCAACTCTATTGCCCCATTACAGTATGAGACAGTAGAAGTGCGAGGAGGCAGGCATCATAGGAGTCTGGTCTAAGTATGCCAGTCTTAGTAAAGGGTCCATCTGGAGCAAGGCTCCGGCGTCTTCGTATATTAGGTGCACGCTCATGTCATAGAATGGAGATCTACCTCAGTTGGCCTAGTTTTCCTGTATAACTCATGATGACAGAAAATTGCCGTGAGTTATAATAAATATGTCCCATGTTCGGTCAAAGTGGTGAACGAGATGCAAAGCTGCGAATGTGCCTCACATTTGGCGTAAGAAAGAACTTTGCCACATTATCACACATCAATGTCTAAAAATTGGCCTGGTTCAGTTGCAGCCATGTTTGACTGCGCAGCAAATTACCTGTCCATGTGAATGCAGTTTCTGTAGGAAAGGCCTTACATACAATGGGGTAAATTTATAAAACACTCTACGCTGCAAAACTGTAGACAGATGACATCAATATGCATGCTTGGGGCAAGACGCCTCAAGCTCCAACATGTGCCTCAAGCCCCAATCCATGCCTTGTCAACCACATTGTGTGACTGTGAACGGAGAGAATCAAGATGTCTGCACCGTAGTCTGACAGATTTATTATAACTTGTGCCAGGTGTTTGGCATGGGTTCCAAAGGAAATCTATGTCAGATCCTAACTGCATAGTAGACAGATTTATGAAGAGGCCGTTCGCCCATCTGATTGAAGTGGTAGACCTTTACTGAACCATAGCAGTGGCGCTCAGTCTGGAAGACGTTTGCACAGTGGAAATATGCAGACAAATATGTCCCCAACCAAGTCAAACCACCGTCTACCTCCCCATCATGGTTGTCATACTGGCTCTTATGCTAAGGAGAGGTCTATCAATTCTGGCCTGTTGTTAGGAAAGACCATGAAACCCATAAATATTAACCCTTGTTTTCCTTCTTACAGAAGCCCCGGTTGTAAAAGTGAGACAGATTCCTACTGACAGTGGTGGAGTTAGACTCTACTGCCGGGCGTATGGACATTACCCCAAGGACATCTCCATCATGTGGTACAAGAATGGACAACCCATATCAGAGGAGATGATGGAAAGGCTGACCCTGCCACTCCTGGACATGACGTATCTAACTTCACTATCTTTCATTGTCACATCTGCGGCTTATGATGTTTATACCTGCAAGGTCAACCATGAGAGCATGCCGGAGAATTTTAACCAAGAATTCAGTAAGTGTAATAAAACGTTATAGATATCTTTACAAGTTGACCTTCATAGCCAACCATCACATATCATAAAACAAGGCAGATTCCAACTAGCACCCAGTCCTTTTACTCCTGTATCCATCTTTCTCTATATATCAACGTTCATCATGGGATTTGCTAGGGTAGTTTGCATGGGATGTCCTAGTGAGAAGTTCGGAAATGGTCCACCAAGGTACAGCGTGAGAAGCCATGGAACCAAGCACAACTGCATGACTATGTTCACATGGTGGGACTCACCATGCAAAATCCATCGTGGTAGTTCTATCTTGTGTACCTAGCCTAAAAAATATACGTTCTCTTTATAATGCGTAAGCTGCGATTTTGGCCACAAAATGACAGCAGTTACGACAGCAGATGGCATATTAGGGTCCATTCATAAAGAGAAGACAGTAAGAAGTTATAGAAGGATGATTCCCATGATGCTTCTTAGTAATGTCACTTCAAAGAATCAAGGCTTCACCAAGAAAGCAATTGGTGGCAACCCGTATAGAAGTGACAATAACCCACTATGTTCTGTCGTCTTCTAAAAATGGTTGTATAGTAGAGGTAGGTGAACCTCTGAAGGGGTTATGTTTAGGGTTTGGATGGATTCGCTTTGGGTCAAATAAGTAATAATTGTTCTACAGCTAACATATAAATGAGAAAAGCACGACTGACCATAATATAGGAGGTCCCGAAACACTGGACTGCAAATAAATCCAGGCAAGCAGCGAAAACACAGAAAAAGAAACAATCTATGAGCATAATCTATGAATAATATCCCGTCTGTAATGAAAGAGGCAGCCAGAAATAGATACAAGTACACGACTTTTTTCATTCAGTGAAAGCTATGGGATTGGCAGAATGTTCAGTCCTTTGCACAGAGCAACAGTTTGCAGATGAAGAGAATCACATACCTTTATTGCATTGATAACATTTTGGACTCACAGATTGATGGATTTGATGAATCTTTGATACATTCCATGTTTTGTCTTTGCAGGAATTTCAGATGATTTTGAAACTCTAAGCAGTGTTGGATCTCATCTGTCCACGGGGGCGGTGATCGGTATCTGCCTCGCCGTCATCCTCGTCATAGTCATCACTGCCTTTGGTTCAATAGCCTTTGTAAACGGCAGGAGGCAACCACATTTACAGTTTAGTTAAAATGTATGGAGTAAGAAGATTTGTACCTGAGATAATGTCACCTGGAAATTCTTCGATGGGGCTTCTCTTAGCCATTAGGACTTATCTACAGAGGACAAGTCACCAGAGAGCAGAAGATGAAGAGTTCAATTCTGGTCTTCAACAATGTTAAAGGGTTTCAGGGGTGATAATGTTTTTTCAATTCTGTCCATTCCCTCAGCAATCCGGTGCGGCCTCTTCTTTGGGCCACCAAATCTCTGTTTATATGCATAGGGCATATGACCACTGTATGCCGCCCACTGGCCACTATAGTCACATACCCTATTACTGGTATTATGGCCACATGAATGGAGTTATAATACCAGCAATACAATGTCTGCCCACCACAGTCATGTGCCAGATACATGTAAGCAGAGACCAGAGGGCCATGGGAGAGGCTGTGCAGGATTGCTGGTGGAACAGACTGGTCAGTAGCCATGTTTTAATTCCTTTTGCATAAAATATTATGTTTTATTCTTTTCTGAGATTTTCTGTTTGAAGAAGTATAATGCAGATGATTCTCCGATACTCTCAAGACAGTAGGGTGGAATCTGATGGTTTGGAAAGTTGCAAGTGGTATTGCCTGGTAACATCTAGTATTCTCATGGGTATTATAGAGGTTACGCCACAAAACATATGTATCCTCTATCATAAGGACACATTTCTGATCAGTGGGGTCCCCCATGGTGAATGCAGCTGTGGGAAAACCGGCCAAACCTTCTGGTGGTCCCAGACATGCCCCTAATTCCAGTCACTTCAGGAGAACCAAAGATAGCCAAGTATCAAGTGATTTACCAAGTATTAAGAACCATTCATACTAATCCCCGGGATAAACTCTGACACTGCGATTGAATTTACCAAGGACAGGATCACGTTGGCACCTGCTCTCCATTCGGAGTTTCTGTCCCCGATGGTGTCCTACAAGTCCTACAAGTAGGACTTTTCTCGCTGCGTTTTTCTGCACTTTTCAGGCAGAAATTGGGTGGAAACCCAGCAGACCCCATTATAGTCTATGGAATCTATAGAGTAACCACTTTTTAAGCAGAATGGGTTTTCATTTTTTGAGTCCCAAATGGGACCCAAGGAACAGAGATCTGAACCTAGGTGAGAACTTAGCGTAAGAGATTCCAAACCTGCTGATTGTTTCAGTTCTCCCCACACATCGGCACCTGTAAGTTCCAGCCATTCCGGACTCCTCTTGCAGCAGGAATACTGTGATAGTTGGGTGACAGTGGACTGTAAATATGTGAACCCCTCCTTTGTTAATGTCTAATCTAATGTAGGCCAAACAATTCAATCTCACCGGTATTTTACTGACAATGCAATGGTAACAAAGTAATGAATGCCAAAGTGTCTTATGTTTTCAGTGTAATTTCTCATGTACTTTGATAATAAAACATAGAATAAATAAACAAGTTACGATGAATAAGAATAATGGACTCTCCGCGTTCCAATAAATTAAATCTAGATTCTTTCCTCGTCGCTGTCGTCATCCCTATCTGATATAACAGCTTTACACAAACCAGGCGTTCCTTCTACAATGGTATTTGCAGATTTCTTCCCAACATTGTTGCAGACGTTCTCACAAGTGTTCTGTACTTGTACTTGCTTTGCTTTCCCCCTTCTGTCCAGTTCATCCCAAACAAACTCAATGGGGCGCAATTCTTCAAAGTCTCCCGGCTTCTTCTCTTCTTAATGTAGTAGTTTGTGTTGGATCATTGTCTTAGGCTGCTAGGAAACCTTGACCAGCTAGGGTATTGCATGGCATGTTATGTGGTAGTGCTTATTTGTCCAGTCTGCCAGTCACCCTGTACAAGTTTTCAACTCTGGATCCAACAAAAGAGCTCCAGACCAAGGCGCTTTCTCCTCCATGTTTGACATTTGGTGTCACACAGTGAGGAACCCTCCTTGTACCTTCTCAACAACATACAATACCCCTCCATGATGTACCAAAGATGTCAGATTTTGATTCCTCGTGCCATAAGACCTTCTTGCACTCTTCTGCAGTCCACTGGAGGTTCTACTTGGCCCAGGCAATCTTAGCCCAGGGTTTCTTACCAATGTGGTCTGTTCCAACCCTGGTTATAAAGCATCCGATAGTTTGAACATGATGTCCTAAAGTTTACACACCAATAGGAATAGTTTATATCTAATTGACATTATTTGCTTTCTATCCTGCAGAGCAGCGCTCCATAATGTCCTCCCTGAAAAAAGTCCATTGATTAAAATCAAAAATTAAGATTATTGTTGTATTATTTTACGTTTTTAACTTATTTTGATCCTTCAACTGTTTCCATTATTTGCTAATGTCAAACATAACTAGAAAAATAGAGATGTTGTGAAACTTCTGAGCGGGGGTTTGTATGTACTCACTTACTTTAGGTAAAGTCTCTCTAGCTATTCTGTGTAGTGGCTATTAGGTGTCACCCTTACAAGTCACAGGGACTACTAAAGGCAAAACATGGGGGTTGGTTTCAATACCTTACACTAGGAGTATTAGGCTGTATTCACACTGAGTAACGCTGGTAGAGGTATTGGTGCAATGACTGGTACTAGGTAGCGGTATTGGTACAGTGATTGGTACTAGGTAGAGGTATTGGTGCAATGACTGGTACTAGGTAGCGGTATTGGTACAGTGATTGGTACTAGGTAGAGGTATTGGTGCAATGACTGGTACTAGGTAGCGGTATTGGTACAGTGATTGGTACTAGGTAGAGGTATTGGTGCAATGACTGGTACTAGGTAGAGGTATTGGTGCAATGACTGGTACTAGGTAGAGGTATTGGTACAGTGATTGGTACTAGGTAGAGGTATTGGTGCAATGACTGGTACTAGGTAGAGGTATTGGTACAGTGATCGGTACTAGGTAGAGATATTGGTGTAATGACTGGTACTAGTTAGACGTATTGATGCAATGACTGGCACAGGGTAGAGGTATTGGTGCAATGACTAGTACTAGGTAGCGTTATTGGTGCTGTGACTGGTACTAATTAGACGTATTGGTGCAATGACTGATATTTGGTAGAGGTATTGGTGCAATGACTGGTACTAGGTAGCGGTATTGGTGCAATGACTGGTACTAGGTAGAGGTATTGGTGCAATGACTGGTACTAGGTAGAGTTATTGGTGCTGTGACTGGTACAGGGTAGAGATATTGGTGCAATGACTGGCACACGGTAGAGGTATTGGTGCAATGACTGGTACTAGGTAGAGTTATTGGTGCTGTGACTGGCACAGGGTAGAGGTATTGGTGCTGTGACTGGCACAGGGTAGAGTTATTGGTGCAGTGACTGGCACAAGTTAGAGGTATTGGTGCAATGACTGGCACACGGTAGAGGTATTGGTGCAATGACTGGTACTAGGTAGAGTTATTGGTGCTGTGACTGGCACAGGGTAGAGGTATTGGTGCTGTGACTGGCACAGGGTAGAGTTATTGGTGCAGTGACTGGCACAAGTTAGAGGTATTGGTGCTGTGACTGGTACTAGTTAGAGGTATCGGTGCAGTAATTGGCACAGGGTAGAGACATTGGCGTGGTGAGGAACCCTGCCATTCTAGCCATACTACATAGGTTGATATCTCTGACTTCCTGATTAGATCCCTGATATAAAACCATAGCGGTGAGCGATATTAAAGGGGTTTTGCCACAAAAACTATTTCACCTCTATCCATAGAACAGAGCAGGGAAAATATTTTTTACCAAAAGACAAAACCACCCTAAAGATTTGGGCAATGTTCCATAGAAGCCTGTAGACATCTTTCACACCAGAATGTCACAGCCCCTTCGCTGGTTTCCTGGGGCACCCCTGGGATAGAGAAGACATTTCTGATTGGTGGGGGTCCGACATACGCCATCTCCAGGGCTACCATTCAAATGAATAGAGCGACTGTGCCCCCTACTGCTACATTCACAATGGCGGTACAACACCACACATGGTCAGGATGAGTCAGAATCCAAACAGTCAGACCCCCAGAAATGTGTCCCGTACCCTGTGCATAGAGGATACATATCTTTCATGGTGCGGCCCTTTAAGCCATGTTTACATGTATTTGATACCTTTTGAATGTTTTTAGGATTCCTCTCTCACTTTCCTAAGACTTTTAGCTTCATTGTAAGTTTTCTTATCCTGCATTTAGTTCGAGGCATTTCCCACATAACCGGTATTTTTTTAGCTTAAGGGATTTTTTTGCCAGGTGACACACCTTAGGGCTCCTGGACCGCACCATAAAGAATGTAACAGGAGTCTCAGCTGTGCCAGTCTAAGGAAGGACAAGGAAACACAAGAGTGCCCCGAGATGAGGCGTCACATAGTGCCTGAGGTGTCACTCCTGCTCTCATGTCTTGGCTTTGTGTTTGCAGGTAACGTTACTTTATATTCTGTTACTTTATTATCTAGTCACACTCCCATGACCTTGCTATAATAAAGGCTTTATACACATAATACACATTTATACCTCTGAGGGGTTAATAATGTCACGGGTCCGTTTGTTTCTTCCACCTCAGTGTTCTAAGGTTTAACATAATTTGCACATTTTTAGTGTTTTATACGACAGGTATCCAACACTGCACAAGGCAACATACTGAGCAATGACCATAAGATATAGAGGCAACACCCGCACCTCTTATAGACAGTTATAAGGGGATACGTGGGTACAATCAGCATGGGAGTAACTACCGGGGTAACAGACGCAACAGCTGCTATGGGGACTATGGAGGATGGAACACTGTGTGTATTATCCCTGTACTGTGACATCACTGTGTGTATTATCCCTGTACTGTGACATCACTGTGTGTATTATCTCTGTACTGTGACATCACTGTGTGTATTATCTCTGTACTGTGACATCACTGTGTGTATTATCTCTGTACTGTGACATCACTGTGTGTATTATCTCTGTACTGTGACATCACTGTGTGTATTATCCCTGTACTGTGACATCACTGTGTGTATTATCCTGTACTGTGACATCACTGTGTGTATTATCCCTGTACTGTGACATCACTGTGTGTATTATCCTGTACTGTGACATCACTGTGTGTATTATCCCTGTACTGTGACATCACTGTGTGTATTATCTCTGTACTGTGACATCACTGTGTGTATTATCCCTGTACTGTGACATCACTGTGTGTATTATCTCTGTACTGTGACATCACTGTGTGTATTATCCTGTACTGTGACATCACTGTGTGTATTATCTCTGTACTGTGACATCACTGTGTGTATTATCCTGTACTGTGACATCACTGTGTGTATTATCCCTGTACTGTGACATCACTGTGTGTATTATCTCTGTACTGTGACATCACTGTGTGTATTATCCTGTACTGTGACATCACTGTGTGTATTATCTCTGTACTGTGACATCACTGTGTGTATTATCCTGTACTGTGACATCACTGTGTGTATTATCCTGTACTGTGACATCACTGTGTGTATTATCTCTGTACTGTGACATCACTGTGTGTATTATCCTGTACTGTGACATCACTGTGTGTATTATCCTGTACTGTGACATCACTGTGTGTATTATCCCTGTACTGTGACATCACTGTGTGTATTATCTCTGTACTGTGACATCACTGTGTGTATTATCCCTGTACTGTGACATCACTGTGTGTATTATCCTGTACTGTGACATCACTGTGTGTATTATCTCTGTACTGTGACATCACTGTGTGTATTATCTCTGTACTGTGACATCACTGTGTGTATTATCCTGTACTGTGACATCACTGTGTGTATTATCTCTGTACTGTGACATCACTGTGTGTATTATCTCTGTACTGTGACATCACTGTGTGTATTATCCTGTACTGTGACATCACTGTGTGTATTATCCTGTACTGTGACATCACTGTGTGTATTATCCTGTACTGTGACATCACTGTGTGTATTATCCCTGTACTGTGACATCACTGTGTGTATTATCCCTGTACTGTGACATCACTGTGTGTATTATCTCTGTACTGTGACATCACTGTGTGTATTATCCTGTACTGTGACATCACTGTGTGTATTATCTCTGTACTGTGACATCACTGTGTGTATTATCTCTGTACTGTGACATCACTGTGTGTATTATCTCTGTACTGTGACATCACTGTGTGTATTATCTCTGTACTGTGACATCACTGTGTGTATTATCCCTGTACTGTGACATCACTGTGTGTATTATCCCTGTACTGTGACATCACTGTGTGTATTATCACTGTACTGTGACATCACTGTGTGTATTATCCTGTACTGTGACATCACTGTGTGTATTATCTCTGTACTGTGACATCACTGTGTGTATTATCTCTGTACTGTGACATCACTGTGTGTATTATCCCTGTACTGTGACATCACTGTGTGTATTATCCTGTACTGTGACATCACTGTGTGTATTATCTCTGTACTGTGACATCACTGTGTGTATTATCCTGTACTGTGACATCACTGTGTGTATTATCTCTGTACTGTGACATCACTGTGTGTATTATCCTGTACTGTGACATCACTGTGTGTATTATCTCTGTACTGTGACATCACTGTGTGTATTATCCCTGTACTGTGACATCACTGTGTGTATTATCCTGTACTGTGACATCACTGTGTGTATTATCCTGTACTGTGACATCACTGTGTGTATTATCTCTGTACTGTGACATCACTGTGTGTATTATCCTGTACTGTGACATCACTGTGTGTATTATCCCTGTACTGTGACATCACTGTGTGTATTATCCCTGTACTGTGACATCACTGTGTGTATTATCTCTGTACTGTGACATCACTGTGTGTATTATCCTGTACTGTGACATCACTGTGTGTATTATCCTGTACTGTGACATCACTGTGTGTATTATCCTGTACTGTGACATCACTGTGTGTATTATCCTGTACTGTGACATCACTGTGTGTATTATCTCTGTACTGTGACATCACTGTGTGTATTATCCTGTACTGTGACATCACTGTGTGTATTATCCTGTACTGTGACATCACTGTGTGTATTATCCTGTACTGTGACATCACTGTGTGTATTATCCTGTACTGTGACATCACTGTGTGTATTACATACCTCCCAACCGTCCCGATTTCCACGGGACATTCACGATTTGGGTGACATGTCCCGCGGTCCCGGTTGGAGGGAGGTATGTCTCGATTTCAACTCAGATCTGCGTCCAGAGGACGCAGATCTGAGTTGAACACATATGCGGCTGAAGCGAGGAGCTGACCTGTGTAACGGATATCGCTTGAGGCGTATTTTACTCTAGAAAGCTCAGATATGGACAGGGATTGGGTGAAATGTAAACTTTATTCATGACTTTGTATGTGTTGTGTAAGTGTTTGGTGTGACTTTTTTTTGGCAATAGTAAATGTCTGGGTCACAGCGCCAATAACCTTCCTGGTTGTGTTCAGGAGGTATAACATAAGAATACCCCACTAGTAAAGCTCAATTATATTATACCTGTATGTGACAGACAGCAAATCAGTATGCTATCTGATTGATAGGAGGGGGGAAATAGGGACTAAATCCCTCCTCCCCCCTCCTCCTAGGGTCACATAGAGGTTGTCCACAAAGATTAGAGAAAATGCTTCTCTATCTCTGTGTCTCCGTGCAAGCTGCTGCAGCTGCAAGTCCTTCTCCCCTTCGTGTTTCACTAATGCTTCCCGAGACAGGAGGGGGGGGACAATTTAAAGTCCTGTATCTCAGGACTCGTTTGGCCTATGAAGATAATTTTAGATTCATTTTAAAGATGAGAATCTCATCTTAAAAATGACACCAAGATCTTCATAATACCCCTTACAGATTTTTAGCGAATTGCTGTTAAAAACACTGTCGGGAATTGAGATCTTCAATGAGATCTAAATCCCCAATAGCGTTTTCAACAGTGAATCGCTTTGGCACAGTAAGGGATAACATGAAGATCTTGGTGTCATTTTAAAGATGAGATTCTCATCTTTAAAATGAATCTAAAATTATCTTCATAGGCCAAACGAATCCTGAGATATGGGCATCAGAAGTTAAGCACGTACCTCTACGTCCTCGGCTATGCAAGTGACACCCTGGGAGGACGTAGAGCTACGTGATTGGCAGTGAAAGGGTTAAACACACACACAAAAAAAAATAACACTGTATATACAATATTGTTACCTACTAACAAATCTGCCAACACTGTTCATAATATTGCAGGTATGAATGAAGCCCTGTTATTTATTAAAAACCACAGTCCCAAGTATAATTGATGTAACTAACATTGAAGCGACTTATATTTCTATCACTACAACCCCCATCGTTCTCTCTTACTCAGGAATCCACTCTCATTATTTCTATGTGACTACAGTCATTGATTTCACATCAGATATCCCTACAATGCCTTCATACATCATGACAAGGACACTGGATGACATCACTCTCTTGCGATATGACAGTGACAATGAGGTGGTAGAGCGGAAAGTTCCCTGGTTTAGGAGTCCATTTTCTACTCTATTGGATGCAAGTCTGAATTATTATGCAGCACAAAGATCAGACCAAGTTCTTCTAAAGAGCATATCAAATTCGCTAAATCACATGGAGGGTAAGTGGCATTTACAGCTTTTCAGCATTTGATGTTGTTGTATGAGCACCGATTGGGATTTACATACACTATTTTGTACTATATTGTAATGTGCTGGTTCTGGTGACAGTAACCTATCTATCTGCAGGGCTGGGGTGATATGCTGGATCTGGTGACAGTAACCTATCTATCTACAGGGCTGGGGTGACATGCTGGGTCTGGTGACAGTAACCTATCTATCTGCAGGGCAGGGGTGATATGCTGGGTCTGGTGACACTAACCTATCTATCTGCAGGGCTGGAGTGATATGCTGGTTCTGGTGACAGTAACCTATCTATCTGCAGGACTGGGGTGATATGCTGGTTCTGGTGACAGTAACCTATCTATCTGCAGGGCTGGGGTGATATGCTGGCTCTGGTGACAGTAACCTATCTATCTGCAGGGCTGGGGTGATATGCTGGGTCTGGTGACACTAACCTATCTATCTGCAGGGCTGGGGTGATATGCTGGTTCTGGTGACAGTAACCTATCTATCTGCAGGGCTGGGGTGATATGCTGGTTCTGGTGACAGTAACCTATCTATCTGCAGGGCTGGGGTGATATTCTGGGTCTGGTGACAGTAACCTATCTATCTACAGGGCTGGGGTGATATGCTGGGTCTGGTGACAGTAACCTATCTATCTGCAGGGCAGGGGTGATATTCTGGGTCTGGTGACAGTAACCTATCTATCTGCAGGGCTGGGGTGATATGCTGGGTCTGGTGACAGTAACCTATCTATCTGTAGGACTGGGGTGATATGCTGGTTCTGGTGACAGTAACCTATCTATCTGCAGGGCTGGGTGAGATGTTGGTTCTGGTGACAGTAACCTATCTATCTGCAGGGCTGGGGTGATATGCTGGTTCTGGTGACAGTAACCTATCTATCTGCAGGGCTGGGGTGATATGCTGGGTCTGGGGACACTAACCTATCTATCTGCAGGGCTGGGGTGATATGCTGGGTCTGGTAACAGTAACCTATCTATCTGCAGGGCTGGGGTGATATGCTGGGTCTGGTGACAGTAACCTATCTATCTGCAGGGCTGGGGTGATATGCTGGTTCTGGTGACAGTAACCTATCTATCTGCAGGGCTGGGGTGATATGCTGGATCTGGTGACACTAACCTATCTCTCTGCAGGGCTGGGGTGATATGCTGGCTCTGGTGACAGTAACCTATCTATCTGCAGGGCTGGGGTGATATGCTGGTTCTGGTGACAGTAACCTATCTATCTGCAGGGCTGGGGTGATATGCTGGGTCTGGTGACACTAACCTATCTATCTGCAGGGCTGGGGTGATATGCTGGGTCTGGTGACAGTAACCTATCTATCTGCAGGGCTGGGGTGATATGCTGGGTCTGGTGACACTAACCTATCTATCTGCAGGGCTGGGGTGATATGCTGGTTCTGGTGACAGTAACCTATCTATCTGCAGGGCTGGGGTGATATGCTGGGTCTGGTGACACTAACCTATCTATCTGCAGGGCTGGGGTGATATGCTAGTTCTGGTGACAGTAACCTATCTATCTGCAGGGCTGGGGTGATATGCTGGTTCTGGTGACAGTAACCTATCTATCTGCAGGGCTGGGGTGATATGCTGGGTCTGGTGACAGTAACCTATCTATCTGCAGGGCTGGGGTGATATGCTGGGTCTGGTGACAGTAACCTATCTATCTGCAGGGCTGGGGTGATATGCTGGTTCTGGTGACAGTAACCTATCTATCTGCAGGGCTGGGGTGATATGCTGGGTCTGGTGACAGTAACCTATCTATCTGCAGGGCTGGGGTGATATGCTGGTTCTGGTGACAGTAACCTATCTATCTGCAGGGCTGGGGTGATATGCTGGTTCTGGTGACAGTAACCTATCTATCTGCAGGGCTGGGGTGATATGCTGGTTCTGGTGACAGTAACCTATCTATCTGCAGGGCTGGGGTGATATACTGGTTCTGGTGACAGTAACCTATCTATCTGCAGGGCTGGGGTGATATGCTGGGTCTGGTGACCCCTTGGAGGGTGGAGGGTGTACACCTTCACCATTCATTTAATGCACTGCCCATGCTATACCTTGGTCTATGATATTGGTGAAGGTGGCACAAAACAGAAAAAAGTTTAAAAAATGTGGAACTGTTTTTTGTGTTGTAAGTCGGATAAGTAGGGCACAGGACATAATACATCAGTCCCTATGATTATTGGGTACCCATGACTCTGTCTCTAGTTATCAGTTGTCCTCCGCCACTTTTGGAGATTCTCTGACCCAGCCATCTGGCCAGGACAATTAGACCCTTGTCAAAGTTGCTCAGACCCTTATGCTTCAAGATCTGACCGTTCACCTACTGCCTAACATATCCCACCCTTGGCTCATACAGTCCTTGTCCTCCATTATCTTCTTCTTCGTGTTTCTTCTGTTTCCAGGCTTCCACGTTCTGCAGAGATTACAAGGATGTGCGCACTATGATAATGGAACGGTCCACGTTATAAACAGTTATCGATACGATGGGAAACCATTTATGGATTTCAATGTGGAGACTGCAAAATTTACAGCAGAGATCCCGGAGGCTGAGAAATATGTGCAGAGATTTAACACGAATGCAACTGTTCTAGAAAGACTCAGAAACATTTTGGTGAATACGTGTATACCGCACATCACCGAACTCCTGTCCCTGGGGAACTGCACATTTAATAGGAAAGGTAAGGCGGCCATACTTTACTATACAAAGGGATACGGGGAGATGCTTATGGAATGAAGACAAATGCAAAGGCTCAAGATTATTTTTTTAAAAAAAAGTCCCCTGCCTGTCTCAGACTTCCATAAAGGTTCATTGATAACATTAGAGTCTTCCCTTAGCCTCACGTAGACCATGTTGTGTGCCTGGAAATGTATACAAAGGGCGCGCTCAGTCATGACACTTCTGAAACATGACCACAAGATGCCCACCCTTCTATTGTCTCCCACTTCACCATCTCAGGCCAGTTTCCTCCAGTCCAACCTCCTTGTTTGGGTCCAAGGACAGCCTAAAGAGAACCCAAATTTATTAGAAGGTGTCCACCTCTTCATCCATGTAGCATAAGTGATGTCACCAGACTTTAGGATGAAGTAGACCATACACATACAGATCTTCGGCAATCGAAATGGCTGATTCGGTCATTCACAGGTGTCCAATGGCAGAAATTGTTGGCTTTCACCAAAGGTACTAGAGTTTGGGATGATTGACTGCTTTTGGACAATTCTGAGCAATGGCCAAAGATTCATTGGGTTTCTTTGTTCTATGATTAAACCGTCCCCCAATCGGGTGGTTTAGTTGGTAAAGTTTCTGATGGGAGCAGAGAAGTTCCCGCACACCGCAATATTAAAACATGGTGTAATCTGCCGACTTATAGGGCTGGAGCTTCCCTGTTTTTTGAGGATTGTGTCCACTAGTGACTCGGGAGGTTTTATTTCAATCACCGATTATATATTGGAAGAGAACACTAATGGTATTGACCACCAAGTCCATGAAGATTAACCCTTGTTTTTCTTCTTACAGAAGCTCCAGTTGTGATAATGAAACATATTCCTACTGACAATGGTGGAGTCAGACTCTACTGCCGGGCGTATGGACATTACCCCAAGGACATCTCCATCATGTGGTACAAGAATGGACAACCCATATCGGAGGAGGCGATGGAAAGACTGACCCTGCCACTCCTGGACCTGACGTATCTAACGTCTTTGTCTTTCAACGTTTCATCTGTGGAGGATGACGTTTATACCTGTAAGGTCAGCCACAGCAGTATGGCCAAGAATTTTACCCAAAATTTGAGTAAGTGGAAACTTTGTATACCAGTTACGGATAGGATTAGAACTTGACCTGTATAGATAACTATTACCTATCACAGGACAAGACGCATGTTTTACTGTTACAAGATGTCTTACTCCTTATATCCTCCCTTCTCTCTACATCTTATCCACATCCGTTGCACATGTGGTCACTTCAAATTATTTTTAGGAAAGTGGAACAATTCTGCAGAAAGAAGAAAAGAGGAATGTAATCCCCAGGAATATTCGGGGTGACCTTTGCCCTTTGCCCTCCATCAGTTCCTCTCGGTACTTGCAGACAGGTTTTTGGCAGAACTGGGCAGGGAGGTTGGGCTGAGCCGATCTTGAGATTTCAGGATCGATTTTAAAATCTGATTTACGATCATTTTCCAGCCGATCGCGATCGTGAAATTTGCTCGATTGCCGATTGGGATCCGATCTTTCCCGATCCCGATTGCTCAACCCTACAGGGAGGTTGTTCCTGCCGCCATCTTGGAGAACTAAGCATGGATTTTCCCCAATCTGTCTCTTTTTGTCATTCCAGACAGATTGGACGATGATGAGATCAGGGCTATATCTGCGGGGGCCGGATCATCACTTCCAGGACTCCTCCTCCAAAGGGCAAAGGCTACAGCAAATATTGATGGGATTTACATTTCTATTTTCTTCATTCACTTCATTTTGTTAATTGAGAAAAATAAACTATTAACCCTTCTATTTCTGAAAGCATTCGGCCTTGCTGAGTACTGTGTAAAAGGAGGAAGCGGGGAGCAGTCTGGGAGAAAGATGGCGGCATGAGGGAGTAACCTGTCTTGTAGATGGCAGAGCATTGAGGGCACATATAGAGATGTGTAATGCTTGGTGTGGTGTAAGCAGTGTGTGATTGGGGTGCGTAGTGTGTGTATGTAGTGTATATAGTGTCTGTAGTGTAAAGTCATGGCCAAAAGTTTTGAGAATGATACAAATATTAATTGTTACAAAGTCTACTGCTTCCGTTTTCCTAATAGCAATTTGCATATACTCCAGAATGTTATAAAGAGTGATCAGCTTAACAGCAATTACTTGGAAAGTCAATATTTGCCTAGAAAATGAACTTTATCCCCCAAAACACATTTCAACATCATTGCAGCCCTGCCTTAAAAGGACCAGCTAACATCGTTTCAGTGATTGCTCCATTAACACAGGTGTGGGTGTTGATGAGGACAGGTATACAGGAGTATCGCAGCTAGAAAGATTGCACCTCAGTCAACAATCTATCGCATCATCAAGAACTTCAAGGAGAGAGGTTCCATTGTTGACAAAAAGGCTCCAGGGCGCCCAAGAAAGACCAGCAAGTGCCAGGACCGTCTCTTAAAAGTGTTTCAGCTGCGGGATCGGGCTACCAGCAGTGCAGAGCTTGCTCAGGAATGGCAGCAGGCAGGTGTGAGAGCATCTGCACGCACTGTGAGGCGGAGACTCTTGGAGCAAGGCCTGGTCTCAAGGAGGGCAGCAAAGAAGCCACTTCTCTACAGAAAAAAACATCAGGGACAGACTGATATTCTGCAAAAGGTACAGGGAGTGGACTGCTGAGGACTGGGGTAAAGTCATTTTCTCTGATGAATCCCCTTTTCGATTGTTTGGGACATCTGGAAAACAGCTTATTGGGAGAAGAGGAGGTGAGCGCTACCACCAGTCTTGTCTCATGCCAACTGTAAAGCATCCTGAAACCATTCATGTGTGGGGTTGCTTCTCAGCCAAGGGAATCGGCTCTCTCACAGTCTTGCCTAAAAACACAGCCATGAAGAAAGAATGGGACCAGAATGTCCTCCAAGATCAACTTCTCCCAACCGTCCAAGAGCAGTTTGGCCATCAACAATGCCTTCTCCAGCATGATGGAGCACCTTGCCATAAAGCAAAGGTGATAACTAAATGGCTCAGGGAACAAAACAGAGAGATTTTGGGTCCATGGCCTGGAAACTCCCCAGATCTTAATCCCATTGAGAACTTGTGGTCAATCATCAAGAGACGGGTGGACAAACAAAAACCTACAAATTCTGACAAAATGCAAGCATTGATTGTGCAAGAATGGACGGCTATCAGTCAGGATTTGGTCCAGAAGTTGATTGAGAGCATGCCAGGGAGAATTGCAGAGGTCCTGAAGAAGAAGGGGCAACACTGCAAATATTGCAACGCTGCATTAACTCATTCTAACTGTCACTATAAGCTTTTATTACTCAGAATATGATTGCAATTCTATTTCTGTATGTGATAAAAACATCTGACAAACACATAGAAACCAGAGGGAGCAGATCATGTGACAATAGAAGATTTGTGTCATTCTCAAAACTTTTGGCCATGACTGTATATAGTGTATGTAGTGTATGTAGTGTATATAGTGTATGTAATGCCCATGTAGTGTATGTAGTGTATATAGTGTATATAATGCTCATGTAGTGTATATAGTGTATGTAATGCTCATGTAGTCTATATATTGTATATAGTGTATATAATGCTCATGTAGTGTATATAGTGTATATAGTGTATGTAGTGTATGTAGTGTCTGTGCGCAACTAGGAGAAGGGAGGTCTAAGGTCATCAGGGCTAAGATTCCCGTTCCAGAATGTGTACGGCCGGCATTAGAGCGTATAATCTCACATCTCACCACAACTATTCATCTACGTGTAATTGAGGATTTGCTGTAAATCTACACACGAGAATTTGGGCCTTTGGCCAAGAGCGAGGAGATGTAATAATCCGGCCAGCAATGTTAAGCCCTTCTAGTGTTTACTTTGTGCACCGATCTGATTTATAAGTAAACGTTCCTTCAGTTCCGTGTAACAGAGTAGAATACATTGTATACAAGTGACAAAGTGACAAAGTGACATCTAAGATAATTGTGAGTCCAGATCCGGAGGTGCCTGCACAATAAGACATTGTAGAACTCAAGACTATGCAGAGTGGGTGTAATAACCCGCCTGAGGCAGTGTAATAAGCTCGCTGGCATCTGCAGGTGTATTAATGCTATATCGGGAACAGACTGCTCACACCTCTGCCACACTAAGATGTTAAGCATGTTCCTCCATATCAGGCATGTTCTTGTGTATCCATAGACGCCCTCATTGATAGATTTGAGACACTCATAAATAGGTTTTGTTTTCTCTTTGCAGAAATTTCCGGTGATTCGGAGGATCTTAGCATTTCTCCCTCCGGTCTGTCTATGGGGGGATTGATCGCTATCTGCCTGGCCATCACCCTCATCGTAGCCGTCGCAGTGTTTGGTTTAGTATCCTTTGCAAAAAGCAGAAGACAATGACGTCAGCCATTGGAAGGAAGTCTATGGAGTAAGCCAACAGGAAAAGTTTTATATCCAACAATTTTTTTTTTTTAAATAAGTTCTTGAATGTTCTTATCCTTAGGACTTCTGTAATGGACATGGTGAATGTCACTGCCTGCTCGCTTATGCCTCACCTGCATTAAGAACATACACCAGCTCAGTCATGTAGAGCATGCATGTATATGGGGGTAAGGAGGGATAGCTGCTCGACCCCCAGGTGTTTAGCCCACAGCTGAATGGTGTATGGGAACCTTTAGGCTTATTGCACCCTGGTCTTCTTCATGACCTTTATACATTGCCATGACAAGCTACAGAGTAAAGATCAACACATCGGCTCTCAATGAAGCAAACGACCAAAATGTTGCAAAAACTTCAGAGTCAAACTAATCCGGACCTTTGAAGTTCAGTTTGCACAAACCGGCTATGGAGAAGGCAAAAAGCTCACATATCCTCACGGATCAGGCAGGTCTCCCCATAATAATATGACAGGGACAGACAGTTGTGAAGGACTATGGCCATCATAACCTCATAGCCCAGGCAGGAAGAGAAAGAGGAGACTTTGTGGGGAGAGATTAGACAGATAAGGTCTCAGACAGTCAGGCTGAGAGAGATGGGAAATAGCGGTGCACAGATAATACGGTGAGGTCAGGTGCGGTCTGCTAAGCCTGGAGAAGAAGACGTAGGATTAAAATACAGCATAAGATCGGGAACTGAAGTCACTCTGTGTCTGTCTATCACACGCTGTATATACTAACACTATGTTAGTGCCTCTGCAATTGTCTTTGTGCTGCGTAGAAGGACCTGAATAAAATAATGGCCGGGTAAAGAAGAGGGTGATGTAGGAGAAACACCTATACCATGTCGCCACCACCCCACCCATGTCACCATCCATTTACCCATAGCCATATCTGTTGCAGTCACAAACATAAAACACATTTTGAAAGGTTTGTTCCTCTCTTTTGCTTTGACCCCAGGTGGTGGATCACCTACCGCTTCATATAAGACTGACCAAGTTGCCTTCATACGTTTAACCTTTTGGATTTGAGGTCTACGTTGGAGACGTTTTCCAGGGTCTCACTTCGCTTTATGACGCAAGGTTCACACCTGCATTGGGGTTTTCATTCTTTGAGCAACAAACGGACACCCAAAACTCTTAAAAAGAGGTTACCTGCAGAAACCCGCGGACCCCATAGACTATAACGGGGTCGATCGGATTTCTGCCTGAAAAATGTAGAGAGAAAAGTCCTGCTTAGAGCGGAATGGGGGGGTGGAATTCCCGAACGGTCATGGGATGCAGGTGTGAACTGAGCCTGATAGAACTCTATCTCTGCTTTTGATACATTTGTTACAATATTTGTTTATATTAAAGCATTTTCTAAAATAAAAACTGGTTGATCACAAGTCTCCGACCTCATCCATGGGAATTTATTTGGGGAATGTTTTTAGTGTTTCTTTTTGATCTGTGCCCTCTCTGGCTTTATACATGTTGGAAGGTCGGGTGTGCTCTATTCTGGGTGTGGAGGGCAGCAGAGGTCCAGCTATTGTTTATTTCTTTTGTTATTTATTTCAGCCTAATACATCGATGGGATTATTTTAGATTGATATTTTGTACGCCAATCTTAATCAATTCTCCAAGTGGAACGAGAGGTAAATTAATTATTAAGAGGCTGCGGCTCCCTGTGTGCCAGAGGTGACATGCACATCAGTCAGGTCTCGGTCACATCTGCGTTGGTATTCCGTTCGGGGGTTCGACTCCCTCGAACAGACTACCGAATGCATTTGCAAGCAGTGTGCAATGAAAGCACATGAATCCCATAGACTATAATAGGGTCCGTGTGCTTGATGCGAGATCTCCGCAGGGAACATGTGGACAAGAAAGTACTTCACAATCTACTTTCATGTCTGTATGATTCATGCGGAGATTTCCCAGCAAGCACACGGACCCCATTATAGTCTATGGGGTCCATGTGCCTTCACTGCACACCGCTTGCAAATGCATTCGGTAGTCTGTTCGAGGGGGTCTCCATGCAGACTTCCCAAACAGACGACCAAAATGCAGATGTGAACCAAGGGTCAGGGACTAGCGTAGATTTCTGGTATGTCAGCTTTGCAACATGAATTACAGTAAAGTTTGTCAGGCGCCCCAACACACCATGGTCTGCACATTGGCAATCCAGCTGAAACTCCTATGGTTACATTCACACAGTGCAGCTAAAACGGCATCTAAACTGTTGCACAAGGGTCAGTATGGGCCAGAAAATCCAGTCTGTACATCCATAGTTTCTGGTCCAAATCTAGCCAGGAGATGGGATTCTTTGCATTACAGTGATGTAAGATATTGGGCGTGCTCTCCTCTTCATAGCTTTACTGTGCTGTACTATATATACATATATATATACCTATTCTATATATACCTGTATATAGTGCTGGGCCACGCTCCTGTCTCCTGATTAAGTTCAGACCAGGATATTTAGTCAATGCACAAACTGGATTTTCCGGTTTCACTTACCCTGTGTGCATGAGGTTTTGCAAATCCCAGCATGTACCTGACACTGGCCGACTCTGCAGACTTTATGTGAAAAGCACTTTAGGAAAAACCGCAATGCGTTTCTGACGGTTTTTTTTTCCCCGCAGCACTTCTTGTCTGACAAATCCCTCTCCCTGACATGCTTAAGTGTTATGTTATAAACACTACAGGGAAAAAAAGACATGGACCGCACATCTCAATCTTATACATTGATCTAATGCTTCTCGGCAAAAGCTACAGAAATGAACATGAGGTTCTCAGTATAGATAATGACCAAGGTGTATGAGCCCACTGGCCACGTCATGGTGACCTCTGAGTAGTGGGTCCCTACTCTACTGCATAACAACCACCACCGCAATACAGCGCCCCCAGGTGGAGCGACACAATGATACAGCAACACTCTTGCCGCCAGACCAAGCTCACAGGCTCTGAGCAACAACACCCCACAGACACAGCCCCACAGGAGTGGCAGACACCGTGCAGGACCGCACCATGTGAACAGCATGGTGTCTGACACTCTACCTTCATTCATTTTCTGCTAAGAATCCAGGTGGAAACCTGGCGTACCCCATTTTAGCCTATGCAAAACAAGAACAAGATCATGCATCCCGCCCGATGTGATCTTGTTATTTTCAGCACTTGAAAAAGGATTCTTTTGCAATCCGAAACGCGTTGTGCCTACTGTTTTTTTCCACAATAAAAAAATTTCATTTTTTAACCAAATGGTTTTTGGACCCATTTCTCTCCACGACCTTTCGAGCGCGGATCCCTGATCCCATCCACCTCTCATTTTAGTCTATGGGACTCATGGGTTTTCAAATGGATTGGGTTTCCGTTTTTTGGGTCCCCAATGGGACCCGAAGAACAGAAACCCGGTGCCCACTTAACCTAGAGTAACATTCAGTGAAGGGCACAAAAAGATCTCAATACAGATACAAGGGAAGGAGTGAAACAAAGCAGGACTTCACAGAAAGGAGACACAATTTGTTAATCATGTATATTATGTTCCAGTCCGCCGGCAGACCCAAATGACAGAGAGACAACCTAGCCATAGCCTATGAGGACCGGACACTGAGAATAGACTGTAAGGAGAGTTTAGTGAGGGATGATCTGGTTAGTAGTGAGATATCGACATTCAGATGACAATGAATCAGCAGAACAATAAATCTTCTGGCCATGTCCAAAATAAGAGGTGCAGAGGAGAGGAATAATGCCCGAGGAACCTCAGCAGGCACATGATACCCCGAATAACAGTCAAGACAATGGTGAGGAGACCAAGACAGAGCAATGTCCATAAGGTCACTAGGGTGAGACATACTGAGGAGGAGTTGGTGGTTTTATGTGTCAAATATCACAGAGAGATCCAGATGAATCACTAGAGACTTGTCACCATTAGATTTCACCTCCACGAGATCTTCTGAGTTATTTGTCAGGGACATTTCTGTAGATTTTAGTGAGAAATGAAAGCTGGGACTGGACAAGGTGCGATTGAATGGGATCATGGGTCAAAAAAAAAGAGGAACTGGAAGACTTCTTCTGTAGATGGGTCAAATGATGAGAGCAAACATGAAGGAAGAGGATGTATTCGGCTTAAAGATTGGAAGATTATTTGGGAGTTACATAATAGATGAGGTTGGACGAAGACACCGGTCCATCAAGTCCAGACTATAACCCTGCAGTACTGATATAGAGGGAGTTAAAAAACAAAAAACCTCCCACAAGCCTGGTGACAATTGTCCCTCGTCAAGAGGAAAAATCCTTCCCGACTCCAAATCCGGCAACCAGTCTAAACCTTAGATCAACTCTTCCTGTGAGATGTGGTCAGTTGTATCTATGAAGTAAGTGGTCAGGTCTCCTATTCTGGACTGTAGGACTGAGATGGGTGTAAGAAGTATCAAAGACTCGTCTTGTGTTATTAGACAGCACGGAGATGAGATGGTGACATGGGCTTCTTGGGAAGGTGAAGGACACAGTCCTAAGTGTTCAGCCTGGACTTGTAATAGAGGAAATCTGCTGACATAGGGGATCTTCTCCATAGACTTTTCTCTACTTCTATAATGTTGTGGTCAGTAAAGTATGGAGATCAGAAACTGAGCAGAGCTAGAAGAAGACCAGATGGCTGGTCTACACGTCTGAAAGAATCTGTGAGTTGTGAAAAGCCTAAAGAGAAAGTTTAGGAAAGTGAGAGTAAGATGAGGAAATTGGGTTGTTATTGGAGATGTTAAAATACTCTAAAAATATGTATTTTGTAATAAAGCAAATGAAGAAGTCATCAAAGAGCTGGGAGGGAAAACCAGCGAGTGTTAGCTGTACCGTGCGGTGGATATATCACTATTCTATACATGAGATGTATCCCTGACATAAAGAAGTATCTGGACATGTATACTGATCAGAAAGAAACATTCTCACCCATTTCTTCTGTTCATGCCACAGTGCAAATATGACACATGGTTAAAGGGGTTGTGTATGGGGTCATGTGGTGCTCCAAAGAAATGCCAGATGCTCAGTGGGTATCTCTCCTGATCCTACAAGGAACAACCCTTATAATTGCTAACTAGACCTCCACTTCTCCTGGGCACAGTGACTCCTTCTCGGACATGTACTGCCCATCCACATGGAATGTAATCTGTATACATGTATACACTCCAGCCCGGTCTCCACCTACACTCAAAGAGGTGCAGAGGACTCTCTTATACAGCATGCCGTCCCCCTATAATAACCCAAGTGCCACATCTAGCATGGACTATACCATGGGCTTTATCCAAGATAACTCCCCCCATGGTACAACAAGTAGGTGCAACCAAACCTGGACAGTTTATTAGCATGAAACATGTATTTGGGAGTTGCTTAAAACCACAGTACTATTAACCGCTTAATGACTAATGACGTACCTGTATGGCATTGGTTGCATTGGGCTATATGGAGAGGGATCCGGAACTGAGCTCTCTCCATATACAGTGGATATCCTCTGTATAATACAGCCAGCCGCTAACAGCTGTGATCGGTGCCAACAATGACATATAAAGTACGCAGGTGACATGGGCGCCGCCATCTTTTCTCGATCGTCTCCCTCTGGAAAATCATCAGAGGACAGCGATCAGTTGACATGACCTCTGGTCGAAGGCAGGGTTCTGGTGAGGATTCGGAATTAGAACTAGAAACTCTTCAGTCTTATATCTCGGGCAGATGTCTTACTGATACCCTCTGCCAGTGACCCCGTGACCTATCTACTGATTCTCTGCTCGGAGCACAAGATGTAACATAAAAGTTACAAGAAGATAAAACCAGGTAACTAAAGTCAGCCAGAAATGCAGCTTCGCCTTAGAAGTAGTAGAATCTCTTAGGAAACACAAGAGATCTGACGCTCACACTTTACACGCCATGGGACATTAATCCATTACACACATACAGGGTCCATAGGTCGTCTCCAATGTTCCAGAACAGGTTACAATGTAAGTTCACCACTAGTTACTACTGATAGCGCCACAGTCTGGAAGGCTTCAGTCTATGAATGTCCCTAAAAGCCTCCGCTCTACTGTAAATTGTTCCGTACCATGTTGGCTCTTATATTTTATGATTATTTATATCTGAACTTTTACTTCCTTCCGGGGAACCACATCAACCACGGTAGCACTTCTGCTATACGGCACATAAATAAATACCAGGTGGTGGAGAATAAACGGGTCACACACAGGACGGCGGCGACTTGGCAGCGTTGTTCAGACACTAAGCGGTAAGTGGCAACTGTTATTGTATCAACTTTCTCCTTATTTATGGCTTATTTAGGATTGTGTCAATATGTTGGTATATAGTATACATATTGTATTGTGTAAAAGTTGCAGGCAGGTGTAGAAAAATTATACAAAAGTGAGAGCGCTTTCAGAAATAGAAGGGTTAATAGTCCACAGAGATCAGCAGGGAGTGCGCTGGAGCCAGGGAGAGGTAAGTAATAGTGGTTTTTATGTTTGTATCCTCCCCTGGGTCTACAATCATTATAATCTGGGGTCCTGAAAAGACACGACAGTATAATAATTGCTCATGGGTGGTCTACAATGGAGCATAATACTGCGTGCAGGAAGGTGTAAATCATGAAAAAATTCAGCAAGCTTAACTTGTAAACTACCCCGCGTCCTTAAAGGGTTAAATACACTAATATTTCATTGTTTCTTGGTTTTTCAGCAACAAGATGAAAGCAATAACAGCCGCGATAAAACTGACCATGATCCTTCTAAGTGGTGTCCAAGGTGCTGGTAAGAAAGTGGTGACCTTCTTCAGGTGCTGTACGAGGGAGGGTTACATGTCATACATGTCTTGGGGCACTGATGTTTCATATAGAAGAAAAGGTTGGGGCAACACAGTAGCTGAGTGGTTAGCGCTACAGCCTTGCTAGTGCTGGAGTCCTGGGTTTGAATCCTGCCAGGAACAACATCTGCAAGGAGTCTCTATGCTCTCCCCGTGTTTGGATGTTACTTTCTGACATTAACAATTCTCCATAGATACAATCATTGCAGAAGACTCTTATGTGCATGCATTCTCTAAATACTGAGTGTAACATCTGCACTACAATTACAAGATGGCTACACATAGTCATGTCTCTATTTTTTACACCTCCAGGCTCTGCCAAGCTGAGTTTGCTCCAGAGTTATTATTTCTTTGACAATGACGTTTTTACCATGTGGACGACATTGATGATGGAAGACCTTGAAATCCTTACCATCTACAATGACACTCACCATATTGTGTTCAAGCAAAGCTGGGTGGAGAGAAGCCTGTCTGAATTTGAGTGGTTGATGTACAATATGTCATCGACCAAATATTTGGATGAAATCCTGATGTACCGAAAAATGATTGTTAAAGAAGTTGAAGTCACCTGTAAGTAATATGTAATGAGTAGAGATGGAGACAGGAGAGGTGGACCGAGATCTAAGTGTCATGCAGGTGTCTTGTATAGGTACGAATTGTAAGGAGCCATCATGCAGCACCCATCTATGGGCCCACAGTCTACATCCTATACCTCTAGTATTATATAAAGAAGTGTTATATACACTGGTTATAGACACAGAGTATTACAGTGCAGCAAAATGTAACCTTCCAGGCGTACAGCAGTATCAGGCACAATCAAACATGGCGGTGCCATCAGTAAACCTGTAAAATGGTGGAGCCAACCTTAGAACCAGTGTTTGTAGAGTCCCATTGGGAGGTTTACGATACGTTTGTACTCGTAAGAGCTTGTCTTCATAATATTATAATGGAGCGAACCACTGGAGAATGTGTGCTGTTCATGGTACGACCCTGACTTAGAAAGTTCTGGATAGAGAAGGGGAGGAGGCACTTGGTCCCTTTCTTCTCAGGCAGGAGGAAGTAGTAAGAGAGTAAGAAGAAGCCCTGGTTAGGCTGGAAGATACCAACTCTAGGACAGTAGTGTGTTTTTCCGTAATCAGGAGATGGGATTTATCCCTGCTTATGTTGTAAAGGGTTGAAATGTGCGAGATCAATTAGAGATGGGTGAAATGATTTGTAATGAGCCGGAATTAATGCAAATATTCCAAATCTGATATCTTTATTGCTGCATAATCCAGAGGACAAGTGCAGCAAAGTTTAGTTAGATTTAATCAATTTTAGGTAGATAGCAGGAAAATCATAGGAGTGGATGGAGGGAGAATTTCTGTATTATGCTGACATGTCCTGTGATGTGATTGATCGCATTATTCCATGCCATATTGCCACTCATGTTGAAGAACAGATGAAAGGGGCAAAAGAAATGTACAAATTGCCAAATACAGTTGTCTAGCCAGATGGACTCAGATTTCTATGGCACCATGCTGATGGGAGGATCAAAATGTAGCACAAGAAGCAGGAATCAACGAACTCTTCCTGTCAGGTATCAGCAGTTCAGGTTGGTGGAAGTGGAGTGATCATTGATGATGTAGATAACCTGTTTTCCCTTAGTCCCAACAGCAGCACAATGCGGGGCATTTCTGCCTCTGCGGGCTGGTAGGACAGGCAAAACTTGTATTCAACATAAATTGAATATGTATGACTACAACCCTATAAGAGGGCACAGAGACCTCCCCACCGCTGTGGATGCCCTGTCCATCCCTTGGAGGTCCAGGCTGGCTTATATAGTCCCTCCACTTTCCATGATACCACGGTTATTGATGAAAATCAGACAGGATCAAGTCTCTGCGATAGCCATTATCCCATGTGGCCATGCTGTGTATATTGCGAACATTTTTCCATGCTCAACATGGTAGAGTTACATAGAAGTGGTGATACTTACCAGTAACAGGAATGTCCAGTTACAGATGGGAAACACGGTGGCTCAGTGGTTAGCACTGCAGCCTTGTGGTGCTGTAGTCCTGGATTCAAATCCCACCAGGAACAATACCTGCAAGGAGTTTGTATGTTCTCCCCGTGTTTGCATGGATTTCCTCCAATTCTACAAAAATGTACTGATAGGAAAAAAAAATGTTCATTGTGATCCCCATATGGTGCTCACCATCTACATAAAAAAAAGTGTCCAGCTACAGCACAGCAGAGTACCAATATCCCCTGATCTCCCCAGGTCATAGTGTATATGTCATTCTGTCTTATTCTCATCTTCAGGGTTTATGTCTATCTGTCAATTTGTTGTTTTCCCAGTTCCTGCAACACTTCAGTTTCAATCTGCATTTTTCGCCTATGTGGAAGATCCTGAAAGAAACTATTACAAAGTGGCCATCGATGGAGAAGATTTGGTTTACTTAAACTTGACAGAATATGTGTGGGTGGCAGAGCACAGCCCTTATTCCGAGGCTGCAAAGGAATTCCTGAACGAGGTCATCCCGCGCAACCTCTATTCTTTTTACATTAATATTTGCAAAACAATGGCTCGAATATTTGGAGAAGCCGGGAAGGAAGCGTTATCAAAGAAAAGTAAGTCAGTCTGAAGTGGTCATGAAAACATTTCCATAAGTCCCGGTGTCATCCACTCTCAGGTCACTTAGAATATCTCCCCAACTACCCAATAAAACTATACCATGAGAGCAAAAGCAAGTAGTTAAGCCTGAACCATATTGCAAGGGAGCCACATGTATTCAGATGCCAACACCCGACCATAACAGCTCCAAACAGTAATAAGACCATTTCCCCCATTAAGACATAAAATGTTGCAGTCGATGGCGACTATGGCAGCTGTAGAGTTGTATACCGGCAATCTGGCCAGTTCTCTTACCAGTTGGCTCCCATTCTTCTCTATAGTAGTTAGAGGAACAGTTCCGGCCACATTGGTTGGTGCGAGGAGCAGTTATTTGAGATGGGAATAACCTGTAAGTAACTGCTATTGTTCTCTATTGGGAGTAGTAGACATAATGGCCAATGTTGGCCAATCTGACTGTAACTAATTCAAAATTCCAAGAAATTTGCAAAAATCACCTAATTTTTTAAATTTTGCTGACTTGTGTTCCTGTCTTTTAAGTAATGTCCATCTATCTATATCAGGTAAACCAGAAGTCTATTTCATCATGAAGTCATCGAATCCAGAGCCAGAGCTTGAATGTCTAGCAACTGGTTTCTATCCCGGGTCAATCAATATAACTTTATGGAAGGACAAAGAGAACATGATGGACAATGTGATGGTCTCCGAGACTTTCCCTAATGGTGACGGAACCTACCAGGAAAGAGCAATAGTGACAACAGGTTGGGAAGAACAGACAACCGTCTACTGTAAGGTGGAACACATCAGTCTGGAGGAACCACTGGTGAGACAAATAAGTAAGTGAAACAAGAAGAAAAGAGGACAAGGCACCGAGCCGACCCTAGTGCATTATATTAGGGCACAAACATGAGTAATAGGCAAGCAAGTAATGGCCACTCACCTTGGAAGGTTGTGTGAAACACAACAACCAAAAATTGCATGGATAAGTGTGGAGATATATAGGGCATCAGCTGGGATAACCGTCATAGGGACGTCAGGACATCAACATACTAGGACCAACCTCCTCAGAAGAACAGGCACATCGTTGCATGTATCTGGGTGAGCGCTTCTTCTTGCCTGTTCTTCTGAGGAGGTTGGTCCTAGTATGTTGAAAAAAGTAAGTGAAAGCTGGACTGATGGTCTGGCAGGACTGTAGATGTAGAAATCTCTAAGTTTGTAACTGTTGAGCTTAAAAAAGAAAAAGGAGGAACCGATACAACGCTGAAACCCCAATTCCAAATAATCTATATGGCTGCATTTCCTGGGTCACTTTTGCAGAAATACCATCTGCAAAATATATTATTCAAGATCATATATCAGACTTTGAAAGTTACACAATAGAACATTTCCCCTAATATGTGATCTGTGTTCTGTTGTGTAACTTTCACCTTCTGATGTGTTCTATGTTGTACTGTGAATAAAATAGGGTTAGATGAGTTTCCCAAATCATGGCATTCTCATTTTCGTCACATTGTACACAGCTCCCCAACTCTTTTTAAGGACATTGAAGATAAAATGATCTTCAAAAGCCATAACATTAAAGCCTTTTCAGGTAGCCTATGTTGCATTTTTATGTTCATCTAGGATCATTATCCATTTGTAGAAGCCATCCTCCTCCTCCTTCTTCTCTTCCTCCTCCTTGTCCTCCTCCTCTTCCTCCTCCTCTTCTTCTTCTTCCTCCTCCTCCTCCTGCTCCTCTTTTCAATTTAATCTTTTTATAGATGGTGTTCTGTTTGCTTCAAGAATTTGCTGAAATTTCATTGAATCCATTCTTCCCTCTACCCATGAAATGCTCCCCATGCCATTCACTGCAACACAACCCCAAACCCATGCTTAATGGTTGGAGAGATGTTCATTTCCTGAAGTTCTGCGCCCTTTCTTCTCCAAACATACCTTTGACCACTGTGGTCACAGATTTTTTTTTCTATTTTATCCTCATAGGTCCACAGGACTTGTTTTCAAAATGCTTTAGGCTTAGATATTCTTTTGCAAACTTCTGACACTGAATTTAATGGTGAGGACACAGGAGAGGTTTTCTTCTAATGACTTTCCCATAAAAGTCATATTTGTGCAGGTATCACTGAACGGTAGAACAAGGTATTACAACTCCAGAGTCTGCTAAATCTTCCTGAAGGTCTTTTGCAGTCAGGCGGGGGTTCTGATTTTCCTCTCTAGCAATCCTACGATGCTGTCTCTGAAATTTTTCTTGGTCTCTCAGACCTTATCTTGACCTCTGCCGTTCCTGTTAAGAGTGATTTCTTACACTTTGGACTGAGTAAAGGGCAATTTGAGAACTGTTTTCTATCTTCTTATAGCCTTCTCCTGCTTTGTGGGCCTCCACCATTGTCATTTCAGAGTGCTCAGCGGCTTCTTAGACCAGGAAATGCAGCCATATTGGTTATCACTTCTGATTTAGGTTCTCAGAAAATGTGACTGCAGAAGTGATGACCAATATGGCTGCACTTTTAGTAGACACGTCTGAAATAATGTCTTTCGCAAAAACGGAATTGTCCTCTCTTTATAGTATTATAATGGTTTTGTCATATCTAATAGAATTGAATTCTCACGCAACTAAAATTTCTGTTCATTTCTACAATTTAGAGAAAATCCCCTATAGGTTTCGGCCCCATGTTGTGGAAACAGCAGAAAAAAATGCTGCACTTTACAATAAGTGAATGAGATTCTGGCTAATCCCATCCACACACTGCGGAAAAGCTCAGCACCTCCATCTTACCTGCAGAGACACTTTGCGCTTTCCCTATAAGAAAAGAAAAAAAACTCAACTCCGCTGTGTATTTTTTCCTGCAGAATTTTTTAGCTGGATTCTACAACGTGGAGCCTTAGTCTTAAAGTCAGGAGAGTTACGAATCAGATATTCAACCAATATTAACACCTGGAAATCTCCCCCCTTTATTTCCTCCATTTACAGATATGAAGCACAATGCGGTAACTTGGATTGTTATTGGCGCCATACTGGGAGTTGTTATCTGTGTGACTGGACTGATCTGGTTTGTGAAGAAGAGACGCAGGTAAGACGTCTCCAGCCGGGATCAACTTCATATGTATAATCCTAAAATCCTAAGCTGATTTAAGTTGGACATAAACCTTCCATTGTTGTCAGCAGAAGGCTCTTCCTCCTCATCCCCTTATAAACATGCATGCCTACTCGGAGTGACCCCTGAATGGGCGGAGGGGAATATCTTTCTGGGAACAATAGGACCGGGCATTTATCCAGGAGGAAGAGCCAATCCTGCCGCAGTCAGTGGGCTCAGCCGCCATTAATCTATTGTGTAGCGGCAGCTCTAGGAATTGTGGTTTCCCAGTAACTTCATCTTCAAATACCCCATTTTATTGGTTTTGGCAAACTGGAAGAAGTGAAGAGAACAAGGTTCATATTGTTACTATTTTATAATCCCATTGCACAGCTGCCATAGTCTATTACTATTCTACTATATTCCGTATGGTCATATATGGAAATATTGTCATTTATCTACACAGTTTGCCATAAACTAAGAACACTAGACAGTCTAACAATGTCCTGGATTTGGGATGAATGTGGCAGACTTGTACGGTAGATTTGCCCCCAGTGTGTCTATTTTATCCAAACACATCAAGAAATTTCAAGTACAGAATGTCCACAATCCAGACAAAGCTACAATTCATAAGGAGCGATCAAACCTGGAATACAACGATACAAAACAATAGAAGAACGCTCAGAATGGAAAGATGTTTGTAACCTCTTAGGTGTTTATTCTACTTACAAGGAAACCTTAAAATTCTGCGTATCCTGAACACAAACTGGAAATCTAAATCGGTGGTCGACCTGTTTTTATTCATGACATGCCTTATTGGATCTACAAGAAACAATTCCATATCATACAACTATTATACATCTCTGTACAACCTGCAGATTGTAATAAGGCACATACAGACGTCTATGGGCCCAGATTATACATCTGTATGACTACTACTAGTACCAGATTGTAATACACCATCAGTTACCATGTTATATACATATATACTTCCATGTTATAGGAAGGCTCCATATAACAGCAAAAGTCCAAGGTGTAAATCACTAGTATGAACAAGCCCACAGGATTGAAAAATATAAATAAAATGATTTTTTTTTTAATGTTTCTGCTCCATCATGTCGGTCTTCTCATGTTAAACAGGGCTTACACATCAATATCCGGGAGGACCATGGACAGAATTGTATGGAGAACTACAGATGGGAAGGTGTCAATGCAAAAATGAAGCCTGGACTTTTCTGCAATAATGTTTAACCTCTAAATATCAACTTTCCAGAGGACTAACAACCAGACATATTACCTTATATTAACCTTTGCAATGAATATTATATTGTATATTTGCTTTCTATATCCAATATAAAGCAACTATTCAAAAAAGAATCTTATGATTTTGTTGCTGTAAAATCTTTGTAACTCCTTCACCTCACTGGTTGTCCTGTTGCTTCTGATATAGATAGGACAGCGCACTGATCCTGGAGGTTCTCTCTGCTTTTGCTCCCTTCCTCTTCTCAATGGATAGCAGGAAGGAGGGTGAGGGGGTTGTCCAGGGAAGATGAGGGGGATAGAGAGTTCAGAATACACCTGAGTTATCAGGGAGAGCAGATCAAATAGACTGTAGCTGTAGCACACACAAGGCAGGTTACAGGGGACAAGGAGCTATCATCTAGACTGTGTAACAGCATAGAGCACCCAACAGAGAGGGGGAATACAATCTTCAACATCAATTTCAAAGTTGTCTCTAGTCCTTATAGGGATTCAAGTAGATCCCCAAAATTTGGCATGAGGGAGGAAATACTGTAGAAAAAAAGAACCTGCTTGATCACCACTGTCCCATCATCCCCATCAGTCTTTGTTTGTCCAACTTCAACAGTATCATCCCAGTCTGGTCTGTGACCACTGCGGGAGAACTCCCAAAAGACACTGTTTAATACCATTCCCTTCCCTCTTGCCATATGTTGTAGGATCTCAAAAAACCCCTTTAAAAAAAGTATAAAACATTGCAGTAATCGATGGTAGTCCCTATAGTGGAGTATGGTTGGCTCAGAATTGTGGGCAAAACAGTATTTTAGCTATAATTTTCTTAGATATATAGTATCATCATTGTATCATCTTTCTTATCATTACCAACTGATGGAGAGCCCTGTGTAAGTAAGAACCTAGCCATAGACAGTAGGAGGATCCTGACACTGAGAATAGATTGTAAGGAGAGTTTAGTGTGGGATGATCAGATTAGTAGTGAGATATCGACATTCAGATGACAATGAGTCCGCAAAACAATAAATCTTTTGGCCATGTCCAAAGTAAGAGTGTCAGAGGAGAGAAATGATTCCCGAAGAACCTCAGTAGCAAGAGGAAAGGTTGGGCAGGCACATGATACCCCGAATAAATAGACAAGACAATAGCGAGGAGACCAAGAGAGGGCAATGTCCATAAGGTCACTAGGGTGAGACATACTAAGGAGGAGTTGGTGGTTTTCTGTTTCAAATATTACATAGAGATCCAGACGAATCACTAGAGACTTGTCACCATTAGATTTCACCTCCACGAGATCTTCTGGGGCAAGAAGGGGCAGATTATGACACCGAATCCACCTCAGAATCTGCCCCCTCACAATAGAGGTCTATGATGCCAATTGTCCCATGTCAGGGGAAAAAATCCTTCCCGATTCCAAATCTAGCAATCAATATAAAACCTTGGATCATCTTTTCCTGCTGGACGTGGTCAGTTCTATGAAGTAAGCGGCCAGGACTCCTCTTCACTTCTGTATGTTAGGACTGAGATGTGTTTGAGAAGTATCAAAGATTTGTTTTGTGTTATTAGAGAGTCAGGGAAGTGACGTGGGCTTCTTGGGGAAGGTGAAGGACACAGTCCTAAGTGTTCAGCCTGGACTTGCAATAGAGGAAATCTGCTGACATAGGGGATCTTCTCCATAGACTTTTCTCTACACCTAGAACACGGTAAAGCAGGTTGTGGTCAGAAGGGGAGAAAGCAAATTATGGAGATCAGAAACTGAGCAGAGCTAGAAGGAGGCCAGACGAAGGAAGGGCTGTCTACACGTCTGGAAGAACTTGTGAAAGAGAGTTGTGAAAAGCCTAAGGAGAAGGTTTAGGAAAGTGAGAGTAAGATGAGGAAATTGGGTTGTTATTGGAGATGTTAAATCTGTATTTCATAACAAAGCAAATAAGGAAGTCATTAAAGAACTGGTGGGGAAAACCAGCGAGTGTTAGCTGTATCCGTGCGGTGGATATATCACTATTCTATACATGAGATGTATCCCTGACATAGAGAAGTATCTGGACAAGTATACTGATCAAGAGACATTCTCACCCATTTCCCAGTTCACGCCACATTGCAAATATGACACATGGTTAAAGGGGTTGTGTATGGGGTCATGTGGTGCCCCAAAGAAATGCCAGATGCTCAGTGGGTATCTCTCCTGATCCTACAAGGAACAACCCTTATAATTGCTAACTAGACCTCCACTTCTCCTGGGCACAGTGACTCCTTCTGGGACATGTACTGCCCATCCACATGGAATGTAATCTGTATACATGTATACACTCCAGCCCGGTCTCCACCTACACTCAAAGAGGTGCAGAGGACTCTCTTATACAGCATGACGTCCCTCTAGAATAACTCAGCATGGACTATACCATGGGCTTTATCTAAGATAACTCCCCCCGTGGTACAATACCTAGGAGCAACCAAATATGGGTAGTTTGTTAGTCTGAAACATGTATTTGGGAGTTGCTTAAAACTACTATTAACCACTTAATGACCGATATTGTACCTGTATGTCATTAGTCGCATAGGGATGTATGGAGAGGGATCTGGAACTGAGCTCTCTCCATATACGGTGGATGTTGGCTGTATAACACAACCATCAGCCGACACTAACAGCTGTAATTGGTGCCGACTGCAGCATCTAAAGTGTACTGGTGCCACGGACACCACCATCTTTACTCAATCGTCTCCCTGTGGAAATCATCGGAGGACAGCGATCAGCTGCTATAAACTCTGAGAATCTATTGAAGGCTTGACAAAGCGCCAGTGGATGCAAAATGGGCGTTGCTTGTGCCTCGTATGCACACACCTCTATCCCATGCTGCAGACCATTGTGTTTTTATTTGGACATTTTGGAATAAAGACATATGACTAGAGATGAGCGAACAGTAAAATGTTCGAGGTTCGATATTCGTTTCGAGTAGCCCCTCAATGTTCGACTACTCGAATCGAATATCGAACCCTATTATAGTCTATGGGGGGAAAATGCTCGTTTCAGGGGTAGGCAACATTCGATCAAATTACACTTACCAAGTCCACGAGTGAGGGTCGGGCTGGATCCTCCGAGAAGTCTTCTCCGTGCAGCGTCCCCACGGCGTCTTCCGGCTCTGAATTAATTCTGCCAGGCATCGGGCACTACAAGCGGACATGCGCAGTCGGGTCTGCCCAGGCTCGATGTCTGGCAGAGTGAATGAAGAGCCGGAAGACGCCGCGGGGAAGCTGCACGGAGAAGACTTCTAAAGGTAGGAGAAGAACCAGCATTGATTGGCCGACTGTATAGCATTCTGCCAATCAACGCTGGTTCTGCATCGAACTTTTCCATTCGAACAGCGAGTGCGAGTATTTCGAATACCGTAATATTCGATTGAATACTACTCGCTCATCTCTACATATGACATGTTTTGGTGAGTGTCCCCTTCCTTTTTTGCTTCCTCATATGCTGACCCTTTATTTTAACCCCTCCCCTGCCAGGGGACAATTTTTACAAAACCATTTAATTGTGGGGCAACACGGTGGCTCAGTGGTTAGTACTGCAGCCTTGCAGTGCTGGAGTCCTGGGTTTGAATCCTGCCAGGATCTGCAAGGATTTTGTATGTTCTCCTTGTGTTTGCCTGGATTTCCTCCCATTCTACAAAAACATACTGATAGGAAGAGAAAAAATATACATTGTGATCCATATATATATATATGGGCTCACAATTCAAAAAACATTTACTTTTCTAGAAACCTTTCAGTCTTACGTTGGGCACCTCGGGCAGATGTCTTGCTAATACCTTCTGCCAGTGACCCGTGACCTACCTACTGATTCCCTATAAACAAGATGTAAATTAACATAAAAGTTACAAGAAGATAAAGCCAGGTAACTAAAGCCAGCCAGAAATGCAGCTTCGCCTTAGAAGTAGTAAAATGTCTTATGAAACACAAGAGATCTGACGCTCACACTTTACACGTCATGGGATATTAATCCATTACACACATACAGGGTCCATAGGTCGTCTCCAATGTTCCAGAATATGTTACAATGTAAGTTCACCACTAGTTACTACTGATAGCGCCACAGTCTGGAAGGTTCAGTCTACGAATGTCCTTAAAAGCTTCCGCTCTACTGTAAATTGTTCCGCACTATGTTTGCTCTTTTATTGTATGTTTTTTCATATCTGAACTTTTACTTCCTTCTGGGGAACCACATCGACTGCGGGAGAAGCTTCTGCTATACGGCACATAAATAATACCAGGTGGTGGAGAAGAGACGGGTCACACACAGGACGGCGGCCACTTGGCAGCGTCGGTCAGACACTAAGCGGTAAGTGGCAACTGTTATTGTATCAACTTTCTCCTTATTTATGGCTTATTTAGGATTCTGTTAATATGTTGCTATCTAGTATACATATGGTCTACTGTATTGTGTAAAAATTGTAGGCAGGTGTAGAAAAATACTACAAAGTGAGAGCGCTTTCAGAAATAGAAGGGTTAATAGTCCTAATTGCCTTTTGGAGGAAAAGTCCTGGAAGTGATAATCCGGCCCCCACATATATAGTCCTGATCTCAACATCATCCAGTGTGTCTGGGATGACATAAAGAGATAGACGGATTGGAGCAAGTAACATCCACAGAAGATCTGGGCTTAGTTCTCCAAGATGGCGGCAAGAACAACCTCCCTGCCGAAAGCTTTTGTACAGTACTGTGAGTCTCTATCAACCCCCAAATGTGAGTGCTCAATGCTCGTACATGTAAGGGAGCGTTCACACTACCGTCGGTGTCCGACATGTAGTGTCCGCTCCTAGTGTCTGCTCAAAATCTGTCACGGACACTAGGAGCGGACACTAGATGTGTCCGTGACACCTGTCATTCACTTGAATGGGCATCGGGTGCGTTCTTTTGCACTCCGTGCCCGTCCTTCCCTGTCCGCAAGAGAAGATGTCCGACTTCTCAAGCGGACAGAGGAACCCTGCATGCACCCGATGCCCATTCAAGTGAATGACAGGTGTCACGGACACATCTAGTGTCCACTCCTAGTGTCTGTGACAGATTTTGAGCGGACACTAGGAGCGGACACTACATGTCGGACACCGACGGTAGTGTGAACGCCCCCTAACATCCAACACAAAGACTTTTACTCGTGTAGTTGGTTAAAAAATCGGTTTCTCGACTTTCACTGCGAGTTAGGAAAGGACATGGCAGAAGAGAAGGGGGAGGAACACAAGAATGTTCTGTGCTATATCCACACATGTTATTTCCTTCTGTTACCGCGAGGTGTAGGATACTGACCCACAATAACATCTGGGGAAAGAGTCAATGTGACGAGAGACTTTATATAAGAGGAATTGTCTCAGATTAATAAGGAACATTCATTGTTGTGTCTAGAATAAGGTTATTGGTTCTCTACCATGGTGAGCCGCTGGTTTGGCTGTACATGTACCCAGCAGGGAGACAGGGGAGGAAGACGACTCCAGAAGGTAACAGGCCCCGCTCCTGCTCATGGCCGCCTGCGCTTCCCCTTCTGTGGAGGAGGCTGTTATCAGGAGTGGGATCGGAAAGTGAAGTCGCGGGCCCGCGAACCCCACTGCTATCATTATACTCTGAGGATTTTCTGGAGTATAATGATTGGAGACCAAGGGGAGATGAGGAAACATAAAAGACCGCGGAGTATAATAATTGTTCACGGGTGGTCCACAATAGGGCGTAATACTGCCTGTAGGGAGGCATAAATTAGGAAAAAAATCTGCAAAACTTAACTTGTAAACTACCCTGTGACCTTAAAGGGTTTACACCTGTGTATCTCTAATGTCAGCTGAACAATGCATTATATGTACCCTAAGATCAGGGCGGCACCCCTAATGAGGAGAGGTGAGGTGGCGGTCTGAGGCGGCACCCCGGAGGGGGCGGCAGCTGCGGCAATTTTATTTATTTATTTATTTTTTGCGCTTTTTTTCTAAACTAGCGCTGGTTTACACCTGTGCATCATCGCGCCACCTGTGCTGAGACGCAGATGTCTTATATTGCCGGGTGCCCCAGTATTGAGTTGGGGGGGAGGCATCTTTTGATCGTCAGGCCGCAGAGAGGATAGGTTCATCACTGCTTAAGATGGTGGCAGCTAAAAAAAAGTTATGAATTCTGGAAGGTGTAAAATATGAATAAATTCAGCAAAGCTTAACCTGCAAACTACCCCGCGTCCTTAAAGGGTTAAATACACTAATATTTCATTGTTTCTTGGTTTTTCAGCAATAAGATGAAAGCAATTACAGCCACGATAAAATTGACAATGATACTTCTAAGTAGTGTCCAAGGTGCAGGTAAGTAAAATGTGACCTTCTTCAGGTGTTGTACGAGGGCAGGTTACATGTCTTGGGGCATAGAAGAAAAAGTTGGAATAGTTACTTTTATCAGTGTCTAGAATAAGGTTATTGGTTCTCTACCATGAAGAGCCGCTGGTTTGGCCGTACATGTACCCACAGGGAGACAGGGGAGGAAGACGACAACTCCAGAAGGTAATGGGCCCTAATTTACTTACCGATCCTCACTCGTACTCACAGGTGCCGGTGCTATATAATAAGGCTGTGATCAGGAGAGGAGATCGGTAAGTGAGGTAAGTGAGGCCGCGGGCCTGCGAACCCCACAAACACCACTATCATTATACTCGGGGGTCTTTTCAGACCACTGAGTATAATGATTGAGGGGCTAAGAGAGGTGAGGGAACATAAAAAACACTGTTACCTCTCCTGGGTTCCGGAAGGCTTCGGGTCTATTTGGTGATGTCCCAGATGTCACGTGGGCCATGCCTGTGTCATTATGCGACACAAGCCCAGGAGAGGTAAGCAACAGTGTTTTTTATGTTTGTATCTTCACCTGGATCTCCGATCATTATACTCTAGGGTCTGAAAAGACACCACAGTATTGTTCACGGGTGGTCCATAATAGCAATAATACTGTGTTCATGGGCCACTATGGGACATAATACTGTGTGCAGGGGCCACTATGGGACATAATACTGTGTTCATGGGCCACTATGGGACATAATACTGTGTTCAGGGGTCACTATGGGGGATAATACTGTGTGCAGGGGCCACTATGGGACATTATACTGTGTGCAGGGGCCACTATGGGGTATAATACTGTGTGCAGGGGCCACTATGGGACATTATACTGTGTGCAGGGGCCACTATGGGGTATAATACTGTGTGCAGGGGCCACTATGGGACATAATACTGTGTGCAGGGGCGACTATGGGACATAATACTGTGTGCAGGGGCCACTATGGGGGATAATACTGTGTGCAGGGGTCACTATGGGGTATAATACTGTGTGCAGGGGCCACTATGGGGGATAATACTGTGTGCAGGGGCCACTATGGGGGATAATACTGTGTGCAGGGGCCACTATGGGACATAATACTGTGTGCAGGGGTCACTATGGGGGATAATACTGTGTGCAGGGGCGACTATGGGACATAATACTGTGTGCAGGGGCCACTATAGGACATAATACTGTGTGCAGGGGCCACTATGGGGGATAATACTGTGTGCAGGGGTCACTATGGGGGATAATACTGTGTGCAGGGGCGACTATGGGACATAATACTGTGTGCAGGGGCCACTATAGGACATAATACTGTGTGCAGGGGCCACTATGGGGTATAATACTGTGTGCAGGGGCCACTATGGGGTATAATACTGTGTGCAGGGGCCACTATGGGGACATAATACTGTGTGCAGGGGCCACTATGGGGTATAATACTGTGTACAGGGGCCACTATGGGACATGATACTGTGTGCAGGGGCCACTATGGGACATAATACTGTGTGCAGGGGCCACTATGGAGTATAATACTGTGTGCAGGGGCCACTATGGGGTATAATACTGCGTACAGGGGCCACTATGGGGGATAATACTGTGTGCAGGGGCCACTATGGGGGATAATACTGTGTGCAGGGGCCACTATGGGACATAATACTGTGCGCAGGGGTCACTATGGGGGATAATACTGTGTGCAGGGGCCACTATGGGACATAATACTGTGTGCAGGGGCCACTATGGGACATGATACTGTGTGCAGGGGCCACTATGGGACATAATACTGTGTGCAGGGGTCACTATGGGACATAATACTGTGTGCAGGGGCCACTATGGGGCATAATACTGTGTGCAGGGGCCACTATGGGACATAATACTGTGTGCAGGGGCCACTATAGGACATAATACTGTGTTCAGGGGCCACTATGGGGCATAATACTGTGTGCAGGGGCCACTATGGGACATAATACTGTGTGCAGGGGCCACTATGGGGCATAATACTGTGTGCAGGGGCCACTATGGGACATAATACTGTGTGCAGGGGCCACTATGGGACATGATACTGTGTGCAGGGGCCACTATGGGGCATAATACTGTGTGCAGGGGCCACTATGGGACATAATACTGTGTGCAGGGGCCACTATGGGGCATAATACTGTGTGCAGGGGCCACTATGGGACATGATACTGTGTGCAGGGGCCACTATGGGGCATAATACTGTGTGTAGGGGCCACTATGGGGCATAATACTGTGTGTAGGGGCCAGTACGTGGCATAATAGTGCAGGAATGTGGTTTGGGCACTTGTGGGAGATGGGGGGGTTGAGTCGGTTGGAGTCAGGGGGAGGCCCCATGTGAAATGTTCAGCTTGGGGCACAACCATTCCTAGTTACACCACTGGACAAATGTTATGCTATACACCCCTCACCACCCTGCCCTCCGATACTCTTATATTGATGTCTCTTTTGAATGTTACTTTCTGACATTTAACAATTCTCCATAGATACAATCATTGCACTTATTTACACTTACTCTTTGGATGCTGAGTCTGTACTACACGTACAAGATGGCTACACATAGTCATGTCTCTATTTTTCTCACCTCCAGGCTCTGCCAGGCTGAGTTTGCTCCAGAGCTATTATTTCTTTGACAATGACGTTTTTACCATGTGGACGACATTGATGATCGAAGACCTTGAAATCCTCACCATCTACAATGACACTCACCATATTGTGTTCAAGCAAAGCTGGATGGAGAGAAGCCTGCCTGAGTTTGAGTGGTCGTTCTACGATATGTCATCGACCAAATATTTGGATGAAATCCTGATGTACATGAAAATGATCGTTAAAAAAATTGAGTTTACCTGTAAGTAATATGTAATGAGTAGAGATGGAGACAGGAGACGAGGCCTGAGATCTAAGTGTCATGCACCTTTATGCATAATCTGTATAGGTGGCCGGTGGACACAGAGTATTACACTACAGCAATACGTAACCTTCCAAGTCTACAGCAGTATCAGGCACAATCAAGCATGGCGGTGCCATCAGTAAACCTGTAAAATGGTGGAGCCAACCTTAGAACAAGTGTTTGTAGAGTCCCATTGGGAGGTTTACGATACGTTTGTACCTGTAAGAGCTTGTCTTCATAATATTATAATGGAGCGAACCACTGGAGAATGTGTGCTGTTCATGGTATGACCCTAACTTAGAAAGTTCTGGATAGAGAAGGGGAGGAGGCACTTGGTCTCTTTCTTCCCAATCCGGGAGGAAGTAGTAAGAGAGTAAGAAGAAGCCCTGGTTAGGCTGGAAGTTACCAACTCTAGGACAGTAGTGTGGTGTTCTGTAATCAGGAGATGGGATTTATCCCTGCTTATGTTGTAAAGGGTTGAAATGTGCGAGATCGGTATTAGAGATGGGTGAAATGATTTGTGAAATGAGCCGGATTTAATGCAAATATTCCAAATGTTTCATTTCTTACTGAAAAAAAACCCTTTGGAATATGGTTCAGGCAAACTAAAATGGCCACCGAGGCATCACCTGACATCAGCTGACAACCTGTGAGCCAATACTGAGCATTAGATGGGGATGTTACATTGTTGATGTCTCAGACACAATATAAGATTTTATCAGAGGAAGAAAGAGCCATCTTGGGATGTGTTCAAGCTGAGAGACACTTCTATCTTCATTGCTGCAAAATCCAGAAGACAAGTGCTGCAAAGTTTAGTTAGATTTAATCAATTTTAGGTAGATAGCTGGGAAATCATAGGAGTGGGGGGAGGGAGAATTTCTGCACTGTGCTGTGATGTGGTCGATCGCATTATTCCATGCCATATTGCCACTCATGTCTCAGAACAGATGACCAGTTTGAGCTCCATCATTGTCTACGGGAAATAGAAAGGGTCAAAGAAATACAAAAATTGACTGAGCAATAGAAAAACATTGTCTAACCAGATGGACTGATATTTCTATGGCACCATGCTGATGGGAGGGTCAGAATTTGGGGATCAACAAACCCTTCCTGTCAGGTATCAGCAGTTCAGGCTGGTGGAAGTGGAGTAATGGTGTTTGGTGAATGTTATCCTGGTGCACCCTGGGTCCTCCGAAACTCTGGATAATATCTGTGTACACCATGATAAATACTGTGGTCCAGAAGGCAATGGTCCAACATGTCATTTCATAGGTGTCTCTAAACAAGTGGCCATGCTGTGTATATTGCAAACATTTCTCTATGCTCAACATGGCAGAGTTACATGTAAGTGGCGATGACCGCGAACAGAAACATCCAGCTACAGCACAGCAGAGCACCAATGTCCCCTGATCTCCCCAGGTCATAGTGTATATCTCATTCTGTCTTATTCTCATCTTCAGGGTTTATGTCTATCTGTCAATTTGTTGTTTTCCCAGTTCCTGCAACACTTCAATTTCAATCTGCATTTATCACCTCTGTGGAAGATCCTGAAAGTAACTATTACAGGATTGCTGTCAATGGAGAAGATTTGGTTTACTTAAACATGATAGAATATGTGTGGGTTGCAGAGCACAGCCCTTATTCCCAGGCCACAGAGCAATTCCTGAACGAGGTCGTCCCGCGCAATCTCTATAAGGATTACATTAATATTTGCAAAAGAATGGCCGAAATATTTGGAGAAGCCGGGAAGGAAGCGTTATCAAAGAAAAGTAAGTCAGTCCGAAGTGGTCATGAAAACATTTCCATAAGTCCCGGTGTCATCCACTCTCAGGTCACAGAATATCTCCCCAACTACCCAATAAAACTATACCATGAGAGCAAAAGCAAGTGGTTGAGCCTGAACCATATTGCAAGGGAGCCACATGTATTCATGGCCAGTCCTTTTACTAGTTGGCTCCCATTCTTCTCTATGGGAGTTAGAGGAACAGTTCCGGCCACATTGGTTGGTGCGAGGAGCAGTTATATGAGCTAGGAATAACCCTGTAAGTAACTGCTATTGTTCTCTAGGGGGAGTAGTAGACATAATGGCCGATGTTGGCCAATGTGACTATAACTAATTCAAAAATTCCCAAAAATTTGCAAAGGTCACCTAATTTTTTAACATTAGCTGACTTCTGTTCCTGTCCTTAATGATTATTTTATTTTAGTGATATGTAGAACATTTTAAGTAATGTCCATCTATCTATATCAGGTAAACCAGAAGTCTATTTCATCATGAAGTCATCAAACCCAGAGCCAGAGCTTGAGTGTTTAGTAACTGGTTTCTATCCAAGATCAGTCAATATAACGTTATGGAAGGACAATGAGAACATGATGGACAATGTGATGGTCTCCGAGACTCTCCCTAATGGTGATGGAACCTACCAGGAAAGAGCAATAGTGACAACAGGTTGGGAAGAACAGACAACCGTCTACTGTAAGGTGGAACACATCAGTCTGGAGGAACCACTGGTGAGACAAATAAGTAAGTGATGGATGGACTGATGGTCTGGTAGGACTGGGAACGTAGAAATCTCTGATTTTGTTACTGTTGAGCTTAAAAAAGAAGAAGGAAAAAAGGAGGAACCGATACAATGCTGCAATGCCAATTCCAAATAATCAATTTGGCTGCATTTCCTGTGTGACTTTAACACAAATACTAGATACAAAGTATATACATTACTCAACATTGAACAAGGATCACATATCAGAAGGTGAAAGTTACACAATAGAACATTTCCCCTAATATGTGATCTGTGTTCTGTTGTGTAACTTTCACTTTCTGATGTGTTCTGTGTTTCCCTGTGAATAAAATAGGGTTAGATGAGTTTCCCAAATCATTGCATTCCCATTTTCGTCACATTGTACACAGCGCCCAACTCTTTTTAGAAAGTTATTTTACACATTTATCTATTTCTTTATTCTATATTTCTTTTCAACAGGTAATGCAGCCGTATTATCACTTCTGATTTAGGTTCTAAGAGAATGCGACTGCAGAAGTGACGACCAATATGGCTGCCCGTCTAGTAGACACGTCTGAAATAATGTCATTCACAAAAAAAAAAAAAAAAACCTGTCATACCTTTATAGTCTTTTAATTGTATTGTCAATAGAATTGTGTTACATTTCTGGTCATTTTTACAATTTAGGTTTCGGCCTCATATTGTGGAAACAGCAGAAACAAAATGCTGCGTTTTACAATACCGGCAAACTGAATGAGATTCTGGCTAATCCCGTTCACACACTGCGGAAAAGCTCAGCATGTCAATCTTACCTGCAGACACACTTTGCGCTTTCCCTATAGATTTAATAAGGGAAGAAAAAAAATACAACTCATTTCCGCTTCATTATTTCCCGCAGTATTTTTTAGCTGTCAGTACATGGAGTCTTAGTCTGAAAGTTCGTAGAATTAAGGCTGGTCTTACACAACCGTATTGAATGTATGGTCCGCAAGTTGCTGATCGGCAACATAGACTCCGCAGATGTCCGTGTCCTGCCGCCATAGAGTTCTATGGGCCAATCCATGCAGTGCTGCAATTCACGGCCATTACGGACATGTCCTATAAATTGCGAACCATGTTTGTGGCCCGGCCACACCACGAATAAAATATCCGGTGGTGTAAGAGGCCACATTGAATATAATGTGTGAAAACCCTCAATTTCGGACCATTTGCAGACTTACATTAAGACCAGCCTAAGAAACAGATATTCAACCAATATTAACAGCAGGAAATCTCCTCTTTTATCAGATATGAAGCACAATGCGGTAACTTGGATTGTTATTGGCGCCATACTGGGAGTTGTTACCTGTGTGACTGGACTGATCTGGCTTGTGAAGAAGAGGCGCAGGTAAGACGTCTCCAGCCAGGATCAACTTGATGTCATTAATGATAAACTATGCAAGACAAAACCTTAAGACAGCCATAGGCCTTCCATTGTTGTCAGCAGAAAGCTCTTCCTCCTCATCCCCCCATTAAACATGCATGCCTACTCGGAGTGACCTCTGAATGGGCGGAGGGGAATATCTTTCTGGGAACAATAGGATCGGGCATTTATCTTTGTTCCCTAGGCCCTATCTATTGAGGAAGAGCCAACCCTGCCGAAATCAGTGAGTTCAGCCGCCATTAATCTATTGTGTATGGGCAGCTCTAGGAATTGTGGTTTTCCTGTAACGTCATCTCCTGTCTTATTGGTTTTGGGAGAAGTGAAGAGAACAAGGTTCATATTGTTACTATTTTATAATCCCATTGCACAGCTGCCATAGTCTATTACTATTCTACTATATTCTGTATGGTCATATATGGAAATATTGTCATTTATCTACACAGTTTGCCATAAACTAAGAACACTAGACAGTCTAACAATGTCCTAGATTTGGGATGAATGTGGCAGACTTGTACGGTAGATTTGCCCCCAATAAGTCTATTTTATCCAAACACATCAAGAAATTTCAAATACAGCATGTCCACAATCCAGACAAAGCTACAACTCATAAGGAGCGATCAAACCTGGAATACAACGATACAAAGAATAGAAGAATGCACAGAATTCATTTGAATGGGTTTGGAAAGTGTCTGGCCGTGAGCGCCTGTAGCGTTTTATGCTCTCCGCGGCAAAACCGTTTTTTTTTTTAAACCGGACACAGAGTCTTGCATGTCTGACTTTGTGTCCGGTTAAAAAAAAAAAACGGTTTCGCCGCGGAGAGCATAAAACATTCACGGGCGCTCACGGCCGGACACTTTCCAAACCCATTCAAATGATGTGATGTTCAGATGTGAACCCGGCCTTATAAGGAAGCATTAATATCCAGCGTATAATGAGTACAAACAGGAAATCTATCTCGGTGGTTGATCTATTTTTATATTTGATACTTTAGATTTTAGACACGATGCTTTATTGGATCTACAAGAAACAATTCCATATCATACAACTGTTTCATATATCTGTACAACCAGATTGCAGAGTGTAGATTGTAATAAGGCACATACTTTTGACGTCAACATTAAATAACCAATCACAGAAGCCACGTGTCCTCAGCCATCTGGGTGCACTCATCATTATGGAAGGCACGATGGATCAACACCAGTATTCATCTATCCTTGCAGACCATGTTCACCCCTACATGCAAAATGTTTGTCCTCAGGTTGCTGGCATCTACCAGCAGGACAATGCCACGTGTCATAAAGCTCGCAGTGTACGTGCTTGGTTCGGGGAGCACCAGGATGAGTTTACCATACTCCAGCATATTCCCCGCACTTGAATCCAATTGAGAGTCTGTGGGACCATCTCAATCGGGTTGTTCACACCATGGATGCTCAACCGCGGCACTGGAGTCGGCATGGCTCAACATCCCAGTGACATCATCACAACATCCACCCTCTCTTCCTGCAGGTCTCGCAGCGGTCCGCTCTGCCAAAAGGGGGTTATTGTGGATTTGGACAGGTGGTGACATTAATGTGACTGGACTGTGTAGTACCAGATTGTAATATACCATCAGTTGCCAATTAGATATATATACTTCCATGTTATAGGAAGGCACCATATGATAGCAAAATTCCAAGGTGTAAATCACTCGTGTGAATAAACCCACAGGATAGAAAAATATATATTTTTTTTACCTTTCTGCTCCATCATGTCTGTCTTTTCATGTTAAACAGGACTTACACATCAGCAGCCGGGAGGACCATGGACAGAATTGTATGGAGGACTACAGACGGGAATGTGTCGATGCAATGATGAATCTTTTCTACAATAAAGTTTAACCTCTAAATAACAACTTTCCAGAGTACTAACAACCAGACATATTAATATTGGATTGATAAAATCTATAAAAACCTTTACAATGAATATTTTATTGTATATCTGCTTTCTATATCCAATATTAAGCAACTATTCATAAAGTCCTACCTACATCTAGAATTTTAAGATTTTCTTGCTGTAAAACCTTTGTAACTTCTTCACCTCACTAGTTGTCCTGTTGCTCCTGATATAGATATGACAGCGCACTGATCCTGGGGGTTCTCTCTGCTTTTGCGCCCTCCCTCTTCTCAATGGATAGCAGCAGGGAGGGTGAGGGGCCCTTCTTAAATATATTCTGCTGACCAACTGCTTCTTTGGTCATTAAAGGGTTAATTTTCTCTTCTCTGACAATGGAAGACTGTGTATCAAAAATCGCCTTTTCCTGTCTTCAATGCACCAGAGGATAGACGGAGAGAACAGTTACAGTACACAGACGGCCAGCCAGAAAGAAGATCAAGAAAGTTATATCAGCCCTAGTGGTGTGAGGTTCCCCTGGATTCTGGGGCCACTTGGAGATGCAGCTACTGTCACCCCGATAGTCATGACAGTTGCAGCCATTGTCACCCCTATAGTCATGACAGTGTTTGGCAGGCAGTTCTGGAGTGAAGTAGTATTGGCATTTGGCTTTCTGTGAGTGATTGATATATATCCTGAATATATAGATACCCTGTTTCCCCGAAAATAAGACCCCCCCTTTCACCTCCTGGACCACCTACAACCGGCAGTCATGCCGGCGCTCTGCTAAGCCGCTGCATAAGACATTGCCGAAAATAAGACAGGTCATATATTTTGAAAGATAATTTAATATAAGACACTGTCTTATTTTCGGGGAAACAGGGTATGTATCCTGACAGAGTATCTTCATAGGAAAACAGGTTGTGGTCAGAAGGGGAGGAAGGGAATTATGGAGGTCAGAAACTGAGCAGAGCTGGAAGGAGACCCGATAAAGGAAATTACATGTTTGTAGGTCGTGAAAAAACCTAGGGAGGAGGTTTAGGAAAGTGAGAGTCAGATGAGGAATTGGGTTGTCATTGGAGATGATAAAAAAAATATCAAAATATGTATTTCGTAACAAAGCAAATGAGGAAATCATCAAAGAACTGAGGGGGGCGGGGACACCAGATATATCCGTATAGTATACAATGTATATGGTCAGATTGTAATTACTGTAGTGTTATATATAGTGTGATAGTGATCTGTATATAGGCACTGCATGTATAGCCTTCTTTATAGGATTATTATAGGAACAATACTATACATGAGATGTATCCCAGTCATAAAGAACTCTCTATACCTGTATACTGATCAGAAAGAAACATTCTCACCCGTTTCTTCTGTTCACCCCTTAAATATGAAACATTTAAAAACCCATCTACATTATACCTGTGACATCACCCGCCTGCTATGCGCCCCCTCCTCCAGGATCTGCACCCCAATAGCACCATTATATTTTCACCTTGCATTGGCCAGAGTGGGCGGTCCTTACTGAGGATCATGTGACTGTGTGCTTACTAGTTATTGGCTGCAGTGGTCACATGATGTCAAAGGCAGGGTTCCGGACTGGTGGAGGATTCAGAATTAGAACTAGAAACTTTTCAGTGTTACGTTGGGCACCTTGGGCAGATGTCTTATTGATACCCTCTGCGAGTAACCCCGTGACCTACCTACTGATTCTCTGCTCGGAGCACAAGCTGTAACATAAAAGTTACCAGAAAATAACAACAGGTCACTAAAGTCAACCAGAAATTTGGCTTCGGCTTAGAAGTCATCAAATGTCTCATGAGACCAACAGGTATGACGCTCACATTTTACAGGTTACGGAATATTAATCTATTAAATACATACAGGGTCAATAGGTCATCCCCAAAGTTCCAGAACATGTTACAATGTAAGTTCACCACTAGTTACTACTGATAGCTCCACAGTCTGGAAGGTTCAGTCTACCAAGATCCCTATAGAGAAGAAAAGTGGAAGTAAAAAGCCTCCGATGATGAGGCCGGAAATCTCTCCGATACTCATGAAAGTCTATTCACCGATTCTTGTGGACAAGACATTAAAAAGTAGCAAATTGGGTTTTTCCTTCCTTCTTTGCTTCCAGGAATGTGACCAGATTTAGATCATTTACGACACTTTGCCTTCTAATCCATTTTATCTTGTTTACTCTTACTCTTCCTTTATTTCTTCTACATCTTCTCCCGATATATCGACCCCCACATGTGCATCGTAAGGTGAAATCACATGATAGAAATATTCTTTATTATAAATTCCATTTTACACTTCCATACAAACAGGATGAGGCTGAAGAAGTGAAACCCGGTGTTGGCCGAGTATGACACATCGATGGTTTACTTGTCGCAGTTCCAAAATCCTGAAATCTGTGACTTTGATAAAAACCTCCGCTCTGCAGTGATTTGTTCCACACTATGGTGACTCCTGCATTGTACGATTATTTATAGCGTTGATAGTCTTATATTCTGAATTTATACTTCCTTCTGGGGAACCACAGCCACCGCGGGAGAAGCTTCTGCCATACGGCACATAGGTCAACATCAGGTGGCGGAGGAGAGACGGAAAGTGACTTGGCAGGTATCATTCACACACTGACTGGTAAGTTACCCAAATGTGAGTGCTCAAGGCTCCTGCATGTTACATCCTACACAAAGACTTGGTTAAAAAACAAGTTTCTCGACTTTCACCAAGAGTTAGGAAAGGACAAGGCAGAAGAGAAGGGAGGGGGAAAGAAGAATGTTCTGTGTTATATCCACGTTATTTCCTTCTGTTACCACGGGGTATAGGATACTGACCCACAATAACTTCTGGGGAAAGAGTCAATGTATCAAGAGACTTTATATAAGTTTTACATAAAGAGGAATTGTCTCAGATTAATAAGGAACATTCAGTGTAGTGTCTAGAATAAGGTTATTGGTTCTCTACTACTGGTTTGGCCGTACATGTACCCAGCAGGGAGACAAGGGAGGAAGATGACGAGCCGCGCCTCTGCCCCTCTGCTGTATGACATCAGTACTACATGGCCCATTGTAGAAGTTACTTTGTCATAAAAGTGATACAAATATGTTGTTACTGTAATCGTGCCAAACATCATTCAGAATGCAGATTGAATGCCAGAAAAACAAAACACAAGAAATAGTGATAATGTTTTTTCACATGGATGCCTCAAAAATGTTAATGTCAGCTGAACAATGCACTATATGTACCGTAAGATCAGGGCCGCACCAGTAATGAGGCGAGGTGAGACGGCGGTCTCAGGCGGCAGGGGTCGACAGTCGCGGCAATTTTATTTATTTATTTTTTTTGCTTTTTTTTTTTCTAAGCTAGCGCTAGTTTACACCTGTGCATCATCACGCCACCTGTGCTGAGACACAGATATCTTATATTGCCGGGTGCCTCAGTATTGAGTTGGGGGGGAGACATCTTTAGATCATCCGCCTCAGGCAGCAGAGAGGCTAGGTTCACCACTGCTTAAGATGGTGGCAGCTAAAAACAAGTTATGAATTTTGGAAGGTGTAAAATATGAATAAATTCAGCAAGGCTTAACCTGCAAACTACCCGGCGTCCTTAAAGGGTTAAATACACTAATATTTCATTGTTTCTTGGTTTTTCAGCAATAAGATGAAACCAATGACAGCCACGATAAAACTGACAATGATCCTTCTAAGTAGTGTCCAAGGTGCAGGTAAGAAAGTTGTGACCTTCTTCAGGTGCTGTACGATGGCAGGTTACACTTCAACCAATACATCCATGTCTGGCTTTATGGAGAACTTTTAAGTCTGAAAAGCCCAATATCATCCATCATCTGATCGGCGCTGTCATCTTGAGCATTTTAATGTTTTGTCGTTCCAAATCTGTTAATCCATTCCACAGATATAAGCCCCGTTAGTGTTGAAGCAAATTAGAGTATTGTGCCCAAATGGGAGATAACACCCTATGGCATACAGCACACTGTGACCCCGCCCCTGATAAACCACAGTGTTACCGCCCACTTGGCTAGTAGATCCAAATTTCATTAACACTAACAGGGCTTATATCTTTAGAATGGCTGAACGAATGTGAATAAACCAAACACCAATATACTTGGGGTGATAAGGTGAGGCATGTTATTGGACTTTCAAACCTTTAACTTTCTTTTTATGTAGTTATATCTCAATCTACCGTAAACTGAGTTCTGTAAAACCTAAATATTCCAGGGACAATCACAGACAGAAGTGGATCCCTGGGCAGGATCAGTCTATGGGCCCCTGTACGGGATCAGCCAATGGGTCCCTGGGCTGCATCAGTCTATGGGTCCCTGGGCAGGATCAGCCGATGGGTCTCTAGATAGGATCAGCCGATGGGTCCCTGAACAGCATCAGTCTATGGGTCCCTGGGCAGGATCAGTCTATGGGTCCCTGGGCAGGATCAGTCGATGAGTCTCTGGACAGGATCAGCCGATGGGTCCGTGAACAGCATCAGTCTATGGGTCCCTGGGCAGGATCAGTCTATGGGTCCCTGGGCAGGATCAGTCGATGAGTCTCTGGACAGGATCAGCCGATGGGTCCGTGAACAGCATCAGTCTATGGGTCCCTGGGCAGGATCAGTCTATGGGTCCCTGGGCAGGATCAGTCGATGAGTCTCTGGACAGGATCAGCCGATGGGTCCGTGAACAGCATCAGTCTATGGGTCCCTGGGCAGGATCAGTCTATGGGTCCTTGGGCAGGATCAGTCTATGAGCCTCTAGTCAGGATCAGTTTATGGGCCCCTGGGCAGGATCAGTCTATGGGTCCCTGAACAGCATCAGTCTATGGGACATTGGGAAGGATCAGTCCATGGGTCCCTGGGCAGGATCAGTCTATGGGACATTGGGCAGGATCAGTCTATGGGACATTGGGCAGGATCAGTCCATGGGTCCCTGGGCAGGATCAGTCTATGGGCCTCTAGTCAGGATCAGTTTATGGGCCCCTGGGCAGGATCAGTATATGGGTCCCTGGGCAGGCTGAGTCAAGTGGGCCACTTGAGGTCCAATAGAACAGTGGCAGGACACCTTCTATATTTATATTATTTGTTCAATTCCTAAAAATAACTGCTGTTAAAGTCGCAGTGGACCCTCTTTATCTATTAGACCCCTATGCAGATGCACAGGTGGGTCATATGATAAGTCACACCCTCCCCTGACTCCACCCCCTCCAATACTCATATTAATATCTTTTTTGAATGTTCCTTTCTGACATTTAGAAACTCTCCATAGATACAATCATTGCAGAAGACTCTTGTGTATATATATATTCTCTAGATACTGAGTGTAATATCTGCACTGCACATACAAGATGGCTACACATAGTCATGTCTCTATTTTTTACACCTTCAGGCTCTGCCAAGCTGAGTTTCCTCCAGAGTTATTATTTCCCTGACAATGACACTGTAACCTCGTGGGCGACATTGATGATCGAAGACATGGAAATCTTTACTGTATACAATGATACTCCCCCGATGGAGTTAAAGCAAAGCTGGGTGAAGGGAAGCCTGGAGGAGTTTGACTGGTTGTTCTACGATATGTCAGTAGCCAGATATTTTCATGAAATCCTGATGTACAGAGAAATAATCGTTACAGAAGTTAAGTATACCTGTAAGTAATATAGAATGAGTAGAGATGGAGACGTGGACCGAGATCTAAGTGTCATGCCGCTTTGTATAGTTTATGAATAGTAAAGAGTAGGGTTGAGCGATCGGGATCCGATCCCGATCTTTTCCAGCAGGATCGAGGTCGGAGGTTATTTCCCACAATGCTTGGCTACTGGTCAATCATTGTGGGAAAAGCTACAGTATCAGATGAGCGAGTACTATTCGAAACTGACAAATCCTCCCTGCTGTGCCGTATACTCGGCTCTGCTACATCTCAGATGTAGCAGAGCTGAGTATACGGTAAAACAGGGACAAAGCAGGAGAGTGGCAGGCTGCGGTAAATAACTCTGTGCTACGCTGCTGGGAGGACGACGAGGCACTCACCATATAATAAGCCATGGCTGAAGTTCGCGAGTAGATAGATACTACTATACATTGACTTGTCTATCTACTCTTCTGCTTTGTCCCTGCATAATCCAAATTGCATAATCCAGAAGACAAGTGGAGCAAAGTTTAGTTAGATTGTACAATTTTAGGTAGATAGCAGGGAAATCATAGGAGTGGGGGGAGGGAGAATTTCTGCACTATCTCTAAGAGACGTAGAAAGAGGACAAAGATAAATAAAAATTGACTGAGCAATAGAAAAACATTATATAACCAGATGGACTCCTATTTCTATGACACCATGCTGATGGGAGGGTCAGAATTTGGGAATCAACAATCCCTTCATGTCAGGTATCAGCAGTTCAGGCTGGTGGAAGTGGATAAATGGTGTTTGGTGAAGGTTATCTTGATCCTCCGAAACTCTGTGTATACATGATAAATACTGTGGTCCAGAAGGTGCAGAATGGTCCAACATATAATTTCATAGGTGTCTCTAAACAAGTGGCCATGCTGTGTATATTCCAAACATTTTTCTATGCTCAACATAGAAGTTACATAGAAGTGGCGATGACCGCTAACAGAAATGTCCAGCTACAGCACAGCAGAGCAACATTGTCCCCTGATCTCCCCATGCCATAGTGTACTGTATATCTCATGCTATAGCTCATGTCTTATTCTCATCTGCAGGGTTTATGTGTAACTGTCAATTTGTTGTTTTCCCAGTTCCTGCAACACTTCAATTTCAATCTGGAGGTGTCGCCTATGCGGAGGATCCTGAAAGTTACTATTTCAAGGTGGCCGTCAATGGAGAAGATGTGGTTTACCTAAACTTGACAGAATTCGTATGGGTTGCACAGAACAGCCCTTATTCCCAGGCTGTAAAGGAATTCATGAACGAGGTCATCCCGCGCAAGCTCTATAATTATTACCTCAATATTGGGAAAAAAATGTGCCGAATATTTGCATTGGCTGGGAAGGAAGCGTTATCAAAGAAAAGTGAGTCCATCCGAAGTGGTCATAAAAACTTTTCAGTAGGTCTCGGTCTCATCCACTCTCAGACTGCTTAAAATACATTTCTAACCACCCAATTAACATATACCGTGGGTACAAGAGCAAGTCGTTGAGCCTGAACCATATTGCAGGGGAGCCATCAGTGTTCGGGAGGATTAAAATACAAGTAATTCAAATAGTATTTAAAATACTCGTCAGGTATTTGTGTTTGTAATTACAATATTTTTATACAGTATTTTACGGATTTTAATTATTGTCTAAATTCAAAACAAATGTTGTCATTTAAATAACCCGCCTCACCGCCCTTAAAAAAAAAAAACAGCAGTGCGATTCACGTCATCACTCTTGTTTCTCGTATCTCGTGCGAGGTGCGACGAGCGGAGGGAAAATTCCAGCGCGTTCCTGAAACGCAAGTCCGCCTTGTAGTGAAATGTGATTTAGTTTTTAGTTTTTAATCATCTCGATCCCCTAAACCATTCTGTAAAATAACTTCAAAAATGGAGGAAAATCTTAATATCAGTGACGGAGACGCAACCCACAATGATCAGATCTCGAGGCTCCACATCTCCCTGCAATTTTGGACTGAACTTTTTTCAAATTAATAAGACTGGCAGGGGCAGGACAAACAGTGTCTAATGCTTACTGCAAGGCCTGTCCAAACAAGTCACTCACCGGTCAAATAACCCTGTCTAAGCTTCTCACCTCTGCCAGATCAGTCCTCTCTGCGCCAAGCTGACGAGATGCAAGTACATCGAAACAGCTGTCCTTGGCTGAGAAGACTTTATGTGGTATAAGCCCAACATCAATGCAAACAAAGGCCTCTGAGAAGGTCGGCATGATGTTAAAGGGAGCGCCCTCTATAGGCTTGCTTGGCTGAGACTCCGTCTTCCTAATTACATCATGGAAGACAGACTTGCACCTTCTCAGTCAGCGCCCTCTATTGGTGTGCATACTTGAGGCACTGGCATCCTAATTACATCATGGAAGTCAGATTTGCATATTCTTCCCAGGGTCAAATAAACTCAATGTCCAACGTCCTTAAGCACTTATGGGGAAATTATTTAATGACATCAGGGTTTGGTTTTTATTTTACAATCCCCAACCCCAAAGCAAATTTTTAAAACCAGATGTACGGTTTAGGGGCGCGTGAGCTGAAAGCGATAAAAGACTTTTCCTTTTTTTCTTTGGACGGTTTATTTTTTACCGCACTATTAAAAATTAAAATAAAAAGTCGATTTAAAATTAAATATAAAATTCTATAAAATAGAAAAAACAAAATGAATATCCTTTTTTAAAGCAAGTAAAATATGTTCAAAGAATTTTTTCACGTGTCTCGAGATTCACGAGAATTGACGAGAATCTCACCCGCGCTGCGTTATATATATGTGCGCTATATATTACGCTCACGTAACATAAATAATGTAGAAGAACTTTGAGTTTTGGAAATAAACTTAAACTTCTTTTTCCATTTAGCCTATAATCAATTGTTCCATTTTTAGTTTTTATTAAATTTTTGTTTAAATTTTTCAAGTATTTTAGTATTTTTAAAATACTTTTGAAGTTGTATTTCAAATACTTTCCCAAAGTATTTTGCCAAACACTGGGAGCCACATGGGACCATAACAGCTCCAAACAGTAATAAGACCATTTCCCCCTGTTACCCCTTAAAATGTTGCAGTCAATGGCAACTATGGCAGCTGTAGAGTTGTATACCGGCAGATCTCTAACCAGTTGGCTCCCATTCTTCTCTATAGGAGTTAGAGGAATAGTTCCGGCCACATTGGTTGGTGCGAGGAGCAGTTATTTGAGATGGGAATAACCCTGTACTGTACTGTAATAACCCTATTGTTCTCTAGGGGGAGTAGTAGACATATCTGACTATAACTAATTCAAAATTCCAAGAAATTTGGAAAAATCACCTAATTTTTTTAAATTTTGCTGACTTGTGTTCCTGTCTTTTAATTTTAGTGATATGTAGAACATTTTTAAGTAATGTTCTTCTATTTATATCAGGTAAACCAGAAGTCTATTTCATCATGAATTCATCGAACCCAGAGCCAGAGCTTGAATGTCTAGTAACTGGTTTCTATCCAAGATCAGTCAATATAACTTTATGGAAGGACAATGAGAACATGATGGACAATGTGATGGTCTCCGAGACTCTCCCTAATGGTGACGGAACCTACCAGGAAAGAGCAATAGTGACAAGAGGTTGGGAAGAACAGACAACCGTCTACTGTAAGGTGGAGCACATCAGTCTGGAGGAACCACTGGTGAGACAACTAAGTAAGTGATGGATGGACTGATGGTCTGGCAGGACTGCGGATGGAGAAATCTCTGATTTTGTTACTGTTGAGCTTAAAAAAGAAAAAGAAAAAAAGCAGGAACCGATACATTGCTGCAATGCCAATTCCAAATAATCAATATGGTTACATTTCCTGGGTCACTTTAGCACAAATACTAGATACAAAGTATATACATTACTCAACATTGAACAAGGATCACATATCGGAAGGTGAAAGTTACACAATAGAACATTGCACCTAATATGTGATCTGTGTTCTATTGTGTACCTTTCAGCTTCTGATATCTTCAATGTTCTATTGAGAATAAAATATCACTTCTGATTTAGGTTCTCGGAAAATGTGACTGCAGAAGTGATGACCAATATGGCTGCATTTTTAGCAGACAAATCTGAAATAATGTCTTTCGCAAAAAAAGATTGTCCTCTCTTTATAGTATTATAATTGTTTTGTCATATCTAATAGAATTGCATTATCACATAACTTAAATTTCTGTTCATTTTTACAATTTAGATAAAACCCTCTTTCGTTTTCGGCCCCATATTGTGGAAACAGCAGAAACAAAATGCTGCATTTTATAATACCGGCCGAGTGAATGAGATTCTGGCTAATCCCGTCCACACACTGCGGAAAAGCTCAGCATTTCAATCTTACCTGCAGAGACACTTTGTGCTTTCCCCATAAGAAAAGCAAAAAAACACGACTCATTTCCGCAGTCTTTTTTTCCTGCAGTATTTTTTTGCTGCATTTTACAACATGGAGTTTTAGCCTTAAAGTCAGGAGAGTTAAGAAGCAGATATTCAACCAATATTAACACCAGGAAATCTCCCCCCTTTATTTTCTCCATTTACAGACATGAGGCACAATGCGGTAACTTGGATTGTTATCGGCGCCATACTGGGAGTTGTCATCTGTGTGACTGGACTGATCTGGTTTGTGAGGAAGAAGCCCAGTTAAGACGTCTCCAGTGTGTATCAACTTGATGTTTGTGATCCTAAAATGTTTAAGGCAAAAGCTGATTTAGGCTAATGCCCCACATTGCGGAAACGCAGCTTGTTTTGTTGCAGATTTTGCTGCGGATTTTTTGAGCCAAAGACAAGTATGGATACAAAAGGAGTAGGAAATATATAGGAAATTCTTAAACTTCTCCCTTCTCCTCAATCCACTCCTGGCGTTGGCTCAAAAAAACGCAACAAAATCTGCAACAAAAAAAGCTGCATGTCCGCAAGGTGGGGCTTTAGCCTTAAGTTGGACATAAATCTTCCATTGTTGTCAGCAGAAACCTATTCCTCCTATGAACATACACGCCTACACGGAGCGACCTCTGAATGAATCTACAAGACACAATTCCATATCATACAACTGTCTTACATCTCTGTACAACCTGCAGATTGTAATAAGGCACATATAGATGTCTACGAGCTCATACTATACATCTCTATGTCTACAACTAGTACCAGATTGTCATATACCATCAGTTGCCATGTTAGATTTATATATACATCCTATGATAGCAAAATTCCAAGGTGTACATCACAGGTGTGAACAAACCCACACGATAGAAAAATATAGATACAATGATTTTTTTAAATCTTTCTGCTCCATCATGTCTGTCTTCTCATGTTAAACAGGTCAAACCCATCAATAGCCGGGAGCACCATGGACAGAATTGTATGGAGAACTACAGATGGGAAGGTGTCAATACAAAGATGAAGCCTGGACTTTAATAATGTTTAACCCCTAAATAACAACTTTCCAGAGGACTAACAACCAGACATGTTAATATTGTATTAATAAAGCTATAAAAAAAACCCTTTACAATGAATATTTTAATGTATATTTGCTTTCTATATCCAGTATTGCGACTTTTTGAATAGTTGCTTAACTAAATCTAGAATCTCCTATGATTTTGTTGCTGTACAATCTTTGTAACTCCTTCACTTGACTGGTTGTCCTGTTGCTCTTGATATAGATGTGACAGCACACTGATCTAGCATTTTCAACCAGAGTTTATAATTTCCTAGCCTCTGCTCATGACTTTGTCTACATGTTGTTGGCGTCGATGATCCACCTATATTCAGTAAATTGCTGCCGTCAATGGTTTGCCTGCTCCAGCGATTTGGCATCTGTCAAACTGGCCTGCCGCTGAACTTGTTCCTCGCACCGTGTCTGTGATTGTTCCGGCATCTCAGCTGCTCGCTGGAACATCCTATAATAAGTGTATTGCTGGCGTTAATGATCATCCTCAGCTCCACTTCAGAACTCTGTTGACTTCTGACTTCCTTCATAGCTCTTGTTATTTTAGAATTTTGCGACAAATTAGATTTTCTTAATTTTTAAAATGAGAAAACTGCCAATTTGGATTAAAGGTGGTTTCCCATCCAGTGTGTCAGCACTGCCTGGAGCAGATCAGATAATATGCAAATGCATGTACACAATTCACTGAGCTTTAGCTGAGTGTTACATAGAGAGATAACAGCCCTGGGAACTCAGATAAGCTGCTGCAAGAGCAATGTAATATAGTATGTGACCATAAATTCACAATAGTCGTGAACCCATGTCATTTACCGGGATAAAAAGTAACTGTGTTAAGATGTGTTAATGGAGGTTACAATCTATTTATGTGCCAAATTTCATTCCAATATATTAAGCCATTTTTGCGTGATTGAGGAACAAACCCACAAACTTTCACATTTATAATATTAGTAGGATATTCTGCCTTCTTGTAACATCTCTGCCTGTTCGGGTCTCTGCGCCACCCTCAGCTCGCATGCGGCAGTGCAGGAGGCGTGTGCAGTTTAGAGTTTTTGGTTGCACTGTGTGAACATGGCTCTAGTTCTTTAATTGAATTTGCACCACACCCGTCTTCTGCTCTTGTCTGCCTCTGTCCATGAAGTAGTTAAATTTGGTCTTGCCCTGTGATTGACAGCCTGTCTTCCTGTCAGGTTCAGGGCGGGTTCTTCCTCCCCTATTTAGTCTTGGCTCACATTTACACCGGTGCCTGTTATTGCCTCGTGCTTTCTGGCTTTCTCTTGCTGTCTATTCTTGTATTCTGATTCTTGGCTTTTGGTTTTCCTATTGACTAGTCTTATGGATTTCGATTTGGCACTGCATTGCTCGACTGTCACTGACCCCTGGCTAGCTGACCTCCCTTTGTTGTTATTATTGTCTTGTCTGCGTTTGTGTGTCACATATATAGGAAGGGATCGTCTCCAAGTTGCCGCCTATTACGTAGGATAGGGCCTGGAAATAGGAAGGGACAGTGGAGGCTTCAGCTTAGGGCTCACTGTCTCTTGTGCCCCTTCTTCCAGGGTTCTCCAGCAGCTACTAGGGAATTGTCATCTAAGCAATTCCCTAACACTTCTATTCTTCTTCCATCTTTATAAATTTTTGTGTCATAAAGCAAATATGGTTTGTCTGCTCTGGCGTTTTGGAAACTGTCAAGAATGAAGCAGAACAACAATAAGAAGTCATATCTACAGTACCAAACATGGAGGAGAGGAACCTGAGGAACCTCAACAGCAAGAGGAGGAGAAAAAGTAGAGCAAGTCCAGGCAAGGTCCAGAAAAAGGAGACTATTTGCAGTGCATACCAAACAGAATATGGCTGAAACATTTGAGGAGCCCAACTGATGGAGAGCCCTGTGCAAGTAAGAACCTAGCTATAGACAGCAGGAGGGTCCGGACACTGAGAATAGATTGTAAGGGAGAGTTTCGTGAGGGATGATCGGATTAGTAGTGAGATATCGACATTCACATGACAATGAATCCGCAAAACAATAAATCTTCTGGCCATGTCCAAAGTAAGAGGTTCAGGGGAGAGGAATAATTCCCGAGGAACCTCAGCAGCAAGAGAAAAGATTGAGCAGGCACATGATACCCCAAATAAATAGACAAGACAATGGCGAGGAGACCAAGACAGAGCAATGTCCATAAGGTCACTAGGGTGAGACATACTGAGGAGGAGTTGGTTTTCTGTGTCAAATATTACAGAGAGATCCTGACAAATCACTAGAGACTTGTCACCATTAGATTTCACCTCCACGAGATCTTCTGAGTTATTTGTCAGGGACATTTCTGCAGAGCGAGGAAACCATATTATAAAGGATCCAGAGCTAGGTTAGCGGAGACAGTGGATTGGGTGAGAAAAGACGAAGAGTTCCCCAAGTATAGAAATGGAGGGGAGATTCGAGACTGGTCACATGAGACTATAGAGTACATGTAATAGGGTCATGGTGGTCTATTGAAGAGAAGATAGAATAATACCAGAGGAAGAAAGAGAGAAGATAAAGATGATAGCGAGTAATGAAAGCTGGAATGGACAAGGTGCGATTGAATGGGATCATTGATACCTGTAATGGGGGGCAACTAATGTCACCACTATAGTTACGACAGCCAGGTCTGGAGTGATGTAGTATTGGGGTGTGGACTTCTGGGAGTGATTGATGTGTATCCTGAGTATATAGATATATATCCTGACAGGGTAGAACATCTCCATAGTAAAGCAGGTTGTGGTCAGAAAAGTAGGAAGGGAATTATGGAGGTCAGAAACTGAGCAGAGCTAGAAGGAGACCCGATGAAGGGAATGGCTGTCTACATGTCTGTGAAAAACCTAGGGAGGAGGTTTAGGAAAGTGAGAGTCAGATGAGGAAATTGGGTTGTCATTGGAGATGTTAAAGTAATCAAAATATGTATTTCGTAACAAAGCAAATGAGGAAATCATCAAAGAACTGGGGGGGGGGGGGGCAGATATATCCGTATAGTATACAATGTATATGGCAAGATTGTAATGACTGTAGTGTTATATATAGTGTGACAGTGATCTGTATATAGGCACTGCATGTATAGCCTTCTTTATAGGACTATTATAGGAACAATACTATACATGAGATGTATTCCAGTCATAAAAAACTATCTGTACCTGTACAGTTGTGCTAAAATGTTACATACCCCAGCAGATTATTTGGGGGGTTTTGGCCTTTTTTGAGAGATTATGAATGATAAGACAAAACCTTTTTCTCCGCTCATGGTTCGTGGTCGGGTGAAGCCATTTATTTTCAGACTTCTGTGTTTTCTCTGTTTAAATCATAATGACATCCAAAAACATCAAAATGACCCAGTTCAAAAGTTCCCCTCCCCCAGTTCTTAATACCGTGTATTGCCCCCTCTGCTTGAAGTCTTTTGTGGTCGTTGTGGATGAGGCTCTTTATTTTCTCCCATTTTTTCTTGTTCCTAGGCTGTCTTGCATGTCCTGAGCTCTTGAGATTTCCCCAGAGGGGCTCAATGATACTGAGGTCCAGGAGACTGAGATGGCCACTCCAGAACCTTCACTTTCTTCTGCTGTAGCCAATGACAGGTCGACTTGGCTTTGGGTTTTGGATCATTGTAATGTTGGAACGTCCCAGTCTGTCCCATGCGCAGCTTCCTGGCTGATCAGTCTCCAGTATTTGCTGCATTCATCTTTCCTTTGACTTTGTACAAGTTTCCTGCACCTTTGCAGATCACACATCCCCACATCATCAGTGATCTCCTCGCGGCTTTACAGTAGGAATGGTGTCCCTTCCATCATAGGTCTTGCTGACACCTCTCCAAATGTAATGTTTATGGTTGTGGCCAAAAAGTTTTGTCTCATTGCTCCGAGCGACCTTGTTCCAGAAGTTTTGAGGCTCATCTCTGTGCTATTCGGTGTATTGAGGACGAGATTCTTTGTGGCATTTGCACAGTAATGACTTTCTTCTGCTAACTCCACCTTGTAGCCCATTCCATTTCACGTGCCTCCTTATTGTGTATCTTGAAACAGCCGCACCGATAGTTCTCAGAGAGTCCGGGATTTCAGCTGATGTTATGTCTAGGAGTTTCTTTTCATCCTGAACAATTTTCTGGGCAGTTGTGGCCGAAATTTTGGTCGGTTTTTACAGAGCTAGAAACTTTTCAGTGTTACATTGGGCATACTCGGGCAGATGTCTTACTGACAGTGCTGCACCTCCAATGAGGCGACCTGAAGCGACCGTTGCAGGTGGCGGTATGCCAGGGCCTCGGGAGGGCGGCATTTTTGCTGACCTAAGCCAGTCCAGGACAAGCTGTCCTGGACTGGCTTAGCGTCACCATGTCTGCAGCCCAAGCGAGCGGTGTATTGGGGTGGCCCTGCTGGACGCAGCGCTGCTCCAGCGGCCGCCCCTCACACTCAGGCAGAGAGCAGGTCCTCTCCCTGCTTGCTCTCTGCCTGCGAATGCCGCTCGCTCCGCTCGGCCACGCCCCCTTTCTGCTCGGCCCACCCCTTTCTTGCGAACCGCCCCCTCAGCTCTGCCCCTCCTCTGGGGGGGGGGCTTTCTGATGCCGCTTCAGGCGGCAGAAAGCCCAGATTCACCCCTGCTTACTGATACCCTCTGCCAGTGACCCCGTGACCTACCTACTGATTCTCTGCTCGGAGCACAAGCTGTAAATTAACATAAACGTTACCAGAAAATAACAACAGATCACTAAAGTCAACCAGAAATTTGGCTTCGGCTTAGAAGTCATCAAATGTCTCATGAGAACCAACAGATAAGACGCTCACATTTTACAGGTTACGGAATATTAATCCATTAAACACATACAGGGTCAATAGGTCATCCCCAAATCTCCAGAATAGGTTACAATGTAAGTTCACCACTAGTTACTACTGATAGCTCCACAGTCTGGAAGGCTTCAGTCTACGAATGTCCCTAAAGAAAAGTGGAAGCAAAAAGCCTCCGATGTTGAGGCCGGAAATCTCTCCGATACTCATGAAAGTCTATTCTCTGATTCTTGTGGACAAGACATTAAAAAGTAGCAAATCCAGTGTTTTCTTCCTTCTTTCCTTCCAGATTTAGATCATTTACGACACTTTGCCTTCTAATCCGTTTTGTCTTGTTTACTCTTACTCTTCCTTTATTTCTTCTACATCTTCTCCCGATATATCGACCCCCACATGGGCATGGTAAGGTGAAATCACATGATAGAAATATTCTGTATTATAAATTCTATTTTTATATCCATACAAACAGGATGAGGCTGAGGAAGTGAAACCCAGAGTTGGCCGAGTATGACACATCGATGGTTTATATGTTGCGGTTGATTAAACCTGAAATCTGTGATTATGATAAAAGCCTCCGCTCTATGGTGAATTGTTCCACACTTTGGTGACTCTTGTATTGTATGACTGATAGTCTTATATTTATTTAAATTTCCTTCCGGGGAACCACAGCGACCGCGGCAGCACTTCTACTAGACGACACATAAGTCAACATCAGGTGATGGAGGAGAGACGGATATCACACAAGACGGTGACTGGTAAGTTGCAATTGTTATTGTATCATCTTTCTCCTTATTTATTGGTTATTTAAGAACTTAGTTCTTACTGTACTGTGCAAAAGTCTAAGGCAGATGTGGAAAAATACTGCAAAGTCCTAATAGCCCTTTGGATGAGGAGTCCTGGAAGTGATGATATGACGCCCACAATCCCGAGTCCTGATCTCATCCTCGTCCAGTCTGTCTGGGATGACGTGAAGAGACAGAAGGATTGGAGAAAAACACATCCACAGAAGATCTGGGCTTAGTTTTCCAAGATGGTGGGAACTGGGAACAACCTCACTGCCGAGGACCTTCAAGCACTGTCTGCAAGAACTGAGAACTAGTGGAAGGAACGGCCCACAATAACTTATAGGGAAACAGTCAATGTAATGAGAGACTTTACGTAAGTTTTACGTAATTGTGATTGTTTCAGATTAATGAGGAACATTCAGCGTAGCGTCTAGGATATGGTTACTGGTTCTTCTCCATGAAGATTCGGTGGTTTCACTATACATGTACACAGCAAGGAGACAGGGGAAGAGGAGGACAAGCAGCACCTCTCCCCCTCTGCTGTACGACATCAGTACTACATGGTCCATTGTAGAGGTTACTCTGCTTCATGTATCGTAGTCCATACGGCAGAGGCAGTTAAAGGAACACGAGCCCGCACCTCTTACCGTACATCATGGCGGTCCCATCTACTGCTTTTAGAGCTTATGTACTCTACACTAATATTTCATTATTTCTTGGTTTTTCAGCAACAAGATGAAAGCAATGACAGCCGCGATAAAACTGACCGTGATCCTTCTATGTGGTGTCCAAGGTGCAGGTAAGAAAGTTGTGACCTTCTTCAGGGGATGTACGAGGGAGGGTTACATGTCATACATGTCTTGGCGCACTGATACATTATATAGAAGAAAAAGTTAGATCAGTAAGGTTTAGTGTCAGGAGGCTGCTGCGAAAGAAAGACCACAGTGCTAACAATCCACCTATGACATATAATATAAGATATTATATCTATGCAATGTCAGCACTAACTGAGATCCTTTTGTGATCCAAAAATTTCTATTGATGGATTTTAGTTCTTAAACTAATATTATTGGTAAATTTCAAAATTGTGCTTGGACGATTCCTAATAACTAGAGATGAGCGAACACTAAAATGTTCGTGGTTTGAAATTCGATTCGAACAGCCGCTCACTGTTCGAGTGTTCGAATGGGTTTCGAACCCCATTATAGTCTATGGGGAACATAAACTCGTTAAGGGGGAAACCCAAATCCGTGTCTGGAGGGTCACCAAGTCCACTATGACACCCCAGGAAATGATACCAACACCCTGGAATGACACTGGGACAGCAGGGGAAGCATGTCTGGGGGCATAAAAGTCACTTTATTTCATGGAAATCCCTGTCAGTTTGCGATTTTCGCAAGCTAACTTTTCCCCATAGAAATGCATTGGCCAGTGCTGATTGGCCAGAGTACGGAACTCAACCAATCAGTGCTGGCTCTGCTGGAGGAGGCGGAGTCTAAGATCGCTCCACACCAGTCTCCATTCAGGTCCGACCTTAGACTCCGCCTCCTCCGGCAGAGCCAGCGCTGATTGGCCGAAGGCTGGCCAATGCATTCCTATGCGAATGCAGAGACTTAGCAGTGCTGAGTCAGTTTTGCTCAACTACACATCTGATGCACACTCGGCACTGCTACATCAGATGTAGCAATCTGATGTAGCAGAGCCGAGGGTGCACTAGAACCCCTGTGCAAACTCAGTTCACGCTAATAGAATGCATTGGCCAGCGCTGATTGGCCAATGCATTCTATTAGCCCGATGAAGTAGAGCTGAATGTGTGTGCTAAGCACACTCATTCAGCACTGCTTCATCACGCCAATACAATGCATTAGCCAGTGCTGATTGGCCAGAGTACGGAATTCGGCCAATCAGCGCTGGCTCTGCTGGAGGAGGCGGAGTCTAAGGTCGGACCTGAATGGAGACTGGTGTGGAGCGATCTTAGACTCCGCCTGCTCCAGCAGAGCCAGCGCTGATTGGCCGAATTCCGTACTCTGGCCAATCAGCGCTGGCCAATGCATTCTATTAGCCCGATGAAGTAGAGCTGAATGTGTGTGCTCTCCTACATCAGAGCCGAGGGTGCGCTTGAACCCTTGTGCACACTCTGCTTCATCAAGCTAATAGAATGCATTGGCCAGCACTGATTGGCCAGAGTACGGAATTCGGCCAATCAGCGCTGGCCAATGCATCCCTATGGGAAAAAGTTTATCTCACAAAAATCACAATTACACACCCGATAGAGCCCCAAAAAGTTATTTTTAATAACATTCCCCCCTAAATAAAGGTTATCCCTAGCTATCCCTGCCTGTACAGCTATCCCTGTCTCATAGTCACAAAGTTCACATTCTCATATGACCCGGATTTGAAATCCACTATTCGTCTAAAATGGAGGTCACCTGATTTCGGCAGCCAATGACTTTTTCCAATTTTTTTCAATGCCCCCGGTGTCGTAGTTCCTGTCCCACCTCCCCTGCGCTGTTATTGGTGCAAAAAAGGCGCCAGGGAAGGTGGGAGGGGAATCGAATTTTGGCGCACTTTACCACGCGGTGTTCGATTCGATTCGAACATGGCGAACACCCTGATATCCGATCGAACATGTGTTCGATAGAACACTGTTCGCTCATCTCTACTAATAACCAATAAGATAAGATAATCCTTTTATAGTCCCACCATGGGGACTTTATACAGGACCTTTTACCAAGTCCGAAAAGCCCAATGTCATCCATCATCTGATCGGCGCTGTCACCCTGAGCATTTTAGTGTTTCATCGTTCCAAATCTGTTCCTCCATTCCACAGATATAAGCCCTGTTATTGTTGATGCTAGAGTATTGTAGCCAAATGGGAGATAACACTACATGAAATACAGCAGACAGAGACCCCGCCCCTGATGAACCACAGTGTTCCCGCCCGCTTGACTAATAGACCCTAATTTGCATAAACACTTAAAGGGCTTATATCTTTGGAATGGATGTGGATAAACCAAATATCAACATCTTTAGGGTGATAAGATGACACACGTTATTGGCCTTTATTACCTTTAATTTTCTCTTCATGTAGTTTTGTCTTAATCTGCCAGGTAAACTGAGTTCTGTAAAACCTAAATATTCCAGGGGCCATCACAGACAGAAGTGACCCCTGGGCAGGATGAGTCTGTGGGCCCCTGGGCAGGATGAGTCTGTGGGCCCCTGGGCAGGATGAGTCTGTGGGCCCCTGGGCAGGAGGAGTCTGTGGGCCCCTGGGCAGGATGAGTCTGTGGGCCCCTGGGCAGGATGAGTCTGTGGGCCCCTGGGCAGGATGAGTCTGTGGGCCCCTGGGCAGGATGAGTCTGTGGGCCCCTGGACAGGATGAGTCTGCGGGCCCCTGGGCAGGGTGAGTCTGCGGGCCCCTGGGTAGGATGAGTCTGTGGGCCCCCTGGGCAGGATGAGTCTGTGGGCCCTGGGCAGGATGAGTCTGTGGGCCCCTGGACAGAATGAGTCTGCGGGCCCCTGGGCAGGGTGAGTCTGCGGGCCCCTGGGTAGGATGAGTCTGTGGGCCCCCTGGGCAGGATGAGTCTGTGGGCCCTGGGCAGGATGAGTCTGCGGGCCCCTGGGCAGGGTGAGTCTGTGGGCCCCTGGGTAGGATGAGTCTGTGGGCCCCCTGGGCAGGATGAGTCTGCGGGCCCCTGGGTAGGATGAGTCTGTGGGCCCCCTGGGCAGGATGAGTCTGCGGGCCCCTGGGTAGGATGAGTCTGTGGGCCCCCTGGGCAGGATGAGTCTGTGGGCCCTGGGCAGGATGAGTCTGTGGGCCCCTGGGCAGGATGAGTCTGTGGGCCCTGGGCAGGATGAGTCTGTGGGCCCTGGGCAGGATGAGTCTGTGGGCCCCTGGGCAGGATGAGTCTGTGGGCCCTGGGCAGGATGAGTCTGTGGGCCCCTGGGCAGGATGAGTCTGTGGGCCCCTGGGCAGGATGAGTCTGTGGGCCCTGGGCAGGATGAGTCTGTGGGCCCCTGGGCAGGATGAGTCTGTGGGCCCCTGGGCAGGATGAGTCTGTGGGCCCCTGGGCAGGATGAGTCTGTGGGCCCCTTAAGGTCAAACAGAACAGTGATAGGGCCCCTTCTATATTTATAAACCCAGTAGGAAGCTATGTGCTGCTGTTAAAGCATACACACTATTCATTAAAGTGAGAAGTACCCTGCCCCCTTGTGGAAACCCCGCCCCTTAGCTGCCAAAATACTCATCAGGCATACGGGTTTATTGTCTATTTATCAGTAAATTTGTGGGGTTTGTTGTGTTGTATAATTCCCCAGGACCCTGGTTGATTAGATCAATGATTTATTGGGTTTTTGTGAAAGGTTTCTGGAATGTATTTAGGTTAAAACGAGGGTTATTGTTACATTGTGAAATAGGTGATTAATCAAGGCTCAGGGGTTTTTATCAAAACATGGGGGTCAAAACAGTCATTTAGGGATAGTGATTATCATGCTGAATCATTGTATTATCCATGAGCTGAAGTTAATGTCTCTGAGTGGGAGTTAATTTGTAGAATGTGTTATACATGGAATGGGAATCTGTGTAGGAATTTATTAACGCATTGTACACCCCTGAGAGGTTGTAGAAGTTTTGCCTTTTGTGCTGCAGACAATCACCCAGCAGTGACCCAGCAGTGACCTAGCAGTGACCCAGCAGTGACCTAGCATTGACCTAGCAGTGACCCAGCAGTGACCCAGCAGTGACCCAGCAGTGACCTAGCAGTGACCCAGCAGTGACCCAGCAGTGACCTAGCAGTGACCCAGCAGTGACTCAGCAGTGATCCAGCAGTGATCCAGCAGTGACCCAGCAGTGACCTAGCAGTGACCCAGCAGTGACCTAGCAGTGACCCAGCAGTGACCTAGCAGTGACCCAGCAGTGACCTAGCAGTGACCTAGCAGTGACCCAGCAGTGACCTAGCAGTGACCCAGCAGTGACCTAGCAGTGACCCAGCAGTGATCCAGCAGTGATCCAGCAGTGACCCAGCAGTGACCTAGCAGTGACCCAGCAGTCACCCAGCAGTGACCTAGCAGTGACCCAGAAGTGACCCAGCAGTGACCCAGCAGTGACCTAGCAGTGACCCAGCAGTGACCCAGCAGTGACCCAGAAGTGACCCAGAAGTGACCTAGCAGTGACCTAGCAGTGACCCAGCAGTGACCTAGCAGTGACCCAGCAGTGACCTAGCATTGACCCAGCAGTGACCCAGCAGTGTCCTAGCAGTGACCTAGCAGTGACCCAGCAGTGACCCAGCAGTGACCTAGCAGTGACCCAGCAGTGACCCAGCAGTGACCTAGCAGTGACCCAGCAGTGACCTAGCAGTGACCCAGCAGTGACCCAGCAGTGACCTAGCAGTGACCCAGCAGTGACCTAGCAGTGACCCAGAAGTGACCCAGAAGTGACCTAGCAGTGACCTAGCAGTGACCCAGCAGTGACCTAGCAGTGACCCAGCAGTGACCTAGCAGTGACCTAGCAGTGACCCAGCAGTGACCTAGCAGTGACCCAGCAGTGACCTAGCAGTGACCTAGCAGTGACCCAGCAGTGACCCAGCAGTGACCTAGCAGTGACCCAGCAGTGACCCAGCAGTGACCTAGCAGTGACCCAGCAGTGACCTAGCAGTGACCTAGCAGTGACCCAGCAGTGACCTAGCATTGACCCAGTAGTGACCCAGCAGTGACCCAGCAGTGTCCTAGCAGTGACCTAGCAGTGACCCAGCAGTGACCCAGCAGTGACCTAGCAGTGACCCAGCAGTGACCCAGCAGTGACCTAGCAGTGACCCAGCAGTGACCCATCAGTGACCTAGCAGTGACCTAGCAGTGACCCAGCAGTGACCCAGCAGTGACCTAGCAGTGACCCAGCAGTGACCCATCAGTGACCTAGCAGTGACCTAGCAGTGACCCAGCAGTGACCCAGCAGTGACCTAGCAGTGACCCAGCAGTGACTCAGCAGTGATCTAGCAGTGACCTAGCAGTGACCCAGCAGTGACCCAGCAGTGACCCATCAGTGACCTAGCAGTGACCTAGCAGTGACCCAGCAGTGACCTAGCAGTGACCCAGCAGTGACCCAGCAGTGACCTAGCAGTGACCCAGCAGTGACCCAGCAGTGATCTAGCAGTGACCTAGCAGTGACCCAGCAGTGACCTAGCAGTGACCCAGCAGTGACCCAGCAGTGACCTAGCAGTGACCTAGCAGTGACCCAGCAGTGACCTAGCAGTGACCCAGCAGTGACCCATCAGTGACCTAGCAGTGACCTAGCAGTGACCCAGCAGTGACCCAGCAGTGACCTAGCAGTGACCCAGCAGTGACCCAGCAGTGATCTAGCAGTGACCTAGCAGTGACCCAGCAGTGACCCAGCAGTGATATAGCAGTGACCCAGCAGTCACTTTTTAAAACTTTGTGGGGTTTTTTCTGTGTTAAATTTGCATACAGTCATTAGCTTTATAAATTGCCAGGGGTTTTAGCATCTACCATACTAATATAATGCAGAGGCGCCTCATAAGACATGTCCTGGCACTATAACATATAATAATATAGCACAGTGCTTTTATAGACATGCCCCAGACATGTCTGTGTGATTGTATAGCTAGCGAGGTTCATGCTCCTAATATGTGATGTGAGAGATGTATCATGCACATGTTCATTCTAATTAGCACACCCCACCTAACTATACACCCCTACACCCCAATGTAATATAGCCAGCACCTCCGGAGGTAGCTAAAAAGGAAGAGGGCGGGGGATCTGTCACAACATAAAGGAAAGGGGCGTGTTGGGGCATATTGGCGAGAAGTGTTTTGGCAGCTAAGGGGTGGGGTTTCAACAAGGGGGCGTGGTACCTGTCACTTTTACGAAAAGTGTGTATGCTTTACTACTGCTCCACTTTACATATTAGAACCCTATACATAGGTGGGTCATATAATAAGTCACACTCCCCCCCAACTCCACCTCCTCTGATACTCTTATATTGATATCACTTTTGAATGTTACTTTCTGACATGTAAAAAATTCTCCATAGATACAATCATTGTGGAAGACTCTTATGTACTCTTATATACTGAGTGTAATATCTGCACTACATGGACAAGATGGCTACACATAGTCATGTCTCTATTTCTCACCTTCAGGCTCTGCCAGGCTGAGTTTCCTCCAGAGTTATTATGTCTCTGACAATAACATTCTAACCATGTGGGCGACATTGATGATCGAAGACCTTGAAATCTTTACTGTGTACAACGGTACTCACCAGATTGTGTTCAAGCAAAGCTGGGTAAAGGGAAGCCTGCCTGAGTTTGACTGGTTGTTCTACAATATGACAATAAACAAAGAGTTCGAAGAAATCCTAACGTACAGGAGAATGATCACTAAAGAACTTGGAATTAACTGTAAGTAATATGTATTGAGTAGAGAAGAAGACAGGATACGTGGACTAAGATGTAGGTGTAAGGAGCCATCATGCAACACCCATCTATGGGCCCATAATCTACATCCTATGACAAAGTGTTACACTACAGGGAAATGTAAACTTCCAGACATACAATAGTGTCAGGCACAATCAAACATGGCGGTTCCATCAATAAACCTGTAAGGTGGAACCAAGCTTATCACAAGAGTTTGTAGTGGCCCATTGGGAGGTTTGCAGACACGTATGTGCCTGTAAGAGCAAGTCATCACATTATTATAATAGAGAAAACCACTGCAGAATGTGTGCTGAGTTCATAGTACAACCCTGACTTAGAGAGTCCTGGATAGGGAAGGGAAGGAGACAGAGAGAAAGAAGTAAGAGAGCGAGAAGCCCTGGTTACGCTGGAAGATAGCAACTCTAGGACAGCGGTGTGTTGCGCTGCATTCAGGAGATGGGACGTATCCCTGCTTATCATGTGGGGGACAGAAAAGTGCACAATCAGTGATAGAGTTGTGTAAACGATTTTTAATGATTCAACCCAAATATTTTAAAACTTTAGTTTTCTTTAATGGAACCAAAACTTTGCAACATGTTTCAGGTTAGGTTCTAAGCTGCACTCGGGCTGTTCGGGCATTCTATCCATAACTCCACTTAAAAAATGCAGAGAGAAACGTCCTAGAAGTGTAAGGATTGGAGTCAGGGTCAGGCAGTGCAAAGTGACACAGCTGGGAAAGCAACACTGTGCAACTAATGACAAAAGGGGTCGCAGGCCCTGCAGCTATAACTATGCTGTAATATCTGAGATGAGGCAGACCAATGCACTTCCTAATTGAAGTGCGCCTACCACGGCTCCTAACCTTCTATCCCGGTGGCTAGGATAAGGGGAGAGGATGCCCTGAAAGTTCTAGGGACTGGAGTCACGGGGTCACACCTAAACAGAAAGCACAGTGTAAATGCAATGCAAAACAAAAGACAAAACAGTATGGAACCAGGGAGGACCACAAGTCCCAGCAGTGACTTAGAAGAGAAGGCGAGGTCAGACGAGCAAGAGGTCAAGCCAGGAGATATAATAAAGGTACCAAATCAAAAGACAAGGGATAGCCAAAAATACAAGCCGGGTATATAACCAAGGAACAGATAGAATACAAACAGACAGGGAATCAGACTGAGCAGGGGGACCAGGAAACACAAAGTGAATGGCTGGCAAGGATCCATGCCTGGGTGGGGTTTAAATAGCAGCAGAGAACACACCTGATGGCTAATGGCATGGAGACTGAAGGCAAGGAAAAGATTAACCCTTAATGACCTAAGCACACCCAATAGAACTCCTAACACGTCTCCCAGGGAGACGCCGCGCAGCAAGGAGACCGCCGCGACTCCGTATCCTGACAAGCAGAACTTTTTTCTCTGCCTTTTTCTGCATTTTTTTCTGCATTTTTAACCCTAACCCTAACCTCTAACCCATAACCCTAACCCCTAACCCTAACCTAACATTATAATCTATGGGGTCCATGGGTTTCTATAGGTAACTGCTTTTTTAAGTGGATTCGGTTTCTGTTCGTGGGGTCCCCAAGCAAACTCCATGAACTGAAACCCAAACGCAAGTGTGATCCTAGCATCAGGCATATTAAAATGGTCCTAAGGCATCAGGCTGAGGGAGGATTACAACCAGGGAAAAACAATACTACCACCATATGACACCCTGCAGGGCCCCCAAGCCCTTCAATAGCCTAGGAAGAGAGCTAAAGAATCTGGTTGAGATACTTGCCACCATGGCTACTTGCTTTATTACAACTCTCAACTGATATATTGTATATTATATATTGTATAATACTGTATATTGCAAACATTTTCCTGCGCTCAACAAGGCAGAGTTACGTAACGTCCATCTACAGCACAGCAGAACAAAAATGCCACCCTAACACCCCACCTCATAGTGTATATGTCATTCTGTCTTATTCTCATCTTCAGGCTTTATGTCTAACAGTCAATTTGTTATTTTCCCAGTTCCTGCAACACTTCAATGTCAATCTGGAGATGTCGCCTACGTGAAAGATCCTGAAAGTTACTATTACAAGGTGGCCATCAATGGAGAAGATGTGGTTTACCTAGACATGGTAGAATATGTGTGGGTTGCAGACCAAAGCCCTTATTCCCAGGCTGTAAAGAAGTTTCTGGACAAGGTCATCCCGCACAGCCTCTATTTCCAATACATTCATATTTGCCAAAAAATGTCCCAAGCATTTGCAGTGGCCGGGAAGGAAGCGTTATCAAAGAGAAGTAAGTCATTCTGAAGTAGTCACTAAAAAATGATCTGACTATAATTCAAAAATTCCAAGAAATTTGCAAAGGTCATCTAATTTTTTAAATATTGCTGACTTATCTTCCTATATTCTAGCCGTAGTTATTTTCTCCTATCTATATCAGGTAAACCAGAAGTCTACTTCATCATGAGGTCATCAAACCCAGAGCCGGAGCTTGTGTGTCTAGCAACAGGTTTCTATCCCGGGTCAATCAATATAACTTTATGGAAGGACAAAGAGAACATGATGGACAATGTGATGGTCTCCGAGACTCTCCCTAATGGTGACGGAACCTACCAGGAAAGAGCAATAGTGACAACAGGTTGGGAAGAACAGACAACCGTCTACTGTAAGGTGGAACACATCAGTCTGGAGGAACCACTGGTGAGACAAATAAGTAAGTGAAGGCTGGACTGATGGTCTCTAAGTTTGAACCGAAACAATGTTGCAACCCCAATTCCAAATAAACAATATGGCTGCATTTCCTGTTGTCTCTTTTGTAGAAATTTTAGTGGCAAAAAACACCCCAAAGAATTGGGATGCCGTGTAAAATCTAAGTAAACAAGATGACAATGATTTGGAAATTTCATATAAATATACAGTATATTATTCACAATACAACACAGATCACATATCAGAAGGTGAACGTAACACAATAGAACATTTCACCTAATACATGACCTGTGTTCTGTTGTGTAACTTTCACCTTCAGACGTGTTCTATGTTCTACTGTGAATAAAATAGGGTTAGATGAGTTTTCCAAATTATTGCATTCTTGTTTTCTTTACATTGTAACTCTTTTAGAATTGAAGTTGTTTGTTTTATATCTATAGGATTTTTTTTTGCTGCAGCTGATATTTCTGCCAAGTGACAACAGGGAATGCCGCCATATTTATTATCACTTCTGACTTAGCTACTCAGAACATGTAACTTCAAAGATGACAACCAATATGGCTGCACTTATAGAAAACACTTCTAAAATAATCACTTTGAAAAAAAAATTGTAATATCTTTATCCTACTAATCCTATCCTACTAATATTATAGTGAAAGTTTGTGTGTTTGGATGTTTGTTCCTCAATCACGCAAAAACGGCCAAATGGATTTGAATGAAATTTGGCACATAGATAGATTGTAACCTCAAATAAAATATAGGCTACTTTTTATCCCAGTAAATAACATGGCTTCATGACTGTTATGAATTTATTTTCACATACTATATTAAACAGCTCTTAGCTGCAGCCTTATCTCAGCCAGGGCTGTTATCTCTCTGTATATACACACACTAACCCAGTATGTAGATAACTTTGCATATTATCCGATCTGCTCCAGTGCTGACACACTGACATGGGCAAACAACTTTAATCCAAATTGGCAGTTTGGCAATTTTTAACATGCCTGGAAAAAGAGAATCTAATTTGTCACAAACAATGAGAGCTATGAAGGAGCCAGAAGTCAGAGTTCTCCTCAAGAACAAATGAGGGGGATCATCGATGTCAATAACACACTCATTATAGGGGCCACACGGTGGCTCAGTGGTTAGCACTGCAGCCTTGCAGCACTGGAGTCCTGGTGTTCAAATCCCGCCAAGGGTATAAAACCATCTGCAAGGAGTTTGTATGTTCTCCCCGTGTTTGCATGGATTTCCATCCCATATTTAAAAAAAAAAGACAAACTGATAGGGAAAATGTACATTGTGAGCTCTATAATGGGCTCACAATCTACATTAAAAAAAAATAAAATAAAATAAAATAACACACTCATTATATGGCGTCCCAGCAAGCTGCTGAGATGCCACAACAATCAGGGGCACAGTGCAAAAACCAAGTTCAGCCGCAGGCCAGCTTGAGAGCTGCCAAAACCCTGGAGCATGTGGATCATAAATGCCAACAACACGTTCATTATATGACGTCCCAGTGAGCTGCTGAGATGCCAGAACAATCACAGGCATAGCGCCAGGAATGAGTTCAGTGGCAGGCCAGCTTGACAGCTGCCAAAACGCCGGAGCATGCATATCATCAATGCCAAGAACACACTCATTAATATGGTGTCCCAGTGAGCTGCTGAGAGGCTGGAACAATCACAGGCACGGTGTGAGGAACTAGTTCAGCAGCAGGACAACTTAAAGCTGCTGAAATGCCAGAGCTGGCAAACCATCAACAGCAGCAATTTGCTAAATATAGGCGGATCAACAACACCAACAACCCGCAGACAAAGTCACAGGCAGAGACTAGTAGTATTATAATTGTGTTGTATTATCTAATATTGTATTATCACATTACTTTAATTTCTGGTCATTTTTACAATTTAGTGTAAATCCTCTTTATAGTCATTAGAGTTCTGAAACTGATTTTTACTCTGTTTTGACATCAGAAAAACTCCAACCTGTATTTCCTCCATTTACAGATATGAAGCACAATGCGGTAACTTGGATTGTTATCAGCGCCATACTGGGAGTTGTTATCTGTGTGACAGGACTGATATGGCTTGGGAAGAAGAGACGCAGGTAAGACGTCTCAAGCCGGTGTCAACTTCATATCTAGAATTCCAAAATGTTTAAGGCAAAAACTGATTTAGGCTGAGGCAAAACATTGCAGAAACACAGCATTTTTGTTGCAGATTTTTTTTTAAGTCAAAGCAAGAAATGGAATGAAGAGAAGGGAGACATATAAGGGCTTCATATATATTTCCGATTACTTTTGTAGCCATTCTTGGCTTTAGATTTTAAAAAAAAGCAGCAAAATCTGCAACATAAAAAGCTGCATGTCTACAACGTGGGGCCTTAGCTTTAAGGTGGACATACACATCCCACTGTGGTCAGCTGATAGCTATTCCTCCTGATCCCCCTATAAACATGCACACCAACCCTAAATGGATAGAAGGAAATATCTTCCTGAGAACAATAGGATTGGGCATTTATCTTTCCTTCCCATAGCCCTATCTGTTCAGCAATCTCATGACCTATCTCAAGTTGTTCTGACATTTTGTCCTACATCTTCGACCTTTGTAAACCCCATTGCACAGCTGCCATCGTTTCTTACTATTCTACTATATTCTGTATGATCACATATGGATATACTGTTATTTGCTTACACGGCTTTACTTGTCAGTTTCAACTTGTAAAATTTTGACACTTTGTTTGCGTAAAGTCTTAAAGTGCCCCAGATTTGGGGTGAATGTGGCAGATTTGTATAGTTTACTTGGCTTATCTGGCAGTATTAGTAGATTTGCCCTCAGTTTGTTTATTTTTATCCAAACCCATTTCTAAACACATTTCAAATACAGAATGTCCACAATCTGAACGTAGCAGCAAAATTCCAAGATGAAAATCACTAGTGTGAACAAACCTACAGGGTTATTTTTTTATCTTTCTGCTCCATCATGTCTGTCTTTTCATGTTAAACAGGACTTACATGTCAATATCTGGGAGGACCATGGACAGAATTTATGGAGAACCACAGACGGAAAGGTGTTGATACAAAGATGAAGCCTGAACTCCAATAATGTTTAACCTCTAAATATCAACTTTCCAGAGTACTAACAACCAGACATGTTAATATTGTATTGATAAGGGATATATATATATATATATATATATATATATATATATATATATATATATACCTGTACAATGAATATTATATTGTATATTTGCTTTCTATAACCATCTAAAAGTCCTACCTAAATCTAGAATTTGTTGCGGTAAAATCTTTGTAACTCCTTCACCTCACTGGTTGTCCTGTTGCTTCTGATATAGATAGGACAGCGCACTGATCCTGGAGGTTCTCTCTGCTTTGCTTCCTCCCTCTTCTCAATGGATAGCAGTAGGGTGGGTGAGGGGGTTGTACAGGGAAGATGAGGGGGATAGAGAGTTCAGAAAACACCTGCGTTTTCAGGGAGAGAAGATCAAACCAGTTGTACCTGTAGCACACACAAGGCAGGTTACAGGGGACAAGGAGTTATCACCTAGACTGTGTAACAGCATAGAGCAGCCATGACATAATATGCACAAGAGAGAGGAAGGTAAGCGTGGCGGGTCTGACATGTATTGATATATGTTTATATCATTGTGCTGGTGAGGGGTAATGGAGGGCTCGAGAGCACGGTGGTGGTAATCGATGGCGGTCCGCCTAGTGGACTGTAGATAGGTAATAGTATTTTAATACCGGTTAATGTCTAGTATTCTTTTTACATAAATAATTGTTTCTAATGTTTCATTATACATTTTTGATGTGGACAATTGCAGAAATGAACTTGGTCAGAAAAAAAAGATGAAAGGTTTGATAAATTTGACTTTCATTGTTATTATCAATATTTTCATTGGAATCCAGTCGCATTGTTTTTTGACAAATTTTTTGTTTCATAGATATTTAAAAAAAATAAAATTATTATAATTATTTTTTTTTATTGTATTTTTTTATTATTGACGGCTGTCCCTGTGTTTTTATCTATGTTGTGCAAATTACTATGAAAACTTTCTGTGTTTTCTGCCACTTGAGTTTGTTATTCAAACAAAAAGGAGGACAAATTCCTGAGGAACCTCAACAGCAAGAAGAAGAGAAAAAGTGGAGCAAGTCCAGACAAGGTCCAGAGAAAGGAGACTATCTGCAGCGTATGCCAAGCAGAGTGTGGCTGAAACATACTTGGCCCTGATCCAACTCTTATCACCGGCTACTATTGATGATTAGACAGGCTCCGCTCACACAGTTATAATGGAGGAGATGATCCTTCAGCCGTACTAGCTGTATACTTACTTATGGTCTCTTAGATTACTTTGCTGAGTATAAAAAGGAAATGTTGTCCCCTAGCAGGCACAGCTGGTACTGGATCTAGCTGACAATGTAATTCTGTGCTAAGTGGGGTTGAGCGATCGGGATCGGAAAAGATCGGATCCCGATCAGCAATCGAGTAAATTTCACGATCGCGATCGGGTTCCGATCCTGCCTAAAAAGGATCGGGAACAGAATTCCGATCCCAATCGCTTAACCCTTACCTGCAACTCAACTTAACTGTAACTTACCTGCACAGAACAGCCTTCAATTTTTGGACTCCACGCTGTGTAGTGAATAGGTTTGTTTTTAAAATCCGATTTTCGATCATTAAAAAATCCCATTGACTTGCATTACGATCGAAATTGGAATTGGGTTCGGATGGAAAATGATCGGAAATTTTTTTAAAAACAATCCTGAAATCTCAAGATGGGCTCAACCCTAGTGCTAAGCCATTACAGGATTGGTAGCAAGTGCAGAAAAAGTGACTTTCGAAGCTTAAGATAATGTCTGATCCGGCGTCGTAGACTATCAGATGAGGGGCACGGGGGTGACAAAATGTGATTTTGTCTACAATTTTATATAATTTTATTCTTATACATATTTAACCCTTAAATGCTTGACTATGGTAAATGTCTCTTTTCTACTGTGAACTATGGAGTGTTACCTTGTGCTGGATCCTTTATGTTATTTATAGCAGTGACTTCCACTTCCTTTGGAGAACCTCGGGGTTAGAGGTTGCAGATCTACAATACTGCACAGAAGTCAACCTCCGTTGGTGGAGGAGAGACGGAATTCACTCAAGAACTTGACTTGGTCCGGGTGGCGCTAACCAGTAAGTTACAATCTATCCACAAATGTGTGTGTGCTTGTGTGCGGGTAACATATCTGGACTTGTGTTATCTACCAGTTACCAGAGTTATAAAAGACTTATGTCTATCAAGTTAAACCAAGCGAAGGGGCCGAAGAGCAGCGGTGAGAAAAACGAAAGTCCTGTGTGTTCTAGTAGTGGATGTGCGCCTGGCGCTGGGTCCAGCATTATGGGGCGCTTTACTTGAGCTAGTTGCAGACACAGCGGCACTTGACCATGGTGTGACAGTATCACATCTGCTTTGTCACATGTTGGTATTTCCCTTCCTCGTCAGCACTCACAAGGCTCAAGGTAACAGCACTTTTATTTTTGCATTGCATAGGAAGAAACCCACTGCAAAAATCTGAATATAAGAAATGCAGATTTTGATACAGATTTATTGTGGAATCACAAAATCTAATGTGGAAAATTGACAATGACTATGGGAAAGGTGAGACAATACCCCGGGCACATAGACTATGGCACGGATAGGGAACGTTCGGCTCTCCAGCTGTTGCAAAAGTACAACTCCCAGCATGTATATTTGCTCTGCTGTTCTTGCAACTCCCATGGAAGTGAATGGAGCATGTTCGGAGTTGTAGTTTCACAGCAGCTGGAGAGCCAAAGGTTCCCTACCCCTGGACTATGGTATTTATGTCAGGGCTGCTCCAGCTAGTCCACAATCTCAACCCCCCCCCCTCTCCCTGTAGCACTATTATACCTGGCATATATCCCAATATCCTCTTTGAGGTCATGCAGGCCTCAGCAGTATCATGGGGCACGCCAGCGTAATGACACCAGGACACCCCATGTGATCACTGAGGTTCAATCAATGGTGACCTCTGGGGCACTTTGCCTCAGTCACAGGGAGAAGAAGACTGAAGAGGATGCTGGAGAGAGTTGGAGTAAGGATGCCCAGGAGAGTGGAGGCACAAGGCACAAGGAAGTACAAGAAGCAATGGGATGAAACTAAAGGGAAAGAGATACAGATTAGACATTAGGAAAAACCTTCTGACAGTGAGGGTAGTGAGAGAGTGGAATAGGCTGCCTTCGGGAGGTGGTGGGCGCTCCATCAATGGAAATCTTCAAGCGGAATCTGGATAAACATATAGCTGGGATGATTTAGGAAAACCTGCACTCGCAGGGGGTTGGACCCGATGGCCCTTGAGGTCCCTTCCAACTCTACCATAAGAATAAGGTGAGTATTTGCGTTATTATTTTTACTCACCTGCCCTGGAATTCCACTTATTTTACTCTGGGGTCTGAGGAGACCTTTGTGGAGCATATTGTACTGTGTGTTGGCCACTGCAGAGCGTATTATACTGTGTAGGAGACACTGTGGAGCATCTTATACTGTGTGGTGGCCTCTGTGGAGTATATTGCACTGTGTGAGGCCACTGTAGCACATATTGTATTGTGTTGCGGCCACAGTGGAACATGTTGTCCTGTGTGGGGATCACTTTGGAGCATATTGTACTTGTTGAGGCCACTGTGCAGCATATTGTACAGTGTGTGGGGGACCAGTGTGTATCATATTGTACTATGTGAGAGCTAGAGCGGAGCATATTGTACTGTGTGGGAGCCACTGTGGAGCATATTATACGGTGTGGGAGCTAGTGTGGAACATATTGAACTGTGTGGGAGCCCGTTTGGAACATGTTGTACTGTGTGGGGGGCCACTGTGGAGTATATTGTACTGTGTGGGGGGCCACTGTGGAGCATATTGTACTGTGTGGATAACACTGTGGAGCATATTGTACTGTGTGGAGGACACTGTGGAGCATATTGTACTGTGTGGAGGACACTGTGGAGCATATTGTACTGTGTGTAGGCCCCTTCAATATTTATATTGCACAGTATCTGTTTTATAGCAGACATGATATTATTACAGGCTGTAATAACATTAAACACTCATTAAAAAAACATTGTTCAAAAGTTTGCAAACTTGGCTACAGTTGTGTGAATGGGGCCATATTGTGTTTATCTTTTAAAACTAAAGATATTAATGTGTGAGTTGTTTTTTTCTCAAATAAAACCTCATTATTAAGGTTACATTGTTGTGTTGGGACTTTGTGATACACTTGGGTTACACTTTGGGTGCTCAGTCTCTAAAAGGATTTCCCTTACTGGTCTAGGTCAAGAGGAACTGTAAATATGGCGCCACTCCAAGTAATGATCCCTACAGACCTCTATTATTTGTTTGGGAGTCATTCTGGACCTAACAGATCACTTTAACCCTTTAAGGATGCAGGGTAGTTCGTACGTTAATGTTTGGCAACTTTTTTCATATTTTCCTTCCAAGCCATTCAAAATTCGTAGCATTTTTATTTTTCTGGAAGGAGGAAAGGGTTAAGTAAGTTAATATCTTATTATTTCTTGGTTTTGCAGGAACAAGATGAAAGCAACTGCACCCACAGTAACAGTGACAACGCTCCTCCTAAGCTTTGTCATAGGTACAGGTAAGTACGCTGAGAGATTATTAAGACAAAAGTTGGAATGGCTACTCTTAGTGTCAGGAGGCTGCTGCAACAGCAGACAAGTCCCATTGCTAACAATTGTTGTATATCTACACGGATCCACAAGAATTGTCTCTGGTGATAGTAACGTAAATGTCAGCACTAACTGTGGTCATTATGAGACGTGGACTTTCAGTTCTCCGAAGATTTCCATTGTTGCATTTTCGTTCTGTGAGCACAAACATTGCAATTAAAGGGGTTTTCCAGGCTTATTAATCGATGACCTGTCCTTAGGATAGGCTTCTAGTTTATGACCTTTCCTTTAGGATAGGTCATCAGTTGATGTTTGGTGGGGTCTGATACTCTGGACTGCCAACGATCAGATGTTTGGATGAGCAGTGCGCTCCTTCCACAGATCACCAAGGACAACGACGTACATTGTATAGTTTCTGTGCTTAGTATCACATTAAAGGGACTGACCTGGAACAGACCATGACATCAACAAACGTGACACCACATGGCCTGTGAAATGGAAAACACACTACCACTTCAAATAAGTGAGCCACAGGGGTGGTCTGCAATTGATCACCCATCCTAAGGATAGGTCATCAATTAATAAGTCTTGGAAAACCCCTTTAACTAGTTACTACCTTTAACTAGTTACCAAGTCTCTGGGAAAACCCCTTTAACTAGTTACCACCCCAAGATGTACTACTACATCATGGGAAGGGGCCTGTTCCTGTGAACTGATGTCATATTATGTCCTAAAGATGGAGGAGCTGAGTTGGCGCCATTGGGAGAGCTGACACCGCTGACATCCTGCTCTAATGCCTGCGAGCTGTGAACACCCCCTTCATGGCCATTTAATCCCTTAGATGCTGACATCACTAATAATGGTGGCACCTAAGGGGTCTCTTGGGGTTTTGAATACAATAAAGGCCCCCACACCACCATCATAAGTAAACCTATAAGATTCTGGTAGCAACAGAGTCACTTATAGCTTGTGAACTATCGTACATTGCAATGCATTATAGTAGCAATATAGTAGTAAAAAAATCAGTAAAGTATTAAATGAAAACAAAATGATAAAACGTAACACAAATAAAAAAAAAAAACAATGAAAAGAATCCACATTTGGTTTTGTGTCCATAACCAGCCATACTATAAGAATAGAACATTATGTATCCTGCACAGTGAGCTCTGATGATAAGTATATACTGTCTGCACTACGTGTACAAGATGGCGACACATGGGCAGTCACTTCTCGGCTTTCCACCCCTTCAGGCTCCATCAGGATGAGTTTCCTCCAGAGTTTTGTCTTCTCTGATGATGACGATTTAACCCTTTGGGCCTCAGTGATGGTTGAAGACATTGAAACCCATTCCATCTACAATGATACTCGCATGTTTACACCCAAGCAAAGTTGGTCAAAAGCAAACCTGAGTGAGACGGACTGGATGTTCTACAACATGTTCCTGAGCACCTACTTCTATTACTTCAAGATACATAGTTATTCTATCGCTCAGAAACTTGGAATTAAAGGTAAGTCATATGTAGTGAGTAAGAATGCAGACAGATAGGACAATGTAGATTGAGATTTAGTCCTCATACCGCTCTGTACAATTTAGGGATTGTTTGGAGCTTTGTGTGGCTCCATCTATGGTCCCATACTCTACGTCCTATATCTAATATATTATATAAAGATGTGCTATATACACATGTAGGACTAACTTCAAGAATATCAGTGCCACATACAGGCAGATTTCTGCTCATTTTCCAGACGTCAATCTGGGAGAGCCCTTCACGGGGTCATTAGCAAATAGCAGAGGATAAGTCCAGGCAAGATGGCCACCCCATAAAAATGTATAGGAAATAGAATAAGAAAATCTACAATGAGAAAAAAAATCAGATTAGAAAAAAAGTATAAGGAAAATATTTGTTTTTGTACCGTGTTATCCAGTGGGTAGGAAATATTTAAAAAAATTTAAAAAAATCTATCACTTTTTTTCTATAAAAAAAAACAAAAAACTTGAGAGTCTTCAGTAGTTGATAACTTTTTTAATGGCTAACTAATAATGATGGTAGATTGCAACGTTTCGAAGCTCTCTGCTTCTTCTTCAGGTATATCTAAAAACAATTTCTGAAAGATTTATATTTATGTACAAGATGGACACATAGGAATAGAATTCTAGGAGGGAGGGTGGAAGAAGGTTATTGGTTATACAACTAAACAATTCATCAGCTTGTAATGTTCTTATCAGTTCACAGAGTGTCTTTATGGCTGTCTCAGTTCAGTGATTTCTATAGCATGACATGAACCCATGTGAGAGATTCATCCCTTTCTCGAGAGTGTCAAACAAGGTCATGCACCTGTACTCATAAATCTGTCTCTGTTTGCTGGATTTAAAATTCCCTCTTAAAACCAAAATTTTCATGTCATTGGTTTTATTATGATCCTCATTGCAGAAATGGTTTGATACGGGAAGGTCCAGTCTTTGTTCTCTAATTGTATGGCGATGTGCGCTCATTCTCATTCTAAGCTGCTGTCCAGTCTCTCCAACATACAGATTATTAGTGGGACATTTGGTGCACATTATTACATACACTACATTAGGTGTGTTACAGGTGAATGTACCTGGGATTTTATATTCCCTGTTAGAGTTTGGTATCTCTATCCTTTCGGTGGTCAGTATGTGAGGGCAGGTTTTGCACCTTTTCCGTCCACATGGGAATGTTCCTGTGTTAGTTGGAGGTGACAGTGAGCTGCTGACAACCATATTCCTGAGGTTTGGTGGCTGTCTGTAGCACAGGAGAGGGGGGTCTGGATATATGGATTATAGACAGTCATCTTTTTGCAGTAGTGGATGTAATTTGCGTGTGATTCCTCTCAGTGTCTCCAGGTGGGGGTTATATGTGATGACCAGGGGCACCCGAGTGTTTTCCTGTTTGGTATTGTATTTTAATATATCTGATCTTGGTATTCTGGTGATCTGGTTTTCAATAGTTCTTGGATGGTAACCCTGTCTCAAGAATGTGCTTTTGAGGCCTCCAAGGTGTTCGTCTCTATCTGCAGGGTCTGAACATATGCGATGGTATCTGATGGCCTGGCTGTAGACAATGGAGTTCTTTATGTGTTTAGGATGAAAGCTATCCCATCTTAGGTAGGTTGGTCGGTCAATCAGCTTCCGATACAGTGAACTGAGACAGCGAGCCATAAAGACACTCTGTGAACTGATAAGAACATTACAAGCTGATGAATTGTTTAGTTGTATAACCAATAACCTTCTTCCACCTCCCTCCTAGAATTCTATTCCTATGTGTCCCTCTTGTACATACATATGCAGCCTTCAGAAATTGTATTTAGATATACCTGAAGAAGAAGCAGAGAGCTTCGAAATGTTGTAATCTGTCATCATTATTAGTTAGCCATTAAAAAAAGTTATCAACTACTGAAGACTAGCAAGTTTGTTTTGTTTTTTTATAGAAAAAAAGTGATAGCTTTCACAATCTGGTTCTAATACATAAATAAACATCTCCCCTTTAGGTGGTCAATGGCTTACAGAAACTTCCATCTGCCATAAGGCAAGAACAATGGCCCAGCGTGGTCTATATCTCTGTCTCTATCTGTATCTTAATTTCTTTAGAATATTTATATCTATAACTGTGAATTTATTATTTTCAGCTCCGGTAACAGTTCAATGTCAAGCCGGAGCTGTCGCCTTTGTGGACGATCCTGAAACGTACTTTTTCAAGGTGGCCATCAATGGAGAAGATATGGTTCACTTAAACCTCACAAAACATGTCTGGGTGGCAGGACACAGTCCTTATTCCCAGGCAATTAAGAAAATCCTGGATAAAGACACAGTCACCACACGGTCCATCTATAATCTCTTGACAAATTTTGGACAAAAATTGTCCCGAACACTTTCAGTGGCAGGAAAGGAAGCAATATCAAAGAAAAGTAAGTCCTTCTTACGTGGTCACCACAAGGTCATTACTTACATCCTCACGTCATCTTCTTCTCTCAGGTTGAGTAAAGTCTCTTACAATTGTCTTTTAATAGAATGTAGTTCTTGGACAACTTTTATGGTCACTATTTGGTAGCCAAAAATGTCAGACAAAAGCAGCAAATTAGGAATTTTTTATGATTGTGTTACCAATTCACAATGAGCAGAAGGATGACGATGACGATGTTTAGAACTTGCAACTTTCAGGCTCCACATCTCACCATCCACTGCAGCCTCGAGACTACCATTATATCATAGACAATCATCTTGGCTATCTCATACATAAATGTGACTTGTGACTATTTAGTATATGATTAGTTATGTAGAGTTTTGCATTGTTTCTGTTTTGCTCCTGGTGGAGGAAAAACCTTCTTTCTTGTATCCTACAAATTACAACCTGTTCTCACATTCTCTATAGCTCAGGGTGTTATTAGATGATTCCCAAGAGAAAGGTCACTGCTTCCAATTGAGGATCAGCCATGAAGAAGATTTCCAACAAAAGAGGAACAGCGTCATCCGGCCATGATACAGTTATGATACATGAGTCAATGAGACTGTATCATGTGAGCGCCATGACAGTTGGAAAAATATGAAATGAAGTCCTTCCATCCATACAAAGAGGTGGACATCCAGACAAAATATCAAAGTCAACAGGTCATCACAAGGTCTATCAGTTCTGGTGCGACCATCACGGCAGTAGAGGTGGCTCGTATGCTTTGTAATAGTGAGATCACAGAGGACCATGCCATGTCCTTTACACAAGTCTGGCATGGTGGCCTGAAAAAAGGTGAAGAAGCCTTAAGTTCAAGATTGTCATAAGAAGTGTTGGCTCAAGTTTTCAAGAAAGTAGGAAAAGTGGACAGTAGAAGATTGGAAACGGGGATATGGAGTGATGAGACGAAAGGCAATACACTGGGCTCTGATGAGTCTGGAAGAAACAAGGGACAAGGGGCTAGCAGATCAGAAAATTAATTGATTGGTGGAGGAAGCCTGATGATATGGGGTTGTTTCACAGTCAAGGACGATGGCTACTTGACCAGGATTGATGTTGGTCTTAATGCTGCGCTATATGGCTTAATAAGACTCCACACATCTAAATGGTGGTTCTCTCCCTATGGAGTGACGGTATCCCCTCATTTCTGCGCTATATGTGATAGTATCGTACAGATGAGTTACTTCATGAACTTGAGTACTATGGGTATGAAAAGGACGACATCGTTTTCAAGCAGGACAACGGCCTGAAGCAAACGTCGAGATTAGCAAATAAATGGTTAAATGACAATAAAGTAGAGGTGCTGGATTAGTCCCCAGACCTAAACCAAATCAAATATTGAAGAAAAAAGCTATATTCGTTTCCAAGTATGCACCAAAATTGGCAAGAGACGTGGGATCAGATTTCGGTTGAATCAAGCTTAAATCTGATTACGTATATTATATGTAATATGTCCTATAAAGATACAAGGTTCATACTTCATTTATCAGACTGAGGAGGGGGGAGGGGAAGGAGAAGCCCCTGGAAAAAGATAACTGCAGTTACTAAATCCTGTTACACGTAGTACCTAAAATAGCTCTTAGACTCTATTATTTCTAGATAATTCTCTACCACTGTATAGAAGGAAGCAATACATTTCCAGCATCTTCCTTCTCCCTCCTCCTTTTTTTATTCTAGTCCTGGTCATTTTCTTCTCTCCATTCCAGGTAAACCAGAAGTCTATTTCATCATGAAGTCATCGAAGCCAGAGCTTGTGTGTCTAGCAACTGGTTTCTATCCCGGGTCAATCAATATAACTTTATGGAAGGACAAAGAGAACATGATGGACAATGTGATGGTCTCCGAGACTCTCCCTAATGGGGATGGAACCTACCAGGAAAGAGCAATAGTGACAACAGGTTGGGAAGAACAGACAACCGTCTACTGTAAGGTGGAGCACATCAGTCTGGAGGAACCACTGGTGAGACAACTAAGTAAGTGATGGATGGACTGATGGTCTGGCAGGACTGGGAACGTAGAAATCTCTGATTTTGTCACTGTTGACCTTAATAAAGAAAAAGGAAAAAACAGGAGGAACTGAGACAATGCTGCAATGCCAATTCCAAATAATCTATATGGCTGCATTTCCTGTGTGACTTTTGCTGAAATTTCATAATTTTGCAGAAAATTCAAAGAAAACAAGAATTCAATAATTTGTAAATCTCACATAGATATATATAGAAATCACATGTCACAAGGCGAAAGTTACACAATAGAACATTCCCCTGATACAGCGCCTTGCGAAAGTATTCAGCCCCCTTGAACTTTTCAACCTTTTGCCACATTTCAGGCTTCAAATAGAAAGATATCAAATTTTAATTTTAAAGTGGGACACATTACAATAGGATTGCTTGCACAGCACTCCTTGGGATGGTTAAAGCTTGGGAAATCTTTTTGTATCCAAATCCGTCTTTAAACTTCTACGCAACAGTATCTGGGACCTGCCTGGTGTGTTCCTTGGTCTTCATGATGCTCTTTGCTCTTTATACAGAGCCCTGAGCCTATCACAGAGCAGGTGCATTATACGGAGACTTGGTTACACTGGTGGATTCTATTTATCATCATCAGTCATTTAGGACGACATTGGATCATTCAGAGATTGGAACTGAATTGAACCGAGTGAGTTTGCTGCACTGAAAGTAAAGAGCCCGAATAATATTGCTTTTCAGTTTTTTATAATAACCAATAAATTTCATTCCACTTCACAATTGTGTCCCACTTGTTGTTTATTCTTCCACCAAAAATTAAAATTTGACAGCTTTATGTTTGAAGCCTAAAATGTGGCAAAAGGTTGAAAAGTTCAAGTGTGCCGAATACTTTGGCAAGGCGCTGTATATGTTCTATGGTCTGTTATGTAACTTTCACCTTCAGATGTGTTCCATGTTCCACTGTGACTTCAATATGGTTATACGAGTTTTCCAAATTATTGCATTCTTGTTTTCGTTACATTGTACACAGCGTCCCAGCTCTTTCAGAATTGAGGTTGTGTTTCTTTGCCTATATTGGAATTTTTTTGTTGTTGTTGCAGCCATATTGGTTATCACTTCTGACTTATCTTCTCAGAAAATGTAATGTCAAAATTGACCACCAATATGGCTGCCTTTCTAGTAGACACTTCTGAAATAATGACTTTCGCAAAAAAACAAAAACAAACCCAAATTGTCACATCTTTATAGTGTGATAATTCTTTAGTAATATCTAGCTTTGTATTATCACATAACTTTTTACAAATTAGTGAAAATCCTTTATTCAACCAATACTGACACCAGGAAAACTCCGACCTGTATTCCCTCCATTTGCAGATATGAAGCACAATGCGCTAACTTGGATTGTCATCGGCTCCATTATGGGAGTTGTTATCTGTGTATCTGGACTGATCTGGTTTGTGAAGAAGAGACGCAGGTAAGATGTCTCCAGGCGGTAGCAACTTGATGTCTAAACACACAGAATTGAAAGATATCTGTAACGTCTTCTGTGTCCGGGAGGTCTAATGGGATCTTATATGGTGAAGAGGTTGGAGTCCAGTCCTTTTACAGCCTTCTCCTATTCACAAAGATCCCATCAACCAAATACACTGCAACAGAGAATGAAGGTGCACGGCCATGACAGGGAAGAACTACAATATATTGGGCGATGGAGATCTTTTATTTTACTTGCAAAGAAACCTTAAAATCCAGGTGGTGGTTGACCTGTTATTATTCATGATATGCTAGATTTTAGAAATGATGCCTTATGGGATTTACAAGGAACAATTCCATATCATACAACTGTTTTACATCTCTGTGCAACCTGCAGATTGTAATAATGCACATTGTAAGCGGATGGCTGGTCAGGTAATGGAGGGGGTGTAAGCCGATGGCCGGTCAGGTAATGGAGGGGATGTAAGCGGATGGCCAGTCAGGTAATGGAGGGGTGTAAGCCGATGGCTAGTCCGGTAACGGAGGGGGTGTAAGCCGATGGTTGGTCAGGTAACGGAGGGGGTGTAAGCCGATGGTTGGTCAGGTAATGGAGGGGGTGTAATCCGATGGCTGGTCAGGTAATGGAGGGGGTGTACATCTCACCCAGACTACTCAGGTGGGTGAGATGAGAAAACTCCAGGAGTGTTTGTTCTCAGGAGATAACTTTCATCTGCTCAGCATTTTGGTAAATGCTCAGTACTGGGCTGGATTTTTAGGAATGGGAGGTAGGATTGGTAGTGGGACCTGTCATTCCACCCTCCTCCAGTCCACACTTTGGGGATGTTCCGGCAGTGACTCAGCTGCAGAGAGTCTCCTCGTCAAACTGGTTCTAGATTGTAATATACCATCAGTTGCCATGTTAGATTTATATACTTCCATGTTATAGGAAGGCACCAAGGTGTAAATCACTAGTGTGAACAAACCCACAGGATAGAAAAATAGGAATAAAATTATTTTTTGTATGTTTCTGCTCCATCATGTCTGTCTTATCATGTTAAACAGGACTTACACATCAATAGCCGGGAGGACCATGGACAGAATTGTATGAAGAACTGGAACTGGATGAAGCCTGGCCTTCAATAATGTTTATCCTGTAAACAACAACTTTCCAGAGGACTAACAACCAGACATGTTAATATTGCAAGGGCTGTATAAACCTTTACAATGAATATTTTATTGTATATTTGCTTTCTATATCCAATATTAAGCAATTATTCCAAAAGTTCTATCAAAAGCTATAATTTTACGATTTTGTTGCCGTACAATCTTTGTAACTCCTGCATCCCACTGGTTGTCCTGTTGCTTCCTCAAGACAGCAAACTTCAGGCAATGGTTCGCCACCATGCCTGGAAATTGTCTATAAATATTTTCCCTCTTGACTTGAAGTTAGTCCAAAAATACAGATGGGGCTTTAATAAAAATGTTTGGTTTTTTTCATTGTTATTAGCAATATTTTAATTGAAATCTAGCACCAGAAAAACACTCATCTAGCTATTTCTAGAGATGTAATGGGTCGGTATGATCACTCTGCACATTCTTGGTGGTTGCAAAACCCTGAAATCTCCTGTCTGTAGTTTATACTTATACTATGTGACTTTCATTCTTATTTTTGTGAATTTTGTGTCTAGATTATAAAAAAAAACATTATTTAATCATTTTAATTAAATAAATAAATGTAATAAATAATAATAGTAATAAAAATAAACATTAAAGATTTCTGGTTATTTCAATTGAACAAGTTTAAAGGGATTTGACCATTAAAAACTTTTTTTTTTCTCTCTAACACGTCGGAATAGCCTTAAGAAAGGCTGTTCTTCTCCTACCTTTAGATGTCTTCTTCGCCCCACCATTCGGTTAAAATTCCGTTTTTCGTCGGTATGCAAATGAGTTCTCTCAGAACACTGGGGGCGGGCCCCAGCTCTCAAACAGCACTAGGGGCGTCCCCAATGCTGCAAGAGAACCCTCCAGCGCTGCATCTATCTTCACCTGGAACGTCCTCTTCTTGCGTCTTCTTCCGGCGCAGGCGGTGTAATTTGCAGGCCTAGGGGAGAGCTGACTGCGTATGCCCACAAGAAAATGGCCACTTACTGTGTAAGCGGCCATTTTTCTTGTGGCTGCGGACATGCGCAGTCAGCTTTGCCCGAGGCCTAGACGTTACTATGAAAACTTTATGTGTTTGGGGTCACTTGAGTTTAATAGTCTAATAAAAAAAAAGTAGGGTTTCTAGAAAATAGAAAAAAAAATTTTTTAAATTAAATCAGGGTTCTTTGAATATTTTTAGGCCAGGTTACCCATCATACAGGCTGTATTTTATGTAAATTTGTTTATTATTTAGTTTATAGGGCAGATACCGTTTTTTCTTAAAGGGGCTCTATCAGCAAAATCATGCTGATAGTGCCCCACATATGCATGCATAGCCTTTAAAAAGGCTATTCAGGCACCGGTAAAGTTATATTAAACTACCCCCCCCCCCGTTTTAAAATAATAACTTAAAAAAGAATGTTCTCTACTTACGGATCGTGCACGCTGGGCGGGCATTCAGGGTGCGCCGTCTTCTTCTTCCCCGCCTCTTCTTCCTCTGACGTCTTCGGGTCCCGTCCTCCTCCGGCGCTTGCTCGCGGACGCTGATAAAAAAAAAATAGCCTGGGCGCATGCGCAGTAGCACGCGGCTTCTACTACGGCTACTGCGCATGCGCCCGGGCTATTTTTTTTTATCAGCATCCGCGAGCAAGCGCCGGAGGAGGACGGGACCCGAAGACGTCAGAGGAAGAAGAGGCGGGGAAGAAGAAGACGGCGCACCCTGAATGCCCGCCCAGGGTGCACGTTCCGTAAGTAGAGCACATTCTTTTTTAAGTTGTTTTAAAACGGGGGGGTAGTTTAACTTAACTTTTACGGTGCCTGAATAGCCTTTTTAAAGGCTATGCACGCATATGTGGGGCTCTATCAGCATGATTTTGCTGATAGAGCCCCTTTAATAAACTCTACTTTGTATTCGTTTGCAAAAAGTATATCTATTTTCATTGAAATTTTAATTTTAATTTTTGAACACTTTTTAACATTTAACAACTCCAAAAATGTGACTTTCATAGAGGTTGTTTTGGAAGAATGAATGTTTTGTGGTCCACAGATTCAAGCAAATTTAATAGGTTTGGTGGTTTTTAAAGAAAATATTGTGACCGTGTGTCTAGTTAGCAAAATGTAGAATTGGCTGGAAATACGTCCACCAGTGCCAGGGCTCAAGCATAACTCCAGATAACTCCTTTAGGCCGGGGCCCCACAGGACATAAACGCCGGGATTTGCCCTAAATTTTTTGAGTGACACTTAGGTAGCTGAGTTACTGATACTATCTGCCAGTGACACTGGGACCTACCTACTGCTAAAATCCTAAACAGTATATTAAAATGAGTTCCCAGAAAAGAAAAAAACTACAGGTTACAAAAATCTACCGAAAATGGAGCTTCACCTCTCATGAACTACAACAGATGTAACGCTCACAGTTCATAAGTCTCAGGATATTAATCTATTAGACCCATACAGGATACATTGGAGTAGAATTGGGCGAACCTCATGAGACTGGTTTGCAAACATTTGTGAGGTTCGTCCCGTTGGTTTGTTTCATACCAAACATCTTCGGATAGAACCAGAATAGTATAATAAGTGGAGGCCCAGACGAAGTGAGGAAAAGGTTTCAAAATCCGATTTCCGATCATTTTCCAGCCGATTCCGATTGTGAAATTTGCTCAATTGCGGATCGGGATTCGATCTTTTCCGATCCCAATCGCTCAACCCTATCCCTGTGGCCTGTATGTAGAATGGCGTTTCATGGGTGAACCCAAAGCTTTTGGAAATGATGGGTTATATCCCGATGTGAATGAATGAGTTCATCCATACATAAGTATCCTCAGTCAAATCACAAAAATTCTTTATTACTTTTAAATGTAAATTTTTTTACAAGTCTACCCAATCTGTAGGAGGCCGAGAGGGTGAAGCCCGGGATCAGGATCATTTTATATAAATTTATTCTTATGGATACGTAAACCTGGAATACGTGACTGTGATGAATGTCTCTTTTCTACTATGAATTGTGGCAGTTTTTCTCAGTGCTGAGTTTTTTATATTATTTATAGCAGTGACTTTCACTTCCTTTGGAGAACCTCGAGGTTAGTGGGTGCACACATCCACAATACTGCACAGAAGTCAACCGCAGTTGGTGGAGGAGAGACGGAATTCACTCAGGAACTTTATTTGGTCAGGATCATCCAGTCAGCACTAACCAGTAAGTTACAATTGTTAGGGGGAGATCACACTGCTGTTGCTAATGTCCGTTGCTGTCTTCCATCATTACATGACAGCAACGGACATTAGCTGCTGCAGAGAAGGGTCCCAGGCTGGTTATGTGTCTGTTCCCATTGATACTAATGTAAACAACATGATGGAAGTTACTTTTGTAATGGAAGCTAAAGCCATGCATGTTATTTACATAGTGTCAATGGGAATGATCTGTGACAGTTAATGTCCGTTGCTGTCACCTGATAACAGAAGACACCAATGGACATTAGCAACGGTAATAGGAACTCTAACTGAATAATCCTGATCCTTTTTTATCTTTTATTTACATTTTGTTCATGCTATTATATATACAGTCTATCTATCTATCTATCTATCTATCTATCTATCTCCTATCTATCTATCTATCTATCTATCTATCTATCTCCTATCTATCTATCTATCTATCTATCTATCTATCTATCTATCTATCTATCTATCTATCTCTATCTCCTATCTATCTATCTCTATCTCCTATCTATCTATCTATCTCCTATCTATCATCTATCTATCTATCTATCTATCTATCTATCTATCTATCTATCTATCTATCTATCTATCTATCCCCTATCTATCTATCTATCTCTATCTCCTATCTATCTATCTCCTATCTATCTATCTATCTATCTATCTATCTATCTATCTATCTATCTCCTATCTATCTATCTATCTATCTATCTATCTATCTCCTATCTATCTATCTATCTATCTATCTATCTATCTCCTATCTATCTATCTCCTATCTATCTATCTATCTATCTATCTATCTATCTCTTATCTATCTATCTATCTATCTATCTATCTATCTATCTATCTATCTATATATCTATCTCCTATCTATCTATCTATCTCCTATCTATTGATCTATCTATCTATCTATCTATCTATCTATCTATCTATCTATCTATCTATATATCTCCTATCTATCTATCTATCTATCTATCTATCTATATATCTCCTATCTATCTATCTATCTATCTATCATCTCCTATCTATCTATCTATCTATCTATCTATCTATCTCCTATCTATCTATCTATCTATCTATCTATCTATCTATCTCCTATCTATCTATCTATCTATCTATCTATCTATCTATCCAGAACTATGTGTGTATGGGTAACATTTGTGCAGAAAGTTATTTATTTGTGCTATATACCAGTTAGGGGGTGTTCACTTGCGCCCCTGTGTGCCTTGTGTCATTCCACCGGGTTTCCACCCTAAGCCCCAGAGAAACTGCATAGGGGACGGCTTCCCAGCGGTCAGTGTTATACTATTCATTTGAATGGGTTTTAAAAACTGTTTTTTTTTTTGGCCAGAGACAAAGTTGGACAATCAGGACTTTGTGTCTGGCCAAAAAAACGGTCTCCCCGCGGAGAGGCTGAATATACAAATACTGGCGGGTTGCTTTTAAAACCCATTCAAATGACCCACCCACTCCCCGAAAAAAAGGCTCCAGAGATCAGGTGTGACTGCACCCACTACAGTTCTATGGGCTATCCCTGGGTATCTAATGTTATTACCTATGTTGGTACAATCCAGGCGTGGTGATATGGTGTAATTGTTCACTTACATTATGGTGGTGTCATCCAGGCATGGTTTGGTGGTGCTATTTAGGAACTAATTTATATAAACTGATGCCAGATTTTGGTACAGCACATGCTCGGCGTTCCCCAATAGAACACAGGAACGCCTCCAAACACCAGGACCTAGACAAGTAGCCTGGGCAGTACACGGGCACTCGCCACTATGGTGAATGTGGTTTACCACTAATGGCGACCTATACCTGGAATTGCCATGTTGAAAGTCCAATTGCAGGGCCAGCAATTAGCAACACGCTGTGAATGTTACCTGTGGGGTCTCGTGCTCATGTTATAGCAGCTAACACTGGTGAGCAAAGGCATAATTGACAAGTATAAGTGGATTTTTAATGGGGTGTAGTCAGAGTTCCTAGAGCTGTGAATACTGCCCCGCTCCTAGTGATGGTCTCTACAGGCCACCATTATTGATTTTCAAGGCATTTTGGACCTGACAGATCTCTTTGAATAAATTAATATCTTATTATTTCTTGGTTTTGCAGAAACAAGATGACATCAACTCCATCCACAGTAACAGTGACCATGCTCCTCCTAAGCATCGTCATAGGTAGAGGTAAGAAAGTCGTGATGGTATATGGTGGCATGATACATATCTATGTGAGTTATAGTCCATGGTCATGTGATGAACACAATTACTACAAATTGTATAAAATGTTGCACAAACAATAACAGTATTAGTCTGAAACTGAACAACCCCTAACCTCTGGACTGGCCATTTTACCTTTATTTAGCACGTTACCTTTATGCTGCCCGTTAAGATGATTTTGGTGGTGTTTTATTTTTTTTTTATTTTATTTTCCCCAAAAAAATGGGGCAGATTTACGAGATCTGGAGTCACTAATGCCAACCTTCATAATCCAGGAGACATGCACCCCCTCCTGGCTGGCGTACATATCTCACTTCATTTATGCCAGATTTCTGGTGGCAATGTTGAGAAATCTGGTCGTGGCCCCCGACCTCACTCGCCAGTCCTCCTCCTATTCACGGTAGAAGCAAAGTCAGCACAAAAGAAGAAAAGTCACAATTTTTTGCACCAAGCAGAGGAAACTTTTTACCCCTTATATGTCAGAAAGCTGCCATTGTCAAAGTATTAGACTAAGGCTTGTGAGTGTGATATGGGAACCTCCAGTGGACCCCATGTCACCACACACAACCTGCAATCACATCATGGAAGTGTCGATGGGGCAGCAATCACAAACAGACCTCCTAGATGCCGCCATCATTAGGGGTTAAAGGGCCACGGTCTGTATTTGTACAGATTATAGCGGTTACAGGAGGATTCCAGTAGTGTCGCAGCCGACATCCTATTCCTATCAGACCCTCTCAGCTTTTGAGCCGGTGCCATCACCATGACCTACTATTACGTCAGATCGCAGGAACAGGTTCCCATTGCTAATGTAATAGTACCTGGGTGGAAACCGGTTATAATTGCTTAAAAACCAAAAGAAAATTAACTTATGAGAACAAAAATACCAATTCTTTCTGTCCTGGGTGGAAAAATAGGCATCACCATAATGTCACTTTGATTGATCTTTGTTATGGGGCCCTTTTCCTTCTATGTCCATCACTTCTATGTAAATCTGCTGTATAGTCACAATCTAAGAGGCGGGATCGATCTGATCATGTCTTCAGAACTCATCCATTTGGTCCATTATCGATACATGGAGATCCTGGGTATTACATAGTTACATAGTTACATAGTAGATGAGGTTGGATAAAGACATTAGTCCATCAAGTCCAACCTATAACCCTACAATCCCTACAGTGTTGATACCAGTCAAGTGAAATCCTCATCTCCACCCCTTCAGGCTCCATCAGGATGAGTTTCCTCCAGAGTTTTCTCTTCTCCAGTGATGATGTTTTAACCCTGTGGGGCTCACTGATGATTGAAGACATTGAAACCCACGCCATTTACAACGATACTCGCATGTTTGTGTTCAAGCAAAGTTGGTCGAAAGCAAACCTGAGTGAGACGGACTGGATGTTCTACAACATGTTCCTGAGCACCTACTTCTATTACTTCCAGCTACATAGTCATTCTGTCCTTAAAGAACTTGGAATTAAAGGTAAGTCATAGATAGTGAGATAGAGTATATATAATTGGTGGCGCGTTCCTTTCCAGTGGCCAATGATTAATAAGTTGCAATAAGGCAGAGAACAACGGCCCCATAACTTGGCCCCATAACTCGGCCCCATAACTCGGCCCATTGTGTATATCTTCAGGGTTTATATCTAATGACTTTATTGTTTTCAGCTCCTTCAACCGTACAATGTCAAGCCGGAGGTGTCCTCTACATGGACGATCCTGAAGCTTACTTTTTCAAGGTGGCCTTAAATGGAGAAGATACGGTTTACCTAAACCTCAAACAACGTGTCTGGGTTGCAGAGAACAGTACATATTCCCAGTCTATTCAGAAAATCCTTGATAAAGACAGGGTCACCAAACGCTCCATTTATAATGTCTTGACAAATTATGGACAAAAGATGGCCCGAGCACTCTCAGTGGCAGGGAAGGAGGCGATATCAAAGAAAAGTAAGTCCTTCCTATGTGGTCATCACAAGGCTTACTTACATCCATGCATCATCTACTTCTCTCAGGTTATTCCAACCATGGAGAATTGGCTGACAACCCATAGAGAAAATCTCTAAAACTCAGCTACATTTTTAATGACTTATATTTGCAAAAATGCTTAGCTTTTAATTGTCTAAAAATGTAAAAATGGTTATGTTCTTTGGACAACCTCTTTAAGCCTTCTGCCATTGCCCTCTTGGCTAGGGGTTGAGCCGATCTTGAGATTTCAGGATCGATTTTAAAATCTGATTTTCGATCATTTTCCAGCTAATCCCAATTGTGCAATTTGCTCGATCGCCGATTGGGATCCAATCTTTCCCGATCCCGATCGCTCGACCCTAGTCAATGCTACTCTATGGGAAAAGTCACTTTTAGGGTTGAGCTGATCTTAAGATTTCAAAATCCGATTTTTGATCATTTTCCAGCCGATCGGGAGATTTGCTTGATCGCCGATCGGGATCAACCCTCAATCCTACTCTTGGCCCGAGTAGTACAAATAATAGCTGTTGTTGACCAATCGGGCTATGAACGAGTCTAAGTAATTACACATATCCACACAAATAACTGCCAACACTTATGGCAAGACACCCAAACCATATACAACTAGCACACAAAAAGGTAACAAGGTCTACGCAATAGTTACTCTCTTTGCAATTTCAGGGGCATTTGGAGTCAAAGGGCAATGATTTTAAAATTTTGATTTACCAAAAAGTACAGTGCTTAACAATAGAAAGATGCAATAAACAAGTCAGATACATACAAGCAATGCAAACCAAAAAGGAATCAAACAAATAGACCTGGTGCTTAAGTCTGGTTGTGGATGACCAGATCTACAGGCTAATAAGCTGTATCCCCAATATATCTGTCAAAGAAGTCCTGTGCCTTCCTTAAACCTCCCACCTGTGACTGGACTTCCATCATTTCCCTGTGTTGGAAATGTAGAGCTTTTGATCAGCAAGTTCTCAGGTGACCCCAAGCTTCAACGTCTGCTGCACCCAGAACCCCGGACTTTCTAAATAGAATTATTACATGGAGCTGAGAAGTGGGTTTGCAATTACCATAATGTACACAGGAAACTCTCTAGCATAGATTGTTCCTACTTACCCCTGTGGGTGATATATGGTGGGCGGTGAGCTTGGAGTTACCAGGGGAGTTTGCATGGTCCTGCACACAGCTTGGAGACATCACACACCCACGTTCCCGCACACAGCTGGGAGCCATACATGAAGTCAGACAGTACACATAGGCTATCTCAGAGACCATACCTGCTGCAGATCTACAATCTGGAATGGCGTCTACCGCTCCTAGCCCTGGTGTAGATCTAGCAGTTCAGGGTTTACAGGTCCTACCTAACAGCACCCAGGAGAAGCAGAGGAACCCCACACAGAGGCCTAGTCTGAAACCTGCCTGAGTACTGGAGCCTATCCCTGACTACTGTCATTCACTCTGTGGACTTTGAGGAGATTTTAGTCAACGTGTGAGCACCCGGCGGGCGTCGGCTCACACTATTTAAAGGGAAGTCCCCGCCCAATAGGGGCGATGGTGATGACCTCACCGCTCATGCTCAGTAGGGGGGAAATGGCACTTAGCTTGTGAGCAGCTCCAAAACGTCTGAGCATGCTCAGTAAGGTGAAAGCTGGATGGTTAGACTGACCCACAGGTGGCGCTGTGTGCTATGATAGCAACCTGAGGGACCCAATCCTAACAACTGCACACTGCTCTAATTCACCTCCTTGCTCCTTCCCTTCCCTGGCCCTTCATTGTCATGTTCCATGTTCATACCGCCATCATACAGAAACCCTCTGAGGTTTCCCATCCGCACTCCGAGCTCCAGAATTCTCACTTGCACATTTAGAAATAAACTAATATCTCAGCAGCGTAGGTGTGTATATTCATGGCCAAAAAACTGTGTCCTTGAGGTGAGCCTGACCTATTTGTGTTGTTACTTGGATACGGTTCACCATGAATATTATAGTGATATAGAGAGTAGAGATGAGCGAACACTAAAATGTTCGAGGTTCGAAATTCGATTCGAACAGCCGCTCAATGTTCGTGTATTCGAACGGGTTTCGAACCCCATTATAGTCTATGGGGAACAGATACTCGTTAAGGGGGAAACCCAAATCCGTGTCTGGAGGGTCACCAAGTCCACTATGACACCCCAGGAAATGATGCCAACACCTCTGGAATGACACTGGGACAGCAGGGGAAGCATGTCTGGGGGCATCTAACACACCAAAGACCCTCTATTACCCCAACATCACAGCCTAACAACTACACACTTTACACACTCAATACCACCTCTCTGACAGTAGGAAAACACCTTGAAACATGTGTATTTGGCACTTGCAGTGAGGAGAGCTTGTCACCAGCAGTGAATTTGGCCCTTGTAGTAAGTTGAGGTTGGCACCAACATTTGTTTTGAAAATCAGGGTGGATTGAGCCTCTAACCAGCAGAGTTTGGGCAAATTCATGGTGGAGGGAGCCTCTAAAAACCCCAGTTTGGACCAATTCATGGTGGAGGGAGACTCTAAAAACCCCAGTTTGGACCAATTCATGGTGGAGGGAGCCTCTAAAAACCCCAGTTTGGACCAATTCATGGTGGAGGGAGCCTCTAACCAGCCCAGTTTGGGCAAATTCATGGTGGAGGGAGCCTCTAACCAGCCCAGTTTGGACCAATTAATGGTGGAGGGAGCCTCTAACCTGCCCAGTTTGGACCAATTAATGGTGGAGGGAGCCTCTAACCACCCCAGTTTGGACCAATTCATGGTGGAGGGAGCCTCTAACCAGCCCAGTTTGGACCAATTCATGGTGGAGGGAGCCTCTAAAAAACCCAGTTTGGACCAATTCATGGTGGAGGGAGCCTCTAAACAGCCCAGTTTGGGCAAATTCATGGTGGAGGGAGCCTCTAACCACCCCAGTTTGGACCAATTCATGGTGGAGGGAGCCTCTAAACAGCCAAGTTTGGACCAATTCATGGTGAAGGGAGCCTCTAAAAACCCGTTTGGACCAATTCATGGTGGAGGGAGCCTCTAACCAGCCCAGTTTGGGCAAATTCATGGTGGAGGGAGCCTCTAAACAGCCCAGTTTGGGCAAATTCATGGTGGAGGGAGCCTCTAACCAGCCCAGTTTGGACCAATTCATGGTGGAGGGAGCCTCTAACCAGCCCAGTTTGGGCAAATTCATGGTGGAGGGAGCCTCTAAACAGCCCAGTTTGGGCAAATTCATGGTGGAGGGAGCCTCTAACCAGCCCAGTTTGGACCAATTAATGGTGGAGGGAGCCTCTAAACAGCCAAGTTTTGGGAAATTCATGGTGGAGGGAGCCTCTAACCAGCCCAGTTTGGACCAATTAATGGTGGAGGGAGCCTCTAAACAGCCAAGTTTGGACCAATTCATGGTGGAGGGAGCCTCTAAAAACCCCAGTTTGGACCAATTCATGGTGGAGGGAGCCTCTAACCAGCCCAGTTTGGGCAAATTCATGGTGGAGGGAGCCTCTAAACAGCCCAGTTTGGGCAAATTCATGGTGGAGGGAGCCTCTAACCAGCCCAGTTTGGACCAATTAATGGTGGAGGGAGCCTCTAAACAGCCAAGTTTTGGGAAATTCATGGTGGAGGGAGCCTCTAACCAGCCCAGTTTGGACCAATTCATGGTGGAGGGAGCCTCTAACCAGCCCAGTTTGGACCAATTCATGGTGGAGGGAGCCTCTAAACAGCCCAGTTTGGGCAAATTCATGGTGGAGGGAGCCTCTAAAAAACCCAGTTTGGACCAATTCATGGTGGAGGGAGCCTCTAATTAGCCCAGTTTGGACCAATTAATTGTGGAGGGAGCCTCTAACCAGCCCAGTTTGGACCAATTAATGGTGGAGGGAGCCTCTAACCACCCCAGTTTGGGCAAATTCATGGTGGAGGGAGCCTCTAACCAGCCCAGTTTGGACCAATTAATGGTGGAGGGAGCCTCTAAACAGCCAAGTTTTGGGAAATTCATGGTGGAGGGAGCCTCTAACCAGCCCAGTTTGGACCAATTCATGGTGGAGGGAGCCTCTAAACAGCCCAGTTTGGGCAAATTCATGGTGGAGGGAGCCTCTAAAAAACCCAGTTTGGACCAATTAATGGTGGAGGGAGCCTCTAAACAGCCAAGTTTTGGGAAATTCATGGTGGAGGGAGCCTCTAACCAGCCCAGTTTGGACCAATTCATGGTGGAGGGAGCCTCTAAAAACCCCAGTTTGGACCAATTCATGGTGGAGGGAGCCTCTAAACAGCCCAGTTCGGGCAAATTCATGGTGGAGGGAGCCTCTAACCAGCAGAGTTGGTGGAAATCAGGGTGGAGGGAGCCTCTAACCAGCAGAGTTGGGGGAAATCAGGGTGGAGGGAGCCTAGTATTAGCAGAATTGTGCAACGCTTATAGTGGATGAGTATGAGGATGCGGAGGAATTGGAGAGGTTGAGTACAGACATGGAGTTTCATGTTGGGGTGCTTTACACAGGTGGGCACAAAAATGACGGCTCTACCCAGTGGTGGTTCATTTTTATCAAAGTGAGCCGGTCGGCACTCTCAGCTGACAGACGGGTGCGCTTGTCAGTGATGATGCCACCGGCTGCACTGAACACCCTCTCAGATAGGACGCTGGCGGCAGGACAGGACAGCACCTCCAAGGCATATAGGGCAAGTTCAAGCCACAGGTCCAACTTCGACACCCAATACGTGTAGGGCGCAGAGGGGTCGGAGAGGACAGGGCTGTGGTCGGAAAGGTATTCCCGCAACATGCGCCTATACTTCTCACGCCTGGTGACACTAGGACCCTCCGTGGCGGCACTTTGGCGAGGGGGTGCCATCAAGGTGTCCCAGACCTTAGACAGTGTGCCCCTCGTTTGTGTGGACCGGTGAGAACTTGGTTGCCTACTGGAGGAACTGCCCTCCCTGCCGCCAACGTCACATGCTGGAAACATCTCCATCATATTCTGCACCAATTGCCTGTGGCAAGCATTGATGCGATTGGCCCTCCCCTCTACCGGAATAAAAGACGAGATGTTGTTTTTATACCGGGGGTCAAGGATAGCAAAGATCCAGTACTGGTTGTCCTCCATGATTTTGACAATACGCTTGTCGGTTGTAAAGCACCCCAACATGAACTCAGCCATGTCTGCCACAGTGTTAGTTGGCATGACTCCTCTGGCCCCACCGGAAAGTTCAATCTCCATTTCCTCCTCATCCTCCATGTCTACCCATCCGCGCTGCAACAATGGGACGATTCGAAGTTGCCCGGAAGCCTCCTGTATCACCATCACATCATCGGACAACTCTTCTTCCTCCTCCTCCTCCTCCTCCTCCTCCATTAAACGCAGTGAAGTGGACAGATGTGTGGACCTACTCTCCAGCTGTGACGGATCGGATGCTATCCCTAACTCCTCTGTGTGATCTGAGTTATCCCTGATGTCAATCAGGGATTCTCTCAGAACACACAAGAGCGGGATTGTAAGGCTCACCATCGCATCCTCAGAGCTCACCCTCCTTGTGGACTCCTCAAAGACCCGTAGGATGTCACAAAGGTCTCTCATCCATGGCCACTCATGGATGTGAAACTGAGGCAGCTGACTTTGTGGCACCCTAGGGTTTTGTAGCTGGTATTCCATCAAAGGTCTCTGCTGCTCAACCACTCTATTCAACATCTGAAACGTTGAGTTCCAGCGTGTGGGGACGTCGCACAAAAGCCGGTGTTGTGGCACATGCAGGCGTTGCTGGAGAGATTTTAAGCTAGCAGCGGCTACTGTCGACTTGCGAAAGTGGGCGCACATGCGCCGCACTTTCACCAGTAGCTCTGGAACATTGGGGTAGCTCTTTAGGAAACGTTGCACCACTAGGTTGAAGACGTGGGCCAGGCATGGAACATGTTGGAGTCCGGCAAGCTCCAGAGCTGCTACCAGGTTCCGGCCGTTATCACAAACGACCATGCCTGGGCCCAGGTGCAGCGGCTCAAACCATATTGCCGTCTCATCGAGGAGGGCATCCCTCACCTCGGAGGCAGTGTGCTGTCTGTCCCCCAAGCTGATCAGCTTCAGCACAGCCTGCTGACGTCTACCAACGCCAGTGCTGCAACGTTTCCAACTCGTAGCTGGGGTCAATCTAACAGCGGAGGAGGAGGCGGTGGCGGAGGAGGAGGCGGTGGCGGAGGAGGAGGCGGTAGAGGAGGAGGAGGAGGGGGGTGTTCTTCTCGTGTCCCTGCCAGGAATGTTAGGCGGGGAGACGAGGTACACCGGGCCAGTTTGGGAAGCAGTCCCAGCCTCAACTACATTCACCCAGTGTGCCGTCAGTGAAATGTAGCGTCCCTGTCCGCATGCACTTGTCCACGCGTCGGTGGTCAAGTGGACCTTTGTGCAAAGCGCGGAACTAAGGGCCCGCCTGATGTTGAGTGACACGTGCTGGTGCAAGGCGGGGACGGCACACCGGGAGAAGTAGTGACGGCTAGGGACGGCATAGCGAGGTGCCGCAGTTGCCATCAGGTCCAGGAAGGCGGGAGTTTCAACAAGCCGGAACGCCAACATCTCCTGGGCCAGCAGTTTAGCGATGTTGGCGTTCAAGGCTTGCGCGTGTGGGTGGTTAGCAGTGTATTTCTGCCGCCGCTCCAATGTCTGAGAGATGGTGGGTTGTTGTAAAGAAACGCCTGATGGTGCCTTTGATGGTGCAGGAGAAGGAGATAAGACAGGACCAGGGGAGGATGAGGTAGAAGTCAACAAAGTGGCGGAGGCAGATGAAGTGGTGTCCTGGCTCGTCCTCTGGAGTGCATCGCCAGCACAGTCAGCAGTGGCAGTGGCAGAGGCAGAGGCAGAGGCAGTGGCAGTGGCGTGAACGGCAGGCGGCCTTTGTCCTGCCGTTGCTGCCTGCCACTGATTCCAGTGCTTGGATTCCAAATGACGGCGCATTGAAGTGGTGGACAGGTTGCTCTTCTCAGAGCCCCTAATCAATTTCGAGAGGCAAATTGTGCAGACAACACTATATCTGTCCTCGGCGCATTCCTTGAAAAAACTCCACACCTTCGAGAAACGTGCCCTCGAGGTGGGAGTTTTTCGGGGCTGGGTACGAACTGGAACATCTTGGGAGATTCCGGGTGTGGCCTGGCTTCGCCTAAGCTGCTGACCTCTGCCTCTGCCTCTAGCTACCCTTTTTGGTGCTGCACCTGCCTCAACATCCACACTACTTTCCCCGCTTGACATCCCCCCTGTCCAGGTCGGGTCAGTGTCCTCATCATCCACCACTTCCTCTTCCAACTCCTGTCTCATCTCCTCCTCCCGCACAATGCGCCGGTCAACTGGATGCCCTGACGGCAACTGCGTCACATCATCGTCGATGAGGGTGGGTTGCTGGTCATCCACCACCAAATCGAACGGAGATGGAGGAGACTCTAGTGTTTGAGCATCTGGACACAGATGCTCCTCTGTTAGGTTCGTGGAATCGTGACGTGGAGAGGCAGGTTGAGGGACAATGAAAGGAGCGGAGAACAGCTCTGGGGAGCAGGGACAGTTGGGGTTATTGTTCTGTGAAGCTTCGGAATTTTGGGAGGAAGGAAGACAAGACTGTTGGGTAATAGGAGGAGAGGAGGCAGAGTCTGACTGGCTGCTGGACAATGTGCTGTAAGCGTTCTCTGACAGCCATTGCAAGACCTGTTCCTGGTTCTCGGGCCTACTAAGGTTTGTACCCTGCAGTTTAGTTAATGTGGCAAGCAACCCTGGCACTGTGGAGTGGCGCAATGCTTGCTGCCCCACAGGAGTAGGCACGGGACGCCCTGTGGCTTCACTGCTACCTTGCTCCCCAGAACCATTCCCCCGACCTCGCCCACGGCCTCGTCCACGTCCCTTTCCGGGAGCCTTGCGCATTTTGAATTCCTAGTTAGAAATTGGCACTGTATACCAGTAGTAAAAATTGTGGGTGCACGTAACCCCAATATATTCTTTGAATTCCCAGTCAGAAACTGGCACTATATGGCAGTAGCAAGAAATGAGGGTATTTGTATTCCCAATATACTCTTTGAATTCCCAGTCAGACAATGGCACTGTATACCAGTAGTAAAAATTGTGGGTGCACGTAACCCCAATATATTCTTTGAATTACCAGTCAGAAACTGGCACTATATGGCAGTAGCAAGAAATGAGGGTATTTATAACCCCAATATATTCTTTGAATTCCCAGTCAGACAATGGCACTGTATACCAGTAGTAAAAATTGTGGGTGCACGTAACCCCAATATATTCTTTGAATTCCCAGTCAGAAACTGGCACTATATGGCAGTAGCAAGAAATGAGGGTATTTGTATTCCCAATATACTCTTTGAATTCCCAGTCAGACAATGGCACTGTATACCAGTAGTAAAAATTGTGGGTGCACGTAACCCCAATATATTCTTTGAATTCCCAGTCAGAAACTGGCACTATATGGCAGTAGCAAGAAATGAGGGTATTTGTATTCCCAATATACTCTTTGAATTCCCAGTCAGACAATGGCACTGTATACCAGTAGTAAAAATTGTGGGTGCACGTAACCCCAATATATTCTTTGAATTACCAGTCAGAAACTGGCACTATATGGCAGTAGCAAGAAATGAGGGTATTTATAACCCCAATATATTCTTTGAATTCCCAGTCAGACAATGGCACTGTATACCAGTAGTAAAAATTGTGGGTGCACGTAACCCCAATATATTCTTTGAATTCCCAGTCAGAAACTGGCACTATATGGCAGTAGCAAGAAATGAGGGTATTTATAACCCCAATATATTCTTTGAATTCCCAGTCAGACAATGGCACTGTATACCAGTAGTAAAAATTGTGGGTGCACGTAACCCCAATATATTCTTTGAATTCCCAGTCAGAAACTGGCACTATATGGCAGTAGCAAGAAATGAGGGTATTTATAACCCCAATATATTCTTTGAATTCCCAGTCAGACAATGGCACTGTATACCAGTAGTAAAAATTGTGGGTGTATATAGCCCCAATTCTATTGCTAGGGGACTTGCAGGGTATTTCTGGGGTGAAGGTGGGGGGGCACACCGTTGGAACGGGTATCGGGGTATATATCGGGTATACGGGAATACACTGACAGTGTATTCCATTCAGGATCCTGGGAAAGCTGGGTTGCGGCGATTGAGCCCGTCAGTGCCACGTTACACTGACAAGCTTCTCCCTGGAATTTAGCTCTTACAAGAGCTGTTGGTTGTCTTCTCCTTCCTATCCTAGCCTGTCCCTGCCTACCCAGAATCTAAGCCCTAGCTAGCTGGACGGAAACCTCCGTCCTCGGTGAATTGCAAGCTCAGAATGACGCGAAGCTGGGCGGCGCTGTTCTTTTAAATTAGAGGTCACATGTTTTCGGCAGCCAATGGGTTTTGCCTACTTTTTTCAACGTCACCGGTGTCGTAGTTCCTGTCCCACCTACCCTGCGCTGTTATTGGAGCAAAAAAGGCGCCAGGGAAGGTGGGAGGGGAATCGAGTAATGGCGCACTTTACCACGCGGTGTTCGATTCGATTCGAACATGCCGAACAGCCTAATATCCGATCGAACATGAGTTCGATAGAACACTGTTCGCTCATCTCTAATAGAGAGCTTTTTTTTATCCTAGGGATAGTCATTTTTCTTCTCTCTATTCCAGGTAAACCAGAAGTCTACATCATCATGAAGTCATCGAAGCCGGAGCTTGAATGTCTAGCAACTGGTTTCTATCCCGGGTCAATCAATATAACTTTATGGAAGGACAAAGAGAACATGATGGACAATGTGATGGTCTCCGAGACTTTCCCTAATGGTGACGGAACCTACCAGGAAAGAGCAATAGTGACAAGAGGTTGGGAAGAACAGACAACCGTCTACTGTAAGGTGGAACACATCAGTCTGGAGGAACCACTGGTGAGACAAATAAGTAAGTGATGGATGGACTGATGGTCTGGCAGGACTGAGAACGTAGAAACTTCTGTTAATGTTGATCGGAAAAATAGAAAAAGAAAAAAAGGAAGTGAGACAATCCAGATGGGCTTGTACGTGTGCGCCTTCTTCTAGCGAAGGTTACAAACTGACTAGATGCAAAAAATTTCAAGAAAAAAAAATAGTTTCACGCATGTGAACAAATAATAAAAGTATTTCTTATAGAAGTGATGGTTTAGTTTTCACAACCCTTGTCTATTTGCTTTCCAAATATGAGCCCCAGTAGAGAGACGATAGAACTCGTCCATCCACGTATCAAAGGATGTCCACCCAAAATGTAAAAGTAATTAATCAGAAGTCATTTATTACATTGTACTTATGGAGAGACTGGATGGATATTTTTGGGAGTTTTCCAGTTCTACAAAATTGACAACAGTAAATATATATATATATATATATATATATATATATATCACATCATGAGTTTGGTGTAAATCCTCTTTAAAGTCGATAGATTTAACAAGTAGATATTTCCCCAGTACTGACACACTTGTCGCTTCCATTTGCAGGAATTAAACACTCTGAGTCAAGTGCGATTGTTATAGGCACCATACTGGGAGTTGTGATCTGTGTGACTGCACTGATATGGCTTGTGAAGAAGAAGAAACCCAGGTAAGACGTCTCCAGCCGCTATCATATTGATATGACTAATCATAAGAAGTACCAGGAAAGCCTGATATAGGCTAAGTCCTCACTAGTAGGGTTGAACGATCGGGAAAGATCGGATTCTGATCGAGCAAATTTCACGATCAGGATCGGCTGGAAAATGATTGGAAATCGAATTTTGAAATCTCAAGATCGGCTCAATCCTAAAAGTGACTTTTCCCATAGAAAAGCATTGACTAGGGTTGAGCGATCGGAATTGGGAAAGATCAGGTCCCGATCGGCGATCGAGCAAATTTCACCATCGGGATCGAATGGAAAATGATTGAAAATCGGATTTTAAAATCGATCCTGAAATCTGAAGATCGGCTCAACCCTACACACTAGGCGTCCCGCAGCAAGAAAGAGCTGCGGGAAAAACCATGGCGCAACACAACACAGTGCTTTGGACAGAAAGTTTGCAGAGGTTTCCTCTGTGGGTTTCTGCTTCAGGGGAAACTGCCGGCGTTTCCGTAGGTATTGGAAATCGTGGCATTTCCGCAGTGCTGGTTTTACCGCAAAGTGGGCATGGCAGTCGCTAGAATCCCAATCACTTTGCCCTGACTGTAAAACATCACATTTTTCCCGCAGCATTTGTACTACAGGCAAATTGTGGCTTTTTGTCGTTCGGGTCCAGAGCCCCAGTCCACAGCATGATGCATTATTGCTCCATGTGACCTTCATATTGGAATAGGTCATGTATAGACCTCCAGGGGCTCAGTATGTCTGCTGCTGCTACCAGCTTGTAATATATAGTATGGGGATATAGTCCGTGCAGTAACAAGGCGCCACACAACAGCAAAATGCTACTGTGAAAATCACTAGGACAAGATAGAAAAATATAAATAAAGTTATTTTTCATCTTTTTGCTCCATCATGTCTGTCTTTTCATGTTAAACAGGGCTTACACATCAATAGCCGGGAGGAGCATGGACAGAATCCAATGGACAACCACAGATGGGAAGGTGTCAATGCAAAGATGAAGCCTGGACTCCAATAATGTCTATGGAAGACTGTGCATGTTTGTTTTTGTTTTTTTTTTTTTGGGGGGGGGGGTCCATTTCCCCATCCATCTCAACATCATCCAATCTGTCTGGGATGACATGAAGAGACAGACAGATTGGAACAAGCAACATCCACAGAAGATCTGGGCTTAGTTCTCCAAGATGGCGCCGGGAACAACCTCCTTGCCCAGATCTGCCAAATATTGTCTGCAAGTCCCAAGAAGAACTGATGGAAGGCAAAGGGCAAAGTTCACACCCAGAGGTGTAGCTAGCGGGAGGGGGGTGCAGAGGGAGTGTTTGCCGTGGGCCAAATAATTCTATGGAGCCTAACCCATGGTCGCTGTTGATGCTTTACTTTTAACTAGATCGGTGTCTGCAGATCTTTACATAATAAACATCCAGTACTAGAAAACATTGTGCGTCTCCCTACTACGATGGGGCAGCGGTGCACACTCTACGCAACGGATTTCGAAATCGCAGCATATGCACTGCGCATATTTTTCTGCAATTTTGGATGGGATTCGCTAGTGTCCTTTGCAGGAACTGTGTACAACTGCTGCCTACCACTTTATGGTCACTGTATAGGGATAATATCGGTGTAAGTAAGTCGAGAGCCCACTTGGACATGTTCGCCCCCTCTGTGCCCAACCCCTAGCTACGCCTCTGGTCACACCTAATATTCATGAGATTTAGATTTCTCATTATTGTTAATAAAAAAGTTTAAATATTAACCCTTTGATTTCTGAAAGCATTCCTACTTTTGCACAGCACTGTATAATGAAGCATGGAAATTAGATGATATAATACTGCCATCTCCTGTACATATAGAGCGCTGCAATACTGGACATTTACATTATTGTCTCAGTGTATCTGCAGTCTATACGTATCCTATATGCAGGGGCGGATCCAGGGCGGCGCGGCCGGGACCTAACAAAATGGTCCCGGTCGGCATGTCCCGATTCCAACTGAGCTTAGCGTTAAAGCAGGAGCTGACAGCTCCTGCTTTAAACGCCTATGTATTCAGCTCATCGGCGCCGATGAGCTGAATACATAGGCGTTTAAAGCAGGAGCTGTCACAGCTCAGCTCCTGCTTTAACGCTGAGCTCCGGCCTCTGACATTGTATGTATATGACATTGTATATGTGTATGAGGGAGAGAGCTGCGAGGGAACGAGGAATGGTGAGTGTGTGTGTGTGTGAGAACGTGAGAACGGCATGACACTGGGGCAGATAGAGGGGGAGAACGGCATGACACTGGGGCAGATGAAGGGGGAGAGAACGGCATGACACTGGGGCAGATAGAGGGGGAGAGAACAGCATGACACTGGGGCAGATGGAGGGGGGGAGAACGGCATGACACTGGGGCAGATAGAGGGGGAGAGAACAGCATGACACTGGGGCAGATGGAGGGGGGGGAAAGGCATGACACTGGGGCAAATGAAGGGGGAGAGAACAGCATGACACTGGGGCAGATGGAGGGGGGAGAACGGCATGACACTGGAGCAGATGAAGGGGGGAGAATGGCATGACACTGGGGCAGATGGAGGGGGGGAGAACGGCATGACACTGGGGCAAATGAAGGGGGAGAGAACAGCATGACACTGGGGCAGATGAAGGGGGGAGAATGGCATGACACTGGGGCAGATGGAGGAGGGGCGAACGGCATGACACTGGGGCAGATGGAGGGGGGAGAACAGCATGACACTGGGGCAAATGAAGGGGGAGAATGGCATGACACTGGGGCAGATGGAGGGGGGGAGAACGGCATGACACTGGGGCAGATGGAGGGGGAGAACGGCATGGCACTGGGACAGATGGAGGGGGGAGAACGGCATGACACTGGGGCAGATGGAGGGGGGAGAACGGCATGACACTGGGGCAGATGAAGGGTGGGAGAACAGCATGACACTGAGGCAAATGAAGGGGGAGAGAACAGCATGACACTGGGGCAGATGAAGGGGGGAGAATGGCATGACACTGGGGCAGATGGAGGGCGAGAGAACGGCATGACACTGGGGCAGATGAAGGGGGAGAGAACAGCATGACACTGGGGCAGATGGAGGGAGGGAGAACAGCATGACACTGGGGCAGATGAAGGGGGGAGAATGGCATGACACTGGGGCAGATGGAGGGGGGGAGAACGGCATGACACTGGGGCAGATGAAGGGGGAGAATGGCGTGACACTGGGGCAGATGGAGGGGGGGAGAACAGCATGACACTGGGGCAGATGAAGGGGGGAGAATAGCATGACACTGGGGCAGATGGAGGGGGGGAGAACAGCATGACACTGGGGCAGATGAAGGGGGAGAATGGCATGACACTGGGGCAGATGGAGGGGGGAAGAACGGCATGACACTGGGACAGATAAAGGGGGAGAGAACAGCATGACACTGGGGCAGATGGAGAGGGGAGAACGGCATGACACTGGGGCAAATGAAGGGGGAGAGAACAGCATGACACTGGGGCAGATGGAGGGGGGAGAACAGCATGACACTGGGGCAGATGAAGGGGGGAGAATGGCATGACACTGGGGCAGATGGAGGGGGGGGAGAACAGCATGACACTGGGGCAGATGAAGGGGGGAGAATGGCATGACACTGGGGCAGATGAAGGGGGGAGAATGGCATGACACTGGGGCAGATGAAGGGGGGGAGAACGGCATGACACTGGGGCAGATGGAGGGGGAGAATGGCATGACACTGGGACAGATAGAGGGGGAGAGAACAGCATGACAGTGGGGCAGATGGAGGGGGAGAACAGCATGACAATGGGGCAGATGAAGGGGGGAGAATGGCATGACACTGGGGCAGATGAAGGGGGGAGAATGGCATGACACTGCGGCAGATGAAGGGGGGAGAACGGCATGACACTGGGGCAGATGGAGGGGGAGAACGGCATGGCACTGGGACAGATGGAGGGGGGAGAACAGCATGACAATGGAGCAGATGGAGGGGGGAAAACGGCATGACACTGGGGCAGATGAAGGGTGGGAGAACAGCATGACACTGGGGCAAATGAAGGGGAGAGAACAGCATGACACTGGGGCAGATGAAGGGGGGAGAATGGCATGACACTGGGGCAGATGAAGGGGGGAGAACGGCATGACACTGGGGCAAATGAAGGGGGAGAGAACGGCATGACACTGAAGCAGATGAAGGGGGGATGGCATGACACTGGGGCAGATGAAGGGGGGGAGAATGGCACGACATTGGGGCAGATGAAGGGGGGAGAATGGCATGACACTGGGGCAGATGAAGGGGGGAGAACGGCATGACACTGGGGCAGAGACGGGGGGAAATGAAACTGTGGGCAGATAAAGGGGGAGAATGGCATGAAACTGGGGACAGAGATAGAGGGGGGGACATGAAACTAGGGGTAGATGAAGGGTGTATATGAAAATGGGGGAGAGATGGAGGGGGGACATATAATTTACGGGTGACTGTAGGAGGATTATACTGTGTGGAATCACGCGCGCCGCACGTTTTATTCCCTCTTTCTAGTCTTAAACAGTTGGGAAGTACAGGTTAGAAGTGCAAGACCCCCCAGTAAGTAGGGCCCCACCAAAGTCAATTGCCCAGGGCCCCGCAAACCCTGGATCCGCCACTGCCTATATGTTATCCTCACAGTCTGTTATATTACCATCATTTATTACAGTATATTGCGTCACATTTTCCCGAGGCGGAGTATGACAGGCTATAGTTTACAGTTCAGAGTTCCCTCTGTGCTAGTGAGCATGCAGTAACTACAGGGCTGCCAGCCCTATGCCTGACAATCAGTAAGCAAGACCGCACAGTTGTAGAGAATAGACTTGAGAGTGCGCAGACTGATGGTCTGATTTTTTATTTCTGAAAAGATTGAGAGGGTGAAACACAAGATTGGGCGGTGCCACGGCCCAAAAGGGATATTCTTTTATGTGACAGTAAAAAACATCATGGCATTCCGATGCAGGAAATGTGCAGGAGCCCAGTCCAAAAATAACAGAGGTAGAAGAATTCCAGGACTCTGTTGTGCAAAAACAGACGTAACGTTTCAGCCGCACTGGACCTTCATCAGATATCACATTACTACAGGAAGGAGATGATGGGAAGTAGAAGAACGGTTGTGTCATACAGATGTGAACCTGAAATGCATGACTGTGATGAATGTCTCTTTTCTATTGTGGGTTGTGGCGGTTTTTCCCTGTGTTGGGTCCTTTATGTCAGTTAAAGCATTGACTTTCACTTCCTTTGAAAACCTCAATTACAGCGGCTGCGCATCTACAATACTGCACAGAAGACAACGTAATATCACGAAGACGTAACAGAATAGACTCAGGAACTTGTCAGTAAGTTACACTCGTTATTGTATAATCGTGTTCATTATATGGTATCTTATCTAGTATATGCACAGACTATCTATCTCCTATCTATCTATCTCCTATCTATCTATCTATCTGTCTATCTATCTATCTATCTATCTATCTATCTATCTATCTATCTATCTCCTATCTATCTATCTATCTATCTATCTCCTATCTATCGTTCTCCTATCTATCTATCTATCTATCTATCTATCTATCTATCTATCTCCTATCTATCTATCTATCTATCTCCTATCTATCTATCTATCTATCTATCTATCTATCTCCTATCTATCTATGGTGGTGTTGTTCAGTTACTACAGTATGGAGATGTTATTCAGTTACTACAGTATGGAGGTGTTATTCGGCTACTACAGTATGGAGGTGTTATTCAGTTACTACAGTATAGAGGTATTATTCAGTTACTACTGTATGGAGGTGTTATTCAGTTACTACAGTATGGAGGTGTTATTCAGTTACTACAGTATGGAGGTGTTATTCAGTTACTGCAGTATGGAGGTGTTATTCAGTTACTACAGTATGGAGGTATTATTCAGTTATTACAGTATGGAGGTATTATTCAGTTACTACAGTATGGAGGTGTTATTCAGTTACTACAGTATGGAGATGTTATTCAGTTACTACAGTATGGAGGTGTTATTCAGTTACTACAGTATGGAGGTGTTATTCAGTTACTACAGTATGGAGGTGTTATTCAGTTACTGCAGTATGGAGGTGTTATTCAGTTACTACAGTATGGAGGTATTATTCAGTTATTACAGTATGGAGGTATTATTCAGTTACTACAGTATGGAGGTGTTATTCAGTTACTACAGTATGGAGGTGTTATTCAGTTACTACTGTATGGAGGTGTTATTCAGTTACTACAGTATGGAGGTGTTATTCAGTTACTACTGTATGGAGGTGTTATTCAGTTACTACAGTATGGAGGTGTTATTCAGTTACTACAGTATGGAGATGTTATTCAGTTACTACAGTATGGAGGTGTTATTCAGTTACTACAGTATGGAGGTATTATTCAGTTACTACAGTATGGAGGTGTTATTCAGTTACTACAGTATGGAGGTGTTATTCAGTTACTACAGTATGGAGGTATTATTCAGTTATTACAGTATGGAGGTATTATTCCGTTACTACAGTATGGAGGTGTTATTCAGTTACTACAGTATGTAGGTGTTATTCAGTTACTAACGTATGGAGGTGTTTTTCAGCTACTACAGTATGGAGGTATTATTCAGTTACTACAGTATGGAGGTATTATTCAGTTACTACAGCATGGAGGTATTACTCAGTTACTACACTATGGAGGTGTTATTCAGCTACTACAGTATGGAGGTGTTATTCAGTTACTACTGTATGGAGGTGTTATTCAGTTACTACAGTATGGAGGTATTATTCAGTTACTACAGTATGGAGGTGTTATTCAGTTACTACAGTATGGAGGTGTTATTCAGTTACTACAGTATGGAGGTATTATTCAGTTATTACAGTATGGAGGTATTATTCCGTTACTACAGTATGGAGGTGTTATTCAGTTACTACTGTATGGAGGTGTTATTCAGTTACTACAGTATGGAGGTGTTATTCAGTTACTACAGTATGGAGATGTTATTCAGTTACTACAGTATGGAGGTGTTATTCAGTTACTACAGTATGGAGGTATTATTCAGTTACTACAGTATGGAGGTGTTATTCAGTTACTACAGTATGGAGGTGTTATTCAGTTACTACAGTATGGATGTATTATTCAGTTATTACAGTATGGAGGTATTATTCTGTTACTACAGTATGGAGGTGTTATTCAGTTACTACAGTATGTAGGTGTTATTCAGTTACTAACGTATGGAGGTGTTTTTCAGCTACTACAGTATGGAGGTATTATTCAGTTACTACAGTATGGAGGTATTATTCAGTTACTACAGCATGGAGGTATTACTCAGTTACTACACTATGGAGGTGTTATTCAGCTACTACAGTATGGAGGTGTTATTCAGTTACTACAGTATGGAGGTATTATTCAGTTACTACAGTATGGAGGAGTTATTCAGTTACTACAGTATGGAGGTGTTATTCAGTTACTACAGTATGGAGGTGTTATTCAGTTACTACAGTATGGAGGTGTTATTCAGTTAATACAGTATGGAGGTATTATTCAGTTATTACAGTATGGCGGTGTTATTCAGTTACTACAGTATGGAGGTGTTATTCAGTTACTACAGTATGTAGGTGATATTCAGTTACTAACGTATGGAGGTGTTTTTCAGTTACTACAGTATGGAGGTATTATTCAGTTATTACAGTATGGAGGTATTATTCCGTTACTACAGTATGGAGGCGTTTTTCAGTTACTACAGTATGGAGGTATTATTCAGTTACTACAGTATGGAGGTATTATTCAGTTTTACAGTATGGAGGTGTTATTCAGTTACTACAGTATGGAGGTGTTATTCAGTTACTACAGTATGGAGATGTTATTCAGTTACTACAGTATGGAGGTGTTATTCAGTTACTACACTATGGAGGTGTTATTCAGTTACTGCAGTATGGAGGTATTATTCAGTTACTACAGTATGGAGATGTTATTCAGTTACTGCAGGTTGGAGGTGTTATTCAGTTGCTGCAGTATGGAAGTATTATTCAGTTACTACAGTATGGAGGTGTTATTCAGTTACTACACTATGGAGGTGTTATTCAGTTACTACAGTATGGAGGTGTTATTCAGTTACTACAGTATGGAGGTATTATTCAGTAACTACAGTATGGAGGTGTTATTCAGTTACTACAGTATGGAGGTGTTATTCAGTTACTACAGTATGGAGGTATTATTCAATTACTACAGTATGGAGGTATTATTCAGTTACAAAAGTATGGAGGTGTTATTCAGTTACTACACAATGGAGGTGTTATTCAGTTACTACAGTATGGAGGTATTACTCAGTTACTACAGTATGGAGGTGTTATTCAGTTACTACAGTATGGAGGTGTTATACAGTTACTACAGTATGGTGGTATTATTCAATTACTACATTGTGGATGTATTATTCAGTTACTACAGTATGGAGATGTTATTCAGTTACTACAGTATGGAGGTATTATTCAATTATTACAGTATGGAGGTGTTATTGAGTTACTACAGTATGAAGGTATTATTCAGTTACTACAGTATGGAGGTATTATTCAGTTACTACAGTATGGAGGTATTATTCAGTTACTACAGTATGGAGATGTTATTCAGTTACTGCAGTATGGAGATGTTATTCAGTTACTAAAGTATGGAGGTATTATTCAGTTATTACAGTATGGTGGTATTATTCAGTTACTACAGTATGGAGGTATTATTCAGTTACTACACTATGGAGGTGTTATTCAGTTACTACAGTATGGAGGTATTATTCAGTTACTACACTATGGAGGTGTTATTCACTTATTACAGTATGGTGGTGTTATTCAGTTACTATAGTATGGAGGTGTTATTCAGTTACTACAGTATGGAGATGTTATTCAGTTACTGCAGTATGGAGGTGTTATTCAGTTACTACAGTATGGAGGTGTTATTCAGTTACTACAGTATGGAGGTATTATTCAGTTACTACAGTATGGAGGTGTTATTCAGTTACTACAGTATGGAGGTGTTATTCACTTACTATAGTATGGAGGTGTTATTCACTTACTGCAGTATGGAGGTGTTATTCAGTTATTACAGTATGGAGGTATTATTCAGTTACTACAGTATGGAGGTATTATTCAGTTACTACAGTGAGGAGATATTATTCAGTTACTACAGTAAGGAGGTATTATTCAGTTACTACAGTATGGAGGTGTTATTCAGTTACTACAGTATGGAGGTATTATTCAGTTACTACAGTATGGAGGTGTTATTCAGTTACTGCAGTATGGAGGTATTATTCAGTTACTAAAGTATGGAGGTATTATTCAGTTATTACAGTATGGTGGTATTATTCAGTTACTACACTATGGAGGTGTTATTCAGTTACTACACTATGGAGGTGTTATTCAGTTACTACAGTATGGAGGTGTTATTCACTTATTACAGTATGGCGGTATTATTCAGTTACTGCAGTATGGAGGTATTATTCATTTACTACAGTATGAAGATGTTATTCAGTTACTACAGTATGGAGGTGTTATTCAGTTTTTTCAGTATGGAGGTGTTATTCAGTTACTATAGTATGGTTTTATTCAGTTACTACAGTATGGAGGTGTTATTTAGTTACTACAGTATGGAGGTGTTATTCAGTTACTACAGTATGGAGGTGTTATTCAGTTACTACACTATGGAGGTGTTATTCAGTTACTACAGCATGAAGGTATTATTCAGTTACTACAGTATGGAGGTGTTATTCAGTTACTACAGTATGGAGGTGTTATTCAGTTACTACAGTATGGAGGTGTTATTCAATTACTACAGTATGAAGGTATTATTCAGTTACAAAAGTATGGAGGTGTTATTCAGTTACTACACAATGGAGGTGTTATTCAGTTGCTACAGTATGGAGGTATTACTCAGTTACTACAGTATGGATGTGTTATTCAGTTACTACAGTATGGAGGTGTTATACAGTTACTACAGTATGGTGGTATTATTCAATTACTACAGTGTGGATGTATTATTCAGTTACTACAGTATGGAGATGTTATTCAGTTACTACAGTATGGAGATGTTATTCAGTTACTACAGTATGGAGGTGTTATTCAGTTACTACACTATGGAGGTGTTATTCAGTTACTGCAGTATGGAGGTATTATTCAGTTACTACAGTATGGAGATGTTATTCAGTTACTGCAGTATGGAGGTGTTATTCATTTGCTGCAGTATGGAGGTATTATTCAGTTACTACAGTATGGAGGTGTTATTCAGTTACTACACTATGGAGGTGTTATTCAGTTACTACAGTATGGAGGTATTATTCAGTTACTACAGCATGAAGGTATTATTCAGTTACTACAGTATGGAGGTGTTATTCAGTTACTACAGTATGGAGGTGTTATTCAGTTACTACACTATGGAGGTATTATTCAATTACTACAGTATGGAGGTATTATTCAGTTACAAACGTATGGAGGTGTTATTCAGTTACTACACAATGGAGGTGTTATTCAGTTGCTACAGTATGGAGGTATTACTCAGTTACTACAGTATGGAGGTGTTATTCAGTTACTACAGTATGGAGGTGTTATACAGTTACTACAGTATGGTGGTATTATTCAAGTATTACAGTGTGGATGTATTATTCAGTTACTACAGTATAGAGATGTTATTCAGTTACTACAGTATGGAGGTATTATTCAATTATTACAGTATGGAGGTGTTATTCAGTTACTACAGTATGGAGGTATTATTCAGTTACTACATTATGGAGGTATTATTCAGTTACTACAGTATGGAGGTATTATTCAGTTACTACAGTATGGAGATGTTATTCAGTTACTGCAGTATGGAGGTGTTATTCAGTTACTGCAGTATGGAGGTATTATTCAGTTACTAAAGTATGGAGGTATTATTCAGTTATTACAGTATGGTGGTATTATTCAGTTACTACACTATGGAGGTGTTATTCAGTTACTACACTATGGAGGTGTTATTCAGTTACTACAGTATGGAGGTGTTATTCACTTATTACAGTATGGCGGTATTATTCAGTTACTGCAGTATGGAGGTATTATTCATTTACTACAGTATGGAGATGTTATTCAGTTACTACAGTATGGAGGTGTTATTCAGTTACTACAGTATGGAGGTGTTATTCAGTTACTATAGTATGGTTTTATTCAGTTACTACACTATGGAGGTGTTATTCAGTTACTACAGTATGGAGGTGTTATTCAGTTACTACAGTATGGAGGTGTTATTTAGTTACTACAGTATGGAGGTATTATTCAGTTACTACAGTATGGAGGTTTTATTCAGTTACTACAGTATGGAGGTGTTATTCAGTTACTACACTATGGAGGTGTTATTCAGTTACTACAGCATGAAGGTATTATTCAGTTACTACAGTATGGAGGTGTTATTCAGTTACTACAGTATGGAGGTGTTATTCAGTTACTACAGTATGGAGGTGTTATTCAATTACTACAGTATGAAGGTATTATTCAGTTACAAAAGTATGGAGGTGTTATTCAGTTACTACACAATGGAGGTGTTATTCAGTTGCTACAGTATGGAGGTATTACTCAGTTACTACAGTATGGATGTGTTATTCAGTTACTACAGTATGGAGGTGTTATACAGTTACTACAGTATGGTGGTATTATTCAATTACTACAGTGTGGATGTATTATTCAGTTACTACAGTATGGAGATGTTATTCAGTTACTACAGTATGGAGATGTTATTCAGTTACTACAGTATGGAGGTGTTATTCAGTTACTACACTATGGAGGTGTTATTCAGTTACTGCAGTATGGAGGTATTATTCAGTTACTACAGAATGGAGATGTTATTCAGTTACTGCAGTATGGAGGTGTTATTCATTTGCTGCAGTATGGAGGTATTATTCAGTTACTACAGTATGGAGGTGTTATTCAGTTACTACACTATGGAGGTATTATTCAGTTACTACAGCATGAAGGTATTATTCAGTTACTACAGTATGGAGGTGTTATTCAGTTACTACAGTATGGAGGTGTTATTCAGTTACTACACTATGGAGGTATTATTCAATTACTACAGTATGGAGGTATTATTCAGTTACAAACGTATGGAGGTGTTATTCAGTTACGACACAATGGAGGTGTTATTCAGTTGCTACAGTATGGAGGTATTACTCAGTTACTACAGTATGGAGGTGTTATTCAGTTACTACAGTATGGAGGTGTTATACAGTTACTACAGTATGGTGGTATTATTCAAGTATTACAGTGTGGATGTATTATTCAGTTACTACAGTATGGAGATGTTATTCAGTTACTACAGTATGGAGGTATTATTCAATTATTACAGTATGGAGGTGTTATTCAGTTACTACAGTATGGAGGTATTATTCAGTTACTACATTATGGAGGTATTATTCAGTTACTACAGTATGGAGGTATTATTCAGTTACTACAGTATGGAGGTGTTATTCAGTTACTACAGTATGGAGGTATTATTCAGTTACTACATTATGGAGGTATTATTCAGTTACTACAGTATGGAGGTATTATTCAGTTACTACAGTATGGAGGTGTTATTCATTTACTACAGTATGGAGGTGTTATTCAGTTACTACAGTATGGAGATGTTATTCAGTTACTACAGTATGGAGGTGTTATTCAGTTACTACAGTATGGAGGTGTTATTCAGTTACTACAGTATGGAGATGTTATTCAGTTACTGCAGTATGGAGGTGTTATTCAGTTACTGCAGTATGGAGGTATTATTCAGTTACTAAAGTATGGAGGTATTATTCAGTTATTACAGTATGGTGGTATTATTCAGTTACTACACTATGGAGGTGTTATTCAGTTACTACACTATGGAGGTGTTATTCAGTTACTACAGTATGGAGGTTTTATTCACTTATTACAGTATGGCGGTATTATTCAGTTACTGCAGTATGGAGGTATTATTCATTTACTACAGTATGGAGATGTTATTCAGTTACTACTGTATGGAGGTGTTATTCAGTTACTACAGTATGGAGGTGTTATTCAGTTACTATAGTATGGTTTTATTCAGTTACTACACTATGGAGGTGTTATTCAGTTACTACAGTATGGAGGTGTTATTCAGTTACTACAGTATGGAGGTTTTATTCAGTTACTACAGTATGGAGGTGTTATTCAGTTACTACAGTATGGAGGTGTTATTCAGTTACTACACTATGGAGGTGTTATTCAGTTACTACAGTATGGAGGTGTTATTCAGTTACTAAAGTATAGAGGTATTATTCAGTTTTACAGTATGGAGGTGTTATTCAGTTACTACAGTATGGAGGTGTTATTCAGTTACTACAGTATGGAGGTGTTATTCAGTTACTACAGTATGGAGATGTTATTCAGTTACTACAGTATGGAGGTGTTATTCAGTTACTACACTATGGAGGTGTTATTCAGTTACTGCAGTATGGAGGTATTATTCAGTTACTACAGTATGGAGATGTTATTCAGTTACTGCAGTATGGAGGTGTTATTCAGTTGCTGCAGTATGGAGGTATTATTCGGTTACTACAGTATGGAGGTGTTATTCAGTTACTACACTATGGAGGTGTTATTCAGTTACTACAGTATGGAGGTATTATTCAGTTACTACAGCATGAAGGTATTATTCAGTTACTACAGTATGGAGGTGTTATTCAGTTACTACAGTATGGAGGTGTTATTCAGTTACTACACTATGGAGGTATTATTCAATTACTACAGTATGGAGGTATTATTCAGTTACAAAAGTATGGAGGTGTTATTCAGTTACTACACAATGGAGGTGTTATTCAGTTGCTACAGTATGGAGGTATTACTCAGTTACTACAGTATGGAGGTGTTATTCAGTTACTACAGTATGGAGGTGTTATACAGTTACTACAGTATGGTGGTATTATTCAAGTATTACAGTGTGGATGTATTATTCAGTTACTACAGTATGGAGATGTTATTCAGTTACTACAGTATGGAGGTATTATTCAATTATTACAGTATGGAGGTGTTATTCAGTTACTACAGTATGGAGGTATTATTCAGTTACTACATTATGGAGGTATTATTCAGTTACTACAGTATGGAGGTATTATTCAGTTACTACAGTATGGAGATGTTATTCAGTTACTGCAGTATGGAGATGTTATTCAGTTACTAAAGTATGGAGGTATTATTCAGTTATTACAGTATGGTGGTATTATTCAGTTACTACAGTATGGAGGTATTATTCAGTTACTACAGTATGGAGGTGTTATTCAGTTACTATAGTATGGAGGTGTTGTTCACTTTTTACAGTATGGTGGTATTATTCAGTTACTGCAGTATGGAGGTGTTATTCAGTTACTACAGTATGGAGGTGTTATTCAGTTACTACAGTATGGTGGTGTTATTCAGTTACTATAGTATGGAGGTGTTATTCAGTTACTACAGTATAGAGGTATTATTCAGTTACTACAGTATGGAGGTGTTATTCAGTTACTACAGTATGGAGGTGTTATTCAGTTACTATAGTATGGAGGTGTTATTCAGTTACTACAGTATGGAGGTGTTATTCAGTTATTACAGTATGGAGGTATTATTCAGTTACTACAGTATGGAGGTATTATTCATTTACTACAGTATGGAGGTATTATTCAGTTACTACAGTATGGAGATGTTATTCAGTTACTGCAGTATGGAGATGTTATTCAGTTACTAAAGTATGGTGGTATTATTCAGTTACTACAGTATGGAGGTATTATTCAGTTTCTACACTATGGAGGTTTTATTCAGTTACTACAGTATGGAGGTGTTATTCACTTATTACAGTATGGTGGTATTATTCAGTTACTGCAGTATGGAGGTGTTATTCAGTTACTACAGTATGGAGGTATTATTCAGTTACTACAGTAAGGAGGTATTATTAAGTTACTACAGTATGGAGGTGTTATTCAGTTACTACAGTATGAAGGTATTATTCAGTTACTACAGTATGGAGGTGTTATTCAGTTACTGCAGTATTGAGGTGTTATTCAGTTACTACAGTATGGAGGTGTTATTCAGTTACTACAGTATGGAGGTATTATTCAGTTACTACAGTATGGAGGTGTTATTCATTTACTACAGTATGGAGGTGTTATTCAGTTACTACAGTATGGAGGTGTTATTCACTTATTACAGTATGGTGGTATTATTCAGTTACTGCAGTATGGAGGTGTTATTCAGTTACTACAGTATGGAGGTATTATTCAGTTACTACAGTAAGGAGGTATTATTCAGATACTACAGTATGGAGGTGTTATTCAGTTACTACACAATGGAGGTGTTATTCAGTTGCTACAGTATGGAGGTATTACTCAGTTACTACAGTATGGAGGTGTTATTCAGTTACTACAGTATGGAGGTGTTATACAGTTACTACAGTATGGTGGTATTATTCAATTATTACAGTGTGGATGTATTATTCAGTTACTACAGTATGGAGATGTTATTCAGTTACTACAGTATGGAGGTATTATTCAATTATTACAGTATGGAGGTGTTATTCAGTTACTACAGTATGGAGGTATTATTCAGTTACTACAGTATGGAGATGTTATTCAGTTACTGCAGTATAGAGATGTTATTCAGTTACTAAAGTATGGAGGTATTATTCAGTTATTACAGTATGGTGGTATTATTCAGTTACTACAGTATGGAGGTATTATTCAGTTACTACAGTATGGAGGTGTTATTCAGTTACTATAGTATGGAGGTGTTATTCACTTATTACAGTATGGTGGTATTATTCAGTTACTGCAGTATGGAGGTGTTATTCAGTTACTACAGTATGGAGGTGTTATTCAGTTACTACAGTATGGTGGTGTTATTCAGTTACTATAGTATGGAGGTGTTATTCAGTTACTACAGTATGGAGGTATTATTCAGTTACTACAGTATGGAGGTGTTATTCAGTTACTACAGTATGGAGGTATTATTCAGTTACTACAGTATGGAGATGTTATTCAGTTACTGCAGTATGGAGGTATTATTCAGTTACTACTGTATGGAGGTATTATTCAGTTACTACAGTATGGAGATGTTATTCAGTTACTGCAGTATGGAGGTATTATTCAGTTACTAAAGTATGGAGGTATTATTCAGTTATTACAGTATGGTGGTATTATTCAGTTACTACAGTATGGAGTTATTATTCAGTTTCTACACTATGGAGGTGTTATTCAGTTACTACAGTATGGAGGTGTTATTCACTTATTACAGTATGGTGGTATTATTCAGTTACTGCAGTATGGAGGTGTTATTCAGTTACTACAGTATGGAGGTATTATTCAGTTACTACAGTAAGGAGGTATTATTAAGTTACTACAGTATGGAGGTGTTATTCAGTTACTACAGTATGGAGGTATTATTCAGTTACTACAGTATGGAGGTGTTATTCAGTTACTGCAGTATTGAGGTGTTATTCAGTTACTACAGTATGGAGGTATTATTCAGTTACTACAGTATGAAGGTGTTATTCAGTTACTACAGTATGGAGGTGTTATTCAGTTACTACAGTATGGAGGTATTATTCAGTTACTACAGTATGGAGGTGTTATTCAGTTACTACAGTATGGAGGTGTTATTCACTTATTACAGTATGGTGGTATTATTCAGTTACTGCAGTATGGAGGTGTTATTCAGTTACTACAGTAAGGAGGTGTTATTCAGTTACTACAGTATGGAGGTATTATTCAGTTACTACAGTATGGAGGTATTATTCAGTTACTACAGTAAGGAGGTATTATTCAGTTACTACAGTATGGAGGTGTTATTCAGTTACTGCAGTATGGAGGTATTATTCAGTTACTAAAGTATGGAGGTATTATTCAGTTATTACAGTATGGTGGTATTATTCAGTTACTACACTATGGAGGTGTTATTCAGTTACTACACTATGGAGGTGTTATTCAGTTACTACAGTATGGAGGTGTTATTCACTTATTACAGTATGGCGGTATTATTCAGTTACTGCAGTATGGAGGTATTATTCATTTACTACAGTATGGAGATGTTATTCAGTTACTACAGTATGGAGGTGTTATTCAGTTACTACAGTATGGAGGTGTTATTCAGTTACTACAGTATGGAGGTGTTATTCAGTTACTACAGTATGGAGGTGTTATTCAGTTACTACAGTATGGAGGTGTTATTCAGTTACTACAGTATGGAGGTGTTATTCAGTTACTACAGTATGGAGGTGTTATTCAGTTACTACAGTATGGAGGTGTTATTCAGTTACTACAGTACGGAGGTAATATTCAGTTACTACAGTATGGAGGTGTTATTCAGTTACTACAGTACGGAGGTGTTATTCAGTTACTACAGTATGGAGGTATTATTCAGTTACTACAGTATGGAGGTGTTATTCCGTTACTACAGTATGGAGGTATTATTCAGTTACTACAGTATGGAGGTGTTATTCCGTTACTACAGTATGGAGGTGTTATTCAGTTACTACAGTATGGAGGTATTATTCAGTTACTACGGTATGGAGGTGTTATTCAGTTTCTACAGTATGGAGGTGTTATTCAGTTACTACAGTATGGAGGTGTTATTCAGTTACTACAGTGTTCAGGTGTAGTCAGATGTAGTGCATATGGCAACAGGAGCTGTAAATACTGCCGTGCTCCTGGCGATGGTCCCTACACCTCTTTTACTGGTTTGGGAGTCTTTCTAGACCTAACAGATCTCTTTATATAATGTAATGTCTTATTATTTCTTGATTTTGCAGTAACAAGATGAAAGTAACTGCACCCACAGTAACAGTGACAACGCTCCTCCTAAGCTTTGTAATAGGTACAGGTAAGTACGCTGAGAGATTATTAAGACAAAAGTTGGAATGGCTACTCTTAGTGTCAGGAGGCTGCTGCAACAGCAGACAAGTCCCATTGCTAACAATTGTTGTATATCTACACGGATCCACAAGAATTGTCTCTGGTGATAGTAATGTAAATGTCAGCGCTAACTGTGGTCATTATGGGACGTGGACTATCAGTTCTCCGAAAATTTCCATTGCTGCATTTTAGTTCTATCAGCACCAACATTGTTATTAAAGGGGCTCTATCACTGGGAAAAGTCATTTTTATCTAATCACATGCTTGCATAGGCTTTAGAAAGTCTATTCCACACCTAGCTATAGTATGTAGATTGCCTCAGTGGTTTCTGAATAAGTCCGTTTTTATTCATATGCTAATGAGCTTCCAGCCAGCTCAGTAAGTTCCCAGCAGCCTCCTCTCTTCTATTATCTTCTATGTGTGTGAAGCAAACAGGAAGCGGAGTCATCATCATCAGCAGCAGCAGTCTCCCATAGAAAACAATAGGAGAGGTGTGCACGATCTATCGTGCACCAGTCTAATTAGCATATGAATAAAAACGGACTTATTCAGAAACCACTGAGGCAATCTACATACTATAGGTAAGTGTGGAATAGACTTTCTAAAGGCTATGCAAAGATGTGATTAGTTAAAAATGACTTTTCCTAGGGATAGAGCCCCTTTAAAGGGGTTTTCCAGGTTTCTAGTTTATGACCTTTCCTTTAGGATAGGTCATCAGTTGATGTTTGGTGGGGTCTGATACTCTGGACCGCCAACAATCAGATGTTTGGATGAGCAGTGCGGTCCTTCCACAGATCACCAAGGACAACGACGTACATTGTATAGTTTCTGTGCTTAGAATCACTTGATCGGGACTGAGTTGGAACAGGCCATAGGATCAATAAACGTAACATCACATGGCCTGTGAAATGGAAGTAGCACTGAAAATCACCGCTACCACTTCAAATACGTGAGCCACAGGGGTTCTGGGCTATGGTGGTCTTCAGGTGATATAGTCCTATAGGTCATCAATTAAATATAAACAAATCCACATTTGGTTTTGTGTCCATAACCATCCATACTGTAAGAATAGAACATTATGTATCCTGCACAGTGAGCTCTGATGATAAGTATATACTGTCTGCACTACGTGTACAAGATGGCGACACATGGGCAGTCATTTCTTGGCTTTCCACCCCTTCAGGCTCCATCAGGATGAGTTTCCTCCAGAGTTTTGTCTTATCTGCTGATTACAGTTTAACCCTTTGGGGCTCACTGATGGTTGAAGACATTGAAACCCATTCCATCTACAATGATACTCGCATGTTTACGCCCAAGCAAAGTTGGTCAAAAGCAAACCTGAGTGAGACGGACTGGATGTTCTACAACATGTTCCTGAGAACTTACCTCCATGACTTCGTGATGCATCTTTATTCTTTCGCTAAGGGACTTGGAATTAAAGGTAAGTCATATGTAGTGAGTAAGAATGGAGACAGATAGGACAATGTAGATTGAGATTTAGTCCTCATACCGCTCTGTACAATTTAGGGATTGATCGGAGCTTTGTGTGGCTCCATCTATGGTCCCATACTCTACGTCCTATATCTAATATATTATATAAAGGTATGCTATATATAGACCAAGAATGGTATGATGAAGGAGAAGCGTCCAGAAAATGGGATCCTTCAGATGTAAAGATCTCATCACTGAAACAAGCGATAGAAATAAAAGCAGTGACTCCTTCCTTTTACGTGGCCATTGACTTACATCTGCTATAAAGTAGAACAATGGCACAGCGTAGTCTAGATCTCCATCTGTATCTTGATTTCTCCATATCTATAACTGTGAATTTACTATTTCCAGCTCCTGCAATGCTTCAATGTCAAGCCGGAGGTGTCGCCTATGTGGACGATCTTGAAAGATACTATTACAGGTTGGCCATCAATGGAGAAGATACGGTTTCCTTAAACCTCACAGAAGGTGTTTGGGTGGCAGGACACAGCCCTTATTCCCAGGCTATCAAGGCTATCCTAGATAAAGACACGGTCACCAAACGGTCTATCTATAATGACTTGACAAATTTTGGGCAAAAATTGGCCCGAGCACTTTCAGTGGCAGGAAAGGAAGCAATATCAAAGAAAAGTAAGTCCTTCTTACGTGGTCATCACAAGGTTTACTTACATCCTCGCGTCTTCTTCTCTCAGGTGGAGTAATGTTTCTTCCATAGAATGTAGTTCTTGGAGATTTTGATGGCAACCTCCATGGCCTCTATTTGGTAGCCAAAAATGTGAGCCAAAAGCAAGATGGGAAATGTCCATTAATGTTTTTCTGGTTTGCAAATAATCAGGTCTCATAGAAATAATATCAATAGGTTGATCCAAAGTGTGCAGAATATCCACAAAAAAATAAAGGGAACACTTAAGCGACACAATGCAACTCCCAGCAACACTGATTGACAATCACTGTCACCTGCTGTTGTGCAAATGGAATAGACAACAGATGGAAATTATTGGCAATTATCGAGACACACACAATAAAGGAGGATTCTGCAGGTGGGGACCACAGACCATGTCTCAGCACCAATGCTTTCTGGCTGATGCTTTGGTCACTTTTGAATGTTGGTTGGGCTTTCATACTCGTGGTAGCATTAGACAGACTCTATAACCCACACAAGTGGCTCAAGTAGTGCAGCTCATCCAAGATGGCACATCAATTCAAGTTGTGGCAAGAAGGTTTGCTGTGTCTTTCAGCATAGTGTCCAGAGGCTGGGGGCACTACCAGGAGACAGGCCAGAACACCAGGAGAGGTGGAGGGGGCCGTAGGAGGGCAACAACCCAGCAGCAGGACCTCTACCTCCGATTTGTGCAAGGAGGAACAGGAGGAGCACTGCCAGAGCCCTGCAAAATATCCTCCAGCAGGCCACAAATGTGCATGTGTCTGCACAAACAGTTAGAAACCGACTCCATGAGGATGGTATGAGGGCCCGACATCTAGTTAGAGGACATTGTGCCATAGAAGAGTTAAGTATACAGGACTGGAGAGGTCTGCAATTATTCCAGGGTAACCATGTTGAGTAAAGGGCTGTAAGGGTATTATTATTGCTGTGTCATTCCTCCATTTACATCAAAGGGGTCATTCCATTTTAACAAAAAATCGCATATGTAGAGCATAGGGGACAACTTGCCGATTGGTGGAGTCCGACCATGCAGACACCAATTGATCAGAAGAACGGGGGAGCTTTGTGCCCATTCAGAATGAAACAATGATTGGGCAGTGCATGCACAGCTCCATCCCTTCAATGAGAGTAACAGATAGGCGAAGTATAACGCTCAACTGTCCATGTAAATTAATAGAATGCTGCGGACTGTCAACCATCGCTCCCTTTAGAATTTGGGTCAAAACTCCCCCACTGTCCAGATCGGTGAAAGTCTGAGTGGTTGGAACCTCACTAATCTGCAAGTTATCTCAGTTAGATAACTTGCTAAGATGGTAAAAACCCTTTAGGCTAAAGCCCCACATTGCAAAAAAGTTGCTTTTTTTTGTTGTAGATTTTGCTGTGTTTTCTTTGAGCCAAAGTCAAGAATGGCTACAGAAGGAATGGGGAATCTATAGGAAACTCTTATACTTTCCCTCCTGTTCAATCCACTCCTGGCTTTGGTTTAAAAAGCCCCAGAAAAATCTGCAACAAAAAAGCTGATTCTCCACAACGTGGGGCTTTAGCCTTACTGAGTTTAGGTTCTCTACCTGTGTGGAAGTCATGGAGGACTTATTAGTGATGTCTTCTATAACAGGTAAACCAGAAGTCTACTTCATCATGAAGTCATCGAAGCCTGAGCTTGTGTGTCTAGCAACTGGTTTCTATCCCGGGTCAATCAATATAACTTTATGGAAGGACAAAGAGAACATGATGGACAATGTGATGGTCTCCGAGACTCTCCCTAATGGTGACGGAACCTACCAGGAAAGAGCAATAGTGACAAGAGGTTGGGAAGAACAGACAACCGTCTACTGTAAGGTGGAACACATCAGTCTGGAGGAACCACTGGTGAGACAAATAAGTAAGTGATGGATGGACTGATGGTCTGGCAGGACTGGGAACTTTTGAAATGGAAAATATATATATATATATATATACATACTAGCTGGTACCCACGACTTCATCTGCGGTGATTGTAGAAGTGGGTAAATACAGGCGCAGGTAAGGTTTTAGTAGTGTGTAAACGGCGGTTTGGGACTTTTCAGTATTTTTGCGGCTACGGCGTTAAGCGTCCAGATAAAATATTTGTATAGATTTGTAGAGCGGGTGATTTCGGACATAGGGATACCTAACTTGTATGTGTTTCACAGAATTTAAAGGGGTATTCCCACGTCGCATACTCACCAGTCTTCACTGCTGTAAAATCTTCTTTCTTCCTGGTTTCTTGCATCATTTGGTGGGCAGGGTTTCAAATGCAACCTGCCATTTAGCTCCACCCCAAATTACTGTGTTTCTCCGCCCACCCATATTGGACTATGAAGTACAGGCAGCAGAAACTCCATTCTGTGTTACATACAGACACTGCCTGTCTCTGCCATAATGAACACAACTGAATTAGCTAGCCTGATAACTGGGAGAACAGAAGAAATGAAGGCAGCTCCTCTCCCCTATCTGATAGCAGGACCTAGGTCACATGGTGTAGACACAGGAATAGCTAGATACACAGGCTCGCTCCTGTGCATTTAGCCCCTCCCCCCTCCCCCCTGAGAGCAGCAGATACATCACTTGACTTTTGAGCAGCTAGGTCAGGGCTGTGGCCACAATGAAATGAATAAAGTAAGATAGTAGACAAACAAAGCAGTTTTGCTGAAGCAATGTATTTAGGAAAAGTCTTCCATCCACATTAACAAGCAGTATAGAGAGGATCCTTGTGATGGGACAACCCCTTTAAGTACTTTTATATGTGTTCTAGGGAAAGGGGGGGGGGGTGATTTAGAGGTAGCCTCCTGGAGTATAGTTAAGGTGAGGGGCAAAGTGGTAAAGTATATGTATATGTGATTGTGTGGGGTTAGGGGCGAGGCTGTAGAGGGGAATGTGAATTTTGTGGTTTGCTATGGTCCAAAGTGTGTGAGATTGCAGAGATAGTGATGTGAGTTTGGGTTTGGTGGGGGTCCTGGGGAAAACGTATCTGCGTTATTGTGACGAAAAGTAGCCTATTGCTCAATCCTGTGTAGTAACTATGTTTGTGGAAACTTTCAGCCAAATCGGTGGAGCGGGTTTGCGTGACTGAGGAACAAACATCCAAGCCCACAAACCCACAAACTTTCACCTTTATAATATTAATAGGATATAAAAATAGGAAGTGAGACAATGCTGCGGGGCTGGTGCTTGTACGTCCTCTTCTTGTACAGGTTCCAAACTGATGAAATGCAAAAAAATACAGGATTTTCTAAAAAGTAAAAAAAGGTTTCATGTGTATATATATAAAAAAAAAAATCTGAGTATTTCTTATAGAAGTGATGGTCTAGTCTTCACAACCCTTGGCTATTTGCCATTTGTTCTGGTTTAGAACCCCCAAGATGTGAACCATAGAAGAGAGCGGGTGACAAACCCTGGAATGAGTCCATTCACATTGTACAAGATTTCCACCCAACATGTAGAAATGTTCATAGTCTGATAACATTAAAATGGATTCCTTTGGTATTTTGGTGGCTGACAATACTAAAAAGCGGAAACGCAGCCTTCTGACTCCAAAAGGAAACCAATATGGTTGCACTTCTTGAAGACATATATTGCAAAGAACAAAGTAGTCAGCGGCACTACTGCGGCAACGCTTGTATTCACAATCTTGTGTCAGTATTGGCAAAAATTCCCGGCTGTAACAGCCAAAAAACCATGGAATAAATTAAATCCCAGGCTGGTGCTCACTGTGAAAAAACCTAGACAGGCAGTGACATATCGATGTGAAATGTAGAAAACAGGGCACTCACCCGCCACGGGATACATAAAACATTCGTTTTTATTTCATCCTCTTAAAAAAAGTCAAACCTTGACCATCGGGGTACAGAAGACGGAATGATGCAAAGAAACAAACAGCGACGATCGTTTCGTGCTTAGTGCACCTCGTCAGGCTTCTTTTTTTAAGAGGATGAAATAAAAACGAATGTTTTATGTATCCCGTGGCGGGTGAGTGCCCTGTTTTCTACATTTCACATCGACTTCTTGAAGACACTTGTGAAATAATTTCGCAGAAGGAATAGAAAAATCGCATTATCTCTAGGTTCGCACTAGCATTCAGTCCCAGATTATGGAAACCTAATCCATATAAAAAGCAATTACCTGTGGAAACCCGCAGACCCCATAGACTATAATGGAGTCCAGGTTCCTTCCAAAAAATGTGTCCTGCTTGAAGGACTTTTTCTCCATGTTTTTCCAAGTGTAATGGGGGACTGAACCCCCAATGGAGACCAAGCACTCGTGTGAACCCAGCCTAGCTCTGTAAATATCCCTCTGTCACATCAGTAAGGGTCCGGACACTTTGACTATTTAATGGACACAAAATATTGACAATCACAAAGTATTGACGCCTGGAAATCTCCCACCTTTATTTCCTTCATTTGCAGATGTGAAGCACAAGGCGGTAACTTGGATTGTTATTGGCTCCATACTGGGCGTTGTTATCTGTGTGATGGGACTGATATGGTTTGTGAAGACGAAGAGGCCCAGGTAAGAGAACCTATGTAACGGCAGCGCTGATGGACTCTATACCTTCCAATTAGCCAAATCTGTAATACCCCTGCTGCCCCATAACAAAGCGAACCCAATTCTGATCCCTTCTTCCATGTACCCCATGTTTATAAAGCAGCCATATGTTAGAATAGCTTCAGTGTCCAGTAACCCCGACCCCAATATATTACATAGACAATAGACCTTTAACCACTGCATGACCAGGACATTTTCCCTTGCTCATGACCAGACGGTGTTCAAATACTTTTTGCATTTCTTCAAGTAGGACCATTTTTATTTTTTGTTTTTATTTTTTTTTTTAATTCTTGGAGAATGTAAGCGAAAATAAGATAGAAAATATATGTCTGTTTTCAACTTTTCCTTTCTTTTTTATAGCACAAAATCATATTAAAAAATAATTACTACTAATAATTAATTTTTTTTTATTCAATTGCAGTAATTTTTATATAGGTGACACATAGTTTTGTACCTATGATTTAGATTTGGTAGCGAGGTAATTTTTTATTTATTTATTTTTTTTATGTATGTATTTTTTACCTATTGTGTGCCCTATAAAGTGGTGGGGCATTTTAACATAACTTTTTTCTGATTTCCTCTGTAATCGGGCTGATCTATTAGCGGAGGATTGTAGCTTCCTAACCTGAAGTGCACGGCTGGTATTTGCCTTCTAGGACCCAACAGCTCCTGCAGTTCCCAATACTGCCATATATCACATGAGCGTTGGGCCAGGGGAAAATCTGCGTCATTTAGCACCATGTATACAGCTATCAGCAAGGCAGTGACAGTAAATACACCATCTTCACCGTCTCTCTTGATGTCCGGCTGTTGTACCTGCCAGTTTCATGTTCCTGCAGCTGCACAATCTCATGCAACTGCTTAACTCTGCAAGAACATGCAGGTACATCCTTGCAGAAGTAATTGTTCCCCAGACATATCTAGTCTAAAAGGAATCGGCATCTGTTTATAATGGAGGAGTGATTGTACTTCCTTATTCCCGATCCCATTTGTTGCAGATATGAAGCCAAATAATAAGTTCGGAGCTTAGGTGCGTCAGTCCCAAAAACTTGTCTTTAGTAAATACAATAGGGCAGAGTTTCTCTTCTGTGGTGGGTTCAATGGATGGTGAGAACAAAAATGCCACAATATAAGTGATTGTAAGAAAAGACAAGAAACAATCAAATCAAACAAGTAGAAAAGATATAAAGCCACTAAGACATTCTAGGAAAGCCGAAATCTCATTGTTTCATCTTTCTGCTCCATGTTGTTTAACAGGACGTACACATCAATAGCCAGGAGGAGCATGGAGAGAATCACAAGGAACTTGGCAGACAATGTGTCAATTTGAAGACGACGCCTGGACTTTGCTGCAGCCCAATAATGTTTAACCTCTTACTGACAAATAACAATGGCTATAGATAGGATACAACAGGGCTAGGGAACGTACGGCTCTCCAGCTGTTGCAAAACTACAACTCCCAGCATGCAAACTTACTCTGCTGTTCTTGGAAGTGAATGGAGTATGTTGGGAGTTGTAGTTTCACAGCAGCTGGAGAGCCGAAGGTCCCCTACCCCTGGGATACAATGTGTGCAGCATCCCAGAGTGAGCTGATAAACCTTCCTGTGTTTGTCATTGGTACCTGCAGGTTGTCTTGTTTGTCTTGTTTTTTATAAGTCTATGGTAAATTCAATATGTCTACCATTTCTCTGTGTATTTACACTTTCCTACCATTTGATAAATTCTGTACTACCTCATGACCAATCACAGGGTTGAAGAAATGGTTTATATTCTCCTGTAGCTGTTTCAAAGTTAGTCCAGTGTCAAGAGTCCAGGTCTAGGTCTAGGTTATCCAGCTGCAGAGAGCAGTATTCAGAGCCCAGCAGCCATCTTGCATACGCCTTCTGAGTGGAACAGTAAGATAACTCATCCTAGAAACTAGAGAATCAAGCCATCTTATTCCAGGGACATCCAGACAGTCTCAGAGTTAGTGAGAGAACTTTTGGTGTCACCGAGCGACATCTTTGTCCGTGCCATTAGGAGCTACAGAGGTACCCGACAGGAGTATAGAATACGGGCCTACCTTCCAGCTACCCGGGTTTCCCTATCAGGACTCATAGCCCCGCTACGTCCCTATCGGCTGAGTTAGGGAATGGTACCAGAGGAGGAGAGGAGAATAGTACGACTAGTACTGCAGAGTCTAGTATTACCCCTGCCGAGTCTCTTACGTCTACATTGTCTATTGAACGGTATGCTGTAATCCATCTTGCAAGGCTGCTGGTGAATCTGTGGGCGCCGTTGAATAAAGAGTTATTTGGTTTACCCTACGACACTGGACTCCTGAGTCATTGCCTGCATCACCATGCCACCTCCTGTACAACACCACACCAGCTCAGTACTGAGAGGTCCCCTCTCCAACAAGGAGCGCCCCGGGGGAAAACAAGGACACTACCAACACATCCAACAGGTAGAGCTGCAGGACTCCCTTATCTGTGCACAGCCCTGGGGAGGGATTGGAGTGTGTGAGCAGTGGATCAGGCCTAGCAGGCGGCACAGTCCGTGTCATCTTCACGCTCGCTCTCTGATTCCCTGCACGGGGTTGCTGCATGTAGGCTATATGGATTGGATGTAGCTTGTAAGGGTTTGGGTGGTGACGGTGTGTAGATTTATGGGTGTGATAAGTTGTATCCTGAGACAGTGCAAACACCAGAACTCAGCCGAGAGAAAGTCCTAGAGAGGGGACTTTTACTTTTTTTTTTAATTAATAATAATTTTGAAGTTTAGATGTGTCGATCCCAAAAACTTGGGAGCTGCTCTTTTGTGGTGGGTTCAATGGATAGTGAGAACAAAAATGCCACAATTTAAAGGGATTCTACCATTAAAATCAATTTTCTTTTTTCTCGTTGACACGTCGGAATGGCCTTAAGAAAGCCTCTTCTTCTCCTACCTTTAGATGTCTTCTCTGCACTGCCGTTCAGTTTAAATCCCGGTTTTCGTCGGTATGCAAATGAGTTCTCTTGCAGCACTGGGGGCGGTCCTCAGCGCTCAAACAGCACGGGGAACGCCCCCAATGCTGCGAGAGAACTCTCCAGCGCCGCCTCCATCTTCTTCAGGAACGGCCTCTTCACGCGTCTTCTTCCGGTGCTGACGGTCAGACTTGTAGATTTATGGATGTGATAAGTCGATGTATCCTGAGACAGTGGAAAGATTGAGGCAGCTCACCCAATGTGGATATATCTCTCCAGGAGGTTGGCGGTCCGGCATATAGTAACGGTGTGCGGGCTGCTTGAAGGACTACAAGTAACAGCACACATAGGAAGATTCTCATTGGTCCAGCAATATTTAGGTTTAAATCCAATATTTTTTATTTCACATATTTGTTACATTTTATCAGTACGTGACGGCCGACATGTTTCCCGCGTCCATATTGCTCTTTCTTATGAGTAAGTAAAGAAAAGAACACTTTGCACCAGTGACAGTTTAAGTAGACCTCTACCTGCATCCAGAGCTTGCACCCCACCCTGTATGATGCCACCTTGGCTGCCCCCATGACATGTGGCGTGGACACAGTGTATGGAGCCTAATGTCGCCAGTCACAGGATGAGGTGCTACATGAATATACCCAGAGCCATGTGTCTGGGGTTCTAACTCAATATTATAGATTATAGGGACCCTCTAGTTGGCCCCAACCACACGAAGTGGTCCCAGTAGGTGGCGCTGCCTCAGGTCCGGGTGTGTTAGCTGTGTAGTCTGGCCAAGCACTAACCCACCTAGTTGTACAAGGACACATGGGGCGGCAACTAATTCTAACAGGAGGGCTCGTGGAAACAGGTGTTTAAGAAAAGAGCCCACAAGGGGTTAATCCCACAACGGTTTTCGAAATCGCAGCATGTCCACTGCGCATATTTTTCCACAATGTGTGGATGGGATTCGCTAGTATCCTTCGCAGGAACTGTGTACCGCCGCTTTCTGCCACTGTAGGGTCACTGTATAGTGATAATATCGGTATATGTAAGTCAGGAGCCCACTTGGACATGTTCGCCCCCTCTGTGCCCAACCCCTACCTACGCCTCTGGTCACACCTATTATTCATGAGATTTAGATTTGTCATTTTTGTTAATAATAATAATAAAAAACCTATTAACCCTTCGATTTCTGAAAGCATTCCTACTTTTGCACAGCACTGTATAATGAAGCACAGAGATTAGATGATATAATACTGCCATCTCCTGTACATATAGAGCGCTGCAATACTGGACATTTACATTATTGTCTCAGTGTATCTGCAGTCTATACGTATCCTATGTGTTATCCTCACAGTCTGTTATATTACCATCATTTATTACAGGATATTGCGTCACATTTTCCAGACAACTCAGGATCAGACTATGGTGAGATGATTCTGGGGGCATAACCATCCAAGAACCCCTAGGACATAGACCATAGTAATAATGTGGTACATAATTGTAAAGGATTAAGGAGGCGATGTTCATGTTAAATTGAACTAATAGAGAACACTGGGAACGAGCCAGGTATAAAATAAGTAGTGGCCATAATGTAGGATGACACTAAGGGACTGATAGTGTCATATAGATCAATATGGGACTGAAGGTTCCTGCTCTTAATAAAATGAATATGAGGGAGAATTACATGTATAACAATGGCAAACACTGGACTCGCAATGGAAGTCTATAAATGGGAGTATTTATTTATAAGGTATCAATAACAATCCACCTATTTGCATATATTCTCAAGAGCCTCATTCCCTCCTGGACCACTGGACCTTCATCAGATATCACATTACTACAGGAAGGAGATGATGGGAAGTAGAAGAACGGTTGTGTCATACAGATGTCAACCTGAAATGCGTGACTGCGATGAATGTCTCTTCTCTATTGTGGGTTGTGGCGGTTTTTCTCTGTGTTGGGTCCTTTATGTTACTTATAGCATTGACTTTCACTTCCTTTGAAAACCTCAATTAAAGCGGCTGCGCAAATCTACAATACTGCACAGAAGACAACGTAATATCACGAAGACGTAACAGAATAGACTCAGGAACTTGTCAGTAAGTTACACTCGTTATTGTATAATCGTGTTCATTATATGGTATCTTATCTAGTATATGCACAGACTATCTATCTCCTATCTATCTATCTATCTATCTATCTATCTATCTATCTATCTCCTATCTATCTATCTATCTCCTATCTATCTATCTATCTATCTATCTATCTATCTATCTATCTCCTATCTATCATCTATCTATCTATCGCCTATCTATCTATCTATCTATCTATCTATCTATCTCCTATCTATCTATCTATCTATCTATCTATCTATCTATCTATCTCCTATCTATCATCTATCTATCTATCTCCTATCTATCTATCTATCTATCTATCTATCTATCTATCTATCTATCTCCTATCTATCTATCTATCTATCTATCTATCTATCTATCTGTCTGTCTGTCTATCTATCTATCTATCTATCTATCTATCTATCTCCTATCTATCATCTATCTATCTATCTCCTATCTATCTATCTATCTATCTATCTATCTATCTATCTATCTATCTATCTGTCTATCTATCTATCTCCTATCTATCTATCTATCTATCTCCTATCTATCTCCTATCTATCTATCTATCTATCTATCTATCTATCTATCTATCTATCTCCTATCTATCTATCTATCTATCTATCTATCTATCTATCTCCTATCTATCTATCTACTATCTATCTATCTATCTTCTATCTATCTATCTATCTATCTATCTATCTCCTATCTATCTATATATATATCTCCTATCTATCTATCTATCTATCTATCTATCTATCTATCTATCTATCTATCATCTATCTATCTATCTATCTATCTCCTATCTATCTATCTATCTATCTATCTCCTATCTATCTATCTATCTATCTATCTATCTATCTATCTATCTATCTCCTATCTATCTATCTATCTATCTATCTATCTATCTCCTATCTATCTATCTATCTATCTCCTATCTATCTATCTATCTATCTATCTATCTCCTATCTATCTATCTATCTATCTCCTATCTATCTATCTATCTATCTATCTCCTATCTATCTATCTATCTATCTATCTATCTATCTATCTATCTATCATCTATCTATCTATCTATCTATCTATCTATCTATCTATCTCCTATCTATCTATATATATCTCCTATCTATCTATCTATCTATCTATCTATCTATCTATCTATCTATCTATCTATCTATCATCTATCTATCTATCTATCTATCTATCTATCTATCTATCTCCTATCTATCTATCTATCTATCTATCTATCTCCTATCTATCTATCTATCTATCTATCTATCTCCTATCTATCTATCTATCTATCTATCTATCTATCTATCTATCTATCTATCTCCTATCTATCTATCTATCTATCTATCTCCTATCTATCTATCTATCTATCTATCTATCTATCTCCTATCTATCTATCTATCTATCTATCTATCTCCTATCTATCTCCTATCTATCTATCTATCTATCTATCTATCTATCTATCTATCTATCTATCATCTATCTATTATTTATCCACAAATGTGTGTAAATGCAGGTAACATATCTGCAGAAAGATGTGATCTCTCCTTAGGGAGTGACATTATCCCCATAACCTGGTCTAGAAGTCTGTCACCTCTGCCAAGTCAGTTTTCCCTACGCTTTGCTGAAGAGATCCAACCAGAATGAAACAGCACTGTCCATAGCTGGGATACTGACTTGGCAAAATCCTTCATCATTGCAGCAAAGGCTTGTTGGAAAGCTGAGCATGATGTTCAAGGAATCTACCCCTAGAGGGCAGCAAACAGAGGAACTGTTTCACTATTTACACCGTGGGAAACAGATTTGCATATCTTTACTATAATCCCCCCAGTGGATCTAAAAGGGCTTTTTGTAAGACTCCACACACCTGAAGGTGGTCTCTCCTTAGGGAGTGACATTATCCCCATAATCTACACTATGGAGGTGTTATTCAGTTACTACAGTATTCAGTATAAAAAACAAAAAAAACTTTGCAAGTCTTCAGTAGGTGATACCTTTTTTAATGGCTATCTCATAATGATGACATAGGTACGTATGACCATCCTAGCTACGTAGGGCGGTCAATTGGTTTCCGATACAGCAATGTCTCAATTTTGTTGTCCTGTATCTTGATGACTGCATCCAGGAAGTTTATGTCCTATGCTACAGACAGCCACCAAACCTCAGGAATATGATTATTAGCAGCTCTCTGTCACCTCCAACTAACAAAGGAACATTTCCATGTGGACAGAAGAGGTGCAAAACCTGCCCGCACATACTGACCACTGACAGGATAGAGATACCAAACTCTAACAGGGAATATAAAATCCCAGGTACGTTCACCTGTAACACACCTAATGTAGTGTATTTGATCATTTGCACCAAATGTTCCACTGAAAATCTGTATGTTGGAGAGACTGGTCAGAAACTCAGAATGAGAATTAATTCACATCGCCATACAATCAAACAACAGAGAACTGATCTTCCCGTGCCAAATCATTTTTGCCAGGAACACCACAGCATCATCAATGACATGAAAATCTTGATCTTAAAAGGGAACTTTAAATCAAGGAAACAGCGACTGATTTATGAGTACAAGGCCATGACCCTATTCCAGACGTTGGACAATGGGATGAACATCTCACGTGGGTTAATGTCTTTTTATACACATCATTAAGACAGCCATTAAGATAAGAACTGGGGGATCTGGCAATTGATTGTTTGTTGTTATAAGTATATAGTAATAAGCCTCTTCCCCCCTCCCTCCTGTAATTCTAGCCCTGTGTCCAGTTATAAATATGCAGCCTCTACAGAGTGTTTTTTAGTTATATCTGAAGAAGAAGCTCAGAGGAAAGCTTCGAAACGTCATATTCTGTCATCATTATGAGTTAGCCATTAAAAAAGGTATCACCTACTGAAGACTTGCAAAGTTTTTTTTTTTTTTTATATTTTATAACCACTGGCTAACACGGTACCAAAACAAACATTTTCCTTTTACAGTATTCAGGTGTATTCAGTTACTACAGTTTGGAGGTGTTATTCAGTTACTAAAGTATGGAGGTGTTATTCAGTTACTACAGTATGGAGGTGTTATTCAGTTACTACAGTATGGAGGTGTTATTCAGTTACTACCGTATGGAGGTGTTATTCAGTTACTACAGTATGGTGGTGTTATTCAGTTACTACAGTATGGAGGTGTTATTCAGTTACTAAAGTATGGAGGTGTTATTCAGTTACTACAGTATGGAGGTGTTATTCAGTTACTACAGTATGGAGGTGTTATTCAGTTACTACAGTATGGAGGTGTTATTCAGTTACTACAGTATGGTGGTGTTATTCAGTTACTACAGTATGGAGGTATTATTCAGTGACTACAGTATGGAGGTGTTATTCAGTTACTACAGTATGGAGGTGATATTCAGTGACTACAGTATGGAGGTGATATTCAGTTACTACAGTATGGAGGTATTATTCAGTGACTACAGTATGGTGGTGTTATTTAGTTACTACAGTATGGAGGTGTTATTCAGTTTCTACAGTATGGAGGTGTTATTCAGTAAGTACAGTATGGAGGTGTTATTCAGTTACTACAGTATGGAGGTGTTATTCAGTTTCTACAGTATGGAGGTGTTATTCAGTTACTACAGTATGGAGGTGTTATTCAGTTTCTACAGTATGGAGGTGTTATTCAGTTACTACAGTATGGAGGTGTTATTCACTTACTACAGTATGGAGGTGATATTCAGTTACTACAGTATGGAGGTGTTATTCAGTGACTACAGTATGGAGGTGTTATTCAGTTTGGAGGTATTATTCAGTTATTACAGTATGGAGGTGTTATTCAGTTACTACAGTATGGAGGTATTATTCAGTTACTACAGTATGGAGGTGTTATTCAGTTACTACAGTATGGAGGTATTATTCAGTTATTACAGTATGGAGGTGTTATTCAGTTATTACAGTATGGAGGTGTTATTCAGTTACTACAGTATGGAGGTGTTATTCAGTTACTACAGTATGGAGGTGTTATTCAGTTACTACAGTATGGAGGTATTATTCAGTTACTACAGTATGGAGGTATTATTCAGTTATTACAGTATGGAGGTGTTATTCAGTTATTACAGTATGGAGGTGTTATTCAGTTACTACAGTATGGAGGTGTTATTCAGTTACTACAGTATGGAGGTGTTATTCAGTTACTACAGTATGGAGGTGTTATTCAGTGACTACAGTATGGAGGTATTATTCAGTTACTACAGTATGGAGCTGTTATTCAGTTACTGCAGTATGGAGGTGTTATTCAGTTACTGCAGTATGGAGGTGTTATTCAGTTACTACAGTATGGAGGTATTATTCAGTTATTACAGTATGGAGGTGTTATTCAGTTACTATAGTATGGAGGTGTTATTCAGTTACTGCAGTATGGAGGTGTTATTCAGTTACTACAGTATGGAGCTGTTATTCAGTTACTACAGTATGGAGGTGTTATTAAGTTACTACAGTATGGAGGTGTTATTCAGTTACTACAGTATGGAGCTGTTATTCAGTTACTACAGTATGGAGCTGTTATTCAGTTACTACAGTATGGAGGTGTTATTCAGTTACTGCAGTATGGAGGTGTTATTCAAATACTACAGTTTGGAGGTATTATTCAGTTATTACAGTATGGAGGTGTTATTCAGTTACTACAGTATGGAGGTGTTATTCAGTTACTGCAGTATGGAGGTGTTATTCAGTTACTACAGTATGGAGGTATTATTCAGTTACTACAGTATGGAGGTGTTATTCAGTTACTGCAGTGTGGAGGTGTTATTCAGTTACTACAGTATGGAGCTGTTATTCAGTTACTACAGTATGGAGGTGTTATTCAGTTACTGCAGTGTGGAGGTGTTATTCAGTTACTACAGTATGGAGGTGTTATTCAGTTACTGCAGTATGGAGGTGTTATTCAGTTACTGCAGTGTGGAGGTGTTATTCAGTTACTACAGTATGGAGCTGTTATTCAGTTACTACAGTATGGAGGTGTTATTCAGTTACTACAGTATGGAGGTGTTATTCAGTTACTACAGTATGGAGGTGTTATTCAGTTACTGCAGTATGGAGGTGTTATTCAGTTACTACAGTATGGAGGTATTATTCAGTTACTACAGTATGGAGGTGTTATTCAGTTACTGCAGTGTGGAGGTGTTATTCAGTTACTGCAGTATGGAGGTGTTATTCAGTTACTACAGTATGGAGGTGTTATTCAGTTACTGCAGTGTGGAGGTGTTATTCAGTTTCTACAGTATGGAGGTGATATTCAGTTACTACAGTATGGAGGTGTTATTCAGTGACTACAGTATGGAGGTGTTATTCAGTGACTACAGTATGGAGGTATTATTCAGTCACTACAGTATGGAGGTATTATTCAGTTACTACAGTATGGAGGTGTTATTCAGTTACTACAGTATGGAGGTGTTATTCAGTTACTGCAGTATGGAGGTGTTATTCAGTTACTACAGTATGGAGGTATTATTCAGTGACTACAGTATGGAGGTGATATTCAGTTACTACAGTATGGAGGTGTTATTCAGTGACTACAGTATGGAGGTGTTATTCAGTGACTACAGTATGGAGGTATTATTCAGTGACTACAGTATGGAGGTGTTATTCAGTTACTACAGTATGGAGGTATTATTCAGTTACTACAGTATGGAGGTATTATTCAGTTATTACAGTATGGAGGTGTTATTCAGTTATTACAGTATGGAGGTGTTATTCAGTTACTACAGTATGGAGGTGTTATTCAGTTACTACAGTATGGAGGTGTTATTCAGTTACTACAGTATGGAGGTGTTATTCAGTTAGTACAGTATGGAGGTGTTATTCAGTGACTACAGTATGGAGGTATTATTCAGTTACTACAGTATGGAGGTGTTATTCAGTTACTGCAGTATGGAGGTGTTATTCAGTTACTGCAGTATGGAGGTGTTATTCAGTTACTACAGTATGGAGGTATTATTCAGTTATTACAGTATGGAGGTGTTATTCAGTTACTATAGTATGGAGGTGTTATTCAGTTACTGCAGTATGGAGGTGTTATTCAGTTACTACAGTATGGAGCTGTTATTCAGTTACTACAGTATGGAGGTGTTATTCAGTTACTACAGTATGGAGGTGTTATTCAGTTACTACAGTATGGAGGTATTATTCAGTTACTACAGTATGGAGCTGTTATTCAGTTACTACAGTATGGAGGTGTTATTCAGTTACTGCAGTATGGAGGTGTTATTCAGTTACTACAGTATGGAGGTGTTATTCAGTTACTACAGTATGGAGGTATTATTCAGTTACTACAGTATGGAGGTGTTATTCAGTTATTACAGTATGGAGGTGTTATTCAGTTACTACAGTATGGAGGTGTTATTCAGTTACTACAGTATGGAGGTGTTATTCAGTTACTACAGTATGGAGGTATTATTCAGTTACTACAGTATGGAGGTGTTATTCAGTTACTACAGTATGGAGGTATTATTCAGTTACTACAGTATGGAGGTGTTATTCAGTTACTGCAGTGTGGAGGTGTTATTCAGTTACTGCAGTGTGGAGGTGTTATTCAGTTACTACAGTATGGAGGTGTTATTCAGTTACTACAGTATGGAGGTGTTATTCAGTTACTGCAGTGTGGAGGTGTTATTCAGTTTCTACAGTATGGAGGTGATATTCAGTTGCTACAGTATGGAGGTGTTATTCAGTTACTACAGTATGGAGGTATTATTCAGTTACTACAGTATGGAGGTGTTATTCAGTTATTACAGTATGGAGGTGTTATTCAGTTACTACAGTATGGAGGTGTTATTCAGTTACTACAGTATGGAGGTGTTATTCAGTTACTACAGTATGGAGGTATTATTCAGTTACTACAGTATGGAGGTGTTATTCAGTTACTGCAGTGTGGAGGTGTTATTCAGTTACTACAGTATGGAGCTGTTATTCAGTTACTACAGTATGGAGGTGTTATTCAGTTACTGCAGTATGGAGGTGTTATTCAGTTACTACAGTATGGAGGTGTTATTCAGTTACTGCAGTGTGGAGGTGTTATTCAGTTTCTACAGTATGGAGGTGATATTCAGTTACTACAGTATGGAGGTGTTATTCAGTGACTACAGTATGGAGGTGTTATTCAGTGACTACAGTATGGAGGTATTATTCAGTTACTACAGTATGGAGGTGTTATTCAGTTACTACAGTATGGAGGTGTTATTCCGTTACTACAGTATGGAGGTGTTATTCAGTTACTACAGTATGGAGGTGTTATTCAGTTACTATAGTATGGAGGTGTTATTCAGTTACTACAGTATGGAGGTGTTATTCAGTTACTACAGTATGGAGGTGTTATTAAGTTTCTACAATATGGAGGTGTTATTCAGTTACTACAGTATGGAGGTGTTATTCAGTTACTACAGTATGAAGGTGTTATTCAGTTACTACAGTATGGAGGTGATATTCAGTTACTACAGTATGGAGGTTTTATTCCGTTACTACAGTATGGAGGTATTATTCAGTTACTACAGTATGGAGGTATTATTCAGTTACTACTGTATGGAGGTGTTATTCAGTTACTACAGTATTGAGGTGTAGTCAGACATAGTGCATATGGCAACAGGAGCTGTAAATACTGCCGCGCTCCTAGTGATGGTCCCTACACCTCTGTTACTGGTTTGGGAGCCTTTCTAGACCTAACAGATCTCTTTATATAAACTAATATCTTATTATTTCTTGATTTTTGCAGTAACAAGATGAAAGTAACTGCACCCACAGTAACAGTGTCAATGCTCCTCCTAAGCTTTGTAATAGGTACAGGTAAGTACGCTGAGAGATTATTAAGGTAAAAGATGGCATGGCTACTCTTAGTGTCAGGAGGCTGCTGCAACAGCAGACAAGTCCCATTGCTAACAATAATTGTATATCTACACGGACCCACAAGAATTGTCTCTGGTGATAGTAACATAAATGTCAGCGCTAACTGTGATCATGATGGGACGTGGACTATCAGTTCTCCGAAAATTTCCATTGCTGCATTTTAGTTTTATCATCACAAACATTGTTATTAAAGGGGTTTTCCAGGTTTCTAGTTTATGACCTTTCCTTTAGGATAGGTCATCAGTTGATGTTTGGTGGGGTCTGATACTCTGGACCGCCAACAATCAGATGTTTGGATGAGCAGTGCGCTCCTTCCACAGATCACCAAGGACAGCGACGTACATTGTATAGTTTCTGTGCTTAGAATCACTTGATTGGGACTGAGCTGGAACAGGCCATAGGATCAATAAACGTAACATCACATGGCCTGTGAAATGGAAGTAGCACTGAAAATCACCGCTACCACTTCAAATACGTGAGCCACCGGGGTTCTGGGCTATGGTGGTCTTCAGGTGATATAGTCCTATAGGTCATCAATTAATTCTGGGGAAGGGGCCTGTTCCTATGAAATGATGTAATATTATGTCCTAAAGATGGAGGAGCGGATTTGGCGCCATTGGGAGAGCTGACACCGCTGACATCCTGCTCTAATGCCTGCGAGCTGTGAATACACCCTTCATGGCCATTTAACCCCTTAGATGCTGACATCACTAATAATGGTGGCACCTAAAGGGTCTCTAGGTTCTTTGGATACAATGAAGACCCCGCATCACCATCACAGAGTTCCTTAATAGCTTGTAAGCCATCGTACATTGCAATGCATTATAGTAGCTATAGGAAAATGCAAAAAAAAATAAAATATGTAAAGTATCAAATAAAAAATAAAATGCTAAACTTCAATAGACATTTTTTTGCAATAGAAAATTAAATATAAAAAAATCCACATTTGGTTTTGTGTCCATAACCAGCCATACTATAAGAATAGAACATTATGTATCCTGCACAGTGAGCTCTGATGATAAGTATATACTGTCTGCACTACATGTACAAGATGGCGACACATGGGCAGTCACTTCTCGGCTTTCCACCCCTTCAGGCTCCATCAGGATGAGTTTCCTCCATAGTTTTGTCTTCTCTGATGATGACGGTTTAACCCTTTGGGGCTCACTGATGGTTGAAGACATTGAAACCCATTCCATCTACAATGATACTCGCATGTTTACGCCCAAGCAAAGTTGGTCGAAAGCAAACCTGAGTGAGACGGACTGGATGTTCTACAACATGTTCCTGACCAGCTACTTCTATTACTTCCAGATACATAGTTATTATTTTGCTAAAACACTTGGAATTAAAGGCAAGTCATGTGTAGATTAGTCTTTATCTGTATCTTGATTTCTCCAGAAGAAGATTCATCTCTATAACTGTGAATTTACTATTTCCAGCTCCTGCAATGCTTCAATGTCAAGCCGGAGGTGTCGCCTATGTGGACGATCTTGAAAGATACTATTACAGGTTGGCCATCAATGGAGAAGATACGGTTTCCTTAAACCTCGCAGAAGGTGTTTGGGTGGCAGGACACAGCCCTTATTCCCAGGCTATGAAGAAAATCCTGGATAAAGACACGGTCACCATACGGTCTATCTATAATGACTTGACAAATTTTGGGCAAAAATTGGCCCGAGCACTTTCAGTGGCAGGAAAGGAAGCAATATCAAAGAAAAGTAAGTCCTTCTTACGTGGTCATCACAAGGTTTACTTACATCCTCGCGTCTTCTTCTCTCAGGTTGAGTAATGTTTCTTCCATAGAATGTAGTTCTTGGAGATTTCGATGGCAACCTCTATGGCCTCTATTTGGTAGCCAAAAATGTGAGCCAAAAGCAAGATGGGAAATGTCCATTAATGTTTTTCTGGTTTGCAAATAATCAGGTCTCATAGAAATAATATTAATAGATTAAAACAAAGTGTGCAGAATATATTATCTATACAGCCATGTATAATGCTATGAAATGGTACATTGTATTATATATGTTATGTCAAACATATTGGCAATTTAGAGGACAGGAAAGTGAAGAAGAATGGAGAATGTGCGCCATGTGAATGTCCTGGCATTAGGCGTAACAAGTGCATTTGACTATTTAGAGGACATTGTGCCATCGATGAGTTAAGTATACAGAATGGGAGAGGTCAGGTTGAGTAATGGGTTGAATGGGTGTTATTGATTTTGGGTCATTCGCCCATATTAATCAAAGGGGTTAGCAAGAAATCCCCTATTATTTATTTATTATGTTTACTATCCCCTATATGTAGGATATGGACAATTGCAGTAGGTGGGGTCCAACCACAAAGACACCCATTGATCAGGAGAATGGAGGAGCTTTGTGCCGAGCACAGCTCCATTCTCTCAATGGGAGTAACAGAGATAGCCAAAGTACCATGCTCAGCTGTCTACGATGGCCCCATGTAAATTAATACAGTGGTGCGGACTGTCAATCATTGCTCCCTTTAGAAGCAGCTTTTCGGCAACATGGCGCCTTAGCCTTACTGAGTTCAGGTTCTCTACCTGTATAGAAGCGGTGGAGGACTTATTTGAGATATCTTCAAAGCAAGGCAAACTTTACATAAAGGAATACTACAGGTGAATCTAAGAAGCTTACAGCAGCCTTCTCCCTCCTCCTTCTTTTTTATTCTAGTCCTGGTCATTTTCTTCTATCCATTCCAGGTAAACCAGAAGTCTACTTCATCATGAAGTCATCGAAGCCCGAGCTTGTGTGTCTAGCAACTGGTTTCTATCCCGGGTCAATCAATATAACTTTATGGAAGGACAAAGAGAACATGATGGACAATGTGATGGTCTCCGAGACTCTCCCTAATGGTGACGGAACCTACCAGGAAAGAGCAATAGTGACAAGAGGTTGGGAAGAACAGACAACCGTCTACTGTAAGGTGGAGCACATCAGTCTGGAGGAACCACTGGTGAGACAAATAAGTAAGTGATGGATGGACTGATGGTCTGGCAGGACTGGGAACTTTTGAAATGGAAAAAAAATTGAAAAATAGGAAGTGAGACAACGCTGCGGGGCTGGTGCTTGTACGTCCTTTTCTTGTAGGGGTTCCAAACTGATGAAATGCAAAAAATACAGGATTTTTTAAAAAGTAAAAAAAAAAGTTTCACGCATATAAAAAAAAATCTAAATGTATTTCTTGTAGAGGTGATGGTCTAGTTTTCACAACCCTTGGCTATTTGCCATTTGTTCTGGTTTAGAACCCCCAAGAAGTGAACCATAGAAGAGAGTGGGTGACAAACCCTGGAACGAGTCCATTCACGTTGTACAAGATTTCCACCCACCATGTAGAAATGTTCATAGTCTGATAACATTAAAATGGATTCCTTGCAGAGAGATTGGCATTGGCAATACTAAAAAGTGGAAACACAGCCTTCTGACTCCAAGAGGAAAACGATACGGTTGCACTTCTTGTAGACACTTGTGAAACTCAAGCAATCGGCTTTTCATTCATTGGGTTTGCTTGGAAACCTGAATCATGGAAACTTAATCTGCTTAAAACACAATTACCCACGGAAAGCCATGGACCCCATAGACTGTAATGGAGTCCGCTTGGTATCCACCAGGTTTTCATCGAAAAATGCAGACTTTTCTCTGCGCATTTTTAAAGCGGAATAGGGGACTGAAACCTCCAATGGAGACCTGGTGTTAGTGTGAACCCAGCCTATCTCTGTAAAAATCACATTGTCACATCACTTTATTGTCTGGACACTTTGATCATTTAGTGAATTAAGCCAATATTTACAAAGTATTGACGTCTGGAAATCCCTCACCTGTATTCTCTCCATTTGCAGATATGAAGCACAATGCGCTAGCTGGGATTGTTATCGGCTCCATACTGGGCGTTGTTATCTGTGTGGCCGGACTGATTTGGCTTGTGAAGACGAAGAGGGACAGGTAAGACGTCTCCAGACGGTAACATTTTAATGTCTATAATCCTAAAAAGGCCCAGGCAAACGCTGATGTGCGGTGATGATAAACCTTCCATTGCTCCTTGTGAGAGCTATTCCTCCCCATCCCCCTGTGCCTGTGTATACTCAGCTCGGAGAGAGTGCTCTGAATGGGTAGGGGAAGTATCTTCAAAAAACAAAGCATTGGGCATGTTAAATTTAGCTTGTTTTTCCTGGCACTGACTGCTGACCAATAGCCAGCCAACCCTGCCAAAATCAATGGGTTCATTAATCTAATGTGTACGGGCACCTCTAGGACGTCCGACCTTCCAAAAAACACTAACATGAACTCGTAGTTAGCAAGTTCATGTTAGTGTTAAAAGTACTCAGGGAACGCGAAGGGTTATACATGGAAATTTTGTCGTATGATTATATGACTCTACTTCTAAGCTTGTTTTAGCTGTTGAATTGTTGAACCAAAACTTTCTTATGTTTTACTTTCGAAGGCGACATGCAATAGAGAACGTTGTGAAACAGTTATAATCTGTGGTGAGAATACTATGAGAACTTCAGAATTTCCCATAAAGTTATCCTCAAATGTTCGAGTTTCATTGGTGTTGACCTTTTACCACTGGGGAAGTAAAAAAAAAAAAAAAAAAATTCAATTTTTTTCCAGCTTTAGAGCTTACCTACAATAAGAATAGTAATAATGGATAAACCGGGAACAGGGGGGCGCCCAAGGTTTACTTTGTGAAGGAAGTGTCCACCAATTTAATAGAAGGTTTTCTGTAAGACGAGACCCTTTAAAATGCTAAAAGGACCTAAATAACGTCTCTGTTGGAGACTCCACTGCAAGAAACCACCAGAACTCAAAATTTAAATTTGAAGTTTAAAGTTCAAATTCATAAATTTGAAGTTTAGGTGCATCAATCCCAAAAACTTGGGAGTTTCTCTAGTGAGATCAAATATGCCACAATATAAGTGATTGTAATAAAAGAAAAGACAAGAAATAATCAAATCAAATAAGTATAAAAGAAAGGAAAGATATAAAGCCGCTAAGACATCACATTATTGTTCATCTGTCTGCTCCATGTTGTTTAACAGGACGTACACCTCAATAGCCGGGAGGAGCATGGAGAGAATCACAAGGAACTTGGCAGACAAGAACGTGTCACTTTGAAGACGACGCCTGGACTTTGCTGCAGCCCAATAACATTTAACCTCTTAATACCAAACAACAATGGCTATAGATTGGATACAATGTAGCCTATAAGTGTCTGTAAGGGTTTGGGTGGAGACGGTGTGTAGATTCATGGATGTGATAAGTCGATGTATCCTGAGACACCCAATGTGGATATATTTCTCCAGGAGGTTGGCGGTCCGGGGTGTGCGAGCTGCTTGAAGGACTACAAGTAACAGCACACATAGGAAGATTTTCATTGGCCCAGCACCATGGACACTAAAGATGGGCGAACCCCCAGAAGATTTGTCTCATCCTGTGTTTGGACAAAGCAACCCCCTGGTTCAGTCTGGACTTGTTTGGATAGAACTGGAATGGCAATTATTATACTCTGGAGTCTCTTCGGATCCCATAGTATAAAAGCTGGAGACCCGAGGGGATGACAAAAATAAAAAAACACTTATACTCACTTCCCGTTACCTCTTTTTGACTTCTTTATGGCATCTGGCGCTATCTGTCTGCCTCCTCGTGGCGTGACGCTCTTCTGTGATGTCATGCACCTGGATTTATGGCTGAGGGCTGTGATTGGGCTTCAGCGGTAACATGGGCACACTAAATATCATGACGTCATAAACGGGAGTCTAATTTTTTTTTTTTTTTTTGTCACCTCTCGTAGGCCTTCACGTACTGTACTGTAGAGTATTCCCCGAAGTATAATAATTTAAAAGTGGTGGTCATTTTTGGTCATCCGAGACAAATCCCAAATTGTTTGGTTTTTCGGTTAAAAAAACAAACAACTTGGAAATTTAGGTCTACTCTGGTTCATTGCGACACAATTTTTTCCGTTTCCACATTTTTGTGTTTTTGGCTTGAAGCTTTTTTCATTCATATTATTCAGGTAATTTTGTCGCGTTTCTTTGGTGATATTTAGTGGTTTTGTTTTGTGTTACTTTTATTTTTGCATTTTTGTAATATCCTGGAAAATGTGAACAAATCAGCAGATTAAACATGTCTTTACTTAATACCACAAAGTGCTACTGAACATTTCTTATAATACTTTACCCTTTATGTTACGGAAATTTTTAAGTAGGTGAAACAGTGTTGTCTCGCAGGGGGACAAAAACATGGACGGCTGTGTCTATGTAACCACATACTCTCCCACCAGCCCTCTTACTGAATGAATCATCAATAAACATTGGTTTCTTTTACAATAAGAAAGTATCCTCACAATTTTTCTAAACCCTCCTCCGATGTCCTACCGATGGAGTCCAAACCTTCGAGATGAACTAGCTACGACCCAAGTAAGGAATTTACAAAATCCATCATAATGGCCAAAATCAAAACTGGAACATGCCCATGCCTGGGATGTGCCCAATGTAGAGATGCCCAGAATGGCACCTCAATACCCCCTGGTATGAAGGTGAAAGAGTGTATCTAAAAGCTCAAGTCTTCAATAGGCAATGTCATGACCGAGTTGCCTATATCACCCCACTTCGCTTGAATCAAATAACTTTCAGGTCATAGATCATATTCCTCCTCCAGGAGAGTTCGAGACTGAAAATGAGATGGATATGGATAGTCGATACGTTCCGTCCATAGGGTCTGACCTCTTTAATGATGCTGTGACTCTTATCAGATATAGTAAATCACTTTAAGTCAGTTCCTCCATAGGACTATACTCACTTGGATACTTTTCTTTCTTCCTAGCCCTTCCTTGATCTGTTTTGTCTTCAATTATCCTTTAACCCCTTCCCGCCGATGACATTTTTTGATTTTCGTTTTTCATTTTTGACTCCCCTCCTTCTAAACCCCATAACTTTTTTATTTCTCCGCTCCCAGAGTCATATGAGGTCTTAATTTTTGCGGGACAATTTTTTCTTCATGATGCCACCATTAATTATTCTATATAATGTACTGGGAAGCAGGAAAAAAATTCAGAATGGGGTGGATTTGAAGAAAAAATGCATTTCTGCGACTTTCTTACGGGCTTTGGTTTTACGGCGTTCACTGTGCAGCCAAAATGACATGTCCCCTGTATTCTGTGTTTCGGTACGGTTCCAGGGATACCAAATTTATATGGTTTTATTTACATTTTGACCCCTAAAAAAAATTCCAAAATGGTGTTAAAAAAATTTTTTTCCAAAAGTCGCCATATTCCGACGGCCGTAACTTTTTTATACATAGGTGTACGGGGATGCATAGGGCGTCTTTTTTTGCGGGGTCGGGTGTACTTTTTAGTTCTACCATTTTCGGGAAATGTTATTGCTTTGATCACTTTTTATTCAAATTTTTATCAGAATTAAAACAGTGAAAAAACGGCGGTTTGGCACTTTTGACTACTTTTCCTGCTACGGCGTTTACCGAACAGGAAAAATATTTGTATAGCTTTGTAGAGCGGGCGATTTCGGACGCGGGGATACCTAACATGTATGTGTTTCACAGTTTTTAACTACTTTTATAGTTGTTCTAGGGAAAGGGGGGTGATTTGAACTTTTAATACTTTTTATATTTTTTTATATTTTTTTTTACTTTTTTTTTTTTTATTTTTTTTTGCATTTATTAGACCCCCTAGGGGTGTTGAACCCCAGGGGGTCTGATCACTAATGCAATGCATTACAATGCTAATGCATTGCAATGCATTGCAAAAAATCATCATCTCTTTTGCAGGCTGTATACACCAGCCTGCAAAAGAGAGAATTTGCAGACTGGCTGGGAGCCCTTAACAAGGCTCCCGGCTGTCATGGCAACGGGGGGTCGGCCCTGGAGCATGCTCCAGGAGCCGGCGATCCCTGCCAAAATGGCGGCGCCCCGGACCGATCGTAGGCATTAACCCCTCCGGCGCTGCTGTCAAAGGCGCCGGAGGGGTTAATGCCTACGATCGGTCCGGGGACCGATCGGAGGCATTAGAGCCGGTTGTCTACTGCTTAAAGCAGTAGACACCCGGCGGCTATGACGGCCGCCCGGCTCCCGGGCGGTCGCCATAGTTACAGACCCGACACGCGCCGTACTATTACGGCGCATGTCGGGAAGGGGTTAAAGGAGTTGTCACAAGGAATAGTTATATCACACTAGACATACTGTAAGATACTTTAGGGTCAGCTGAATATGATGCTGTTTGAGTCTCCGACACTCCAGGCCACTCACAACCTCTTCATATCGATTGGCCGTCTTGTCGCTATTGATGAAAAATTGACAGGGTGAGGCAAAGATTCCAAAGTCTCGCCTGGCCCTGTATGTGGGATTTTCATTATCGGCGCATGCGCAGTACACATGTTCCTGTCTGAAGAGTAAGGAGTGGCTGTCATTACTTGACAATGGAGAACCAAATTTAGAAAAGAGAAACAACGTTATATTCAGCTGACCCTAATGTATTTTACTGGATGTTTAATTCACTACACCCCTTCCTGGTGACAGACTCCCTTTAAATCTTTCTCTCTTTCTCACTTCTCCCACCCTGCAGCACCCCCCTCCTCCACCTGCACTTCTGTTTCCTCCCCCTCAGTCTATGTGAAAGCCATCTCTCACACTTCCTCCATTTTTTAATCTGACTTTTTAAATCGAAACTTCTTCAGCCAGCGACCCAGCCTGCTGCTCTCCCACCCACTCACACAATGTAAGTAAGCTCCATGTCTTAGTCCTTATACTTCTGCAATTGTATACAGTATTTGATGTAGTGTAGATATATTGTCCCTTCTCCTCCAAGTTCACCATATTTACTACTTATGCCCCCTGTCTAAGCTACATGGCTCATTTCCCTAGTCTCCCCCTTAATCTGTAGCTCGCTCAGCATGTGTATCATTATTTTTTACCATGATGTCCTTATTGTGGTCAGGTTATCTTCTCATACATGTCGTGTCCTCCTGATAACCAGCCATGATGTCCTTATTCTGGTCAGGTTATCTTCTCATACATGTAGTGTCCTCCTGATAACCAGCCATGATGTCCTTATTGTGGTCAGGTTATCTTCTCATACATGTAGTGTCCTCCTGATAACCAGCCATGATGTCCTTATTGTGGACGGGTTATCTTCTCATACATGTAGTGTCCTCTCCTGATAACCAGCCATGATGTCCTTATTCTGGTCAGGTTATCTTCTCATACATGTCGTGTCCTCCTGATAACCAGCCATGATGTCCTTATTCTGGTCGGGTTATCTTCTCATACATGTAGTGTCCTCTCCTGATAACCAGCCATGATGTCCTTATTGTGGTCAGGTTATCTTCTCATACATGTAGTGTCCTCCTGATAACCAGCCATGATGTCCTTATTGTGGTCGGGTTATCTTCTCACACATGTAGTGTCCTCCTGATAACCAGCCATGATGTCCTTATTGTGGTCGGGTTATCTTCTCATACATGTAGTGTCCTCCTGATAACCAGCCATGATGTCCTTATTGTGGTCAGGTTATCTTCTCATACATGTAGTGTCCTCCTGATAACCAGCCATGATGTCCTTATTGTGGTCGGGTTATCTTCTCACACATGTAGTGTCCTCCTGATAACCAGCCATGATGTCCTTATTGTGGTCGGGTTATCTTCTCATACATGTAGTGTTCTCCTGATAACCAGCCATGATGTCCTTATTGTGGTCAGGTTATCTTCTCATACATGTAGTGTCCTCCTGATAACCAGCCATGATGTCCTTATTGTGGTCAGGTTATCTTCTCATACATGTAGTGTCCTCCTGATAACCAGCCATGATGTCTTTGTTGTGGTCAGGTTATCTTCTCATATTTATTCACATACAGAGTTATCAAATAGGACTGCTATACCAGGACTAAATACTGTCACGTCAGTCACTTACTGACATATTCCCCTCTGACAGTATGATCCATAAATAGCAGCTTTTACTGTATAATGTTCCCCTCATAATGCCAACCACTTCACTACTATCAGAGTTTCCTCCATTCTCCATATAACGGACACAATTACCCCCTTCTATTTGCAGATGCCCCCACATAATGCAATTAAAATGCAATTAAACTCTTCCTGCCTTGCACTGTAATAGGACACTACAGTACACGGGTTATTCCTAGGAGCCATCTACTACTCACTTGTAAGTGCCGGCACCTTCCAATGACATACACGGCATCTCTGCTGGTTCCCAGCTGGACTGGAATACCTGGAATACCCAGAGACTAATACAAGCGAAGTGCGTTTACAGAGAACCTTTCATGTCTTCCAAAATGTGCGGTATTATATACTGCTAGAAAGCCGACTGAATTCAATGCACTGTCGGCTTTCTAGTTAATAGGGAAAGTTTATGCCAGACAAAGTTTGCACCCGGGGCCCACAAGACACTTGATACGTCACTGGTGATGGAACCTACCTAAACAGAGCAACAAGCACTCGTTTTTCCTTCTGTATCACAAATGAAACAAAAAACCCATGTGGATGGTAAAAGAAGAGAATATAAAGACGGCAAATGGTTTTTCTCTTTTTGGCACATGTTCTGTTGGTTTTGGCTTCAGTACTAAGTCAAGAAACCTGAACATGAAGACTTTCCCTTGAACTTATTTGCTGATATCTTATTCTCGACACCCTGGACCTGACCCATGACTATTTCCATATTCCGTCTGTCTTGCTTCCTCTTCTGCTTTATATGCTGAGACTTTGCCGTCCGTCTGTCTCCTGGACTCTTGTCTCCTTGCTGGTGTCTGTTCACCTTTACACCGCGCTGATCCTTCCGCCATCTTGTACGGCTTCTCCTGTCCCACCACTACTGCAGACCCTATGGTGAGTAATGGTGATACCATCTGTCTGATGAAGGGTCTTGAGAAGGTTTTTCCCACTTAGTCCACTGTTACTTTCTCTATGTTCTATCTGTTTGTTTCTCTGGTCCTTTGTGTTGTCGGAGAATACATTCTGGCTTGTCCTTTCTACTAAATCTGAAAAGGAAGTTTTTTTTCTTTAAATGTTTAACAAGACAATAAAAACAGAATCAACAAGTGAAACAATGTAGAAGATAGAAGAAGCATTATAAGGTAATTGTAGGACGTGGTAATGAATGACCATACTGAATAATTTTACTGTGTTCTTTTTCGAGGTAGGCGCACCTCCTTGTTCAATGTTGTCCACATTTTAGTTTAGATGCGCCCCTATAAGCTATGAGCACTTTGCCCCTTTTCATTGTAGTCTGATCTCGGGGGCTTTTTCACTCTGCCCATGATGTACTGAAGGGCATTTGCACCTTTTTAGCTCCTTTTAGAAAAAGTGCAAGTCATAAATACAGCGGCGGGGGGGGGGGGGGGGTCCCGACAAAAAGCAAATGGGGTGAGGGCTGTATAATATATGGAGAAAAAAGATGAAAATGCTTCATAGACAAAAGTAGCAGAAAAATACTTTAAAAAGGTGCAATTTACACACAAAGGTGCAAACAGCTTTATAAATGTGCCCAAATGATTCAGACCTTGCAGCAAATCGATCTGCCCTCGATACCCATTAATGAGAATGTGAAAACAGCAATTTTTGAAGTTTTTTACAAATGTATTACAAATGTCAAATTAAATTTTGCAAGGACATGAATAATTAAATCCTTTGCTCTGAATCGAAGTTTGGCCCTGAGGGTTAACTATTTCTCTTGACCATCTTTGAGATGTTTCTACACCTTGGTTGGAGTCCACCTGTGGTAAGTTCAGTCTATTGGACATAACATGGACAGACGTCCCCTCTCTATATATATGTCTGATATCTGACAATACAAGTCAGAGAAAAAACCAAGCCACGAGGAGGAAAGAACTGTCCGAGGAGCTCAAAGACAGGATTGTGTGGAGACAGATCTGGAGAAGGGACAAAAACATTTCTTCTGCAGTGAACGTTCCCAAGAGCAGAGCGGCCTCCATAATTCTTATCTGTATGGAACAACCAGGACTCTTCCTAGAGCTGGCCGCTCCACCAAACTAAGCAATAAGAAGAGCTTTGGTAAGAAAGATGTCTAAGAAATCATTGGTCACTCTGGTGGAGCTCCAAAGATCCTGTGTGCAGATGGGATAAAATCTCACGAAAGCCAACCATCACCAATCAACCCACCAATCTGACCCCTAACTAGTCATATAAAAAGGAACACAACATAAAGAAATAAAGGCTGATCTGTTCAATAACTAACAAATCCTATAATGTATATGAGTGATCCTTAAGTTCAAAAAGCAAACACTTAGAAAGTATTTTTGGGAAGGACTAGAACAAAACAGGAAGATAGATGGGAAATCTTAGGAGATGTGTATACGGGGACAGATAGCAGGGGAGAATAATGCAATGGATGGGGCCCGGAGGAGAGGGGGAAACGGGCAGGGACTAAAAGGAAAGAACAGTCCCAAGACTAGATCCCATAAATCATTGTACCAGTAAACCCAACAACAGACCCAAGACCCCCAAAAGAAACCAGACACCCCCAACCCAGATTTAAAATATGTACCTAGGGAAGTCCACATAAACAAAGACAGACCCTCTACTCTAATCAAGGTCCCAGACCCCACCTCATACACTTACACAGCGGGTCCTCATCTGATTTTGCAAACCAACCATTATTACTAGGGTTGAGCGATTGGGATCGGAAAAGATTGGATCCCGATCGGTGATCGAGCAAATTTAATGATCGGGATCAGCTGGAAAATGATTGGAAATTGGATTTTAAAATCGATTCTGAAATCTCAAGATCGGCTGAACCCTAATTATTACATGTAAGTGGATCTTAATGTTAAAAAAACTAATATTTTATGTTCTTGGTTTCACAGCAACAAGATGAAGATATATTCACCCACAATAACAATGACCATGATCCTTCTGAGTATTATCGCAGGTGAAGGTAAGAAGGTTGTGAGCTTATTCAGGAGGTATCTGGTATCCTTGGCTATTACGAAATGTTACCTTCTGACCGATTGTCCTAGTTGGATGACATTTGCATCTGTGTCGGAATCTGGCCTTCTCCTACCTCCTTCTCCGGCCCCTTCCCCCTCCTTCCCTTCTCTCTTTTTTCCTTTTCTTCCCCTCTTTTACCTTCTCAGTCTTTTTACTTTACGACTTATGTTTATTGGAAACAAGTCGCTGATCTGCTCTGTATCCAGTCATGTAATGGCCACTCTGAGACTTCTCATTAGCACTTTGTTCAGTGGATTTTGTTTCGCTGCTCTTTTGATCTACGACTTTGTTTGTATTGTATTTTTGTTTCCTTACAAGACTGCACCTTTTGCTTATGTTTGCCTGAATGTTCATATAAGGATGCATTCACACAAAATCACGCGCCGTATACGAGACTAACTCCCATTGAAATCAATGGGAGTGTATACAGCGCTCAAAATCTCACGCGACGTATACATGCCAGGTCACGCGGCACATTACTCCGTGTGAATGCACCCTAAAAATGAAATTCCGATAAAAATTTGAATTAAAAAAAAATAATAAGCATTTGGTGTTCACCTTTCCTCACCTCTCTTGGTCTTCTATCATGGTGCCCGGTCTTCAGGACTCTGATTCTTGTACAAGATGGTAACTAGAGATGAGCGAACAGTGTTCTATCAAACACATGTTCGATCGGATATCACGCTGTTCGCCATGTTCGAATCGAATCGAACACCGCGTAGTAAAGTGCGCGAAAACTTGATTCCCCTCCCACCTTCCCTGGCGCCTTTTTTGCACCAATAACAGCGCAGGGGAGGTGGGACAGGAAGTACGACAACAGGGACATTGAAAAAAATACTAAAATCCCATTGGCTGCCAAAAACATGTGACCTCTGATTCAGAAGAACAGCGGCGGCCATCTTCGAGTCAGAGAGAGCTTGCAATTCACCAGAGACAGAGGTTTCCGTCCATTTAGCTAGGGATTAGATTCTGGTAGGCAGGGACAGGCTAGGATAGGAAGGAGAAGAGAACCAACAGCTCTTTTAAGAGCTAAATTCCAGGGAGAAGCTTGTCAGTGTAACGTGGCATTGACGGGCTCAATCTGCGCAACCCAGCTTTCCACAGTGTTGAGGATCCTGAATGGAATACACAAAAAGTGTATTCCCGTATACCCTATATACCCCTGATCCACGTTCCAACAGTGTGCACCCCCACCCCCACCCCTGAAACTAACTTCAATACACTGTAATTCCCCTAACAATAGAATTGGGGCTACATACACCCTCAATTCTTGCTACTGCCATATAGTGCCAGGATCTGACTGGGAATTCAAAACATATATTGGGGTTACATACACCCTCAATTCTTGCTATTGGCATATAGTGCCATTTTTGTGAGTGTTAATTCCCCAAATACATTGGGGCCTGCATCCCCCCTTAATTTCTTGGTATTTGCATATACACCCAGGTTCTGAGTGTGTTTAAGCAAGGAAAGCATATTAAAATGCGCAAGGCTCCCAGAAAGGGACATGGACGAGGCCGTGGGCGAGGTCGGGGGAATGGTTCTGGGGAGCAAGGTAGCGATGCAGCCACAGGGCATCCCGTGCCTACTCCTGTGGGGCAGCAAGCATTGCGCCGCTCCACAGTGCCAGGGTTGCTTGCCACATTAACTAGGCTGCATGGTACAAACCTTACTAGGCCCGAGAACCAGGAACAGGTCTTGCAATGGCTGTCAGAGAACGCTTACAGCACATTGTCCAGCAGCCAGTCAGCCTCTACCTCCTCTCCTCCTCCTACCCAACAGTCTTGTCCTCCTTCCTCCCAAAATTCCCAATCTTCCCAGAACAATAACCCCAACTTTCCCAGCTCCCCGGAGCTGTTCTCCGCTCCTTTCACTGTCCCTCAACTTGCCCCTCCATTTCGCAATTCCACTGAGCTAACAGACGAGTATCTGTGTCCAGATGCTCAAACACTGGAGCCTCCTCCATCTCCGGTCGATTTGGTGGCGGATGACCAGCAACCCACCCTCATCGACGACGACGACGATGAGATCCAGTTGCCATCAGGGCAGCCAGTTGACATGAGCGTTGTGCAGGAGGAGGAGGTGAGACAGGAGTTGGAAGAGGAGGTGTTGGATGACGAGGACACTGACCCGACCTGGACAGGGGGGATGTCAAGCGGGGAAAGTAGTGTGGATGTTGAGGCAGGTGCAGCACCAAAAAGGGTAGCTAGAGGCAGAGGCAGAGGTCAGCAGCTTAGTCGAAGCCAGGCCACACCCGGAATCTCCCAAGATGTTCCAGTTTGTACCCAGTCCCGAAAAACTCCCACCTCGAGGGCACGTTTCTTGAAGGTGTGGAGTTTTTTCAAGGAATGCGCCGAATGGCCCGGTGTACCTCGTCTCCCTGCCTAACATTCCTGGCAGGGACACGGGAAGAACACCCTCCTCCTCCTCCGTCTCCACCGCCTCCTCCTCCGCTGTTAGATTGACCCCAGCTACGAGTTGGAAACGTTGCAGCACTGGCGTTGGTAGACATCAGCAGGCCGTGCTGAAGCTGATCAGCTTGGGGGACAGACAGCACACTGCCTCCGAGGTGAGGGATGCCCTCCTCGATGAGACGGCAATATGGTTTGAGCCGCTGCACCTGGGCCCAGGCATGGTCGTTTTTAAAAACAGCCGGAACCTGGTAGCAGCTCTGGAGCTTGCCGGACTCCAACATGTAACATTTCCTAAAGAGCTACCCAAATATTCCGGAGCTACTGGTGAAAGTGCGGCGCATGTGCGCCCACTTTCGCAAGTCGACAGTAGCCGCTGCTAGCTTAACCGGTTAAGGACCAGGCCCAGAAGTACATTAAGGACCGGGCCTCTTTTTTCAAAACTGACATGTGTCACTTTAAATGGCAATAACTTTGAGACGCTTTAACTTACACAAGTGATTTTGAGATTGTTTTTTCGTAACACATTATACTTCATGTTAGTGGTAAACACTAATCAATATTTTTGTATTTATTTATAAAAAAAACTAGCAAATTTGATGGAAATTTGGAAAAAATTGCAATTTTCAAAATGTGAAATTCTCTGCTTTTCAGGCAGATAGTCATACCATCCAAATACATGAATAAATATTATCTCCCATATCTCTGCTTTATATCGGCATCATCTTTTGATTGTCTTTTAATTCATTTTGGATGTTACAAGGCTTACAAGTGTAACAGCGATTTTCCAGATTTACAAGAAAATTCCTCAAACTAATTTTTTAGGGAACACTTCAGTTCTGAAAGGAATTATAAAGGCCTATATAATAGAAACCCCCATTTTCAAAACTACACCCCTCAAATTATTCAAAACAGCATTTGGGATGTTTGTTAACCCTTTAAGCATTTCATAAGAATAAAAATAATATGGAGGTCAAATTTAGACATTTCATTTTTTTTCACTAATACATTCATTTAGACCTAAAATTAACACATTCACAAAGGGTTAAAGGAGAAAATGCATCTCATATTTTGTTATGCAATTTCTCCCGTGCACAGAAATACCCCACATGTGGGTGTAAACTGATTTTTGGGCACACGGCAGTGCACGAAAGGGAAGGAGTGACACTGGGTGTTTGAACAGCATATTTTGCTGGAATAATTTTCAGGCACTATGTCACATTTGCAGAGCCCTTAGCGTACCAAAACAATGGAAACCCCCCAAAAGTGACCCCATTTTAGAATCTACACCCCTCACGGAATTCATCAAGGGATATAGTGAGCATTTAGACCCTACAGTTGTTTCACAGATTTTACTAACATTGGAATGTGTAAAAGAAAAATTACTAAAATGTCACTTTATCCCCAAAGTTTTCATTTTCACAAGGGGTTAAAGGAGTAAAAGCCCCCCCAAAGTTTGTTAAACAATTTATCCTGAACACGGCAATACCCCATGTGTGGCCATATTCTGCTGTATGGGAACATGGCGGGGCTCAGAATGGAAGGAGCGCTATTTTGCTTTTGGATGGCAGATTTTGCTGGAATAATTTTTAGGTGCCATGTCGCATTTGCAGAGCCCCTAGAGAACCAATACAGTGGAAACCCCCTAAAAGTGACCCCATTTTGGAAACTACACCCCACACAGAACATATCAAAGGGTAGAGTGAGCATTTTGACCCTACAGCTGTTTCACAGATTTTATTAACATTGGGACATGAAAATGAAAATTTACTTTTTTTCCAACAAACTGTCAATTTAGCCCCAAATTTTTCATTTTCACAAGAGGATAAAGGAAAAAAAGCTCCCTAAAGTTCGTTACACAATGTCTCCTGAACACAGAAATGCCCCATATGTGGCCATAATCTACTGTATGGGAACATGGCGGGGCTCAGAATGGAAAGAGCGCTATTTGGCTTTTGAAGGCCAGATTTTGCTGGAATATTTTTCAGGTGCCATGTCGCATCTGCAGAGCCCCTAAAGTACCAATACAGTGGAAACCCCCTATAAGTGACCCCATTTTGGAAACTACACCCCTCATAGAATTTATCTAGGGGTTTGGTGAGCATTTTGGCCTCACAGCTGATTCACAGATTTTATTAACAATGGGACGTAAAAATGAAAAATTACTTTTTTTTCCAATTAATTGTCCATTTAGCGCCATATTTTTAATTTTGCAAGTAGCTGAAGAATTAAAAGCCCCCCAGAGTTTGTTACACAATTTCTTCTTAACACGGCAATACCCCATATGTGGCCATAATCTGCTGTATGGGTATACGGTGGGGCTCAGAATGGAAAGAGCGCTATTTGGCTTTTAGAAAGCAGATGTGGCTGGAATAGTTCTCAGGTGCCATGTCGCATTAGCTGAGCCCCTAAAGTATCAATACAATGGAAACCCCCCATTGTGACCCCATTTTAGAAACTACACAGGTGACAGTAAACTGGAATTCACCAAGAAGTGACCCCATTTTGTAGGGACAATTTTAGGGCCTCTGCAAATGTGACGTGGTGTCCAAAAACAAAGAATATAAATCTGCACTCCAAAAGCACATATCGCTCCTTCACATCTGCGCCCTGCTGGGTACCCAAATAGCGGTGTATGCCCACATGTATGACACTGGTGTACCCCGGATAACGGACTTAATGCCATATGTGGGTATAAATGGCTGTTTGGGCACAGCCGGGCACAGAAGGGAAGGAGCGCTATTTTGGTTTTTGGAGCACAGTTTGGTTTTAGGACACCATGCCACTTTTGCAAAGCCCCTGAATTGCCAATAAAGTGGAATCCGCAGACATGTCACCCCCTTTTGGACACTACCCCACTCATGGGATTTATCAAGTGGTGTAGCGAGCATTTTTCACCCTTGAGTGTTGCATTTATTTAGTTTCCAGAAATGAAATCACAGCTGATAATGAGAAGTTAAAAATGAAATTTTTCCAGAGATTCGCCATTTCAGTGCCCGATATGTTGTGCCCAACTTATGTCAGCAGAGACACTCCAAAAACTGGTAAGCGGGTATCCCGGGCACAACAGCTTTCAGAGCGTTCATCTCTGATACAAGGCGGGCACAACATATTACGCACAGAAATGACGTATTCCTGGAAAAATTGTCATTTTCACCTCTCACAATCAGCTTCGTATTCATTTATGGATAATAAGTTATAGCAACACTTGGGGGTTAAAAATGCTCTCTGTACCCCTGGAGAAATCCTTCAGGGGTGTAGTTTCCAAAATAAGGTCTCATATCAGGGGATTCCACTTTACTGGCGTTTTAGCTCTACAAAAGTGTCGTCGCATCCAAAAACCAAACCGTCTGTGCTCCAAAAACCCAATAACCCTTCTTCCCTTCTGTGTCCGGCTGTGCTCTAATATCAGTTTATACCCACATATGACATTATGTCCGTTATCCGGGGGTACACCAGTGTCATACATGTGTCATACATGTGTCATAAACTGCAGTTTGGACGTACAGCAGGGCGCAGAAGCGAAGGAGCGCGATGCGGCTTTTGGAGTACAGATTTTGATGTTTGGTATCTGGACGCCATGTCATGTTTGTAGAGCTTGTAAGGTACCAGAAAAGTGGATTCCCCAAAGGAGTGACCCCATTTTGAAAACTGCACCCCTCAAAGAATGTATCAGGGGGTGTAGTGAGGATTAGTATCCCAGACGTGACTGCACAGCGGATGGTGAAGAGGGAATATGTAAGCTGTGCGGAGAACATTGCAGACACCAAATTCCCTACTATGTCCCAGTAGCTCCTATGATGGGGGAGTCACTCTGGGGGTCACTTTGGGGGTCACTTCTGGTGTTTTTTCACTCATAAGCTGTAAATCTGGGGTGTCCCCTGATATTCGCTCACACAGCTTATATATTCCCTACCTGCCGCAGCCAGTTGTGTTCTAATAATTTGGCGATTTTGGGGGGGTTTTGCCTTGACATTGCTAGATGCTATATTTTCTTTATTTTTCTGGTGACGCGGCCATATAAGGGCTTGTTGTTTGCAGGATGAGATGCATTTTGTAATGACACCATCTTTGGGTGCCTACAACTTACTGATTACATTTTATTAACTCTTTCTTGCTGGATTAAAAAAAAAATAAATCAATCCTGCATCGAGTTTTACATTATAAATTTTTCGCCATGCAGCGTACAGCATAAGTAACATGTGTCCTTTATTCTGCGGGTCGGTACGGTTACGGCGATACCTCATTTATGTTATTTTTTTTATGCGATACTAAGTCTGCAGAACAAAAACACATGGGGACATAAATCAATGTTTTTTGCATCGCCATCTTCTGAGAGACGTAACATTTTTATTTTTTGGTTGACAGTGTTGGTTGAGGGCTTATTTTTTGCGGGAAAATGTGCGCTTTTTATTGGCACTGTTGTGGGGTGCATATGACTTTTTGATCACTTTTTATAGCATATTTTGTAGGATGAGATGGCAAAAAATCATTATTTCCGGGAAGTTTTTTCCGTTTTTTTTTTCCGACGTTCACTGTGTACATTAAATATTATTTCAGTTTTATTGTAAAGGTTGTTACGGACGCGGCGATACCAAATATGCATTGCTTTTTTTAATTTTTAGTGCTTTTTTTTATATAATTCATTTTGTATAGAAAAAAGGGATTTTTGGACTTTAGAACTTTATTACTTTTTTCATACACTTTTTTTTTTTTTTTTTTTAATTTTTTTTTTACTTTTTCATGTGTCCCTTTAGGACACTTGAATCAGTTGATGCTTTGATGAAAGCACCAACTGATTCAGCACAGTAGCAGACAGGACACGAGCAGGACATGAACCTGCTCGTGTCCTGTAAGCTGCAGAGAAAGTGAGACACATCGCTCACTTCCTCCACCGCCTGGCAGGATCACCAGGTATGTGGGGCTCCGGTAGTCTGGGGTCACTGGCCAGACCCCAGACTACCTTGTACTGACATCGGCACCCCCCGATCTCGCCGCGGGGGGTGCCGATCGGGTTAACCTGTCGGCGGATCCCTTTCGATCGCGCCGTGATGTTTGACGGCGCGATCGAAAGGGTTAACACGTCCAGTCGGACTCAGTTCCGACTGGACGTTATGGAGGAAGGGGTTAGGTGTTAGTAACACCTAACCCCTGCCCCCTCCGCACCCCTCCCCCAGCCAGAAAGGTACCTAAAGGCCGGACGTATTTCGGCAATAGTCCGGTCTTTAGGTACCAGCACATGAGGCCGTAAATTTACGTACGGCGGTCCTCATGTGGTTAAAATCACTTCAGCAATGCCTGCATGTGCCACAACACCGGCTTTTGTGCGACGTCCCCACATGCTGGAACTCAACTTATCAGATGTTGAATAGAGTGGTTGAGCAGCAGAGACCTTTGATGGAATACCAGCTACAAAACCCTAGGGTGCCACAAAGTCAGCTGCCTCAGTTTCACATCCATGAGTGGCCATGGATGAGAGACCTTTGTGACATCCTACGGGTGTTTGAGGAGTCCACAAGGAGGGTGAGCTCTGAGGATGCGATGGTGAGCCTTACAATCCCGCTCTTGTGTGTTCTGAGAGAATCCCTGATTGACATCAGGATAACTCAGATCACACAGAGGAGTCAGGGATAGCATCCGATCCGTCACAGCTGGAGAGTAGGTCCACACATCTGTCCGCTTCATCGCGTTTAATGGAGGAGGAGGAGGAGGAGGAAGACCTGTCTGATGATGTGATGGTGATACAGGAGGCTTCCGGGCAACTTCGAATCGTCCCATTGTTGCAGCGCGGATGGGTAGACATGGAGGATGAGGAGGAAATGGAGATTGAACTTTCCAGTGGGGCCAGAGGAGTCATGCCAACTAACACTGTGGCAGACATGGCTGAGTTCATGTTGGGGTGCTTTACAACTGACAAGAGTATTGTCAAAATCATGGAGGACAACCAGTACTGGATCTTTGCTATCCTTGACCCCCGGTATAAAAACAACATCTCATCTTTTATTCTGGTAGAGGGGAGGACCAATCGCATCAATGCTTGCCACAAGCAATTGGTGCAGAATATGATGGAGATGTTTCCAGCATGTGACGTTGGCGGCAGGGAGGGTAGTTCCTCCACTAGGCGAACAAGTGCTCACCGGTCCACACAAACAAGGGGCAAACTGTCTAACACCTTGATGGCACCCCCTCGCCAAAGTATCGCCACTGAGGGTCCTATTGTCACCAGGCATGAGAAGTATAGGCGCATGTTGCGGGACTACCTTTCCGACCACAGCCCTGTCCTCTCCGATCCCTCTGCACCCTACACGTATTGGGTGTTGAAGTTGGACCTGTGGCTTGAACTTGCCCTATATGCCTTGGAGGTGCTGTCCTGTCCTGCCGCCAGCGTCCTATCTGAGAGGGTGTTCAGTGCTGCCGGTGGCATCATCACTGACAAGCGCAGCCGGCTGTCAGCTGAGAGTGCCGACCGGCTCACTTTGATAAAAATGAACCACCACTGGATAGAGCATTCATTTTCGTGCCCACCTGTGTAAAGCACCCCAACATGAAACTTCATGTCTGTGCTCAACCTCTCCAATTCCTCCGCATCCTCATACTCATCCACCATAAGCGTTGCACAATTCTGCTCCTACTAGGCTCCCTCCACCCTGATTTCCCACAACTCTGCTGGTTAGAGGCTCCCTCCCCCCTGATTTCCCTAAACTCTGCTGGTTAGAGGCTCCCTCCACCCTGATTTCCCTAAACTCTACTGGTTAGAGGCTCCCTCCACCCTGATTTCCCTAAACTCTGCTGGTTAGAAAGCTCCCTCCACCCTGATTTCCCACAACTCTGCTGGTTAGAGGCTCCCTCCACCATGAATTTCCCAAAACTCTGCTGGTTGGAGGCTCCCTCCACCATGAATTTCCCCAAACTGGGCTGGTTAGAGGCTCCTTCCACCATGAATTTCTCCAAACTGGGCTGGTTAGAGGCTCCTTCCACCATGAATTTCCCCAAACTGTGCTGGTTAGAGGCTCCCTCCACCATGAATTTCCCCAAACTGTGCTGGTTAGAGGCTCCCTCCACCATGAATTTCCCTAAACTCTGCTGGTTGGAGGCATCCCTCCACCATGAATTTCCCCAAAATGGGCTGGTTAGAGGCTCCTTCCACCATGAATTTCCCCAAACTGGGCTGGTTAGAGGCTCCCTCCACCATGAGTTTCCCCAAACTGTGCTGGTTAGAGGCTCATTCCACCATGAATTTCCCCAAACTGGGCTGGTTAGAGGCTCCTTCCACCATGAATTTCCCCAAACTGGGCTGGTTAGAGGCTCCCTCCACCATGAATTTCCCTAAACTTGGCTGGCTAGAGATTCCTTCCACCATGAATTTCCCCAAACTGTGCTGGTTAGAGGATCCCTCCACCAGGAATTTCCCCAAACTTGGCTGGTTAGAGGCTCCTCCACCATGAATTTCCCCAAACTGTGCTGGTTAGAGGCTCCCTCCACCAGGAATTTCCCCAAACTTGGCTGGTTAGAGGCTCCTCCACATGAATTTCCCCAAACTGTGCTGGTTAGAGGCTCACTCCACCATGAATTTCCCCAAACTTGGCTGGTTAGAAGCTCCTTCCACCATGAATTTCCCCAAACTGTGCTGGTTAGAGGCTCCCTCCACCATGAATTTCCCCAAACTGGGCTGGTTAGAGGCTCAATCCACCCTGATTTTCAAAAACAATGTTGGTGCCAACCTCAACTCACTACAAGGGCCAAATTCAATGCTGGTGACAGGCTCTCCTCACTCCAAGGGCCAAATACACTTGTTTCAAGGTGTTTTTCCACTGTCTGAGAGGTGGTATTGAGTGTGTAAAGTGTGTAGTTGTTAGGCTGTGATATTGGGGTAATAGAGGGTCTTTGGTGTGTTAGATGCCCCCAGACATGCTTCCCCTGCTGTCCCAGTGTCATTCCAGAGGTCTTGGCATCATTTCTTGGGGTGTCATAGTGGACTTGGTGACCCTCCTGAGACGGATTTGGGTTTCCCCCTTAACGAGTATATGTTCCCCATAGACTATAATGGGGTTCGAAACCCGTTTGAACACTCGAACAGTGAGCGGCTGTTCAAATCGGATTTCGAACCTCGAACATTTTAGTGTTCGCTCATCTCTAATGGTAACCCATGGTCACATCTCTACTTTCTACTTCTTTAGACTCCATCAGGATGCGAACTTGCCAAAATTTTCAGCTTTCTGACGATGACGTTTTAACCCTGTGGGGTACAATGATGGCTGAAGACATTGAGACCCATGCCCTCTATAATGATACTCGCAATATTGTATTCAAGCAAAGCTGGTCAAAAGGAGGCCTGACTGAGACGGACTGGATGTTCTGCGATATGTTCCTATTCAGCTACTTCTATTACTTCCAGATACATATGAAAATGATCTATAATCAACTTGGGATTCCACGTAAGTAATATGTACTGAGGGGGAATGGAGACAGGAGACATAGACTCAGACTAGCTTCATGTACCCCGCCATCATGCAGGGACCCGTCTATCCAATCTCATATGGACTGGCATAGAATAATGGCAGACAGACACAGACTGTTAAAATGAAGCACAACCTAAACATTACTTGCACATGTAGCTTCAGGCACAGTCAAGCGCGTATTAATAAAGGTATTTACATGGTTTATGAGGAACATCCGAAACCCCAACCTTTATAGCTTTAGCTCCTCTCCTACCTGCAGCCTACTATTAACATAAGGACCTGCCAATAAAGTCATGTGACTGCAGGTCCTTCACATCAAACAGAAAAAGATAATTCTCCCTTCCCTCATTCCCTCTCCTGTCTCTGTTGCCTGTTCCTTAGAAGTAGTAGCCACATTACATTGTGAGGTCTGCACTTCTGGTTCAGACCAAATAATTGAAACAGAATTGGTGGCCAAGCCTCAAGAATATTCGCAAAATAAATTTCAGAAGACTCATCCAGTATATATCCCTGTCTCACATTCTCATCTGTAGAAATGGAATAATATCTTGCTCCTACTTATTTTTTTCAGGACCTTTACTAGTTCAATGTCAAGCTGGAGGTGTCGCCTATGTGGACGATCCTGAAAGTTACTATTTCCAGGTGGCCATCGATGGAGAAGATACGGTATACTTAAACATCACAGAGCGTGTTTGGGTTGCAGAGCACAATAAATATGCCCAGGCTATAAAGCAAATCCTGGACCAAGACAAGGTCACCATACAGTCCATCTATAATAATCTGTCAAATTATGGACAAAAAATGGCCCGAGCACTTGCAGTGTCAGGAAAGGAAGCATTATCAAGGAGAAGTAAGTCACTAATAATTATCAGCAAGTTCATGCGCCATCTTCCTTTTTCAAGTTTAACTATATTTGGCTTTTGGAGTCATGGGTGAGGTCACCACCATTATGAGTATAGATGGGTGAACCGGGTTGTAAGGTGGTGGTGGTGGGTTAATTACAAAATTTTCAAAAATTTCAGGTTTTATGCATATATATATATGTCATTCTCATGGTCAGTGTAATCTTCTATATATTCCAGCTAAACCAGAAGTCTACTTCATCATGAAGTCATCGAAGCCCGAGCTTGTGTGTCTAGCAACTGGTTTCTATCCCGGGTCAATCAATATAACTTTATGGAAGGACAAAGAGAACATGATGGACAATGTGATGGTCTCCGAGACTCTCCCTAATGGTGACGGAACCTACCAGGAAAGAGCAATAGTGACAACAGGTTGGGAAGAACAGACAACCGTCTACTGTAAGGTGGAACACATCAGTCTGGAGGAACCACTGGTGAGACAAATAAGTAAGTGATGGATGGACTGATGGTCTGGCAGGACTGGGAACGTAGAAAAATAGGAACTGAGACAAAGCTGCTGCTGGAATTGTTCTTTTTTTAAAGAGAACCTTTTAACACCATCTCTTCACACTCTTTAATAGGCTCTGCGCCAAATAATCTAGTGCAGCTTTTTTCTCTGACCCCTACCATTTCTGAGCAATAATTCTGTTAGTTTCACCACCCAACTGGCTAAATTGTCTCCCACCTGCCCCACGATGAGAAAACTCATTACCTGCAAAGTGGGTGGGATACTGGTTAATCCCATCCACACATTGCAGAAAATAATGGAAATGTGGTGATTTCAAAAACGCAACTTCAAAAAAAGCAACAAAATCAAAATTTAGCGTTAAAGACAGTAAAATCAAAGAACCGACCTTCACCCAGTATTGACACTTGGAAGATTCACACATCTGTCACCTCCATTTGCAGATCTGAAGCACAATGCGTTAGCTGGGATTGTTATCGGCTCCATACTGGGAGTTGTCATCTGTGTGACTGGACTGATCTGGCTTGTGAAGAGGCGCAGGTAAGACGACTCCAGACAGTAATATTTGGCATCTATGATCATAAAAAGTTCTACTTTACAGGGGTGGAAAAAATGAATGAAAATAAATTTCAGGGTATTTGTTCTGATACCTACCTGTGGCCTCTTAATAAGATTCAGATGATAGTTCTGCTCCTGTGGACATAAATGTGAAAGAAATGGCAGCCACTGATCTTCTTTGTGTAAAACCCATCCTAGACAGGTTCAAAAATTCTGAAGGCTAGGCGGAGTTTACGGCGGGGCAAGAGGAAAGTCAGGTGGAGTTTCACATCATTCATCTCTGGTGACCAGAAGATGGTGGAGCAGCTGAGAAGAGAGGTTGTCCTGCTCCACCATCTTCTGGTACTATGGGTGTGAATGTGTGTGTGTGTGTGTATGTATGTGTATGTGTGTGTATCATGTCCCTCTGTGCTGCAATCCCAATTCTCAGAGTCAAGACATTCATACTCAATCTGTACGGTGTCCAAAACCAAGAACAGACCATTTCCTCACGCCTCACAGCACTGTTTTTGTAGGTATCTTTCATCTTTCTGCTCCATGATCCCTATATTTTCATGTTACACAGATCATACACATCTATAGCCGGAGGAACCACAGACAGAATACTATAGAGAACTACAGATGGGAAGTCTAAAGATGAAGCCTGGATGTTCCTGCCCTCCAATAATGTTTGACCTCTAAATAACAATTTTCCAGGGTACTAATGGTCAGACCTATAAGTATTGTATTGATAATGACCGCCTGCACCTCTGTAATGGATCCTTTAGTGTATATTTGAGGCTTAAAGGGGTTGTTCCATCACAAGGATCCTCTCTATACTGCTTGATAATGTGGATGTAAGACTTTTCCTAAATACACTGCTTCAGCAAAACTGCTTTGTTTGTCCACTATCTTACTTTATTCAATTATATCGATTTGCATCTCTAAAGCGAAAGGAGATGTTCTGGATTTTTAAGTTTAATACCCTTGCCCCTTTAGGTTTAAATGAGGCTTTGGAAGACGTGACAACATAAACCTCCCAGGTTTCATAAACTCATAAACATACCAGTTCATGGTATGTTCCCTCTAACTTGCCCTTCCCCTTTTTTATGTATAATATTTAATAATTAATTTTTAATATTTATATTCCTTCCATCTACATTGTGGTGTGACTCTTGTTTCCCCCTGTATATGAAATAGTTTCCCTTATGTTTATTAGTTCATTAGTTGTGCATTTTCTATGGGTTTAATAATTAATACAAGTTGGATTATGTCCATCATGCAATTTGGTTTTTATGTGATGACATCTCACATGTCTGAGTAGGTCTATGTAATGAATTTTTTTTTAATTCACAAGGATTCACTTATATTAATTCATTATTTATTTATTTTCCCTTGAACCTATTTATTAATTGTTTTATTTATTCATATTTATTGTTTTTTTTTAAATAGATTATCTTTTATTATAAGGTGTTTCTATATACCATTATATGTGTTAAATTAAGTTGACACTCATTTGATCATAGGCTTATCGAATAGGCTGATCGGCAGCCTGCCTTAGATTTACCGGTTTTGTTCACTTGCTAGACGGCGGGCACGCTTCAGCGGCTCTATTAGCAGCTGATGCGAGCCTTCTACATACTCCGCATGCGCGGGTTGTTCGCCGTGCACATGCTCATAGATGTTCTTCCGGACGCCGGCGCTGGCCGGCACGTGCGAGCTTGATAGTGAAGGATGTGCCGTCATGAGATAGGAGTGCGGGAAAGGATCCCCACTCCTCCCACTTCAACTTTAGAGGCTGTTAAAAGGGGAACTGGCACTAGAATGGCTAAGCACCAAGCCATTTAGGCCAGGTAAGTTGCTGACCTTTTTATCCTCTTGTCTACTTTTGTTCGTATGTTTGCCTTTGACTAGGGATATGATTATACGGGGCTAGGTATATTTTGTACAGCGGTACCTACGCTAGCCATGTAGACTTGTACTGTTTACAATACTGTTATTAATTCAATTGGCCCTGATACAGTGAAACAGCATTGGTGTATATCTCTCCATCAATTGGTCGATATCAGCTAATGGTAGAGTCTACAGCTAACTTAAATGTTAATATCTGGACATTACTAGTATCTGAGGTGGTTATACTGTGATACTGCATCCATTTGTTTATTTATATTTATTCTATTTTATATATATCTTTATTCTGACTAGTATGTCCGATATTTGGCCTGGGTATATCTATGTTTATTTCCTTTGTATTTAGACAGAGTCTATTACAGAGGCTTCTTTGTATGCTCAAAATTCTAAAGTTTTTTATATATTGTGTCATGTTATTTTAAAGTGATTGTGCACTTGAGAAAGGACATGTGATAGTCCGATACGCATTGTGCCTACCAATTCCATTAAAGAAGACTACTTTAATTACTGGGGTGAGCGCTGTGATCCTTGCCTGTTTCTTGGGTTGGTCCTTGCTCTATCGGTTCACTTTATGTCCTTGAGACGCTCTTGCAGCTGCTGCCACAGTAATTTCCACTGGAACCTACGCTTCAGGTTGTTGTGACTCGTCACAACCCACCAAGGTGAGCAGACACCTGTTGGTACTTTTTGCTACAATACGTAACTTGTGATAATACACGAGGATCAGCTCGGTATTTGTTTTTTTTGTTCCAGTATTTCCACATTCCGTCTTTCTTGCTTCCTCTTCTGGTCTATATGCTGAGACTTTGCCGTCCGTCTGTCTCCTGGACTCTTGTCTCCTTGCTGGTGTCTATTCACCTTTACACCGTGCTGATCCTTCCGCCATCTTGTACGGCTTCTCCTGTCCCACCACTACTGCAGACCCTATGGTGAGTAATGGTGATACCATCTGTCTGATGAAGGGTCTTGAGAATGTTTTTCCCACTTAGTCCACTGTTACTTTCTCTACGTTCTGTTTGTTTCTCTGGTCCTTTGTGTTGTCGGAGAATACATTCTGGCTTGTCCTTTCTACTAAATCGGAAATGGAAGATTTTTTCTTTAATAAATGTTTGACAATAAAAACAGAATCAACAAGTGAAACAATGTATAAGATAGAAAAAGCATTATAAGGTAATTGTAGGACGTGATAATGAACGACCATAGTAAGTAATTTTAGGGGTCATTCACACGGAGTAACACCTTGTGTGTATCACAGCCGTACATGCCGGCGTTACGGCAGGGCTGACGAACACTTCCCATTCATTTCAATGGGAGCGCTCGTAACGCTGCCGTAACGGCGGCGTTACGAGCGAACCCATTGAAGTGAATGGGAAGTGTTCGGCAGCCCTGCCGTAACGCCGCCGTTACGGCTGTGATACACGCGAGGCGTTACTCCATGTGAATGGCCCCTTACTGTGTTTTTTTTTGAGGTAGGCGCACCTCCTTGTTCAATGTTGTCCACGTGTTAGATTAGATGCGCCCCTATAACCTATGAGCACTTTGCCCCTTTTCATTGTTGTCTGATCTCGTGGGCTTTTTCACTCTGCTCATGATGTACTGAAGGGCATTTGCACCTTTTTAGCTCCTTTTCAAAAAGGTGCAAATCATAAATACAGCGGGGGGGGGGGGGGGGGGGGTCCCGACAAAAAGCAAATGGGGTGAGGGCTGTATAAAATATGGGAAAAAAAAGTTGCAAATGCTTCATAGACAAAAATAGCAGAAAAATACTTTAAAAAGGTGCAATTTACACACAAACAAAGGTGCAAACAGCTTTATAAATGTGCCCCAATGATTCTGACTATTCACGTAAGACCTTGCAGCAAATCAATTTGCCCTCAATACCCCATAATAAGAATGTGAAAACAGCAATTTAAGTTTTTTTTCAAATGTATTACAAATGTAAAAATAAATTTTGCAAGTACATGAGTCATTAGACCCTTTGCTCTGAATTGAAGTTTAGCCCTGAGGGTTAACTATTTCTCTGAGCATCTCTGAGATGTTTCTACACCTTGGTTGGAGTCCACCTGTGGTAAGTTTAGTCTATTAGACATGATATGGACAGACGTCCCCTCTCTATATAATATCTGACATCTGACAATGCAAATCAGGGAAAAAACCAAGCCACGAGGAGGAAAGAACTGTCCGAGGAGCTCAGAGACAGGATTATGTGGAGACAGATCTGGAGAAGGGACAAAAACATTTCTTCTGCACTGAATGTCCCCAAGAGCAGAGCGGCCTCCATAATTCTTATCTGTATGGAACAACCAGGACTCTTCGTATAGCTGACCGCCCCACCAAACTAAGCAATTATAAAAGAGCTTTGGTACAAAATGTGAACCGAGAGCAAGGCAGACGGTTTAGACTCCGCAACCAGAAATGAACGTAGACGTGGCAGTAAAGTTGAAGGAAAGTGTATTTATTATAGATTATTAAAGGCAAATTGGTACTATTCCGTTATCGGGCCAGCAGCAGCGCAGTTCAGCAGCAGCTTTCGGGACAGCAGTTCAGCAGCGGGAATTACAATGACATCCGAGGACTGCTGGCCCGATGCTTGTGCCCAGTAACCAGTACATCGATGACCCCCCTCCCCCATCCTTCTCCTCCTGCCAGTGCTGCCCCCCAGCTCTCCTTACATCTTCCCCGTACCCTCTCCCCACCACACGACTAGGCCTCACCTCAGCGCTAGTACCGAGACCGAAAGGAAAGACACCGGGGCTCAATCCAGGCCCTGACAAGAAACACGCCGACTATAGGAACGGTGAGCTACAGCGAGCCGGAGGGACAAACTTTCTGCAGCGTCCGGCGGCTATCTAGTAGCATTCATTGCTCAAGATTTACGGTGAGGCCTATTACAGGGAGAGGGTACGGGGCAGATGTAAGAAGAGCTGGGGGGCAGCACTGGAAGGAAGAGGAGGATGAGGGCATCGATCGATGTACTGCCTACTACACACAAGCACGGCCTCTATCATCGGGCCAGCATCGGCTTAGTCATGTGGCGGGGAGAGGGTACGGGGTAGATGTAAGGAGAGCTGGGGGGCAGCACTGGAAGGAGGAGGAGATGGAGGGGGGGTCATTGATGTACTGGCTACTGGGCACAAGCATCGGGCCAGCAGTCCTCGGATGTCATTGTAATTCCCGCTGCTGAACTGAACTGCTGTCCCGAAAGCTGGTGCTGAAATGCGCTGCTGCTGGCCCGATAACGGAATAGTACCGGCAAATTATCAGTAAAATAACAAGAGGAAGGACAAGCAAAATACACAGTGTAGGATGAAACATTCAAGGTAGATTTAGCAATGTTTTCCACTATGACCGCTTCTACAGTACGGACACTGAATGAGCACTATACCCCAAACTTTCCCTAACTGACCCTGACTTCACATTTGGGTGCGCACCCCCCTTTTCCCAGTGGTCCAGGTGGATCACTTACAGTTTGTAGAAGCGCCCAGTGGGGCCCAAAATCGTTCTTTTCTTTTGAAGCGTCTTCTCCTCACAGGTATCACGATTTCTGAAGTGATGAAATTCTCCTCAGCGAGCCAGGAAAATAAATGGATGCAGAATCTGACAGTCCTGCAGAATCCATACACTGAGCTGGGATGTAAGCCGGGGTTTGCAGTTACTGTCCGGTACTTCAGCAGTACTGCGAGAGTCTCTCTATGAGGTGGCAATATACTCGGGCACAATGTCAGCCTCACAGGTTATCCACTGGGCACAGTTCTGGTAATGTGGCCACTAGACGCTCTGTCTCTTTACACTCGGCCTCTGGGCTGATATATCTACAGCTTAGCTGCACAGGAAAGTCCTCAGAGATCTCCACAAACACTTCATATATCACAGACAGTCCTTCTTTCATCCTGCCAATATGGCTGCCGCTCTCTGTCTCGTCACTTCCTTCTTCTCTCTCACTCTGTCTCCAAGCACAGGTGGGATGACATCATAGGGGGCGTGGCCTTGCAGCATCATATCACAACTACAATGGCCGCTGTCTTATAGGACCAGTATCACAGAAATACATTTACCAGCTTAAACACACAAATGAAGTTTCAGACATCATTGGGCTTTCTTACAGAAAGATGTCCAAGAAATCATTGGTCACTCTGGTGGAGCTCCAAAGATCCTGTGTGCAGATGGGATAAAACTTCACGAAAGCCAACCATCACCAATCAACCCACCAATCTGTCCCCTAACTAGTCATATAGAAAGGAACACAACATAAAGAAGTAAATGCTGATCTGTTCAATAAATAACAAATCCTATAATGTATATGAGTGATCCTTAAAGGGGTATTCCCACGTCGCATACTCACCAGTCTTCGTTTCTTTGAAATCTTCTGTCTTCCGGCTTTGTTTCATCATTGGTGGGCGGGGTCACATATTCAAAGCCAAGCGGCGAGATGCTGCCGGCCCTGTGTGCACGCTCATACACCAGTCCAGCCTTCACAATGCAAATACAGACCCGACAGGGTGTCGGGTCTGTATTCACATTTTGAAGGCTAGACTGGTGTATGAGCATGCACGCAGGGCCGGCAGCATCTCGCCGCTTGGCTTTGTATATGTGACCCCGGAGTCATGATGCAGAATAACAGCATCGCTTCTGCCGCTGCTTGCTTCAGCGATGTTGCTGGCTTCACCTGTGCCGGCGTATAACTGTCCCCAGCATCCGCCTCTCTATTACAGCGGATGCCGGGGAGTGTTAGACACCGGCACAGGTGAAGCCAGCAACATCGCTATGCTTCTGCCCTGCATGAAGCCAGCAGCAGCAGAAGCGATGCTGTTATTCCGCTCCTCCGCCCCCCCCCTCCTCTGGAATAGCAGCATCCCATGCGTTGCTGGCTTCACCTGTGCTGGTGTCTAACCCTGCATTGGCAGCCCCTTCCCCCGAAGGGTAAACTACCCCCCCCCCTCCAGGCTCGCTCCCTGCACTTAGCCCCTCCTCCCTCCCCCTGAGAGCAGGCAGACACATCACTTAACTCAGGAGTAGCTAGGTCAGGGCTGTGGCCACAAAAAAAATGAATAAAGTGATATAGTGGACAAGCAAAGCAGTTTTGCTGAAGCAATGTATTTAGGAAAAGTCTTACATTCACATTAACAAGCATTATAGATAGGATCCTTGTGATGGGACAACCCCTTTAAGTTCAAAAAGAAAACATTTACAAAGTATTTTTGGGAAGGACTAGAACAAAACAGGAAGATAGATGGGAAATCTTAGGAGATGTGTATACGGGGACAGATAGCAGGGGAGAATAATGCAAAGGATGGGGCCCGGAGGAGAGGGGGAAACGGGCAGCGACTAAGAGGAAAGCACAGTCCCAAGACTAGATCCCATAAATCATTGTACCAGTAAACCCAACAACAGGACCAAGACCCCCAAAAGAAACCAGACACCCCCAACCCAGATTTAAAATATGTACCTAGGGACATCCACATAAACAAAGACAGACCCTCTACTGTAATCCAGGTCCCAGACCCCACCTCATACACTTACACAGCGGGTCCTCATCTGATTTTGCAAACCAGCCATTATTACTAGGGTTGAGCGATTGGGATCGGAAAAGATTGGATCCCGATCGGTGATCGAGCAAATTTAATGATCGGGATCGGCTGAAAAATGATCGGAAATCTGATTTTGAAATCTCAAGATCGGCTGAACCCTAATTATTACATGTAAGTGGACCTTAATGTTAAAAAAAACTAATATTTTATGTTCTTGGTTTCACAGCAACAAGATGAAGATATATTCACCCACAATAACAATGACCATGATCCTTCTGAGTATTATCGCAGGTGAAGGTAAGAAGGTTGTGAGCTTATTAAGGAGGTATATGACGTCATGTTACATTACATACATTCTTCCATACATTTCTCAGGGTGGTGATAGTAGATACGGAGAAATTGTCATTCGAAATATTTAATAACATTGATGCTAGCTTCACAGTAGTGTTTGGGTTTCCGTTCTTTGGGTTCAACCACTTGTGGACCCAAAAAGCACAAATCCCATCTTTTTAAAAAGAATATAATGGGATCAACCTGGTTTTTGTCCAAAATTGTTGGAGAGAAAAGTCCTGCTTATTATAATAATATGTTACTTTAATATTAAAATAATTCCATAAAGTTCTATCATAACCTTAAAGGGATGAATAGAATCCCTTTTTTCAGTACTACCATGTCGGAATAGGCTTAAGAAAGGCTATTCTTCTCCTACCTTTAGAACTCTTCTCCGCTACGCCGTTCCAGTGATATTCCCATTTTTTTCTGTATGCAAATGAGTCTCCAGACAGCACAGGGGGCGTTCCCAGTGCTGCTTGAAAACTCTGGGAACATGGTCACATCTCTACTTTCTACTTCTTTAGACTCCATCAGGATACGAACTTGTCAAAATTTTCAGCTTTCTGGCGATGGCGTTACAGCCCTGTGGGCTACAATGATGGCTGAAGACATTGAGACCCACGCCGTCTACAATGATACTCGCAAGATTGTATTCAAGCAAAGCTGGTCAAAGGGAGGCCTGACTGAGACAGACTGGATGTTCTACGATATGTTCCTGAACAGCTACTTCTATTACTTTGAGATACATATTAAAACGCTCTATAATAAATTTGGGATTCCACGTAAGTAATATGTACTGAGGGGGACTGGAGACATGAGACATGGACTCAGACTAGCTTCATGTACCCCGCCATCATGCAGGGACCCGTCTATCCAATCTCATATGGACTGGCATAGAATAATGGCAGACAGACACAGACTGTTAAAATGAAGCACAACCTAAACATTACTTGTACATGTAGCTTCAGGCACAGTCAAGTGCGTATTAATAAAGGTATTTACATGGTTTATGAGGAACATCTGAAACCCCAACCTTTATATCTTTAGCTCCTCTCCTACGTGCAGCCTACTATTAACATAAGGACCTGCCAAGAACGTCATGTGACTGCAGGTCCTTCACATCAAACACAACAGCAGTATACAAAATATCAGAAAAAGCTAATTCTCCCTTCCCTCATTCCCTCTCCTGTCTCTGTTGCCTGTTCCTTAGAAGTAGTAGCCACATTACATTGTGAGTTCTGCACTTGTGGTTCAGACCAAATACTTGAAACAAAATTGGTGGCCAAGCCTCAAGAATATTCGCAAAATAAATTTCAGAAGACTCATCCAGTATATATCCCTGTCTCACATTCTCATCTGTAGAAATGGAATAATATCTTGCTCCTACTTATTGTTTTCAGGTCCTTTACTAGTTCAATGTCAAGCTGGAGGTGTCGCCTATGTGGACGATCCTGAAAGTTACTACTTCCAGATGGCCATCGATGGAGAAGATACGGTTTACTTAAACTTCACAGAGCGTGTTTGGGTTGCACAGCACAATAAATATGCCCAGGCTATAAAGCAAATCCTGGACCAAGACAAGGTCACCATACAGTCCATCTATAACGATCTGTCAAATTATGGACAAAAACTGGCCCGAGCACTTGCAGTGACGGGAAAGGAAGCATTATCAAGGAGAAGTAAGTCACTAATAATTATCAGCAAGTTCATGCGCCATCTTCCTTTTTCAAGTTTAACTATATTTGGCTTTTGGAGTCATGGGTGAGGTCACCACCATTATGAGTATAGATGGGTGAACCGGGTTGTAAGGTGGTGGTGGTTGGTTAATTACAAAATTTTCATAAATTTCAGGTTTTATCCATATATATATATGTCATTCCCATGGTCGGTGTAATCTTCTATATATTCCAGCTAAACCAGAAGTCTACTTCATCATGAAGTCATCAAAGCCGGAGCTTGTGTGTCTAGCAACTGGTTTCTATCCCGGGTCAATCAATATAACTTTATGGAAGGACAATGAGAACATGATGGACAATGTGATGATCTCCGAGACTCTCCCTAATGGTGACGGAACCTACCAGGAAAGAGCAATAGTGACAACAGGTTGGGAAGAACAGACAACCGTCTACTGTAAGGTGGAACACATCAGTCTGGAGGAACCACTGGTGAGACAAATAAGTAAGTGATGGATGGACTGATGGTCTGGCAGGACTGGGAACGTAGAAAAATAGGAACTGAGACAAAGCTGCTGCTAGAATTGCCTTTTTTTAAAGAGAACCTTTTAACTCCTTCACACTCTTTAATAGGCTCTGCACCAAATTATGCAGTGCAGTTTTTTTCTCTGACCCTACCATTTCTGAGCAATAATTCTGTTAGCTCCACCACCCAACTGGCTAAATTGGCTCCAACCTGTCAGGTGGGTGGTCTAAGATTATCTTCTCCAGCCAAGGACCACCCACCTGACAGTAGAGAGTCTAATTAGCATATTGGGTGGTGAAACTTACAGCAGTGGGGTTTAGAGGAAAAATTTTAACTGTGTCAGAATCAGTGATGTGGCAATGACTGAAGGATACAAAGACTTGATGTAGGGCAAGGTCCTCCTTAGCCTGGGGATGAGAAAACGGAGCGTTTTACAATTACCTGCAAAGTGGATGGAAATCTGGTTAATCCCATCCACACCTTGCAGAAAATAATAGAAATGCAGCGATTTCAAAAACACAACCTCAAAAAAAGCAACAAAATCTAAATTTAGCGTTAAAGACAGTAAAATCAAAGAACCGACCTTCACCCAGTATTGACACTTGGAAGATTCACACATCTGTCACCTCCATTTGCAGATCTGAAGCACAATGCGTTAGCTGGGATTGTTATCGGCTCCATACTGGGAGTTGTCATATGTGTGACTGGACCGATGTGGCTTGTGAAGAAGAGGCGCAGGTAAGACGTCTCCAGACGGTAATATTTGGTGTCTATAATCATAAAAAAGTTCTACTTTAAAGGGGTGGAAAAAATGAATGAAAATAAATTTCAGGGTATTTGTTCTGATACCTACCTGTGGCCAGGGTCGGACTGGGGTGTCTAGGGCCCACCAGTGGAATTGTTTCTAGGGGCCCACCACTAGGACCCTGCAGACCAGCGATGCCGAGACAGGGCAGCTAAAGGTAATACCATCTCGGGAGCCATGCTGCTCACCTGCCATACAATGTGCAACAACACACTACCTAAACCCACTGCTACACTCTGTAGGGAAAGTGATCAGCATGGCTCCTAGAAATGTTACCATTACCTGTAGCCGCGCTGTCCTGGAATAGCTGATCTGCAGAGGTCCTGGCTGTTGTATTATCACAGATGTAATATTGACGGCCTATCCTAAGGACAGACTATCAATATCACAAAGATGGATAAATCCTTTAAAGATTTGTCCAGGAATTGGAGCAACCCATGTGCCTGGCAGGAGGTGTAAAATAAAAAATAAATAATTAAAAAGTGTTCACCTGTCCCCATTGCTCCATTGTCCGCCGCCAGTGTCCATTTAGTCTCGTGCCGGCACCTCCTTGCTGGGAGTCCTGCACCTCATGGGACCACTGAAACCAATTAGATACAGGATTTCCAGAAATAAGGCCATGAGACTGAACAGACACAGGCAGGAGGATAACGAGGTGCTGGGGACAAAAGCTCAATGAAAAACACTACGTCTCACTGTTGTGCCTAATCCTTATAGAGGACCTTTCACCATTTGGGGTACATGCGGTTTAATACACCGCTAGAAAGCCGACAGTGCGCTGAATTCAGTGCATCTTTCCTGTTCTGTGCCCCGGGTGAAGAGCTATCGGTGCCAGTACCGTAGCTCTTCACTGTCAGAAGGGCGTTTCTAACAGTCAATCAGTAACGCCCTTCCTCGCAGTAGCGTCTATTGCCCTGTACTGTTGTGAGGGGGCTTTGCTTACCGCCTAGTGATGACGTTGAGTGGTGAGGAACGCTACCTCTCCCCAGTACATGTCTATGGACGAGCATTATCAGGAGGGGAGGGGGGCGTTCCTCCCCGATCTCATAGTACAGCACAATAGGCGCTGCTGGGAAGAAGGACATTGCTGACTGACTGTAAGACACGCCCTTCTGACAGCGAAGAGCTACAGTACCGGGACCGATAGCTCTTCACCGGGGGCACAGAACAGGAAAGCTGCTGTGAATTCAGCGCACTTTCTAGCGGTATATAAAACAGCATGTGCCCCAGGTGGTAAAAGCTCCTCCTTAACATCTCAATATACTGTACATTATACTATAAGGATAAGACCTAACACAGCATCCCGCAGCAAAAAAGCGCTGCAGGAAAACCCCCGGCGGCAACGTATCAGTTTTCCTGCAGCGCTTTTTGCAGAAACTCCACAGAGGTTTGCTTTGAGGACTTTCTGCTTCCATTATACCTATAGGGACACTGTAGGTGTTTCCGTAGGTATAAGTGCTGCGATTTCCAAAAACTGCAACAGTTACCTACACACTCATACATATACATTCATATATACTTACTCACACACATATATATGTATACTAGCTGGTACCCGCGACTTCGTCTGCGGTGATTGTAGCAGAGGGTATATACAGGCGCGGGTATATACAGGCGCGGGTAAGGTTTTCGTACTGTGTATAAGGTATGGGATATGAGATGTAACTTTGTATCTTGTTTTTGCTGTAATTCAGAGAATCCGTGAGACTTTTGTGTTGCAGTTACTTTGTATTTGAGCTGCTATATATACGGTGTTGTGAGAAACTTTACATAGTGACTTTGGGACAGAAGTATTTGAAGTTAACCCTTTCCCATCGATGGCATTTTTTGATTTTCGTTTTTGACTCCCCTCCTTCTAAACCCCATAACTTTTTTATTTCTCCGTTCCCAGAGCCATATGAGGTCTTAATTTTTGCAGGACAAATTTTTCTTCATGATGCCACCATTATTTATTCTATATCATGTACTAGGAAGCAGGGAAAAAATTCAAAATGGGGTGGATTTCAAGAAAAAATGCATTTCTGCGACTTTCTTACGGGCTTTGGTTTTACGGCGTTCACTGTGCAACCAAAATGACCTGTCCCCTGTATTCTGTGTTTCATTACGATTCCGGGGATACCAAATTTCTATGGTTTTAGTTACATTTTGACCCCTTAAAAACAAATCCAAAACTGTTAAAAAATTTTTTTTTGAAAAGTCGCCATATTCCGACAGCCATAACTTTTTTATACGTGCATGTACGGGGATGTATATGGCGTCTTTTTTTGCGGGACCGGGTGTACTTTGTAGTTCTACCATCTTCAGGAAATGTTATTGCTTCGATCACTTTTTATTCAAATTTTTATCAGAATCAAAACAGTGAAAAAACGGCAGTTTGGCACTTTTGACCATTTTTCCCGCTACGGCGTTTACCGAACAGGAAAAATATTTGTATATCTTTGTAGAGCGGGCGATTTCGGACGTGGGGATACCTAACATGTATGTGTTTCACAGTTTTTAACTACTTTTATATGTGTTCTAGGGAAAGGGGGGTGATTTTAATTTTTAATCCTTTTTTTTGTTTGTTTTTAATATTTTTTTTTACTTTTTTTAAACTTTTTTTTTGCATTTATTAGACCGCCTAGGGGTATTGACATGGGTGGGCGGTGTCACGGATTGTCAGAGAGGTGGGGGTTGGCAAACATGGCTGCTCCGGAGCGTTAAAGAGAGCCTCCTGGAGTATCGGTAAGGTGAGGGGCAAAGTGGTAAAGTCTATGTATATGTGATTGTGTGGGGTTAGGGGTGAGGCTGAAGAGGGCAATATGAATTTTGTGGCTTGCTATGGTCCAAAGTGTGTGAGATTGCAGAGATGTGGGTGTGAGTTTGGGGTTTGTGGGGGTCCTGGGAAAAACGTATGTGCGCTATTGTGACGAAAAGTAGCCTATTGCGCAATGGGGTGTATTAACTATGTTTGTGGAAAATTTCAGCCAAATCGGTCAAGCGGGTTTTGCGTGATTGACTAACAAACATCCGAACACACAAACCCACAAACATCCAAACTCACAAACTTTCACATTTATAATATTAATAGGATATATATATATATATATATATATATATATATATATATATATATATATATATATATATATATATATATAAAATTAGCATAGCATATACACATTTATATACATTCATATACCATATATACTATATATACTCACATATATACATACACTCACACATTATTATAGAATGCTGTATATACACACACACATACCTGTATACAAACATACAGTCCTCACACAGTATACAAGACACATGCTTTAACCCTTAAGTACTATCATGGTGTCTATCATAGTGATATGTGTAGGTAGTGGTGTATGATAGACACCATGATAGGACTTAAGGGTTAAACAAATGTACACATATACATATTAAATATTACATTTTACCAAAAAAAAAGAAAAAAAAAATACTCACATTTGTGAAGCAGCAGCAGACTCCTCTGTCCCCACACAGGCCGATGTAAGCGATGACTCACTCTGAAGAGGAGGGGGAGGGGGGAAAGTCCTGGCTTGCAGAGAGATCGCTTCCTAAGATTGCACTGGCAGGAGGCCTCTGTGTAAGTGTCGGGGCCCTGGGAAACTGCCGTTAGCCGGGCTTCTTTATTCATTACAGCGCTGCCAGCAGCCTGGGGCCCCGAGCTTACTGTTCCAGCCCCTGCCGCTAGCAGCATCGCTCAGTTTATCAATGCAAATGCACTGGACAGGGGCCCGAACCAGTCCCTGACATCCCGATCGGGCCCCTGTCCAGTGCTTCTATATAGTCGGGGCCTGGGGCCCACCAGGGGATTCCCCGGTGCTCCGGCGGGCCAGTCCGACCCTGCCTGTGGCCTCTTAATAAGATTCAGAAGATTGTTCTGCTCCTGTGGATATAAATGTGAAAAAATGGCAGCCACTGGTCTTCTTTGTGTAAGACTCATCCAGGACGGGTTCACTGATTCTGAAGATTAGGCGGAGTTGGTGGCGGCGCAAGAGCAAAGTCAGGTGAAGTTTCACATCATTCATCTCTGGTGACCAGAAGATGGTGGAGCAGCTGAGAAGAGAGGTTGTCCTACTCCACCATCTTCTGGTACTAGTCTTTGGGGCTCATTTATTTAGCTACTTGCACCTTTTTGTTGGGTTTTTCTGCCCTGACCCCCATTTGTGTAGCATTTGCGCATTTTTTCCAGATGTTATGCCGCCCTCGCCACTTCAGCTTTTTGGTGAGAAAAGGAGCGTGACCTAAATGGAGATTCTTGTGTATGTGTGTATGTGTGCATGCATGTGAATGTGTGTGCGAGTATGTATGTGCGTATGTGTGTATATGTGAATGTGTATGTGTGTGTACATGTGTGTGTGTATTGCAATCCCAACTCTCAGAGTCAATCTGTACGGTGTCCAAGACCAAGAACGGACCATTTCCTCACGCCTCACAGCACTGTTTTTGTAGGTATCTTTCATCTTCTGCTCCATGATCCCTATATTTTCATGCTACACAGGTCATGCACATCTATAGCTGGAGGAACCACAGACAGAATGCTATAGAGAACTACAGATGGGAAGTCTAAAGATGAAGCCTGGATGTTCCTGCCCTCCAATAATGTTTGACCTCTAAATAATAATTTTCCAGGGTACTAATGGCCAGACCTATAAGTATTGTATTGATAATGACCGTCTGCACCTCTGTAATGGATGCTTTATTGTATGTTTGAGGCCTAAATCTACTAATCCAACTATCTAGACTTCTAAACGTATCCTATAATTTTACTGCTGTACAATCTTTGTATCTCCTTCACCTATCTGGTTGTCCTCTTGCTTCTGACCAGTGGCATAACTAGGAATCGTGGGGCCCTGTGGCAAACTTTTGACATGCCTCCCCCCCAACCGACTCCAAAGACCTCAACCAACCGACCCACATAGTGGCCCCTGCACACACTATTATGCCCCATATTGGCCAACAATAATGTTTGACCTCTAAATAACAATTTTCCAGGGTACTAATGGCCAGACCTATAAATATTGTATTGATAATGACCGCCTGCACCTCTGTAATGGATCCTTTATTGTATATTTGAGGCTTAAATACAATATTAAGCAACTATCTAGGCTTTACTAAAATATCTCCTATGAATTTCTTGCTGTACATTCTTTGTAATTCCTTCACCTAACTGGTTGTCCTGTTGCTTCTGACATAGATATGGCAGTGCAGTGTAGCTGGAGGTTCTCTCTGCTCCTCCCCCTCCTTCTTCTCAATGGATATCAGCAGGAAAGGGGAGGGGCTATGCAAAGCAGATGAGGATGTGGGGAGTGGGAAAAGCATCTGAGCTTTCAGGGAGGGCAGATCAAACAGGATATATATATACCCCAAATTAAGCAAGGCAAAATACGTGTTGAGGTGTTTCCATCCTTCCCCTGGTCTGTATACATACTTATGTACCATGCTCATGGTTTTGTATTTGCTGTTTTTGCCCGGTGTATATTTGTATTTTTTGCATTGGTTATCGCCATATCTTATCATCTGCTCAGGGCTCGGTTATTTTTCCTATTATGCGGCTTGTACAATATTTTTATGTTTTTTATAGATTTTGACCGTTACTTGAATAAAGAGGAGATAATTTTACATGATTTTCCTGTTATGAGGATTATTTTCATAGGAGGTATTCTATTTTTAGGGGACCGGGATATCTTATTCGCTTGTTCTTAGCACTGCTGTATTGGTGTAAATCCTAAAGGGGGAAATGGTATAAGACAAAAAAATATATACTCATCCGCTAAATCATCCCCTGCTCTAGGTGGGCTCCATCAGACTCTATTTACCTGCCTATGACCACTCTGGAGGAACATTCGAGGAACCGTCTAAAGCTACCTACATGGCACCATCTCCCCCCGGCTTCCCTTGGGATGTGGTACATTCCTAATTAAGATGAGACCTCATATAGAGTAAAAACCACAATTTTCTTCCACTGCAAAAAGCACAACATTTTACAGCCCCTGCACAGTGAATGGGATTCTGGCAAATCCCATCAATACATTGCAAAAAATAATCCGCAACAACGGACACTTTTTTAAAAAAAAGCTGTATTATGGTATGCGCTATGTAACTATTTGTGTCCATTTTTTTTGAGGAATCCGTAATTTTTTCAGATGAATTCACAACACAAAAAACACATTTCTGCTCCCATACTAGACTCAGGGCTCTGCTCATTCGTATCATTGGATTGCTCTCTGCACTTCTGTCGCCCTTTCAGTTCCTCTCTGTGTCCTGGACTCATCCATCCGCCTACCCATTGAGCTATGACCACTCCCACATTCCGTCTGTCTTACTTTCTCTTTTGGTTTCTATGCTGAGACTTTGCCGTCCGTCTTCTCCCTGGACTCTTGTCTCCTTGCTGTTGTCTGTTCACCTTCACACCGTGCTGATCCTTCCACCATCTTGTACGGCTTCTCCTGTCCCACCACTACTGCAGACCCTATGGTGAGTAATGGTGATACCATCTGTCTGATGAAGGGTCTTGAGAAGGTTTTTCCCACTTAGTCCACTGTTACTTTCTCTACGTTTTGTTTGTTTCTCTGGTCCTTTGTGTTGTCGGAGAATACATTCTGGCTTGTCCTTTCTACTAAACTGGAAAAGGAAGTTGTTTTCTTTCTTTAAAGTTTGACAAGACAATAAAAACAGAATCAACAAGTGAAACAATGTAGAAGATAGAAGAAGCATTATAAGGTAATTGTAGGACGTGATAATGAATGACCATATTGAATAATTTTACTGTGTTCTTTTTCGAGGTAGGCGCACCTCCTTGTTCAATGTTGTCCACGTGTTAGATTAGATGCGCCCCTATAACCTATGAGCACTTTGCCCCTTTTCATTGTTGTCTGATCTCGTGGGCTTTTTCACTCTGCTCATGATGTACTGAAGGGCATTTGCACCTTTTTAGCTCCTTTTCGAGATGGTGCAAGTCATAAATACAGCGGCGGGGGGGGGTCCCGACAAAAAGTAAATGGGGTGAGGGCTGTATAATATATGGAGAAAAAAGTTGCAAAAGACTCAGCTTATACTTGAGTATATACGGTAAACACTGATCTGTTCAATAACTAACAAATCCTATAATGTATATGAGTGAGCCTTAAGTTCAAAAAGAAAACACTTAGAAAGTATTTTTTGGGAAGGACTAGAACAAAACAGGAAGATAGATGGGAAATCTTAGGGGATGTGTATACGGGGACAGATAGCAGGGGAGAATAATGCAAAGGATGGGGCCCGGAGGAGAAGGGGAAACGGGCAGGGACTAAGAGGAAAGCACAGTCCCAAGACTAGATCCCATAAATCATTGTACCAGTAAACCCAACAACAGACCCAAGACCCCCAAAAGAAACCAGACACCCCCAACCCAGATTTAAAATATGTACCCACATAAACAAAGACAGACCCTCTACTCTAATCCAGGTCCCAGACCCCACCTCATACACTTACACAGCGGGTCCTCATCTGATTTTGCAAACCAACCATTATTACTAGGATTGAGTGATTGGGATCGGAAAAGATTGGATCCCGATCAGTGATCGAGCAAATTTAGCAATCGGCATCGGCTGGAAAATGATCGGAAATCAGATTTTGAAATCTCAAGATCGGCTCAAACCTAAAAGTGACTTATCCCATAGAGAAGCATTGACTAGGGTTGAGAAATTGGGATCGGAAAAGATCGGATTCCGATTGGCTGGAAAATGATCGGAAATTGGATTTTAAAATCGATTCTGAAATCTCAAGATTGGCTGAACCCTAATTATTACATGTAAGTGGATCTTAATGTTAAAAAAACTAATATTTTATGTTCTTGGTTTCACAGCAACAAGATGAAGATATATTCACCCACAATAACAATGACCATGATCCTTCTGAGTATTATCGCAGGTGAAGGTAAGAAGGTTGTGAGCTTATTCAGGAGGTATCTGGTATCCTTGGCTATTACGAAATGTTACCTTCTGACCGATTGTCCTAGTTGGATGACATTTGCATCTGTGTCGGAATCTGGCCTTCTCCTACCTCCTTCTCCGGCCCCTTCCCCCTCCTTCCCTTCTCTCTTTTTTCCTTTTCTTCCCCTCTTTTACCTTCTCAGTCTTTTTACTTTACGACTTATGTTTATTGGAAACATGTCGCTGATCTGCTCTGTATCCAGTCATGTAATGGCCACTCTGAGACTTTTCATTAGCACTTTGTTCAGTGGATTTTGTTTCGCTGCTCTTTTGATCTACGACTTTGTTTGTATTGTATTTTGGTTTCCTTACAAGACTGCACCTTTTGCTTATGTTTGCCTGAATGTTCATATAAGGGTGCATTCACACAAAATCACGTGCCGTATACGAGACTAACTCCCATTGAAATCAATGGGAGCGTATACAGCGCTCAAAATCTCACGCGACGTATACATGCCAGGTCACGCGGCACATTACTCCGTCTGAATGCACCCTAAAAATGAAATTCCGATAAAAATTTGAATTAAAAAAAAATAATAAGCATTTGGTGTTCACCTTTCCTCACCTCTCTTGGTCTTCTATCATGGTGCCCGGTCTTCAGGACTCTGATTCTTGTACAAGATGGTAACTAGAGATGAGCGAACAGTGTTCTATCAAACACATGTTCGATCGGATATCACGCTGTTCGCCATGTTCGAATCGATCACCGCGTGGTAAAGTGCGTGAAAACTCGATTCCCCTCCCAACTTCCCTGGCGCTTTTTTGGCTCCAATAACAGCGCAGGGGAGGTGGGACAGGAAGTACGACAACAGGGACATTGAAAAAAATACTAAAAACACTTTGGCTGCCGAAAACATGTGACCTCTGATTGATAAGAACAGCGCCGCCCAGCTTCGCGTCATTCTGAGCTTACACTTGGTCACAGACGGAGGTCTGCAGCCGTAGAGTTAGGAATTAGATTCTGGTAGGCAGGGATAGGATTGGAAGGAGAAGAAGAAAACCAACAGCTCTTTTAAGAACTACATTCCAGTGTCTTGTCAGTGTCCATCACAGTAACGTGGCATTGACAGGCTCTATCTGCGCAACCCAGCTTTCCACAGTGTGGAGGATCCTGAATGGAATACACTGAAAGTGTATTCCCATATACCCTATATACCCCCAATCCACGTTCCAACAGTGTGCACCCCCACCCCTGAAATTAACTTGAATACACTGTGTGTAATTCCCCTAACAATAAAATTGGGGCTACATGCACCCTCCATTTGTTGCTATTGGCATATAGTGCCAGGGTCTGATTGGGAATTCCTGAAATATATTAGGGCCTTCATACCACCCTCAATTCTTGCTATTGGCATATAGTGCCAGTTTTTGAGTGTTAATTCCCCAAATATATTGGGGCCTGCATCCCCCCTTAATTTGTTGATATTTGTATATACACCAGGTTCTGAGTGTGTTTAACCCCTTCCCGCCGATGGCATTTTTTGATTTTCGTTTTTCGTTTTTGACTCCCCTCCTTCTAAACCCCATAACTTTTTTATTTCTCCGCTCCCAGAGTCATATGAGGTCTTAATTTTTGCGGGACAATTTTTTCTTCATGATGCCACCATTAATTATTCTATATAATGTACTGGGAAGCAGGAAAAAAATTCAGAATGGGGTGGATTTGAAGAAAAAATGCATTTCTACGACTTTCTTACGGGCTTTGGTTTTACGGCGTTCACTGTGCAACCAAAATGACATGTCCCCTGTATTCTGTGTTTCAGTACGGTTCCAGGGATACCAAATTTATATGGTTTTATTTACATTTTGACCCCTAAAAAAAATTCCAAAATGGTGTTAAAAATTTTTTTTTCTAAAAGTCGCCATATTCCGACTTTTTTATACATAGGTGTACGGGGATGCATAGGGCGTCTTTTTTTGCGGGGTCGGGTGTACTTTTTAGTTCTACCATTTTCGGGAAATGTTATTGCTTTGATCACTTTTTATTCAAATTTTTATCAGAATTAAAACAGTGAAAAAACGGCGGTTTGGCACTTTTGACTATTTTTTCCTGCTACGGCGTTTACTGAACAGGAAAAATATTTTTATAGATTTGTATAGCGGGCGATTTTGGACGCGGGGATACCTAACATGTATATGTTTCACAGTTTTTAACTACTTTTATATTTGTTCTAGGGAAAGGGGGGTGATTTGAACTTTTAATACTTTTTATATTTTTTTATATTTTTTTTTACTTTTTTTTTTATTTTTTTCTTGCATTTATTAGACCCCCTAGGGGTGTTGAACCCCAGGGGGTCTGATCACTAATGCAATGCATTACAATGCTAATGCATTGCAATGCATTGCAAAAAATCATCATCTCTTTTGCAGGCTGTATACACCAGCCTGCAAAAGAGAGAATTTGCAGACTGGCTGGGAGCCCTTAACAAGGCTCCCGGCTGTCATGGCAACGGGGGGTCGGCCCTGGAACATGCTCCAGGAGCCGGTGATCCCTGCCAAAATGGCGGCGCCCATGCGCCGCCGGGAAGATGGCGCTTCCGGCGCCTTTGACAGCAGCGCCGGAGGGGTTAATGCCTCCGATTGGTCCGGGGACCGATCGGAGGCATTAGAGCCGGTTGTCTACTGCTTAAAGCAGTAGACACCCGGCGGCTATGGCGGCCGCCCGGCTCCCGGGCGGTCGCCATAGTTACAGACCCGACACGCGCCGTACTATTACGGCGCATGTCGGGAAGGGGTTAAGCAAGAAAAGCATATTAAAATGCGCAAGGCTCCCGGAAAGGGACGTGGACGAGGCCGTGGGCGAGGTCGGGGGAAAGCTTCTGGGGAGCAAGTTAGCGGTGAATCCACATTGCGTCCCGTGCCTACTCCTGTGGGGCAGCAAGCATTGCGCCGCTCCAAAGTGCCAGGGTTGCTTGCCACATTAACTAAGCTGCAGGGTACAAACCTTACTAGGCCCGAGAACCAGGAACAGGTCTTGCAATGGCTGTCGGATAACACTTACAGCACATTGTCCACCAGCCAGTCAGACTCTGCCTCCTCTCCTCCTCCTACCCAACAGTCTTATCCTCCTTACTCCCAAAATTCCCAATCTTCCAAGAACAATAACTCCAACTTTCCCAGCTCCCAGGAGCTGTTCTCCGCTCCTTTCACTGTCCCTCAACCTGCCCCTCCATTTCGCGATTCCACGGACCTAACAGACGAGTATCTGTATCCAGATGCTCAAACACTAGAGCCTCCTTCATCTCCGGTCGATTTGGTGGCGGATGACCAGCAACCCACCCTCATCGACGACAATGAGACCCAGTTGCCGTCAGGGCAGCCAGTTGACATGAGCGTTGTGCAGGAGGAGGAGGTGAGACAGGAGTTGGAAGAGGAAGTGGTGGATGATGAGGACACTGACCCGACCTGGACAGGGGGGATGTTAAGCGGGGAAAGTAGTGTGGATGTTGAGGCAGGTGCAGCACCAAAAAGGGTAGCTAGAGGTAGAGGCAGACGTCAGCAGCTTAGGCGAAGCCAGGCCACACCCGGAATCTCCCAAGATGTTCCAGTTTGTACCCAGCCCCGAAAAACTCCCACCTCGAGGGCACATTTCTCGAAGGTGTGGAGTTTTTTCAAGGAATGTACCGAGAACAGATATAGTGTTGTCTGCACAATTTGCCTTTCGAAATTGAGTAGGGGCTCTGAGAAGAGCAACCTGTCCACCACTTCAATGCGCCGTCATTTGGAATCCAAGCACTGGAATCAGTGGCAGACAGCAACGGCAGGACAAACGTCGCCCGCCGTTCACGCCACTGCCTCTGCCACTGCTCACAGTGCTGGCGATGCACTCCAGAGGACGAGCCAGGACACCACTTCATCTGCCTCCGCCACTTTGTTGACTTCTCCCTCATCCTCCCCTGTTCCTGTCTTATCTCCTCCTGCACCATCAAAGGCACCATCAGGCACTTCTTTACAACAACCCACCATCTCTCAGACATTGGAGCGCCGGCAGAAATACACCGCTAACCACCCACACGCGCAAGTCTTGAACGCCAACATCGCTAAACTGCTGGCCCAGGAGATGTTGGCGTTCCGGCTTGTTGAAACTCCCGCCTTCCTGGACCTGATGGCAACTGCGGCACCTCGCTATGCCGTCCCTAGCCATCACTACTTCTCCCGGTGTGCCGTCCCCACCTTGCACCAGCATGTGTCACTCAACATCAGGCGGGCCCTTAGTTCCGCGCTTTGCACAAAGGTCCACTTGACCACCGACGCATGGACAAGTGCATGCGGACAGGGACGCTACATTTCACTGACGGCACACTGGGTGAATGCAGTTGAGGCTGGGACTGCTTCCCAAACTGACCCGGTGTACCTCGTCTCCCCGCCTAACATTCCTGGCAGGGACACGGAAACAACAGGCAGCACACTGCCTCCGAGGTGAGGGATGCCCTCCTCAATGAGACGGCAATATGGTTTGAGCCGCTGCACCTGGGCCCAGGCATGGTCGTTTGTGATAACGGCCGGAACCTGGTAGCAGCTCTGGAGCTTGCCGGACTCCAACATGTTCCATGCCTGGCCCACGTCTTCAACCTAGTGGTGCAACGTTTCCTAAAGAGCTACCCCAATGTTCCAGAGCTACTGGTGAAAGTGCGGCGCATGTGCGCCCACTTTCGCAAGTCGACAGTAGCCGCTGCTAGCTTAAAATCTCTCCAGCAACGCCTGCATGTGCCACAACACCGGCTTTTGTTCGACGTCCCCACACGCTGGAACTCAACGTTTCAGATGTTGAATAGAGTGGTTGAGCAGCAGAGACTTTTGATGGAATACCAGCTACAAAACCCTAGGGTGCCACAAAGTCAGCTGCCTCAGTTTCTCAGCCATGAGTGGCCATGGATGAGAGACCTTTGTGACATCCTACGGGTGTTTGAGGAGTCCACAAGGAGGGTGAGCTCTGAAGATGCAATGGTGAGCCTTACAATCCCGCTCTTGTGTGTTCTGAGAGAATCCCTGATTGACATCAGGGATAACTCAGATCACACAGAGGAGTCAGGGATAGCATCCGATCCGTCACAGCTGGAGAGTAGGTCCACACATCTGTCCGCTTCATCGCGTTTAATGGAGGAAGAGGAGGAGGAGGAGGAAGACCTGTCCGATGATGTGATGGTGATACAGGAGGCTTCCGGGCAACTTCGAATCGTCCCATTGTTGCAGCGCGGATGGGTAGAAAGGGAGGATGAGGAGGAAATGGAGATTGAACTTTCCGGTGGGGCCAGAGGAGTCATGCCAACTAACACTGTGGCAGACATGGCTGAGTTCATGTTGGGGTGCTTTACAACTGACAAGCGTATTGTCAAAATCATGGAGGACAACCAGTACTGGATCTTTGCTATCCTTGACCCCCAGTATAAAAACAACATCTCATCTTTTATTCCGGTAGAGGGGAGGGCCAATCGCATCAATGCTTGCCACAAGCAATTGGTGCAGAATATGATGGAGATGTTTCCAGCATGTGACGTTGGCGGCAGGGAGGGCAGTTCCTCCACTAGGCGACCAAGTGCTCACCGGTCCACACAAACAAGGGGCACACTGTCTAAGGTCTGTGACACCTTGATGGCACCCCCTCGCCAAAGTACCGCCACTGAGGGTCCTAGTGTCACCAGGCGTGAGAAGTATAGGTGCATGTTGCAGGAATACCTTTCCGACCACAGCCCTGTCCTCTCCGATCCCTCTGCGCCCTACACGTATTGGGTGTCGAAGTTGGACCTGTGGCTTGAACTTGCCCTATATGCCTTGGAGGTGCTGTCCTGTCCTGCTGCCAGCGTCCTATCTGAGAGGGTGTTCAGTGCAGCCGGTGGCATCATCACTGACAAGCGCACCCGCCTGTCAGCTGAGAGTGCCGACCGGCTCACTTTGATAAAAATGAACCACCAATGGATAGAGCCTTCCTTTTCGTGCCCACCTGTGGAAAGCACCCCAACATGAAACTCCATGTCTGTGCTCAACCTCTACAATTCCTCTGCATCCTCATACTCATCCACCATAAGCGTTGCACAATTCTGCTCCTACTAGGCTCCCTCCCCCCTGATTTCCCACAACTCTGCTGGTTAGAGGCTCCCTCCACCCTGATTTCTCACAACTCTGCTGGTGAGAGGCTCCCTCCACCATGAATTTCCCAAAACTCTGCTGGTTAGAGGCTCCTTCCACCACGAATTTCCCCAAACTCTGCTGGTTAGAGGCTCCCTCCACCATGAATTTCACAAGACTCTGCTGGTTAGAGGCTCCCTCCACCCTGATTTCCCAAAACTCGGCTGGTTGGAGGCTACCTCCACCATGAATTTCACAAAACTCTGCTGCTTAGAGGCTCCCTCCACCCTGATTTCCCACAATTCTGCTGGCTAGAGGCTCCCTCCACCATGAATTTCCCAAAACTCGGCTGGTTAGAGGCTCCCTCCACCATGAATTTCACAAAACTCTGCTGGTTGGAGGCTACCTCCACCCTGATTTCCGACAACTCTGCTGGTTAGAGGTTCCCTCCACCCTGATTTCCCACAATTCTGCTGGCTAGAGGCTCCCTCCACCATGAATTTCCCAAAACTCTGCTGGTTGGAGGTTACCTCCACCATGAATTTCACAAAACTCTGCTGGTTGGAGGCTACCTCCACCCTGATTTCCGACAACTCTGCTGGTTGGAGGCTCCCTCCACCCTGATTTCCCACAACTCTGCTGGTTAGAGGCTCCCTCCACCATGAATTTCCCAAAACTCTGCTGGTTAGAGGCTCCCTCCACCATGAATTTCCCAAAACTCGGCTGGTTAGAGGCTCCCTCCACCCTGATTTCCCAAAACTCGGCTGGTTAAAGGCTCCCTCCACCATGAATTTCACAAAACTCTGCTGGTTGGAGGCTACCTCCACCATGAATTTCCCAAAACTCTGCTGGTTGGAGGCTACCTCCACCATGAATTTCACAAAACTCTGCTGCTTAGAGGCTCCCTCCACCCTGATTTCCCACAACTCTGCTGGTTAGAGGCTCCCTCCACCATGAATTTCCCAAAACTGGGCTGGTTAGAGGCTCCCTCCACCATGAATTTCCCAAAACTCTGCTGGTTAGAGGCTCCCTCCACCATGAATTTCACAAAACTCTGCTGGTTGGAGGATACCTCCACCATGAATTTCCCAAAACTCTGCTGGTTGGAGGCTACCACCACCATGAATTTCCCACAACTCTGCTGCTTAGAGGCTCCCTCCACCCTGATTTCCCACAACTCTGCTGGTTAGAGGCTCCCTCCACCCTGATTTCCCACAACTCTGCTGGTTAGAGGCTCCCTCCACCATGAATTTCCCACAACTCTGCTGGTTGGAGGCTCCCTCCACCCTGATATCCCACAACTTTGCTGGTTAGAGGCTCCCTCCACCATGAATTTCCCAAAACTCGGCTGGTTAGAGGCTCCCTCCACCATGAATTTCCCAAAACCCTGCTGGTTACAGGCTCCCTCCACCCTGATTTCCCAAAACTCGGCTGGTTAGAGGATCCCTCCACCATGAATTTCCCAAAACTCTGCTGGTTGGACGCTACCTCCACCATGAATTTCACAAAACTCTGCTGGTTAGAGGCTCCTTCCACCATGAATTTCCCCAAACTGGGCTGGTTAGAGGATCCCTCCACCATGAATTTCCCAAAACTCTGCTGGTTGGAGGCCCCCTCCACCATGAATTTCACAAAACTCTGCTGGTTGGAGGCCCCCTCCACCATAATTTTCACAAAACTCTGCTGGTTAAAGGCACCATCCACCCTGATTCCCCACAACTCTGCTGGTTAGAGGCTCCCTCCAGCCTGATTTCCCAAAACTCTGCTGGTTAGAGGCTCCTTCCACCATGAATTTCCCCAAACTGGGCTGGTTAGAGCCTCCCTCCACCATGAATTTCCTAAAACTCGGCTGGTTAAAGGCCCCCTCCACCATGAATTTCCCACAACTCTGCTGGTTAGAGGCTCCCTCCACCATGAATTTCCCAAAACTCTGCTGGTTAGAGGCTCCCTCCAGCCTGATTTCCCAAAACTCTGCTGGTTAGAGGCTCCCTCCACCCTTATTTCCCAAAACTCTGCTGGTTAGAGGCTCCCTCCACCGTGAATTTCCCACAACACTGCTGGTTAGAGGCTCAATCCACCCTCATTTTTAAAATCAATGCTGGTGCCAACCTCAACTCACTACAAGGGCCAAATTCACTGCTTTTGCAAGGCTCTCCTCACTCCAAGTACCCAATACAAGGCTGGTGACAAGCTCTCCTCACTCCAAGGGCCAAATACACTTGTTTCAAGGTGTTTTTCCACTGTCTGAGAGGTGGTATTGAGTGTGTAAAATGTGTAGTTGTTAGGCTGTGATATTGGGGTAATAGAGGGTCTTTGGTGTTAGATGCCCCCAGACATGCGCCCCCTGCTGTCCCAGTGTCATTCCAGAGGTGTTGGCATCATTTCCTGGGGTGTCATAGTGGACTTGGTGACCCTCCAGACACGGATTTGGGTTTCCCCCTTAACGAGTATATGTTCCCCATAGACTATAATGGGGTTCGAAACCCGTTTGAACACACGAACAGTGAGCGGCTGTTCAAATCGGATTTCGAACCTCGAACATTTTAGTGTTCGCTCATCTCTAATGGTAACCCATGGTCACATCTCTACTTTCTACTTCTTTAGACTCCATCAGGATACGAGCTTGCCAAAATTTTCAGCTTTCTGACGATGACGTTTTAACCCTGTGGGGTACAATGATGGCTGAAGAAATTGAGACCCATGCCCTCTATAATGATACTCGCAATATTGTATTCAAGCAAAGCTGGTCAAAGGGAGGCCTGACTGAGACGGACTGGATGTTCTACAATATGTTCCTATTCAACTACTTCTATTACTTCCAGATACATATGAAAATGATCTATGATCAACTTGGGATTCCACGTAAGTAATATGTACTGAGGGGGAATGGAGACAGGAGACATGGACTCAGACTAGCTTCATGTACCCCGCCATCATGCAGGGACCCGTCTATCCAATCTCATATGGACTGGCATAGAATAATGGCAGACAGACACAGACTGTTAAAATGAAGCACAACCTAAACATTACTTGCACATGTAGCTTCAGGCACAGTCAAGCGCGTATTAATAAAGGTATTTACATGGTTTATGAGGAACATCTGAAACTCCAACCTTTATAGCTTTAGCTCCTCTCCTACCTGCAGCCTACTATTAACATAATTAACAAATACTTGAAACAGAATTGGTGGCCAAGCCTCAAGAATATTCGCAAAATAAATGTCAGAAGACTCATCCATTTCAAATAGTATATAACCCTGTCTCTCATTCTCATGTGTAGAAATGGAATAATATCTTGCTCCTACTTATTGTTTTCAGGTCCTTTACTAGTTCAATGTCAAGTCGGAGGTGTCGCCTATGTGGACGATCCTGAAAGTTACTATTTCCAGGTGGCCATCGATGGAGAAGATACGGTTCACTTAAACATCGCAGAGCGTGTTTGGGTTGCACAGCACAATAAATATGCCCAGGCTATAAAGAAAATCCTGGACCAAGACAAGGTCACCATACAGTCCATCTATAATAATCTGTCAAATTATGGACAAAAACTGGCCCGAGCACTTGCAGTGTCAGGAAAGGAAGCATTATCAAGGAGAAGTAAGTCACTAATAATTATCAGCAAGTTCATGCGCCATCTTCCTTTTTCAAGTTTAACTATATTTGGCTTTTGGAGTCATGGGTGAGGTCACCACCATTATGAGTATAGATGGGTGAACCGGGATGTAAGGTGGTGGTGGTGGATTAATTACAAAATTTTCAAAAATTTCATGTTTTATCCATATACAGTCCTATGAAAAAGTTTGGGCACCCCTATTAATCTTAATCATTTTTAGTTCTAAATATTTTGGTGTTTGCAGCAGCCATTTCAGTTTGATATATCTAATAACTGATGGACACAGTAATATTTTAGGATTGAAATGAGGTTTATTGTACTAACAGAAAATGTGCAATA